>NC_044553.1:100397857-100997857 GCF_007565055.1 Rhinopithecus roxellana
ATTATTTCATCACAAAACACTAACATAGGGTTCTTTGGAACATAATCCTGTAGAATTCCCTGGGGGATTTTGTCATGTAACTGCAGACTAACCCTAATCTTTGTTTGTATTCTTTCCTCCTTAGATAAACTATTGGGCATTGGTACCTCTATTAGAACAAAGATAGAAAAAAAAAAAGATTAGATGGACTTTGCTTAGAAAGGACTAACAAGCTTTTTCAAATGCCTTCCAAAATGAGTATTCCTTCCTTACCTCACCCTGATATTGTAGGTTATTTCTTATGCTGTATGAACTACTTTTCCTAACCATCACCCCCTTGTGTTCTAAAACATTCTCTCTACTCCAACCACCTGCTGCTTCATGTACTATCTGCTTGCTCACTTCTGTGACCTTCTTTATTCATTTTCCCGTGCTTACACTGCCCCCTCTTCACCTCTGTCTCTTTCATGAAACTTTCTTGGCTGACACCTCCCCTTCTCTGTGCTCAATTAACCAAAGAATTCATTCAGCATATGCCAATTATGTGAAGGACTGGGTTGGGCTCTCAAGATACAGTAATACTGAAGGCAGACCTGGGCTCTATTACTATGGAAATGGGATTCTCTAGCTTCTGAACCACACCTCACTTTACTTCCATTATCCTTACAGTAATTGCTTTTACTCTTTACTCATTACCTCTTTTTATAATTTTAATTTTGAAACATTTTCAAATGTACAGAAAAGTTAAATGGTATAAATGACTCAAATATATCCTTCCCCCAGAGACTCCATTTTAGCCTCCTTTATAACAATGGGATGTGATCTAAGACAGGACCTTACACCCAGCTGTAATGTGGCTCAAACTTCAAACCTGAAGCAATTCTTTAGTTTTTTTACTTTCCATGACGTTGAAGAGTTATGAAGATTAAAGGCCAATTTGGGTCTGTTTGATGTTTCCTTATGATAACACCCAGAATTTTTGGCCAGAATTTCACAGAAGTGATGCTGTGTTCCTACTTCATCCTCTCTTGGCAGCTGTTTGCCTATTTGTCTCATTGTTGGAGAAGTTAACACTGATTCCTTAGTTAACATGATGTCTGACATTTTTTTTTTTCTGCTGCAAACCTATCTATCTTTCCCTTTGTAACAACAGGTATTTTGTGGAGAGTCACTTGGAGACTGTGTAAAATCTACTCATCCCAATTTTATCTACCAGTTTTAGCCTCCATTGATGTTTCTTGCCTGAGTTAATTGTTAGCATAACAGTTTGCCAAATGCCATTATTAGTTGCCATTCAGTAGTATGTAAAGATGTATGTATGTGTATATGTACATATGTATTGATATAAGTGTGTACTTAGAGACTTACATCGATGAGTTATGATCCATTACAATGATTATTTATTTCGATGTTCAAGTTGTCCCCGATTTGACCAGTGACAGCCTCCTAAACCTGATATACCAAGATGTGCACAAGCACGTCTTCTTTCCTTGCCCCTAACCACCCTGGAATCAGCCATTTATCTAAGATGTCCTGTTTTTGTTTTTTTAAATGGAGAAGTGGCATTCAAAAGTCAAGATCTGTGTGCTTGGTGTGCTTTATTGCTATTGAGATGTTGCTGCCCCCAGGCCCTCTCAGTGGTCAGAGAAAGGAAATCTATGCAAGTATATACATACATGCATACACACCTACATAATATATACATATCTGCGCACATAATGTGTCATACACATGTGTATATACACATTTTCATCTCTCTATATCTCTGTATCTAGCTATACACTGAAAACCATGAGTTCGTCCAGACAAACTTTAATTCCAATCTAATGCTGCAGGGGTTGTTTCTCCTTCCCCCTTCTCAAATTTGTACCTCATGTTCTCTGACAGTGAAAAGCCTAGTTATCATTATTCTTGATATTTTTACTTATTTACTCAATTCTCGAATAAGTAATTTCCTGACCTTGTTGGGGTGTTGCCCTGCTCTGACCCCTTCCTTGTGTGGTCCCTGGCTGTTCACACTGGGATGCCTTACTGCCAGGGATACTGGAGGGAAGGCAGCCCCATCACCTGTGTGTGGTGTGTGTGTGTGTGTGTGTGTGTGTGTGTGTGTAAAAAATAAGACTTAAAAAATCATAATTTGACAAGTTATGAAATGCCTCTCCCACCTCTTTTTCTTATGCTTCTCTATGTATTGAAAAATAAACTTGTTACTTTCCTTTAAAATAAACCAAATGAATCAGTAACGATGATAATTTTGAGCAAACATATTTTATCAACTTTCGAGTTTACCTTCTTGACTTAACACCAAAGGACTTGCAGTCATTTACACACATTTTGTTCCTACCCCAGGACTCCAAGCTCCTTGAGGACAGAGGCTGGCTTCTGTTTGTTCTTGAGTCAATGGGACACTTTGCACCAGTGTCTGAAGTGGAATGTGTGTCCAATTTGTTATATTGATTATGTTTCTCCTATCAGAACTGACCAGCTGTTTTGCAGAATTGATTGCGCTTACTCATTATTCCAACATTTCATACAAGTAGCTTCAACCCACAGATATATCTCACCTGCAATGTATATTAAGAAGCTTGTGGGAAAAGCAGAGGTCACAAGTTCATTCACTAGAAAATCTTTTGCAGACTGAATAATGTCCTTAAAAAGGAAATAGGAAGAAAAAATGGTATGAACAAAACAAAGGAGGCATTATGGAGATGCTTGTTTTGTAAAATTAATGAAGATGTTTACTTTTCCTAACACATGAAATACTGTGCAGCAAATAGATTCTGTTTGAAATGGAAATGGTCAATTGATTGGTAAGGGAGATATGTACAAAATGTTTACATTGAAAGTTATAAAATGCAATGATAGACAATTGTAAAAAGTGTTGTAAGCTTAGTGATAGACTTGTTTTAGGTATAATTTGGCTTGAGAATATATGTTTCACACTGTTGGGATTGTGTCTGGTGTGTAGCGGCCTTCACCAGGCTTTGAGTACATGTTTGTATTACATGCAAGTTACAAGGGCTTCAAGGCCCTGCTACAGGATTTCCCCTCCGCCAATAGTTCTCATGACTGTGTATGTAAATCAGTCATTCTCATTGCCATTGCATTCTTCTTAACATGACTTCAGAATGAATCTTCCTTGAAGTCTTTCTCCATTACCAATGGCTGTTTTTGCCCCTCTTCTGGCCTAATACATTAGTTTTTGGACCAATTTAATTTGTTGTCTATTTCAGATAGATTAAAAAAGACGATTGACATCAGACAGCACATCAGGCAAGGTTAAAAATGCAATTTCTGGTTCATTAAACTCAACAGAAGAGGTCAATCTTTAATAATTGTATAATCTACTAAGCTATGTTCTCAGAAGACTTCTGGTAGACTTGCTTGTGCCAAAATGTGCACATTTGAGAAAATATGACCTCATTATGCTTTTAAAATACACACACACACACACACACACACGCACACACACACCACAAATCAATTTGAGATTTACTTTAAGAGATCCACTTAGAAATAATAATTTTGGTCTAATTAAGGCATGAATTAATTTTCTTCTTTTTACTGGCATTAGCAGGAGTGCCTAGAATTGAAGACGGAGGCCAATCTGGCCTGTGGGTTTATAAAAGATGTATTTATTTCATGGTTTTGATGATTATGAGAGCAAGCAACACATTCCAAGTCCTGCTTATAGGAATAGGCTTTCACAGAAAATTATATGGATAAAGTGTCTCTCCAAAATATAGCACTGCTTCCCATTCTTTCCCAATTGAGCTTTCTCTGATTACTAAGGCAAGTCACGTCTTATAATAAACAGTGGGGGCCATTATCCATAGAAGGGGAGAAGTAAGGCTGTTTGTCCTCAGTTATTTATTTATTTATTTTTTGGGCAGAGCTAGCCGAGGTTTTATTTTGAAAACACACACACACACGCGCGCGCATACACACACACACACAAAGCAATTGAATTGTTTTGTAGCTGGAAGCATGGGCAAGGGGGTTCCCCAGGCAGTAAACTCCCCCGCCAGTGGGCTGAGGGCTAGGGCTGAGCCTCAGGTGGGTCTCCTGTTCCCTGTGCTCCGCGCACAGTGGCCTCCCTCCAAGGCTCTGGGGCAGCCGCACCAGGGGTACGCTGGAGGGGCTGCCGCAGCTGTTCACTTGGGCAGGACATCAGAGCACTCCGACACCAGCTTCCCATCGTGGGTCTCGATCTTCTTCACAACCACGACCCTGGTGGAACTGGTTTGGCTGAAGGAGCTGGAGCCTGCCACAGAGCCAAAACTGGAGCCCAGGCCGTAGCTGAGGCTGGGAGTTGTGAGGTCCCCATAGGCCGAGCTCAGCCCGCCTGCATAGCTGCTGGTGGTCTTCATATGGATACTCATGTTCTGCATCCCAGACTCCAGCTGGTTCTCCTCGCCCTGCGGCAGGTTTCTGTAGGTGACGATCTCGATGTTTAGGGCCAGCTTGATGTTCATCAGCTCCTGGTACTCGCGCAGCTGCCGCTCCAAGTCCTGCTTGGCCTGCTGCTGGGTATCCTCCAGCTCGGACAGCTTGGTGTTGGCATCTTTAACGGCCAGCTCCCTGGCTGTTCAGCAACTGTGATGGCGGCCTCCAGGGAAGCCCTCTGGCCTTTGAGGCCCTCAATCTCAGCCTAGAGTTGGCTGATATTCTGGTTCATCTCGGAGATCTCAGTCTTTGTGCGCCGCAGGTCATCCCCATGCTTCCCAGCCAGCATCTGCAGCTCCTCATACTTGATCTGGTACATGCTCTCAGCCTCAGCCCTGCTTCACTTGGTGACCTCCTCGTACTGCACCTTGACCTCCGCGATGATGCTGTCCATGTTCAGGAAGCGGCTGTTGTCCATGGACAGCACCACGGACGTGTCCCAGATCTGGGACAGCAGCTTCCGGATCTCCTCTTCATACAGCTGCCTGAGGAAGTTGATCTCATCAGTCAGCCCTTCCAGGCCAGACTCCAGCTCTAACTTGTTCACATAAGCTTCATCCACATCCTTCTTGATGAAGACAAATTCATTCTCCATCTCTATATGCTTATTGATCTCATCCTTGTACTTGTTCTTGAAGTCCTCCACCAGCCCCTGCATGATGCCAAGCTCTGCCTCCAGCTTCAGCTTCTCCTGATCCAGTCTCCAGCTGCCGCCTCAGGTTGTTGATGTAGCTCTGGAACATGTTGTTCATGTTGCTCCAAGCCCTCTTCTGCTGCTGCAGGAGGCTCCACTTGGTCTCCAGCATCTTGTTCTGCTGCTCCAGGAACTGTACCTTGTCAATGAAGGAAGCAAACTTGTTGTTGAGGGTCTTGATCTGCTCCTTCTCCTGTGTGCACACTGCCTGGATGTTGGGGTCCACCTTCAGGTTAAGAGGGCTCAGCAGGCTCTGGTTGACTGTGACGGCCGTGATGTCTCCCATGCTGCTGGCCCCACCATAACCTCCGCCCAGGCCACGCTGGAAGCTGCTGCTGCCCACTTGGGAGAAGCTCGAGGAGCTGATAAGGGCACTGGGCCCACTCTTGTAGGAGTGGCTGCTGAAGGCCCCTGGCAGAGAGGTGACACCTTGTAGGACTTCTGGGTCACCCTGATGGACATAGTGGAGGCAGGAGTGGAGGCAGGCGGGCTGAACCAGGCAGAGATTCCAGAAGGGGCTCATAAGCTGCTTCTTTGTCCAGTTATTTCTTTTATTATTCCTAACTTCCCTCCTGGTTCCTAACATACTGGCATACACAGCCTGGGCTGGTGAGCATTTAAAGTTCCTTATCTGGATTAGGGTCTACTCCAAAAATATGTGTCTACTCCAATGTCCAGTGATTATACATCAGAAATATGGTGAACAGCAATATTAATTTAGTTGGGAAAAGCGTCTTCCTTCAGAGTAAAAAAAATTCAGATTGGGAATCTTGGCTCAGCTACTTCCTAGGTGAGTTTGTATTGATTGATTGAATCTGCCTACTAGGAAATAAGCAAGTTTTTTTTTTTCCTTCTTTGAGTCACAGGTTCTTGTCAATCAATTAAGGGCAATACTACCATGCAGAATAGTTGTGATCACATGAGATAATGTCTACAAAGTGCTTCACATGGTATCTGATACGGAGTAAGCATTCAGAAATGATAGAAATTATTATAATTACATAATACATTTGTGGAAGAGGAAGAATTCCAACTTTTATTATCTACTCATATCCCATTCTCCAAATGAGACTGCAGAATTTCTAAGTCAAAGGACAATACAGATTATTACAGTGGAAAAAATAAGCTCGTATATCAAAATACAGGATGTTAACTGGGCACAGTGGTATGCACCATAGTCGTAGCTACTTGGGAGGCTGAGGCAGGAGGATCACTTGAGCCCAGGAGTTGGAGACTATAGTGTGTTATGACTGCATCTGTGAATAGCCACTGCCCTCCAGCCAGGGCAACAAAGGAAGACCCATCTCTAAAATACATACATACATACATTCATATGTACATAAAAAGGGGAAAAAAACACCCTAAGAAGTTAGTGGTATCAATTAACCATCTTAAAAGAGGACCAGAAATGTGGAAGGATGCAGGCTAATAGGTGGATTTAGGATATTTACTGCCTGTGTCTCCTACTTACTTTAGATGGCCAGTAGAGCTGCTCTTCCCTTTCAATTTTAGTATCACCTCTTCTGGGCCTTCCTTGAATCTTCCATAGGGGATTCTTTTGGATTATCATTTTATGGCTTAATTGACCTTCATTATTAAAAGACAAAATGGAAACAAAACAATTCTGAACAGAGGCCATCAGTGTACTGTTCAGAGCATCATGTTTTCATAATCAACTTACTCATTTACTCTAAAGTTCTTCGTAGTTTGAATTCTGAGATATCTAACAGGATGAAGTTTGTTAGAGAATGAAATGAACAGAATGACATTTTATAACAGAATGGCATTTCAAAACAGAATGAAAACAACCAAAATGATCATTTCAACAAGCTTCCTCTAATTGCCTTTAGAGAACGTGGCTTCCTCTGCTTATTTGAACATCTAAATAAAGGATAAAACATTTGTAATTTTAATATTAAGAATATACTCAGGGCATGTAATTTTGGTCAGACTGACACCTGATAATTTCAGAAATGGTCAGAGCATATCCTTATGGTTTCAAGTTCAAAACTTTTTTTCTTAAAAGTTTGTTGAATAGAAATCTTAGACACAGTAAATGATAATGTTAAAAACAAATAAGTTATTAGAAAAGGCTATGAATCAGTGTAGTCTACCCAAGGTCATATCTGTTAGTAGGCCTCCTGGGGGCTCAGGAGGTATTTAGAATGCACCCAATTGTTCTCAGAAGGCCAGATGTCTCCTATGTCCTGTGAGTCTCCAAGTTCTCCTTTAAACCACATATCTAGCTACTCAGAATGGGATGTGCTTTGCAGACATCACACAAAGGTGTAATTGGCCAGTAAGTACATTGTTGTCCCTCTCTCTCATCATTCCATTGTCCTTGTATTCTCTTCTCTTCCTTAAAGAAAAAAAAATATACATAATTGTGGTCAATACTGCACTCATTCACATAAGAGAAGCATATAGTACTCAGACAGAGAATATATGATATATGTCCTGGAGTTGTAAAAGAAGAGGAAAATCAGAGAAATGTGGTGTCCTGGAATCCAAGAGGAGAAAGCATTTTGAGAAGATGGTAGTCAATAATGTCTACTAGAACAGACAGGCCTTGAAGACTAAGGGTTAAGAAAAAGCTACTGGATTTGGTGAGGTCATTGGTCAGCCTTGACAGATTTCAGAATAAAAGTTGTTTGGAAAGCCTGGTTTTATTTTATTTTATTTTTATTTATGAATGTGGGGTGGGAGGGGCTAGTTATGACAGGAATTTTAAGGTGTGTGTGTGTGAGAGCATGAAAACACTGTATTTAAAATATCCTTTAAAGAACTTTGTGAAAGAAAGGCTACATTGAGGATGGTGGCTGGAGAGAGATGTGGTAGCATCAGTGAAACACAGCTTTTCAGCCAGTAACACCTGAATACCTTTGAAGACCTGGAGGCTCAAACCTGTGTAAGAAGAAGTTGAGGAGACAGGAATGGGCAGATACAAGAACTAGATCCTCTAGGAGTAAGGAGTGACTCTTACTTCATATTTTTACTTTGTAAACATTCAAAATATCAGCATGTATTAGAAAAAGTCAAGAATGGTGATATAGTCTTTGTAAAATGGTAGCAGGTATGCAAAGACCCTTACCTACAACTTGATGACTAAAAATGAATGCTGACAGTACTGAGCAGGACCTAGTCTACAAAGTTTGCCTGTCAGGAACACATTTTAAACAGAAGCTAAGCTATTGTTCCTAGTAATAGGAAGAACTTGTTAAAGTTTCAGGTTAGATTAGTTCTCTGAGGGTGGAGCCTATTATGGATAGTCTACGTCAACGTGTCATGTTCTGCTGCCCAAGTATGGTAAATTCTCCCATTGGAATGTAGAACTGAAAAACGATGTCATAAATAACAATTCCAGGCTGTCAGCGTGGAGTGAGCACTGCTCCCACCCTCCTGGTTCTACTCTTATTCTAAAGACCAAATAAATTCTGAGAATATTTATGTTCTATTCAGATTAACAAATTGAGATTTTGGCCTTTTCCTCTAGTTGCCTGTTCCTTTACTCAAAATTAATTTGTTATAAGGCACAGTGAGTTAATTAGTATGATTAGCTCCCTTGTCTTCATGCTTGCATTTTTAAGGACTTCAAAGTCAAGGGTACTGCTTACACAGATGATTATTTGCAGACAGTTAATTCTTGAGTTATTGTCTTGGGATGGCCATAATCATATTATTAGCATGCCTTTTATATTTCTTGATTTTTAAAGAAATGTTTCATTTTTATATTCTAGTTTAGAACTTTCATTGTCAGTAAATATTACCAATGAGCTTCCGTTCTGTTAACATTTTCATGTCACATATTTTCAAAATATGAGATTTCAAATTCCAAAATAATTTGTTTCTATAAGTTTAGGGAAGTGGTGGTAGTAAGCATTTCATTAATAAAGTTGTTGTTATAATGAGTAATCAATGTGTATTCAGTGTGTATGTGTTGATAATTTGAAGCAGAACAAAAGAGGGGGAAAAGGAAAAGAATGTACCACTAGGGGCCACTCTGATCTTAAAGCTTGAACCAATGAATGACAATTGCAACAATGACAATAGTGGTGACATCGATAGACACTCTATTTATGATAAAATGGAGGTAGTTGGTGTGAATATAATATTCTAAATTTAGGACATGAAATTTTAAGCTTGATGAGATTTTGTCTGAACATGATTTTTTTTCAGATGCTTTGCAAATACTTTGTATTAGTTGATATTACTAAATCATTTATGAAATTAGCAAATGTGGAAGTATTGCTAACTTTTGTAAAGGAGAAAGGTGTGGTTTGATGATCCTAGGATAGAGAGTCATCAATTTAGCATTGACATCAACTTTCACTATCATAGTAATAAAGCTATTGAACTCTTCTTCTCTGGCTTGGTTATCCAGAAGAGATATCTCTTTCTCAGGAGTGTCATAAAAGATACTTGGTTAAAGTGTGAATAGTGTCCTGATTACAGTAATTGTTAAATATTATTATGTAAAGCGAGATAATGATAGTAAAAGTAAATGAAATTCATGAATGAAGCAGTTACCTGGTGATCAAACTACAAATAAAACATCAGTCCTGTGTGGTAATTAAAAATTATCTCTTTACAGAGTATTTCCAGATAAAGTAGTCAAAGACTGTTTTCCCGAATTGTTGATATTTGGCTTTCAATAGTTACTGGTTCACAAAAAGCCACTTGATTACCAGACTAATCTAATTGACCTAGGATAGCAGTGAGAGAGCTGTAAGGGGCTCTCTCTTTTCTTCACCTAGAAGACCTTGCTGAACAAAATCTAGCAGATCCTTGAAATTGTTAGCAAAGTATAAGGATATGTACATATGTGTAGGTTCAGCAATACACATATATCTCATTGGAACTTCAAAGACACTCATGACCAAAAAAGGGTTATATCTACTCTTCTAGGGTATTTGATAGTGGCGATGGCTAACATCATATCCAAGGGCTTGATTGAAGGTAAAAATCAGTGAGAATGAACATCAAAAGCAACCTTCAGTGGGAAAAGTGACAAAGGGTCAACCTAAGGTCTCAACAGGAACTTTGGTTGTCCTATGTAAAGCAATAAAGGCATTCCTTAGGACAACCTATACATATATGAGGGCCAACAATTTTTTGTTTGTTTAGGTTTTTAAGTTCTATTTTAAAAATCACATCTTCCCTCAAGTGCTGCAACAAAATAATTCCAGTCCTTTTACTTTCAAAATCGTGGTCCCTTTCTCTCCCTTTCCCGAAACCAAAGGCCTGCGTGTGATCTTTGAACGAACTCACCCAACCTAGCAAAGTCATGATGCATTATTCCATGATGGGTGGGCCAGTGGGAGGGCTACCGTTACAGAATAATTTTTCTTGGACTAGAAAGGTTTCCTAGGAGAATGAAGACAGAAGTTAAGAATATTCAAGAACTGGAAGAAGTCATGCACTCGGTTAAAATGAAGAGACACTGCCTCCTGGAGGCCTGTATTGGGATGGCCGTGGTACAGTGTGAGGAAACAAGTAGGGCAGTAGGTTACATTCCCAGCCTAGATGAAATCAGAGCTTACTCCAGCCATGGCTGAGAGTGTGTCTGGAGACATAGCTAAGAGAGAATTTATATTTTCTGACTGACTGACTGACTGACAGTGAAAAATGAATGTTTTCACATTGGGGTAACTAAAATTTGGGGCAGTCATCTTTATTTAGATCTGAATAAAACACTGATTCACGACGGGCTTCAGGTTGCTTAGTCAATCAGTTATGCGGCCAAAACTGCTGCGTCTGAGTCTCTTCTTCTCAACTGGGCAGTTCCTTTTGGTTGTTTTAATTAGGTCTCAGTGTTACCTCCCCTGTGTTCTTCTTCTGTTATGTGCTCCAACAGGACAGAATTATTGGATCTGTACCGTCTTTGGAACGTAATTATTTTCCTGTTTCACATGCTGCATTGATATATCCAGGTTTCCAAACATATGTGTAGTTACAATTACAGTGTGAATTTAAACTACTTAAATCCTATTTTAATCCACCAAAGATTAAAAATGTTAATAACAACAGCACATGAAAATTGTATTTTGGATTATAATTTAAGAGAGTGTAACTTTGATGGTTAATACTGAGTGTCACCTTGATTGAATTGAAGGATTCAATCAAGGATTAAATTATTGGTCCTGGGTGTGTCTGTGAGGGTGTTGCCAAAGGAGATTAACATTTGAGTCAGTGGGCTAAGAAAGGCAGACCCACCCTTAATCTGGGTGGGCACAAATCTAATTAGCTGCCAGCACAGCTAGAATATAAGCAGGCAGAAAAATGTGAAAAGAGACTGGCCTAGCCTCCCAGCCTGTAGCTTTCTCCCATTCTGGATTCTTCCTGTCCTCAAACATTGAACTCCAAGTTTTTCAGTTTGGGAACTTGGACTGGTTCTTTTTGCTCCTCAGCCTGCCGATGGCCTGTTGTGGGACCTTGTGATCATGGGAGTTAATACTTAATAAACTCCCCGTTATATATGTGTCTATTCCATTAGCTCTGTCCCTCTAGAGAACCCTAATATAGTACCCACTTAGACTATTAAATACTTAGTCATCTTAAGGAAAAGAAAATAGCAACACATACCTAAATTGAGTTGTACTATTCTAACCACTTTACATGTATTTGTTGATTTTTATCACCATAACAGACCTTATGAAAGAGATACTGTGGAATAATAGACTTTATATATAATCTGATCTTATTTTAAAAAAGGGAAGCAAATGCCTTGACATGTATTTGGAAATAGTACCTTTAGTTTGGGCTGCTGAGTTTCTTATTTGGAGTCTTGACTTAAGGCCCCTGGATTTGCAACTGTCAGCTAACAGCTGACAACTCTCTCACCTGGTATGTCAGTCAGATCTAGAAAATAACAATAATTTGCAAATAGCTCTTTAAAAAGTTAGGCTTTTAGGACACAAAATTCTTCAGCTGGTATGGCATTTGTCTGATGAGTAAGGAGAGATGACTTGAGATGCTTAATGAGAAAAAATGTGCTGAGTCCAGAAATAAATATAATAAGTTATAAAAGAAAAATTGACCTTGTAGTAAATGGTCTTAGAAATGTTTAACGGGGATCACAGGATAACTTGTTTAAAAAATGTGACATATGCAATGGATTCCCAAAAGGCTTGTATACACATATGGAGAGAGAATGGCCATATGGGATGAAGAGGGAGGGGATGCAGGTAGTGAAGGCTTGGACTCAGGAGGCTAACAATGTCAGAGAACTACTAGTACAGCACTTGTGGGCTAATTGTTGGGTAAGGGAGGCAGAGAATGCAAGGAACTCAACACAATATTTGGTATAGTAACAGGCCCTGTATGCTTGAGCTACGGTATTGATCATTATATTCAATTAGTCAGAATCTTTTTAAGTAAGGTTTCTACTTTACCATTTTTTAAAGATGTGAAGAAATCAGAGCGTGACCTGAGACAAAAACACAATATTTATTCATCAAGTCATTTGTTCAACCTACTTTTTGCCACACATTTTGTTTGGCATTGGGGATACAAGAATAAACCTTCACGAGGCTTACATATGGAGTTCATGGAGTTGGCACGAACTGAGATTAAACAACTGTAGGAGGAGATTTGGTTTGGAGTAAGGAGAAGACTAGACCTCAGTTTTGAAGATGTTTAGTTTGAGGAGTTTTTTTTTTTTTTTTTTTTTTTTTTTGAGATGGAGTCTCACTCTTTTTCTCAGGCTGGAGTGCAGTGGCACTATCGCGGCTCACTGCAACCTCTGCCTCCCGGGTTCAAGTGATCTCCTGTCTCAGCTTCCAAAATAGCTGGGACTACAGGCATACACCACCATGCCTGGCTAACTTTTTTATTTTTTTATTTTTTTTTTGAGACGGAGTCTCGCTCTGTCGTCCAGGCTGGAGTGCAGTGGCGCGATCTCGGCTCACTGCAAGCTCTGCCTCCCAGGTTCACGCCATTCTCCTGACTCAGCCTCCCGAGTAGCTGGGACTACAGGTGCCCGCCACCATGCCCGGCTAATTTTTTTGTATTTTTAGTAGAGACGGGGTTTCACAGTGTTAGCCAGGATGGTCTCGTTCTCCTGACCTCGTGATCCGACCGCCTCAGCCTCCCAAAGTGCTGGGATTAACTTTTGTATTTTTTAGTAGAGACAAGGTTTCACCATGTCGGCCAGGCTGGTCTTGAACTCCAGACCTCAGGTGATCCGCCCGCCTCGGTCTCCCAAAGTGTTGGGATTACAGGCGTGAGCCACTGTGCCTGGCCAGTTTGAGGTTTTAGTTAGATATCTAAGTGAAGATGCTGAACAGAGAGTTAGGTACATGAAAAAAGAGTTTAGGAAGAAGCCTAGGCAGGAGATATACATTTGGGAGTTTTGGTAATCACTAGTGTCATTCACCAGATATTTCCATTTCATCTTCTAATATGGTTTTATGTTAGAATTGTATTTTCCTACTCATTATGGCCCTCTGACTTGCTCTGTCCAACTAAAATCAAGTGGAAATAATACATGTTACTTCTGGATGGAAGCTTTAGTAATTAATGCACAATGTCACATTTTTATCTCTGTCACAGCAGCTGGCAGTACTCTTTATGGTAGCTGCTCTATGAGCTGTGTCCCAGAGAAAGGACAACATGGGATAGAACACCCAGGCAAACCACAACTGAAAGGGAGCATGAGTGAGAAACCTTTTTTAAGCTACTGGGACTGGGGGTTGGTTGTTGTTAACCCAGGAAGACTTAGACTGTTCTGACTTGAATGGGGATCATGATAGATGGATAGAGGGATGAAGCTAGAGATATAGACAGATAATAGGAAAGAGAAGTTCCAGGGCAAGGGAGCCTGGGAGTTTTCCAACATTAAAAGGTTGGGGAGTAAAGGAACCAGCCAAGACTGAGAGGAAGCTTTTGAGACCATGTGGTGTCCTGGAAGTCAAGTGAAGAAAGTGCTTCAAGAAGGAAATAACATTTAACCATGTCAAAGGCTTCTAAGTCAAGCAAGATGAGGAATCTGAATTTCCACTGTGGAGATCACTGGGAAGCTTGGCAGGAGCAGTTTTGATGGAGCAATCAGGCAAAAGCATACTCCGAGTGGGTTTAAGTGAGAACAGGAAGAGAGAAATTGGACAGAGCAAGTCTATTCATTTGTTTCAAAGTGTGGAAATGGGGTCATACCAGGACAGGAAAGTGGGATTGTGAGTGCCTTAAAAATATTATAGATATATTGCATGTCGAGTACAGATGGGAAAATAAAACATGTAGGAGGAAGGGGCAATTGTGGGAGTTATATCCTTGAGCAGGAGAGATGGAATTAGATTTAAGTGTTCAAATGGAGGGGTCAGCTTTGTTTGGAAATGGGTGGTCATGAATTTAAAATGAGATTAATCAGTACAATTATGTGTTTTCCTTCAGACACATTCAGCTGTGTGGGTGCAGGTGTGGAGTAGATGAAGCACTGGATTTAACTAGGCTTGAAAGTGATGACTTGATTACCATTTTCAAGTACAGTCGTCCCTCAGTATCCATGGCGGATTGGTGCCAAACCCCCATCCCCCCACCCCTCTGGGATGCCAAAATCCTCTTATTTCAAAATGGCATAGTAAAGACAGGTTGGTGGTGTGTGCATATAATCCCAGCTACTCGGGAGGCTGAAGTAGGAGGATCACCTGAGAGTTCAAGGCCAGCCTGGGCAACATAGTGAGACCCCATGTCTAAAAAAAAAAAATTAAAAACTGGCATAGTATTTGCATTAACTTACATACACCTTCATGTATACTTTAGATAATTTCTAGATTAGTTATACCTAATGCAATGTGAATACCACATAAACAGTTATACTGTATTGTTTAGGGACTAATGACAAGAAAAATCTATATGTGTTC
The DNA here is from genome assembly GCF_007565055.1 of Rhinopithecus roxellana. NCBI lineage: Eukaryota > Metazoa > Chordata > Mammalia > Primates > Cercopithecidae > Rhinopithecus > Rhinopithecus roxellana. The sequence continues at coordinate 100,412,834 of NC_044553.1, forward strand.
AGTACAAATGTGTTTTTTTCCTGAATATTTTTCATCTATGGTTGGTTGAATCCATGGATATGGAGCTCAGATATAGAGGGCTGACTGTATGTTAGCTGTTGTTCTCAATGTTTTTGGGAAATCAAATGAGAGAAATGGCCTTTAATTAAAAAAATAAAAAAGAACAACCCTGAGATATTTAAGAGAAGACCCATTCCTGGTCAAAGAACCAATAACAAAACAAGGATGAAACTTTTATTTCTGAAGAAGGTTTTTGTTTTGTTTTGTTTTTGGCGGATTTTCAATAAGAGTAGATTCTCTCTGGCTAGAGAGTCCCTTCAATAAGGAAAAGTAAGTAATTAGACTTACTGATCCAAACACCTGTTGATTCTGATCTTTTGACAGTAACCAAAAGCTCTGACTTTGTGTCTTTTATCCTCTCCCCAGAATATTTAATCATTTTTTGTCACTAGCTTTGTAAAAGGGCACTAAGTAAACAAGATAACAATATAAGCAAGCGGTTTCTGAGCCCAACTCATGCTAGTTATTGGCACACATTGACTATGGCATCTGGATGGGAAATCCATACTGAGATTAAGGCAATGAAGTGAGAAAATGAAAAATTCATCCAGGAAGTGAATGTCCGTGGCCAAATTACCAATGTTTATATATGTATATAAAACAACTTAGCATCAATTTGTTGCAGTAGTTATAACAGGCCTTGGCAAGGAGTTTTAGGCCAGAAGAGGATTTAAGTTTATTATAAACTAGACTGTTGTGATGTTCAATGTGTTAGGGTTTCATCTGGAACACTGAATCAGTGTTCTGATGAGGGGAAGGAGACGTGACTAAAATTAGCAAACTTGGGTCTAGTTGGCTGCACCAAAGCAGAAGTCAGCTGTGTCACACCTGTTCTGCATGACTGACTGTTTATATAAGATAATATCAGGCAGAGAATGCTGGGAGAACATTACCAAAATCATGCAAGGCCTAGCGTTTCAAATGTGTCTGCGAAAATGGCTGATTTACGACAAGGAATATGCTCATAATAGGATATTGAAAGAAATAACCCAGATATCAATTTTATGCATAGTATGTTCTCAGCTGTTTTTTTTTTTTAAGGTATAGGAAAATGGGCTAGAAGGAAATGAATGTTAATTGTCTTTTTGTGATTGAAGCCTGGAGCATTAAACCTCGAGACAAAATATTGAGGCAAATCTTGGTCAGGCACTTAGGAGTACTGAAAGCAAAAACTATTTCTGGGTTTGTTTCCTTTTTGATTGCCTGTTTTGTTTGTGTTATAATTTGTATAATATGTGACCTGATAATAGGGATTTAGTATATGGCTATTGCTTTTTATACCATATGAATACTGGAAGAATATACTTTTAGACATGTGTACTGTGAATTCTGTTTTAGGAAACTCAGAGATATGTTTATACATATAACATATTTATTGAACAACGGCTATGTGTCAGTCTTATTAGGCACTGGACATTTCAGATACAGTCCCTAACCTCATGGAGCTTGCAGAATAAAATGGAGAGTATATTAGTTTTCTGTTGCTGCATAATTAGCAGCTTAACACAACACACATTAATTATCGCACAGTTTCTGTGGGCAGGATGCAGGGCATGGCTTACTGGGTCCTTGGCTCAGGACCTCACATGGTTGCAATCAAAGTGTTGCCAGGCTGCATCCTTATCCAATGGCTCAACTGGGGAAAAATCTGCTTTGAAGCTCACTTGCGGTATTGATAGAATTCACCTCCCTGTGGCATGATTGAGGGCTCTGGCTTCTTGCTGACTGTTGACTGGAGGCTACTCTCAGTTCCTAGAGGCCACCTTCAGTTCCTTGCCATGCGGCTTTCCCAACATGACCCTTTAATTATTCAGAGCTAGCTTAGAAGAGAGAATCACTAGTGAGTCTGTCACTGAGAGAGCTGTATATAATATAATGTAGTCACAAGAGTGATGTTCTATTGTCTTTGCATATTCTGCTGGTTAGAAGAAAGCCACAGTTCTATATACAGTTAGCCACTGCTATGGGCAAATGGGGCTTATTCTCCTGGGAATGCTCTGAGAGGTCTCATAAAATACACCTTAGAATGGAATGCAGCTGTCATTGAGGGTTGGTCAAGGGTTGCCCCATGGGGGAGAATTCTGACTTCAAGGCATGTAGATGGCTCAGAATGACTGAGCAGGTTCCCAAAGGCATCTCTCATGGGGGCAGCAGTGAAACCCTGGGTGAAAGTGATAGCTACCTAGAGCAGCTGAGGTCAGGTATTACTAGGTTACAGGTTTGCAGTGCTGGTTCCCACAGCAATGGCTGGAGTAAAAAGGCAGACTGAGAGGGTGTGTGGTGGGACTAAGAAGTGTTTGATGTACACAAGGTGGTGAGAGGCAGATCTAGAGGCTAAGTCTGTCTGACTCTATTGCCATCAGCTGCTACATGACCATTCTCCTGCACTTTGTTTAACAAATTCACTTTTTTTCATAAGTACTATATTTCTTCTCTGCACTGAAATTCTTAATTTAACTCTCATTGCTTTGGGTAAAACTATTTACAGCAGTGCTTCTCAAAATGTAATGTGCATACAAATCACCTGGGGATCTTGTTAAATTGCTGATTCTGATTCAGTACATCAGGTGTGGTCTTATAGGCTGCATGGCTAACAAGCTCCCAGGTGATGCCAATGCTGCTCGTCTGCAGACCACACTTTGAGTAGCAAGGTAGTTAAGGAAAATATAAATGAAAATGTATAGTAAGGTAAAAAATAAGTGAAAAATATAAATGTGTAATTAGGTTGTATATTTGAATGAACTGAATAAAAGACAGGCATAGTGATGCCTTCTGGGGTTGCAATCTCAACAGAGCCTTTGACAAACGTATTTGCTTTCCCTGTGGTCAGAGGTTTACTAAACCCTCTAAGTGTATTTTGAATGATGATTTGAATAATATTTTTATATAAAACCCTCTCCCAGAATGGTTCAAAGTGCTCTTTGAGGGTACTAATTCTTTTTACATAGGTAGTATTATAATAATATAGTAGTAATGTGAAAACTCAAATATGTAGTTCCTACAAAACATCATTTTATTGCACTGCATGTACATCCTCATTAAAAATTGCATTCCCTAAACCAAAATAACAGTATCATTAGGGTACAGTGAACTTATTGGAGTTTTGTCTCTGCTTCCTAAAGGGAAAAACATTGAGTTTCAAAGTCCTGCATCATCTGCTAATAAGTTTTGTTCTGGGAACACTGTGTTTACTACTGACTGATCCAATTTGATTAGATTTTCATTCATGGTATTTCTTCCAAAGAAGAAAAAAATGAAGTAATCTCAGGGATCCTATATTTATGTAGTTCTGTAAAAGACATGATTAACTTCTGCAATATGGTTTCTCAAGAAGCACTTTGAAAGAAAATATGTGAAAGCATACCTCTAAGGTTTCAAGCTAAATTGAGATTTGATATGGTAATATGATACTGCAGATAAGGAACTGACTTAAACCATGAAGACTTAACAAACCCAATAATGGTTTAAAAATTATTTAGATGCTTTTATTATTTTAGGCTTTCTATTTATTCACTGCATGTTCAACAAACATCTATTGACCATCCATTGCAAGCATTGACATAGTCCTGGTTATGCAGTGAGGAACAAAATAGAGTTCTTGATCTCATGGAAGTTACACCGGGGAGAAGGCAGACCTTAAGCAAACAGTCATACAAATGGATACATCATTACTTATGCGGTGAGTGTTATGAAATAAACTGCAGAGTTCTAGAGGAAGGAGTGTGCTCCTCACATTCGAGGAATTAAAGAAGCCCAGGGTGCTGGAGCAGAGCACCAATAAGGAAGACATGGGAAAATGCTTATATAGCACACCCAATGTATCAGGAGGAGCCATCAATCTATTCAAGTCCTTACTACTACCTTGTGAGGCCAGTGTCAGTATTATTCTCATTTTATAGGTCAGAGGCATAGAGGGTATGCCGATTGCCCAGTGTTTCCTGGGTAGTGTGTTTCAACACAAGATATCTGGCTTAGAGTCTTCCTCTTCTGCCCTGCATTGCCTCTCTGCAGGGGAAAGGCAGCAGGGCTCAGCAGATCACATACATTGGCAGCTTGCTCTTTTCTCCTCTCTCTGTGTATAATAATATGCAACTTCAAAGCTTTAGGTATTATGTGAAAGAACAGGAGGTTAGTTGACTTAATTAGATAAAATAACCATGAAATAAAATAGTAATAGTTCATTACCTCATAAGACAACATATAGAGCTGATAAGTAAGCACCCATAATGCATAACCATGTTGTCATTTCAAAAGATCTCTCCATGAGGGATATGTGGAAGAAAATAACCATAAACTGCTTTCACATCTCAGCATGGGTGAGTCAGGTCTTCATTTTCTGACTGGAATAGTAACATGCTCTGATGGTGAATATTATGTGTCAATTTGATCGGATTGAAGGATGCAAAGTATTGTTCCTGGGTGTATCTGTGATGGTGTTGCCAAAGGAGATTAACATTTGAGTCAGTGGACTGGGAGAGACAGATCTATCCTCAATCTGGGTGGGCACCATCTAGTCAGCTGCCACTGTGGCTAGAATAAAGTAGGCAGGAAAAGATGGAAGGGCAGACTTGCTGGGTCTTCCGGTCTTCATCTTTCTCCTGTGCTGAATGCTTCCTGCCCTCGAACATCAGACTCCAAGTTCTTTAGCTTTTGAACTCTTGCACTTAGACCAGTGGTTTGCCAAGGGCTCTCGGGCCTTTGGCCACAGACTGAAAGCTGCAGTGGCAGCTTCTCTACTTTTGAGGTTTTGGGACTTGGACTGATCCACTACTGGCTTCATTGCTCCTCAACCTGCAGACAGCCCATCTTGGGACTTTACCTTGTGATCGTGTGAGTTAATTCTCTTTAATAAACTTCCTTTCATATATACATATATCCTATTAGTTCTGTCCCTTTAGAGAACCCCGACTAATACACATGCCCTTTCTATAATTCCTTGAAGATGTGTAAGTGATGTGTAAGTGATACAACCCATTGAGGAGACTTTTTTGTTTGTTTTGTATTTTCTTTTTTCTTTCTTTCTTTTCTTTTCTTTTCTTTTGAGAGGGAGTCTTGCTCTGTCGCCCAGGTTGGACTGCAGTAGCGCGATCTCGGCTCACTGCAAGCTCCGCCTCCCGGGGTCACGCCATTCTCCTGCCTCAGTCTCCGAGTAACTGGGACTACAAGCGCCTGCCACCACGCCCGGCTAATTTTTTGTATTTTTAGTAGAGACGGGGTTTCGCCGTGTTAGCCAGGATGGTCTCCATCTCTTGACCTCGTGATCCGCCCACCTGGGCCTCCCAAAGTGCTGGGATTACAGGCATGAGCCACCGCGCCTGGCCTTTTTTGTATTTTCTAAGGCAGGAAAATGATGTAGTAAATGTTTAGATGTTATAGCAGGATTCTAAGAAATGAAATTTTGAGTAATTTTCCTTTTGTCACTCAGAGTAGTTTAGTTTTGCTATAGATTTACCTTAAGCTTTAAATAATAAGTGCCTATAAACTTAAAAGTATTTATTGCAATTTTCATTTAATTTCCTACTTAAACCAGGTAAATTTCCCAGCACTGAAAGCAAACAGTTGGATAGATTTTTGCTGTCATAGTTTAGTACGTGGCAATACTGTGGAAGAGAACAAAACAGGTGCAGGGATGCTAATCACACCAAGGAATCCAGACGCCTCCATGCAGTTAGCTATCCGATGAGAAACTCAGAAAAAGACAGATATGAAGTTCTTACATTTCATGATCTAGGCTTTTCGGAGCTTTACCTTTTGTGACTGGCTTTTATCAAATGGCATGGTTAATAGTAGGCAGAAAAAGATAAGAAAAAGCATAAACTAACCATAAGCTGGATAATACATCTTTGAGAAACTAAAAGTTGGGTGTTTGGAGCATTGATTGTTATAGAATCATAGGAATGTTAGAAATACGGTCACCTGACTTTTTCCCTTTTAAAGATGAAAAGCAAGGCTGAGACATAAGTGAATTTTCCAAGATCATACATCAAGCTGGTAGCAGAGCACGAGATAGAGCCACACTCTCCTGACTCATAGGCAGTGACCTCAGCATTGAGATTAGGGGTGTGCATCTGTGTGTGTGCAACAATGTGCTTTAGGTTTCCTAAGACAAAGTTCATGAAACTAGAAACACAATACGCAGTTCTCCAGGAAACATACATATCCAGAGCACATAGAAAATCCCAAACTTAGAGTGCACATGGCTTCTGAAGCAAAGATAAGTTAATATATGGGGATAATGTTTGAGCTACTATGGTCTTAAAATTAATAAAACACCTTCACTCTTGGTAAGGCAGCAAACTATGGTCCTTTTTGATTTAATCAGATATTTTTAAAGACTAAAACACCTTACAGAGAGTCTACATTTTGAAAAATGTTAGGGTACTTTAATGAATTTATTATTCCTTTGTCCACTCTTGGCCATGTAGAACCAGGTATGATCTCCTACTAGCATACTCCTGTGAGAAGCCCTCTCAGAACCTTTCCAGAACTGTAGCTACCCAGGGGCTGTGGTGGGAGAGGTCTGCCCAGGGCACAGAGAGCATAGCTGCTGCTGTGAGCTTGGACTTTTAAACCATGTCAATGAGAAAATACCACTCCCTGCTGGGGCTGACCACACCAATTCCTGCTCTCCCCTTAATGCCAAGGCTCCAAGAGACTGTTCCACCAGGTCCAAAGGCAGAGGAAGAGGGAGGGGATGGAAGCTGCAAGTAGATAATATTTGCTTCTTTACTGATCTTCAAATTGGCATCTAGGAATACAAGAAAACCATCTAAGCAGTGAATAGTACTAATACGAGAAATAAGATTTTCTGTTACAAGTTAAATATTAATAAAAGGAATAAAACCATAATCAAATAGCTTTCCTTTATTCAATAGAAAATCAACTATAAAATACAATGGAGAAAAACCACTTTTACAGTAACAATAAAGACTATGAAATATCTAGAAATACATTTTACCTCAAACATATAAAACCTATATAAAGAAAAATAAAGCTTTCCCGAATTATGAAAGAAGACTTGAATAAATGGTGGGGCATGCCATACTCTTGGTTGTAAAGATTTTACTTTTCCCTGAGTGAGCTTGTGTTTATAATACAATTCCAATAAAAATTCAATAGGATTGAATACATACACATATATTTCAAAATTTGACTTTGGACATGATACATAAGGCCTTTGGACTTTGGTATGAGAATAAACTGGTCAATGTTTCTTGAATACATTTTGAAAATGTGAATAATCTTAAAATGTTCAGATCTCTTAATATTTCCAGTTTTGATACTAGATACATAATTGGAAGTGTTAATAAAACTCCATGTTTAAGAATGTTTGTCAAAGCTTTATCAAGAAAATTGGCCTGGGCAACATAGTGAGACCTTGTCTCTACTAAAAATGAAAAAAAAAAAAAAAAAATTAGCTATGTGTGGTGGTGTGGTGCATGCCTGTAGTCCCAAGCTACTTGGGAGGCTGAAGTGGAATGATGACTTGAGCCCAGGAGTTAGAGGCTGCAGTGGGCCATGATTGCACCACTGTACCCTAGCCTGTGCGACAGAGTGAGACCCCTTCTATTAAAAAAAAAAAATCGAAGTTGGCAAAATCAGTGAGGCAACTGGCTCAAACACATTTTGACACAAACATGAGGTAGAGTATTATGCAGCTCTTAAAACCTCTATTTAAATACTAATTAATGACATGAAACCATAAATAAATTTAAAATTATATAAAGTTTCTTAATTAAAAATATAAGTCTATTGTATATATACTTATAGGCAAAGAACACATGTAAGTGAAGAAAATTTATTGAAATGTTTCCAGTAGTTATCTTAGGATGGTGAAATCGTAAAATAGATGCAGGTCCAACTTCTAACTGTGAGATTCTGGTTAAATTTTGGTGTTATTCCAAGTCTCAGTTCCTTCATATATAAAATGAAGAAAATAACAATATAGTTGCTGTGAGGGCTAAATTTGCTAATATATGCAAAACGTTTAGCATAGTGCTTAGCATATACCAAGTATTTAATAAATAGTATTTATATCAATAACTAATGTTATATAATTTCAGATTTTATAAATTTTAGACCTTACAGATTTATTAATTTTATAATGAGAAAAATATGATGAATATTTTACATTTCAAAAAGAGGAGGTTCAGAAATTTAAGGCACAGTGAAAACCAAGTGCAAAAAAGACATGGGAAGTGGCCAGGCTCGGTGGCTCACGCCTGCAATCCCAGCACTTTGGGAGGCCAAGGCAGGCGGATTGTGAGGTCAGGAGATCAAGACCATCCTGACTAACACAGTGAAACCCCATCTCTACTAAAAATATAAAAAATTAGCCAGGCGTGCTGGCGGGTGCCTGTAGTTCCAGCTACTTGGGAGGCTGAGGCAGGAGAATCACTTGAACCCGGGAGGTGGAGCTTGCAGTGAACCAAGATTGCGCCACTGCACTCCAGCCTGGGCGACAGAGTGAGACTCCGTCTCAAAAAAAAAAAAAAAAAAAAAAAAAAAGACATGGGAAGAGAGCAGAGAACACAAAATATACCGCATGGAGTAAGACGAATTTGGCCTTAAGTAATCCAATTTAAAAAGGAAATTATAGTTTAGCAGTTATTGAATGTGTTCTCTGTGCTGGGACTTTTAAGTATTATGTACATGTTATATACATCATTTAGCTCTTGGTATCACCCTGTGAGGAAGGTACTATTGTTACCATTTTACAGATGAGGAAAGTAAGGTACAGAAAGTTGAAGTAATTCATTCAAAGTTGTAGAGCAAGCAAGCAGCAGAGCTAGGCTAGAAGCAGTCTGGATCAGTCTAACCACTCCACTGGACTGCCTTCTCACATGATACAGGTAAGATAAAAGAAAATGAATGCTTAAGATAAGCACAACAATTTCTGATAGTGAGGTAAGAAACATTGCCCCTGAATAGCCTCATGAAGATGACACTGCTCAATTTAATGATGAACATTCTCCAGGTGTCCTTACAACAGAAACACTGACAGGTTTCATAACACTGTTTATTACGGTGTCTCTCAATGTGAGTTAGTGACCTTACATTAAAGCACAATCATTAAAAATCTTTATCTTGGAGAAAGGCCCATGAGTAGAGAGCAGACTTGATAGCTTAATGGAGGGAGACTGGCATACTGAAAAATCTTTAAAATAACTCTCTTTTGTGCTGAAAAATCTTTAAAATAATTTTGAGGAATTGAAGAATGATTGAGGGCTTTACCACAAACTTGAAACTCAAACAAGGACTTCTAAAGAGGTAAGAAATCTCATAAAACACAGGAATAAGATCACAATTAGTTTCTACTCTTCTTTGAAGTTTAGATATGAAAAAAATTAAAAAATGTAAGATGTTGGCTAGGGTAACAAAAAGATTATATACAGTTGTGATACTGAAAGTGACCTTTTTGGTTTGCAATTGGGAAAACGGTATTCATTAATTTGGTGTAGCGTATTGAATAATTCAGTTGTCATATATAGAGTTTAAGTTTGTCATAGGTTGGACTCTCCAGAAGCAGATGTTGAGACAGAGTTTCGGTGCAAGGTGTTTATTAGGGATCAAGACCTATGAAAGGGATGGGGAGCAAGCAGAATTGTCCATGTTGGGACACAGTGGCCTGACATTTATATTCGTGCCTTGCTTAATTACTGGACGCAAGCTGCTCTGAAAAGGGTGTAATCTGGAGTGAAGCATCTCTCTCCAGCTGAGGCTGATTCTGAAGGAGCTGACACCTGGAGGCCGTCTGCTGCGTGCGTTCCCCACAAGTGGGCCACAAGCCCTTCCTTTAAGGGTTCCCTTAATCTCTTAGCAGATATTTGGAGCATGGGTGCCTGTTCAAACCAAAGATTCCTGCTGGCTATACTAGTGTATGGTCAGTTTCCAGGGGAATTAGCAGGTAAGCACTGGAAGAACAATGCTTAGAACAGAGATTGGCAAATGATAAACAGCTCATGGGTCAAATCCAGCCAGTGACCCATTTTTGCATGGCCCATGAGCTAGAAGTGTTTGTTACATTTTTAAAGGATTGCAAAAAACATACAAAGATACCTCAAGGAATATGTGACAGACTATATGTGACCTACAAAGCCTAAAACATTTACTATTTAGCCCTTTATAGGAAAATTTTTCCAGATCCTGGCCTAGAATCAAGACCAGTCTTAGTTTCAAGTAAATATTCTATGCCAAGTTTTTGCAACTTGAGAAATGAGAACTGGAGGTTATTTTTTACTGTACTCTTTAGAAGGAAGTAATTGGTCTGATCATTGATTGTGGCAGGAGATACTTGTTAGATGGATAATCAGAGCATGAGGACCTGCCCAGATGAGGCCTCTTGAATTGGATCCCTAGTTACTTGGGGCTTTCTATTCTCCTGCTCTGGAAAATGATGGTAGATCAAGTATTTTTAAAGCATATTTCTTTTAACATTTTCAACTATAGCTGCTATTTCTCTTTAGGTTATTTTATTAAAGCAACCAAGCATTTGATACCGTGACTACAACTTCACTGAACAAGAACCTCAATCTTGTAAAAATGTTATTTGCTCCATGGTAGAATGTCACTGATACAACTTTGAGCTTCATATCAGTTTCATTGAAGCTTCATACCAGTTTCATTGAACTCGTTTAAGCAGAAAGGATCCTGCTGAAATCCCTGTTGCTTGACAACCCCCTAAGTGCATGCTGGATGTTGACGGTTACTTTAGAGAGGACTCCTTAGTTGATCATTTGGTTCAGTGACCCGTGTTATAATTTTTTTCTCTTTTCATGCTTTATTACCCATTTAAAATACTTTCATTAGACCAGAGAGCTGTGTATATTTTGTTCTTAGATTTTTTGTTCAGCAAGACACTATTTCCTTTTAGAGTACATTTCACATAAAGGAAAATGAAATGAGCATGGTAAATTTTATTTATAAACTGGCATTTTCTGCCAGCTGGATTTCAAGAGCATTCACAGACTTACACATTTATGTATTACCTACGTGAAAGTGTAGGTGCCAGAAAACAAGCCAGTATAAGCTTTCAAAATAGGAGAAAATTTACTTTATATAAAAGGTTCATCCAGCTGTCTGAACAGTTGTATAAAAAGGTCAGCTTCTGTAGGAAGCAGAGTGTGTAGACGTGGATGAAGTAGTTCAGATGTTTCAACTTTAAATCCTGTATAAGGATGACAGACAAGATGAAGGCAAGAGACAAAAGAATAAATAATGTTTTGAATGTTTCACAGAAGAATAAGCTTCTTCCTGCTTGTTGAACATAAAAGGATTGGAAAGAAAGATTTTGTTACTGAGCTATGGTCAACTATGGAGGGAGACGATGATTCCAGTGCTCACATTCATTGCAAATGGCTATCATGCATCCTCTATCGTTTTCTTAGAGCTAAAAACAAACAAATGGCAGATTATGAGTTCTAAAACAAAGAAAATCCTAGTAGATTAAGAGTTCATTATTAGCAGAGCTATCTGGCCAGGGGTTTTGTTTCTTTTTTCTTTTTTTTTTTTTTGAGATGGAGTTTCGCTCTTGTTGCCCAGTCTGGAGTGCAATGGCACGATCTTGGCTCACCACAACCTCTGCCTCCCAGGTTCAAGCGATTCTCCTGCCTCAGCCTCCTGAGTAGCTGGGATTACAAGTATGTACCACCACACCCAGCTAATTTTGTATTTTTAGTAGAGACGGGGTTTCTCCATGTTGGTCAGGCTGGTCTCAAACTCCTGACCTCAGGTGATCCTCCTGCCTTGGCCTCCCAAAGTGCTGGGATTACAGGCTTGAGCCTCTGCACTTGGTCTTTTGTTTCTTAAAATTTGCATATAATTTTAAAAATGTACCTTGCATTGACTTGAAGAAATTTTTAATTTTCCTCTTTTGTGTAAACAACATTATTTGTGATAAATGGGTCAGGGAAAACATAGGTAACAAATCTAAGAAAAGAAAATTATTGGTCTTTAATGGATAATCTTCAATAATCTTTAATAGACCTCTGGCACCAACCTGTGGATCCTGGCTGCTGACAACAGTTAAATATACTGTGACTTGTTTTTTTCATTCTCTGTTAAAAACATATTGATAAAGAATAAAATGGCTAGAAGAATAGTGACAGGGGGCCTGGATAATTAATCAACTAACTTGGTAACCAGTCTTCAAAATGTGAGAATTCATTATGCAGTGAGTTGTTAGTTTTTAAAATATTATCTGTTGTGTAAGTCATAATCTAATTTTAGATCCTAATCCAGTCTTTACTTCCAGAACAAGTTTATACTTTGGTAACACAAATTCAGTCTTACCCAAGGAGAAGCTATTGTCTCAAACCGTTTATTTCATGAAAATACAGATTAATTTTAGATTGCCCAGGGAAACAACTACTGCCATTCTTCTTCTGTTAATACTTTAGTGTATGGGGCCTGTTGGGAGAGGGTGAAGGTAGGGGAGTGCATCAGAAAAAATAGCTAATGCATGCTGAACTTAATACCTAGGTGATGGGTTGATAGGTGCAGCAAACCACCATAGTACATGTTTACCTATGTAACAAACCTGCACATTCTGCACATATACCCTGGAACTTAAAAAATAAAATTGAAACAAAAGAAAAAAATACTTTAGTGTAGAACTCAATATATATATTGAGGCATTTTCTATGTATAGTGCATTGTCTACCAAAGAGATAATGAAGTTTAGGTGCCTACCAACATGGGCATTCTTAAGAGTATCTGCCAATCCCTGCATGAGTTTTGCATGTGTTTGCATGTATTTATCAATAAGAGAAACAAAGCTTATTGTGTGTCTTTCTGGCATTTCTTCACTTTTTTTTGAAAAATTTTAATTTTACTTTCTGTGGGTACATAGGTATATATATTTATGGCATACAGGAGACGTTTTGATATAGGCATGCAATGAATAATAATTACATAATGTAAATTGAGGTATCCATCCCAAGTATTTATCCTTTGTGTTACAAATAATCCAATTATATTCTTTTAGTTATTTTTAAACATACATCAAATTATTGACTATAGTCACTCTGTTGTGCTATCAAATACTAGGTTTTATTTATTTTTATTTTTGAGACAAGAGTCTTGCTCTGTTGCCCAGACAGGAAGGCAGTGGCACGATCTCAGCTCACTGCAGTCTCTGCCTCCTGGGTTCAAGCAATTTCTGGCTAATTTTTGTATTTTTAGTAGAGATGGAGTTTCACCACGTTGGCCAGGCTGGTCTGGAACTCCTGACCTCAAGTGATCCACCTGCCTTGGCCTTCCAAAGTGCTAGGATTACAGGCATGAGCCACTGTGCCCAGCCTATTCATTCTTTCTATTTTTCTGTGCCCATTAACCATCCCCTCCTCCACTGTATGCTCCCACTGCTTTTCTCAGCCTCTGGTAACCATCCTTCTGCTATCTCCATGAGCTCAGTTGTTTTGATTTTTCCCTACAAATAAGTAAGGACATGTGGTGTTTGTCTTTCTGTGCCTGGCATATGTCACTTAGCATAATGACCTCCCGTTCTATCCATGTTGTTGCAAATGACAGGATTTCATTCTCTTATGACTCACTAGTACTCCATTGTGTATACACCACATTTTCTTTATCCACTCATCTGTTGATGGACATTTTAAGTTGCTTCCAAATTTTGGATATTGTGACGAGTCCTGCAACAAACTTAGGAATGCAGATTATCTCTTCCATATACTGATTTCCTTTCTTTTGGGCCCATACCCAGCAGTAGGACTGCTGGATCACATGGTAACTATATTTTTAGTTTATTGAGCAACCTCCAAACTGTTTTTCATAGTGGTTGTAGTAATTTCCATTACCACCACCATTTGTACATCAGTTGTGTGAGAGTTCCCTTTTCTCTACATGCTTGCCAGCAATTGTTATTGCTTGCCTTTTGGATAAAAGTCATTTTAACAGGGTTGAGATAATATGTCATTGTAGTTTTTATTTGCATTTCTCTGATGATCAGTGATGTTGAGAACCTTTTCATATGTCTGTTTACCATTTGTATGTCTTCTTTTAAGAAATATCTATTCAAATCTTTTGCCCATTTTTTGATTGGATTATTAGGTGTTTTCCTGTGGAGTTATTTGAACTCCTTATATATTCTGGTTATTAATCTCTTGTCAGAGGGGTAGTTTGCTAATATTTTCTCCCATTCTGTAGGTTTTCTCTTCACTTTGTTGATTGTTTCCTTTGCTGTGCAGAAGCTTTTAACTTGATGTGATCCCATTTGCCCAATTTTTTGCTTTGGTCATCTGTGCTTGTGAAGTATTACTCAATAAATTTTTGTTCACTTCAATGTCCTGGAGACTTTCTTCACTGTTTTCTTGTAGTAGTTTTATAGTTTGAGGTCTTAGATTTAATTTTTAATCCATTTTTATTTAATTTTTGTATATGGCAGGGGGTAAGAGTCTAGTTTCATTCTTCTGCATATGGATATCCAGTTTTCTCAGCACCATTTATTGAAGAGACTATTTTTCCCCCAGTGTATATTCTTGGCACCTTTGCCAAAAATGAGTTCACTGTAGGTGTGTGGATTTGTTTCTGGGTTCTCTATTTTGTTCCATTGGTCTATGTGTCTATTTATATACCAGTGCTATGCTGTTTTGTTTACTCTAGCTTTATAGTATAATTTGAAGTGAGGTAAAGTGATTCCTCCAGTTTGTTTTTTGTTTTTGTTTTGTGTGTGGGTTTAAGGTAGATTTGGCTCTTCTGGGTCTTTTCTGGTTTCACATAATTTTAGGATTGTTTTTTCTATTTCTGTGAAGAATGTCATTGGTATTTTGATAGAGACTGCAATGAATCTATATATCACTTTGAGTAGTATGTGTCAGACCTCTGAGCCCAAGCTAAGCCATCATAACCCCTGTGATCTGCATGTATACATCCAGATGGCCTGAAGTAACTGAAGAACCACCAAAGAAGTGAAGCAGCCAGTTCTTGCCTTAACTGATGACATTCCACCATTGTGATTTGTTCCTACCCCATCCTAACCAATCAATTGACCTTGTGACATCCCTCCCCTGGACAATAAGCCTCATGATCTCCCCACCCTGTACCTTGTGACCCCTGCCCCTGCCCACAAGAGACAACCACCTTTAACTGTAATTTTCCACTACCTACCCAAATCCTATAAAACTGCCCCACCCCTATTTCCCTTTGCTGACTCCTTTCTCAGACTCAGCCCACTTGCACCCAAGTGAATAAACAGCCTTGTTGCTTACACAAAGCCTGTTTGGTGGTCTCTTTACATGAATGCATGTAACAGTATGGACATTTTAACAATATTGATGCTTCAAATCCATGAACATGGAATATATTTCCTTTTTTTTTGGTGTTCTCTTCAATTTATTGCATTGAAGTTTTATAGTTTTTATTGTAGAGATCTTTGACTTCTTTGATTAATTTTAATCCTAGGTATCTTATTTTATGTGTAGCTATTAAAAATGGATTACTTTCTTGATTTTTTTTCAGATAGTTACATGTTGGCATGTAGAAATGCTACTGATTTTTTTATGTTGATTTTGTAGCCTGCAACTTTACTGACTTTGTTTATCAGTTCTAATAGTTTTTTTGGTGGCGGAGTCTTTAGGTTTTTCCAAGTACAAGAACATATCATCTGCAAACAATGATAATTTGATTTCTTCCACTCCAATTTGGATGCCCTTTCCTTCTTTCTCTTGTATGATTCCTCTAGCTAGGACTTCCAGTACTATGTTGAATAACAGTGGTGAAAGTGGGCATCCTTGTCGTGTTTCAGATCTTAGAGGAAAGGCTTTCAGTTCTTCTCCATTTAATATGATACTAGCTGTTAGCTGTGGGTCTGCCATATAGGGCTTTTATTATGTTGAGGTATGTTCCCTCTCTGCACAGTATTTTGAGTTTCTTTTTTGTCATGAAGAGATGAATTTTATCAAATGCTTTTTCAGCATCCATTTAAATGATCATATGGTTTTTATTCTTCATTCTGTTGATATGATGTATCACATTGACTGATTTGTGTTTGTTGAACCATCCTTGCATAATGGGGTAAATCCAACTTGGTCATGATGAATGGCCCTTTTATGGAGTTATGGAATTGGGTTTGTTAGTATTTTGTTGAGGATTTTTGCATCATTGTTCATCATTGATACTGGCCTGTAATTTTCTATTTTTTTGATGAGTCTTTGTGTGGTTTTCATATCAGGGTAATACTGTACTTGTAGAATCAGTTTGGAAGTATTCTTTCCTCCTCTATTTTTTGGAATAGTTTGAGTAGGACTGGTATTGGTTCTTTCTTAAACGTTTGGTAGAATTTAGCAGTGAAGCGATTAAGTCCTGGGCTTTTCTTTACCAGGAGACTTTTTATTATGGCTTTGATCTCATTACTTACTATTGGTGTATTCAGGTTTTGGGTTTCTTCGTGGTTCAATCTTGGTAGGTTGTATGTGTCTAAGAATTTGTACATTTCTTCTAGGTTTTCCAATTTATTGGCATATAGTTGCACATAGTAGCCACTAATGATCCTTTGAATTTCTAGAGTATCCATCGTAATGTCTCCTTTTTCATCTCTGATTTTATCTATTTGGATCTTCTCTCTCTTTTTTCTGTCAGGCTAAAGGTTGGTCAATTTTGTTTAACTCTTGAAAAAAACTTTTTGTTTCATTAATCTTTTGCATTGTTTTCTTCATTTCTGTATCTGCTGTGATTCTTACTATTCTACTAATTTTGAATTTGTTTTTCTCTTCTTTTTCTAGTTCTTTTAGATGTAACATTAGGTTGTTTATTTGAAGTTTGTCTTCTTATTTGGTGTAGGCACTTATAGCTATAAACTTTCCTCTTACTATGTTTTTGCTGTATCCCATAGGTATTGGTATGTTTTGTTTCCATTATCATTTGTTTCAAGACATTTTTCCATTTCCTTATTAATTAATTCATTAACCTACTGGTCATTCAGGAGTATATTGTTTAATTGTCATGTATTTGTATAGTTTCCAAATTTCCTCTTGCTATTGATTTCTAGTTTTATTCCATTGTGGTTAGAGAAGATGCTTGATAATACTTCAATTTCTTTTGAATGTTTTAAGACTTGTTTTGTGATTTAATATATGGTCTATCCTTGAGAATGATCTATGTGCTGAGGAGAAGAATGTGTATTATGGAGCCATGGGATGAACTGTTCTGTAAATATTTATTAGATCCATTTGTTCTATAGTGCAGATTAAGTCTGAAGTTTCTTTGTTGGTTTTCAGTCTGAAAGATCTATCTGTCCAATGCTGAAAGTAGGTTGTTGAAGTCTCCAGCTATGTATGTATTGGGACTTATTTCTCTTTATAGCTCTAATAATATTTGCTTTATATAGCTGGATTCTCTAGTGTTGAGGATGTATATATTTAAAATTATTATAACCTTTTGCTGAATTGACTCCTTTATCATTATTCAGTGACCTTTTTGTCTCTTCTTACAGTTTTCATCTTCAAATCTATTTTGTCTGATACAAGTATTCCAGGTCTTTTTTCATTTTCATTGACATGAAATACATTTTTCCATCCCTTCATTTTCAGTCTATGTATGTCTTTATCGGTGAAATGTGTTTCTGATAGGCAACAGATTTTGGGGTCTTTTTAAAATCCATTCAGCTAGTCTATGCCTTTTGATTGAAAAATTTAGTCCATTTACATTCAATGTTATTATTTTTTAGTAAGGACTTACTTCTATCATTTTGTTATTTTTTTTCTTGTTCTTTTGTGGTCTTTTCTTTTTATTTTACTCCCTGTCTTCCTTTTAGTGAAGGTGATTTTCTCTGGTGATACGGCTTAGCTTCTTGCTTTTTATTTTTTGTGTATTTGCTGTATGTTTTATGGTTTGAGGTCACCATGAGGCTTGACAATACTATCTTATAACCCGTTATTTTAAACTGATAATGACTTAACACTCTTTGTGTAAGCAAACAACCAACCAAAGAGAAAACTAATAAGACAGTACGCCTTAACTTTGTGCCCCCTACTTGTTAACATTTTGTTGTCTCCATTTATATCTGATTGTACTGTTTATGTCTTGAAAAATTATAGTTATTAGTTTTTAGTGGTTCCTTGTTTAGTCTTTTTACTTAAGAGTGGGTCCCAGCACTTTGGGAGGGTAAGGTGGGTGAATCACCTTAGGTCAGAAGCTTAATACCAGCCTGGTTAACAGGGTGAAACACTATCTCTACTAAAAAAAAAAAAAAAATACAAAAAATTATCTGGGTGTGGTGATGGGCAGCTGTAATAGCAGCTACTTGGGAGGTTGAGGCAGGAGAATGACTTGAACCTGGGAGGTGGAGGTTGCAGTGAGCTGATACTGCATCATTGCACTCTAGACTTGGTGACAGAGTGAGACACCATCTCAAAACAAAAAACAAAAAACAGAGTAGTTTATACAACATAGTTACAGTATTATAATATTCTGTGTTCTTCTGTCTGCTTACTATTACCAGTGAGTTTTGTACCTTCAGATGATTTCTTATTGAACATTAACATTCTTTTCTTCCTAACTGAAGTATTTCCTTTAGAATTTCTTGTAGGACAGGCCTGATGTTGATGAAATCCCTCAACTTTTTTTTTTTTCCTCAGAAAGTCTTTATTTCTCCATATTTGAAGGATATTTTTGCCAGATACGCTATTCTAGGGTAAAATTCTTTTTCCTTCAGAACTTCAAATATGTCATTCCACTCTCTCATGGCCTATAAGATTTCCTGTGAAAAATCTGCTGCCAGATATACTGGAGCCCTGTTGTATGTGATTTGTTTCTTTTCTCTTGTTGCTTTTAGGATTCTTTCTTTATCCCTTATCTTTGGGAGTTTGATTATTAAATGCCTTGAGGTAGTCTTTGGGTTAAATCTACTTGGTGTTCTGTAACCTTCTTGTACTTGGATATTGATATCTGTTATTATCCCTTTGAATAAACTTTCTACCCCTATTGCTTTCTCTACCTCTTTAAGGCCAATAACTCTCAGATTCGCCCTTTTGAGCCTATATTCTAGATCCTGCAGGCATGCTTTATTGTTTTTTACTCTTTTGTTTTGTCTCCTCTGTATTTTCAAATAGCTGTTTTCAAGCTCACTAATTATTTCTTCGGCTTGACCAGTTCTGCTATTAAAAGACTGTGATGCATTCTTCTGTATGCCAATTGCATTTTTCAGCTCCAGAATTTCTGCTTGATTCTTTTTAATTATTTTAATCTCTTTTTTAAATTTATCTGATACAATTATGAATTCCTTCTCTGTGTTATCTTGAATTTCTTTGAGTGTCCTCAACACAGCTATTTTGAATTCTCTGTCTCAAAGGTCACGTATCTCTGTTTCTCCAGGATTGGTCCCTGGTGACTTAGTTAGTTCATCTGGAGAGATAATAGTTTCTTGGATAGTGTTGATGCTTACAGATATTCTTTGGTGTCTGAGCATTGAAGATCTAGTTATTTATTGTTGTCTTCTTAGTCTGGACTTGTTTTGCTTGTCCTTCATGGGAAGGCTTTCCAGATATTCAAAAGGACTTAGGTCTTGGGATATAAACTGTATCTGCTTTAGAGGGCATGCCAATCTCATTAATGCTGTGGTTCTTGCAGACTCATAGAGGTACTGCCTTGATAGTCTTGGACAAGATCCAAAAGAATTCTCTAGATTACCAGGCAAAGACTGTTCTTTTCTGTTAATTTCTTCCGAATGGACAGTCTCTTTTTCTGTTCTGAGCCATCTGGATCTGCTGGTGGTATGACAAAGCACACCCTGTGTCCACCACCACTAGGACTGCACTGGGTCAAACCTGAAAGTCAGAACAGCACTGGGACTCGCCTGAGGCCTGCTGTAACCACTCCCTACCTATGACCTATACTTGGTCAAGGCCCCGAGGCTCTACACTCAGCAAGTGGCAAAGCAAGCCTGGCCTGTGTCCTTCCCTTTATGTTGGTGAGTTCTCCCAGGCCCTGGGCATGCACAGAGGTACAATCCAGGAATCAAGGACTAGAATCAAAAACTTGGAAGTCTACCTGGTGTTCTATTGTCCTATGGCTGAGTTGGCACTCAAGCCACAAGATGGAGTATTTACCACTCTCCCCTTCCATTTGCAGAGGCAGAGGGCCCTCACCCCATTGCCCCTGCTACAATAGGCCCACAGGAAGTACTGCCAGACTACCACCAGTATTTCCTTAAAGCCCAAGGACTCTTCAGTCAGCTTCCTGACTGAAACTGATTGTGGTGAATGCTTCCTGGCCTGGGATTCACCCTCCAGGGCAGTGGGCTCTACTCTGGCCCAGGGCAGGTCTAAAACTGCTGCCCAAGAGCTAAGACTTGGAATCAGAGAACCGAAGAGCCCACTTACTGCTTTATCCTCACTGTGGCTGATCTGGTATATAGTGTGCAATATCAAGTCCCCTTTGCTTTTCCCTCTGCTTTTCTTAAGTAAAAAGAGTCTTGCCCCATAAACACCACAGCTGGGAATGTGCTGAGTCTCATCTGAAGGCAGTGAGAGTCAGAGTCTCACCCAGGGTCCTCCATGGAGTACCTGGGTATTGCTGATGGTTATTCAGGGCCCAAGGGCTCTTTAGTTAGTAGGTGAAGAATCCTGCCAGGACTGGGTTCTTCCTTTTAAGGCAGCAGATTTCCTTTGGCCCAGGGTGTGTCTAGAAATGTCTTCCAGGATCTAGGGCCTGGAAAGGGGGTGCCTCATGACTCTGATTGTTGCTATATCCTGCTCTGGCTGAACTGGTATCCAAGATGTAAGACAAAGTCCTCACTCTTCCCTCTCCTCAAGTGGAGGGAAGGAGTATCTTTTGGAGCTGTGAGCTGCACAGCCTGAGGTTAGGGGAGGGGTGATGCCAGGACTCTCTCAGATATGCTGGCTTCTGTCTCAGTAGGTCATATTCCCCCTACCCCAGTCCACTGGCTGGGGCCCAGTTCAGCACGAGGACTCATCTAGGAGTTGCACTCTTTGCAACCTAGACTGTGTTTTAAGTTTAGTTAGAGCCCCAGAGCAATTTCGCTTGCAGTGGCAAGGCTTGTGGGAACTGAAGTTCAGACGACTGAGATCAGTGATTTTCTTCCGGTTAGGGCTAGTTTAAATGCTCCCTCTGTGGGCAGTTGTCAGCAGAGTTTGGTGTGGTCTTGTTTTCTGTTATAATAGGGCATCACTGAGTTCAGTGCCTCACAAATCCTTTGATCTCCCTCTCCCCAGCGTGCCAAAATGCTCTCTGCACCACACTGCCACTGCTGGGAGATGGGTGAGGGGTGGTATCATCAATTCAAGACTGTTTTTTCTACCTCTTCCATGCATCTTTCAGTGACATGACTTTAAAACCAGATATTGTGAATGCTCACCTGATTTCTGATTCTTATGAACGTGCTTTTTGTGTGTAGATAGTTGTTAAATTGGTGTCCTGGGTGGCGGTGGGGTGAATGATTAGTGGAGCCTTCTATTCTGCCATCTTGTTCCCACTCCACCTTGTGGCACTTAAATATATTGCTTAATTAAAATGATCAAATGAAGTATCTTGGGGACATGCCAGTTAAAAATATTAATTGATAACAATTATTATTAATTATTCATATTCAAAGTTCTAGACTCTTTAGCATGGCATTTAAAGTCTTACAATACCTCATCAGCATCTTCCAGATTATACGTGTATATCTACTTCCACTTCTGTGTAAATTGCATCAACTTTAGTTGAGATTTTGCTGAAAGGAAGTGCCTTCTGGGATTCCTGACTTAGTATGTTAGTATACAGAATATGGCACCAACTTAAGGAATGTAGAGACCTTGCCATGTTTTGTTAAATTTATTTCTAAATGTTTCATTGTTTTGATGTTATTACAGATAGTATTGTTTTTTAAAATTTTAAATTCTAAGGTTTTTGTTGTTAGAATATAGAAATATAATTGATTTTTATTGACTGATCTTGAATCTTGGGACCTTGCTAAACACTTATTCTAGTAGCTTTTTTTTTTCTTTAAGTGAATTACTTAGACTTTTTGACACAGATGATCACATCATTTGTAAATAAAGACAAGTTTATGTCTTACTTCCTAATCTATATGCTGTTTATTTCTTTTTCTTTCCTGATTGCACTGTCTATAACCTTCAGTATAATGTTGAATAGAAGGGGTGAGAGCAGGCACTGTGCCCCATTTCTAAACCTTAGACAAATTAATGTTGTCTTTAACCATTAAGTATGATGTGAGCTGTAGGTTTTTACATGCCACATGGTATGATGCTCTTTACCATCAGAATGAGGACATTCTCTTCTATTGCTAGTTTGTAAGAATGTTTTTCATAAATGGTTATTAAATTTTGATAAATGCTTTTTATTCATCTATTGAAATAAATATGTAATTTTTCTTCTTAATCTGTTAGTATGGTGGATTACATTATTGATTTTCAAATATTAAACAAATTTTGCATTCCTAGGATAAATCTTACAATGATTATGGTATTTTATCTTTTCTATGGATTTCTGGAATAGGTTTGCTTAATTTTGTTTTAGAATATTAATACCTATGGCATGGCTGAGGGTGGGTCCTACAAAAGCTAAAAGCACATTGCTTCTGAGTGTCCTGCTTCCGTAATTGCTGCTCTACGTGTCGAATGTATCTGCCCTGAGTCTTTTCTCCATAATTGTGCCCTTAACCAACCTTGCAGGGCCATGCAGCCTCCTGCTGTATTACGTGCTCCTCAAGATAAGAATTCGGTTGCAGTCTGTGTATCCCCAGCTCAAAATCATGTTTTTTGAATCCTGGAGGTTTCTATGGCAGGCTTTTGCACCCGATCCTTTAGGTCTTGAGCAACCGGAACCACCCTCAGGGTTAGAAACCACAAGTAAAACCCAACTATTTAAAAAGCAACTGGAATCACCCTCAGGGTTAGAAGCCACAAGTAAAACCCAACTATTTAAAAAGTCCTAGTTGACTTCTGTATCTGTGAAACATAAAGTTGGCTTCTAGGAATCTCCCACTTCCTCTTTTAAAGGCAATAAAATTTTGAATTCTGGCAAAACTGCTGGCCTCTTCCTCCCTATTTCCTGACCCAGTCCCAGTCGTCCAGTAATATCCTGTGCTTTGGTCACCCAAAAACCTATCTTTATAGATAATTTTATACTATAGAATAAAGATTGATCCCAGGCATTTTTCTCCTGTTATCACTTAGCTATAGGAAAGAAGGAAGGGAAATAAGAGTATTAACATTTATGTTCATGAGGAATATTGGCTTGTAGTTTTTCTTTTGCGTAATAATTTTGTTTGATTTTGGTGTTATAAAAATGCTGGTCTCATAAAATGAATTGGAAGCATTTTCTCTCCCTCTTTTTTTCTGTATATATTTGTGCAGAACTGGTATCTTTTTCCTTAAGTGTTTGGTAGAGTTCACCGGTTGAAGCCGTCTGGTCCTGAATATTATTTGTGGGAAGATTTTAAATTACAAAATAAATTTCTTTAATGGATATATATGGTTATTAGAATTGTCTATTTCTTTTGATATCAATTTGGTAATTTTTATCAAATTGTTAGTTATTTCATTTCACCTAAATTATTAAATTTACCATTTTTTTAAAAGAATATATTATCATTTGAATGTAGGATTTGTAATTATGTTCCTCTCTCATTTTGATACTGACAATTCATGTATTCTTTCCTCACTTGATGTACTAGAGGTTTATCAAATTTATTCATCTTTTTAGTGAAATTGACTTTTGATATCATTGATTTGCTCTATTTCTTGTTTTGTGTTTAATTGATTCCTGCTATGTTCCCTTTCCTTCATTCTGCTTAATTTCATTTAATTTATACTTCTTTTTCTTATGCGGAAGCTTAGATAATTATTTGAGGCCTTTATTTCTCCCTTCTGATATAAGTAATTATTGCTTTGAGTTAGAAATATGTTGTGTTTTCATTTTCATTCCATTCAAAATATGTTCTAATTTCCTTTGATTTTTTCTTCATTGACGCATATTAATTAGTAGTGTTATTGTAAATTTCTAAATATTTGGTGACGTTCTAGATATTATCCTTTAATTAATTTCTAGTTTAATTTCACTTTTAGTAATGTAGTTAGCTACACTTTTAGCTAGTGTAGTTTAGTAGTGAGCTTGTAGGCACAAGCCTCAGCTATTCTGAGGATGATGTGGGAGGATTTCTTGAGGCCAGGAGTTTTGAGACCAGCCTGGGCAACATAGCAGCACCCCATTTCTAAAAAGGAAACATTTTGGTGAGAAAATAAATTTAATAATCTTTTCAAATTTATTCATGTTTGTTTTATAGCAGAAAATATGGTTTACATTGGTGAATATTCCATTTGTACCTGATAAAATGTTTATTATATTGCTATTGAGTAAGTGTTCTAAATTGTCAATTTAGTCAAGTTGATTATGTTGTTCAAATCTTACAATTTTTATTTATTTTATGTGTTCCATTTATTACTAATAGTGGAGTGTGTGGAAATCTTCAACTTTATTTGTGGATTTTTCCTTTTAGTTTTATATATTTTGAAACCCTGGTGTTAGGTGCATAAACATTTGTATTTATTATATCTTCTTGATGGACTGACTACTTAAAAAAAGAATG
Organism: Rhinopithecus roxellana; assembly: GCF_007565055.1. Classification (NCBI taxonomy): domain Eukaryota; kingdom Metazoa; phylum Chordata; class Mammalia; order Primates; family Cercopithecidae; genus Rhinopithecus; species Rhinopithecus roxellana. The sequence continues at coordinate 100,437,456 of NC_044553.1, forward strand.
CTTCTTTTTATCCCTAGAAATATTTATTGTGTTAAATGTACTTTATCTGATATTGATATATAACCACATCACTGTTTTCCTGGTGTATCTTTTTTCATAGTTTTGCCTTAACCTATTCATGTCTTTATATTTAAAGTAGATTCCTTATAATCAGCATGTAGTTGGCTCCTTCCATTTTTATCCAATCTGGCAATCTCTGCCTTTTAATGTGAGTATTTGGATCACTTAAATTTAATTCAATCATTAATATGATGGGTCTAAATCTACTAATTTGTAATTTTTAAAAATTTGTCCCGCTTGTTTTCTCTTTCCTTTTCCCTCTTTTCCTGCCCTCATTTGATTTGAATATTTTTGATGACTTTTTCTTTATAATGGCCTTATAGTTATGACTCTTTATTTTCTCATGGTTGCTCTAGGGTTTACCATGTGAATCTTTATCTTAGTGCAGTCAACCTTCAAATATTGTTATGCCACTTCATATAAAGAACCTTATAACAGTATACTTTCTTTTACTTCTGCCTATCTGCTGTGCTATTGTTATACATTTTACATTTACATATGTTATAAGCTTCACATTGCTATTATTTTGGTTTGTAACAGTTATCTCTTAACATGATTCAAAATAAGAAATACATGTTTATAATTCCCACATACTTATTTCAGATGCTCTTTATTCTTTTCTGTAGATCTAAATTTCACAATAGTATTCTTCTCCTTTGGCCTAAAAAACTTCCTTTGACATTTCTTATAGTGCATGTCTGCTGGCAATGAAGTTCATCAACTTTTGATTTTTGGAAATAAAATGTCTTTATTTTTCCTTTTTTTCGAAAAGATTTTTCTTTGAATATAAATTTTTAGGTTGATAGTTTTTTAAATTTTTGTTTTAGGCACTTTAATGATATTATTTTATTGTCTTCTGCTTTGCAAAGTTTGTTATGGAAGTCTTGGAAAGACTTTTTATTGAAAAATTTTCTCTGTATATAGAAATGTATATAATGTGCCTTTTGAAATGACCCAGTATATTTTCTCTTCATTACTGATTTTTAGCAATTTGAGTGTGATCTTCATTGGTGGGATTTTATGTATGATTATTCTTCCTGGGATGAGTTGAGCTGCTTGGGTCTGTGGATATATATTAAGAACTTGAAGGATCTGAGATTTTACCCTACTTTCCAAGCTAACAAGTTAGTTTACTACAGTTTCATGGAGTACTTAATTATTCACAGTAATAGTAGTAGCTAGAGTATCAACACTTCTCTGATCTTTAATTACTACAAGGTTATGTGAAGAGGTCCAGGTGAAATTTGAACTTCAGTTAAGCTGTGTTACAGACAAAGACCCTGAACTCAGGGAATCTGAATCTTTTATAAAGGGCACTATGCATGTCTTCCTTTTACTCTGGATAGGAAAATAAAGGTATCTCTTATCTAACATTATCTTCCAAGACTGTAAGCAAATCTACCCCTTTTTCAGAACAAGACACTATTTTTGCATTTCAAGGCTATTGGCAATACAAACATATTTCAAAAGATAGTTCAGGGCAAAAATAGAATGTCTCTGCTTATAAATATGTGTAGTAATGTGAGAGACACATGGAAAACAATTTCCCTCTGGTATATAGTTTTTATCAATTTTGGAAAATTTTTAGCAATTGTTTTCAAAGATGTTTTTTAGCTCCCTTCTTCTAGTACTCCAATTGCATACATTTTAGATTGCCTGATATTGTCCTATAGGCACTTTGGTTTTGTTCATTTTCTTCAGTCTTTTTGATTGACTGTATTTTGGGTAGTTCTTACAGTTATATTTTCAAGTTTATTGGATCTCTTCTTCTGCAGTGTATAAAATGCTATCAGTCCCTTTCAGTGTAATTTCATTTTAGGGATTTTTTAATCTCTAAAGATTCCATTAGTTGTATATTTTATGTCTTCTATTTATGTTCTCATTGTATGGATGCTTTCCTCTATCTTGAACATATGAAGCATATTTATAGTAAGTAGTTTAAGATCTTCATTAGTTAATTCCATTATCTCTTATTTTTTGAGTATTTCTGTTGTTTTTCTGATTATTGCTCATATTTTTCTGCATCTTCACTTGCCTTGAAATTTCTTTACCACCTGATGTCCGGCATCTGAAAATTGTTGTTCTATATATTTAGTCTGGTTCTTTAGTTCCTTATGGTAGAAAAACAAGTGAAATCCCTTTTACATCATAATGGCTGGAAGCAGATTTCTTTCATTTCCTCTTAATCTATTAGCTGAAATCTAAAAATGAAACTGCCCTTAATCAACACCTTGGTTATCTTGAGTACAGTTTATGTAAAAAAGGCATGATTCTTTACTTACTAGTTTTCAAAATGACATTTGTTTCCTAGCACCCAGAGACCAATATATTTTTAAAATATTGTTATAAACTCAAAATAATGTGTTTGATGTGTTTTAAAATGTTGCAGTTATCATTCTGATGAATGCCCACATTATCTCATCTTTGGTCATTAGTAGGCTCTTCAATTTGGCTCTTGTCTCCTTTTGATACAACTTTAATAGTCTTTAAATACTTCCTTGCTTTCTGTTATGACAAGAGCCGTGCTTTTCTTGTACTTTCTCTATCCAAGAAAACCTGGAGTCAGGGATTTTTCCAAGGAAACTGCTTCTTTTTAGTGGAAATTGATATTTAGAAATCCAGTAGAGATGCTAGGAGACTCTTAGATTCCTGAAATCATATTTCCATGGGTTGTATCCAATCTAGGACACTCATGCGAGTATAATTTGAAGGTAGATGAAACTACCATCCCCATAGATAATTATTCTACATGTTTATAAAGGAGCAGCAGATACTATCTATCAAGTTCTGGAAAATGGTACTCAGATCAGAGGACATTATTAAGTAATACATTGTACAAGTTCGACTGGATAATTTAGACATGAATAATTTTTTTTTTTTTTTTTTTTTTTTTGAGACGGAGTCTCGCTCTGTCGCCCAGGCTGGAGTGCAGTGGCCGGATCTCAGCTCACTGCAAGCTCCGCCTCCTGGGTGTACGCCATTCTCCCGCCTCAGCCTCCCGAGTAGCTGGGACTCTAGTCGCCCGCCACCTCGCCCTGCTAGTTTTTTGTATTTTTTAGTAGAGACGGGGTTTCACCGTGTTAGCCAGGATGGTCTCGATCTCCTGACCTCGTGATCCACCCGTCTCGGCCTCCCAAAGTGCTGGGATTACAGGCTTGAGCCACCGCGCCCGGCCTAGACATGAATAATTTTTTAGACAAAAGAAATCAGAAACAGAGTACCCAGAATAAAACTGAAATGAAGAGACAACTACAGGAAAAATCTGGAGGGGCTAGGTGGAGTGGAAGAAATCTAGTTTTAAGGAATGCAATTGAAAGTACAGATGTCTAATAGAGAGGATGGATGCGTTTAGAATGGTGAATAAAAAGGAGAACTGGAGAGTCCCCAAGGCCCTGGAGCTCTTAGCAGGAGGGAGACATTAACTGCACTTGGGAATCCTCATTGTATTCATCAGGGCAGCATAAGAAATGGATTTAGGTGAAAGGGCTGATGACTAGTGACATGAAGCTACACTAATCTGACTCATGTGTCCTCATTATAGATCTGTAGCTGACAGAGAAGGAATACTCTTATTTGATAATCAGGGTGTCCTCTTTTTTGAACAGTGCTGGAATTTTGTCCCTCTGATTTCTAATTTTATACACTACAGTCCAATCCTCTTATGATTTAGAGATCCAGGATAGATGCTAGGAGATTCTTAGATTCCTAAAATCATATTTCCATGGGTTATATCCAATCTAGAACTGCTCATGTGAGTCTAATTTGAAGGTAGACAAAACTGCCATCTCTATAGATAATTATTCTACATGTTTATAAAGGAGCAGCAGATACTGTCGATCAAATTCTGGAAAACAGTACTCAGATCAGAGGGCATTATGAAGTAATAAATTGTACAAATTTGTCTGGATAATTGTACAAGTTTGATGGAAACTGGAGAGCCACAACCAGTTTCCACCCAGGGACAGTTCCCCTGCTGGCCTGAAGCCTGTGCTATTCAACCCAGTAAATAAAACACTGGGGAATGAATGAATAAATAAATAAAGTGTATACCATCAGGGAACAAGGTAAGCTTCAAGAGACCTCTGCTGTTCCAACCCCATTGGAGACCGTGAACTTGCCCACACATTGAGCACATTGCTACTATAATCAATATCTGAGAAAGCCATCATATAAAGACTATATAATCAAGGAACTCATATAGAATCTTCACCCCTGAAAACATTAGGAGCCAAATTAGGCTATAATAAATTATAAACATTAAAGTCACATCCTTAAGGGGGAAAAAAAGAAATTAAACCAGTCACATAAAAAATAAATTCAAGAATAATTAGAAAAAATAGTCTGCACAAATGAGAAGGAACCAGAAAATGATTCTGGTAATATGACAAAACTGGGTTCTATAACAACCTCAAAAGATCACATTAGCTCTCCAGCAATAGATCCAAACCAAGATAAAATCTTTGAAATGCCAGATACAGAATTCAAAAGGTTAATTATTAAGCTACTCAAGGAGATACCAGAGAAAGGTGAAATCCAATATAAATTAAAAAAAATTCAGGATATGAATAAAAATTTTTCTAAAGAAATAATATTTTTTAAAGAAAAGCCAATCAGAACTTCTGGAAATGAAAGACATGTTTAGGGAATTACAAAATGCACTGGAAAGTCATGAAACAAAAGGTTGATATGCACCAGGATAGAACCTCTTGAAAGCATAAAACTTGAAGGGCCTATAAAACAATAACACAATGGAAAACACAAAGTATCCAGGTAACAAGTAACAAGATGACTGGAACAGCACCTCAAATCTCACTATTAATGTTGAATGTAAATGGCCTAAATGTTCCACCTAAAAGATAGATTGGCAGAATGAATAAAAAATCACAAAACAAGTATCTGCTGTCTTTGAGACTCACTAACACGTAAGGATTCATATAAACTCAAGGAAAAGGAGTGAAAAAAGACATTCCATGCAAATGGAAACCAAAAGTGAGCGGGAGTAGCCATTCTTAGATAAAGCAGACTTTAAAGTAAGAATAACAATAATAAAAAAGGAGACCATCATATAATGATAAAAGGATCATTTCAACAAGAAAACATCATAATCCTAAACTTATATGTACCTGACACTGGAACTCCCATATTCATAAAAGTCCTTTACTACTAGATCTAAGAAATGAGATAGACAACAACATAATAATAGTGGGAGACTACAACACTCCACTGACAGCATTAGACAGATCATCAAGACAGAAAGTCAATAAAGAAATGATGGACTTAAACTACACTCTAGAATGAATGGACCTAACAGATATTTACAGAACATTCTACCCAACAACTGCAGAATATACAGTCTTGTCATCAGCACATGGAATATTCTTCAAGATAGACCATATGATAGGCCACAAAAATGTCTCAATACATTTAAACATATCAAAATCATATAAAGTATCTTCTTACACCACAGTGGAATAAAAATAGAAATCAACTTCAAAAGGAACTGTCAAAGCTACAAATACATGAAAATTAAGCAATCTGCTCTTGAGTGATTTAAGGAGCTTACCTCAAAATAATAAAAACTATCTATGAAAAATCACAGCCAACATCATACTGAATGAGGAAAAGTTGAAAGAATTCTCCTTGAAAACTGGAACAATAGAAGGATGCCCACTTTCACCACTTCTATTCAACGTAGTACCAAAATCCTAGCGAGAATGATCAGGCAAGAGAAAGAAATAAAGGGCATTCGAGTTGAAAAACAGGAAGGCAAACTATTGCTGTTCACTGATAATATGATCTCATACCTAGAAAACTCTAAAGATTCCTCCAAAGGACTCCTATATTTGATAAACAAACTTAGTAAAGTTTCAGGTTACAAAATCAATGTATGCAAATCAGTAGCACTGCTATACACCAATAACAACCAAGCAGAGAATCAAATCAAGAACGCAATTCCTTTCATAACAGCTGCAAAAATTAAATAGGAATATATTTAACCAAGGAGGTAAAAGATCTATAAAAGAACTACAGAACTCTACTGAAAGAAATCATAGATGATACAAACAAATGGAAACACATCCACCCTCATGAACTGGAAGAATCAATATTGTGAAAATGACACTGCCTAAAGCAATGTACAGATTTAATGCAATTTCTATCAAAATGCCAACATTATTTTTTTCATAGAATTAGAAAAAATAATCCGAAAATTTATGTAAAACCAATAAAGAGCCTGACTAGCCAAAGCAATCCTAAGCAAAGAGAACAAATCTGGAGGCATCACATTACCAGACTTCAGATTATACTATAAGGCTATAATTACTGAAACAGCATGGTGCATGTATAAAAGTTGACACATAGACCAATGGAACAGAATAGAAAACCCAGAAATAAAGCCAAATACTTACAACCAAATAATCTTTGACAAAGCCTACAAAAACACAAATTAGGAAAAGAACAGCCTATTTAATAAATGATGCTGGGAAAACTGGCTAGCCACATGTGGAATAATGAAACTGGATCCTATCTTTCTCCTTATACAAAAATCAACTCAAGATAGATCAAACACTTACAGGACTTAAAACCTTAAAAACTGTAGAAGATAATCTAGGACAAACTCTTCTGTATATTGGCCTAGGCAAAGAATTCATGACTCAGATTCCAAAAGCAAATGCAATAAAAACAAAAATAAATAAATGGGACTCAATTAAATTAAAAAGCTTCTACCCAGCAATAATAATAATAATAATAATCAGAGTAAACAGACAACCCACAGAATGAGGGAAAGTGTTTGCAAACCATGTTTCCAACAAAGGACTAATATCCAGAATCTGCAAGGAACTCAAATAAACAAGAAAAACTCAAATAATTTCATTAAAAACTGGGCAAATGATATGAAAAGACATTTCTCAAAAGAAGATACACAAATGGCCAAAAAAATATGAAAAAAAATTCAGCATCACTATTCATCAAGGAAATGCTGAATTAAAACCACAACAAGATGCCATCGTGTTCCTGCAAGAATGAGTATTACTAAAAAACAATAAATGTTGGTGTGTATGTGATGAAAAAGAAATACTTGTACACTGTTCGTGAGAATGTAAATTAGTAAAACTTCTATGGAAAACAGAATGGAGGTTTCTTAAAGAACTAAAAGTAGATCTACCATTCAATCTAGCAATCCTATTACTGGGTGTCTACCCAAAGGAAAAGAGGTCATTATATCAAAATATATCTGCACATGTATGTTTACTGCAGCATAACTCACAATTGCAAAGATATGGAACAAACCTAATTGCCAGTGATCAATGAGTAGATAAAGAAATACACCATGAAATACTACTCAGCCATAAAAAAGAGCAAAATAATATTTTTTGCAGCAATGTGGGTGGAGCTGGAGGACATTATTCTAAGTGGAATAACAGGAATAGAAAAACCAAATTCTGTATGTTCTCACTTACAAGTGGTAACTAAACTATGGGTACACAAAGGCATACAGAATGATAAAATGAACTATGGAAACTCAGAAGGAGGATGGTGAGAGGGGGTGAGGGATAAGAAACTATACATTGGGTACAATGTACACTACTTGGGTGACGGGCACACTAAAATCTCAGAAGGATGCACTAAAATCTCAGACTTCACCACTATACAATTCATCTGTGTGACCAAAGCCACTTGTACCCCAAAAACTATTGAAATTAAAAAAGTAAATCCCAAAGGATTACTTTATAAACAGAATGCAACATATTCTAATCCCATAAAATTAATCTGGCTACCTATACCCTCATTTTGAAGTCTTGTTTCCTTGCTCAGACACTGAATCTCAAGGAGTTATTTCATCCCAGTATGTATCATTTTTTAATAGGATCAAATTTAGATATTTAAAAATATATATACAAAGAAAAAATATTTAATTTGTGATATATCTTTCAAAAGGGGAAATAGTAAGATTATATTCAAGTTGTTTGAAATTTGGAAACAAAGCTATTATTTTATAAGTTAAGTACAAATTAATGTAATCACTTAATGTAGCCATTTCTGATATCTATAGATTCATTATTTCTCTTGGTTAAGACCTGAGTTTCAGCCTGGTGGACATTATGTTAAGCAAAATAAGTCAAGTACAGAAAAATAATTGCCAATGTTCTCAGTCATATGTGGGAGCTAAAAAAATTTTTGAGGTCACAGAAGCAGAGAATAGAATTGTGGGTACAGACACTGGGAAGTGTAGGGGAAGGGGAGATTGGGGAGAGGTTGGTTACTGGATACAAAATTACAGCTAGATGGGAAAAATGTGTTCTGGTGTTCTATATAACTCCAAGGTAAATTTGGTTAACTATAATTTACAGTATATATTCAAAAAGCCAAAAGAGAGGATTCTGAATGTTCCCAACACAAAGAAATAATACATGTCTGAGGTGATGGATATGCTAACTTCCCTAATTTGAACATTGCACATTGTACATGTGTATCAAAATATTACTCTGCATACCATAAATATGTTCAATTATTACATGTCAACTAAAAGCAATGAGGAAAAAAGAATAAACGAACAAAAAGCTAACCAAAAAACAAACAAACAAACAAAAAACAAAAAAGAAGGGCTACCCAAAATAAATTGGGCAAGGAAATAAACAGGCAAAAAACAGAAAATGAATCTAGGTGCCAGCAAGTATATAAAAAGGTGCTAGAATTCCTGTGTAGTTAAGAAATTGCAAATCAGAATATACAATAATATATCACTTCATGCTTATGAGGCTAACAAAATTAGAAAGAATATAATACCTATTGCAGGTGCAGATGTGGGAAAAATGTACACTCACACTTTGATGGTGGAAACGCGAATTGCCACAGCTTTTTTGGAAATTAGTTTGGCAATATCTATTACAAGTAAAACTATACAAAACTTCAAATTTGGAAATTTATCCCCTAGAGATAAAAACTTTGGCCTATTGGGACATCTATAAGAATATTTATTGCTGCATTGTTCATAGTGGCAAAAGAAAACAAACAGAAGAGAAGGAACAAAATGAATACCCAGCATGGAGGAAAAGGGGAATATTTTGTGATATACCCCTACCATGAAATACTATACAACCCTGAAAACAAACAATCCAGTTGATTGGGAGGGTTTCTGGGACATATTGTGAGCAAGAAATGTAAGATGTGTGTATTACACAATCTGTTTCTGGTCAAGTAAACTATTTATATGGAGGAAAATGTAGAAGGATATATGCCAGATTGTTAATTAAGATTACAGGGGAGATGGGTCGGGTAATATGGGTAACGAGGAGAGAATAAGAAAGAGGTAAACAAAAAGGAAAAGAAGAAAGAGCAAGCATAGGCTCTGGATTTGAACAGTGTAAAAGTCTCTCTGAGAGATTTTCTTCACCTATAAGGAAAGAAAAGTAGAAACTTCTGCAGAGATTTGAGTACCTGGCACGCAGTAAATTGTAATTGTTATTGTCAAAAAAAGGTAAGCCCATTGATTAACATGATTTTCAAATTTGGAACTCCCAAAATTGGCTACCCTCATTCTTAGCTACCTTTTATCGTTTTACATGATTACATTTGCGTTATTTGAATATACAGATTTTTCTCCCACTTGATTGTACTTTCCTTTCAGGATGGAAGTCTTATTTTATATTTATTTATTTATTTATTTATTTTATTAAGGGGTAAACAAGTTTTATCCCACATAATTGCCAATGCAGATATAATAAGCTAATTATAGAATAAGCAAATTAATATAATAAACAAATTGCAATAGGAAGGGGAGAAGAGAAAACAGATATATATATATATTTACACTCACCAGACTATGGAAGATTCACCACCAGATGGGGAGGCAACAGCCTGGGCTCCTGAGTTGGCCACTCGTCCATGCACAGATAAGGAGAGGTCTGATGAAGCTTCAGTGCAGTCTGGGACCCTAGCTCATATATATATATATACACACATACACATACACTTCAAGTTCTAGGGTACATGGGCACAACGTGCAGGTTTGTTACATAGGTGTACATGTGCCACGTTGGTTTGCTGCACCCATTAACTTGTCATTTATATTAGGTGTTTCTCCTAATGCTATCCATCTCCCAGCCCCCCACCCCCAACAGGCCCCTGCGTGTGATGTTCCCCTTCCTGTGTCCAAGTGTTCTCATTGTTCAATTCCCACCTACGAATGAGAACATGCGGTGTTTGGTTTTCTGTCCTTGTGATAGTTTGCTCAGAATGATGGTTTCCAGCTTCATCCATGTCCCTGCACATGAATTCATCATTTTTTATGGCTGCATAATATTCCATGGTGTATATGTGTCACATTTTCTTTTTTCTTTTTTTTCTTTCTTTTTTTTAAATGTAATTTAATTTTATTTTAAGTTCTGGGATACGTGTGAAGAGCATGCAGGTTTTTCTTTTTTCTAAATTAAATTAAATTTAATTTTAAGTTCTGGGATGTGTGGCAGGGCATGCAGGTTTTTATTTATTTATTTATTATTATACTTTAAGTTCTAGGGTACATGTGCACAATGTGCAGGTTTGTTACGTATGTATACATGTGCCATGTTGGTGTGCTGCACCCATTAACTCATCATTTACATTAGGTATATCTCCTAATGCTATCCCTCGCCCCTCCCCTCACCCCACAACAGGCCCTGGTGTGTGATGTTCTCCTTCCTGTGTCCAAGTGTTCTCATTGTTCAATTCCCACCTTTGAGTGAGAACACGTGGTGTTTGGTTTTCTGTCCTTTCGAGAGTTTGCTCAGAATGATGGTTTCCAGCTGCATCCATGTCCTTACAAAGGACATGAACTCATCCTTTTTTATGCCTGCATAGTATTCCATGGTGTATATGTGCCACATTTCCTTAATCCAGTCTATCATTGATGGACATTTGGGTTGGTTCCAAGTCTTTGCTATTGTGATTAATGCCGCAATAAACATACGTGTGCATGTGTCTTTATAGCAGCATGATTTATCATCCTTTGGGTATATACCCAGTAATGGGATGGCTGGGTCGAATGGTAGTTCTACTTCTAGATCCATGAGGAATCGCCATACTGTCTTCCACAATGGTTGAACTAGTTTACTCTCCCATCAACAGTGTAAAAGCATTCCTATTTCTCCACATCTTTTCTGACACCTGTTGTTTCCTGACTTTTTAATGATCACCATTCTAACTGGTGTGAGATGGTATCTCATTGTGGTTTTGATTTGCATTTCTCTGATGGCCGGTGATGATGAGCATTTTTTCATGTATTTGTTGACTGCATAAATGTCTTCTTTTTAGAAGTGTGTGTTCATATCCTATGCCCATTTTTTGATGGGGTTGTTTTTTTCTTGTAAATTTGTTTGAGTTCTTTGTAGATTCTAGATATTAGCCCTTTGTCAGATGAGTAGATTGCAAACATTTTCTCTCATTCTGTAGGTTGCCTGTTCACTCTGATGGTAGTTTCTTTTGCTGTGCAGAAGCTCTTTAGTTTAATTAGAGCCCATTTGTCTATTTTGGCTGTTGTTGCCATTTCTTTTGGTGTTTTAGACATGAAGTCCTTGCCCATACCTACGTCTTGAATGGTATTGCCTAGGTTTTCTTCTGGGGTTTTTATGTTTTTAGGTCTAACATTTAAGTCTTCAATTCATCTGGAATGAATTTTTGTATAAGGTGTAAGGAAGGGATCCAGTTTCAGCTTTCTACATATGGCTAGCCAATTTTCCCAGCATCATTTAGTAAATAGGGAGTCCTTTCCCCATTTCTTGTTTCTCTCAGGTTTGTCAAAGATCAGATGGTTGTAGATGTGTGCTATTATTTCTGAGGGCTCTCTTCTGTTCCATTGGTCTATATCTCTGTTTTGGTACCAGTACAATGCTGTTTTGGTTACTGTAGCCTTGTAGTATAGTTTGAAGTCAGGTAGCATGACACCTCCAGCTTTGTTCTTTTGGCTTAGGATTGTCTTGGCAATGCGGGCTCTTTGTTGGTCCCATATGAACTTTAAAGTAGTTTTTTCCAATCCTGTGAAGAAAGTCATTGGTAGCTTAATGGGGATGGCATTGAATCTATAAATTACCTTGGGCAGTATGGCCGTTTTCACGATATTGATTCTTCCTGTCCATGAGCATGGAATGTCCTTCCATTTGTTTGTGTCCTCTTTTATTTCATCGAGCAGCAGTTTGTAGTTCTCCTTGAAGAGGACTGTCCCATGTAAGTTGGATGTAAGTTGGATTCCTAGGTATTTTATTTTCTTTGAAGCAATTGTGAATGGGAGTTCACTCATGATTTGGCTCTCTGTTTGTCTGTTATTATTGTATAAGAATGCTTGTGATTTTTGCACATTGATTTTGTATCCTGAGACTTTGCTGAAGTTGCTTATCAGCTTAAGGAGATTTTGGGTTGAGACGATGGGGTTTTCTAAATATACAATCATGTCATCTGCAAACAGGGACAATTTTCCTAGTTGAATACCCTTTATTTCTTTCTCCTGCCTGATTGCCTTGGCCAGAACTTCCAAAACTATATTGAATAGGAGTGGTGAGAGAGGGCATCCCTGTCTTGTGGCAGTTTTCAAAGGGAATGCTTCCAGTTTTTGCCCATTCAGTATGATATTGGCTGTGGGTTTGTCATAAATAGTTCTTACTATTTTGAGATACGTTTCATCAATACCTAGTTTATTGAGAGTTTTTAGCCTGAAGGGTTGTTGAATTTTGTCAAAGGCCTTTCCTGCATCTATTGAGATAATCATGTGGTTTTTGTCATTGGTTCTGTTTATCTGATAGATTAATTGATTTGTGTATGTTGAACCCATGCATCGTGGTGATGAAGCCCACTTAATCATGGTGGATAGCTTTTTGATGTGCTGCTGGATTCAGTTTGTCAGTATTTTATTGAGGATTTTTGCATCAATGTTCATCAGGGATATTGATCTAAAATTCTCTTTTTTTGTGGTGTCTGTGCCAGGCTTTGGTATCAGAGTGATCTTCGCCCCATAAAATGAGTTAGGGAGGATTCCCTCTTTTTCTATTGATTGGAATAGTTTCAGAAGGAATGGTACCATCTCCTCTTTGTACCTCTGGTAGAATTTGGCTGTGAATCCATCTGGTCCTGGAGTTTTTTTCGTTGGTAAGCTATTAATTATTGCCTCAATTTCAGAGACTGTTATTTGTCTATTCAGGGATTCAACCTCTTCCTTTAGTCCTGGGAGGGTAGATGTGTCCAGGAATTTATCCATTTCTTCTAGATTTTCTAGTTTATTTGTGTAGGAGTGTTTATAGTATTCTCTGATGGTAGTTTGTATTTCTGTGGGATCGGTGGTGATGTCCCCTTTATCATTTTTTTTATTGTGTCTATTGATTCTTCTCTCTTCTCCTCCATATTAGTCTTCCTAGTGGTCTATCAATTTTGTTGATCTCTTCAAGAAACCAGCTCCTGGATTCATTGATTTTTTTGAAGGGTTTTTTGTGTCTCTATCTCCTTCAGTTCTGCTCTGATCTTAGTTATTTCATGTCTTCTGCTAGCTTTTGAACGTGTTTGCTCTTGTTTCTCTAGTTCTTTTAATTGTGATGTTAGGGTGTCAATTTTAGATCTTTCCTGCTTTCTCTTGTGGTCATTTAGTGCTTAAATTTCCCTCTACACACTGCTTTAAATGTGTCCCAGAGATTCTGGTACATTGTGTCTTTGTTCTCCTTGGTTTCAATGAATATCTTTATTTCTGCCTCATTTTGTTATTTACCCAGTAGTCATTCAGGAGCAAGTTGTTCAGTTTCCATGTAGTTGTGCAGTTTTGATTGAGTTTCTTAATCCTGAGTTCTAATTTGATTGCACTGTGATCTGCGAGACAGTTTGTTGTGGTTTCTGTTCTTTTACATTTGCTGAGGGGTGCTTTATTCTGTTGATTTGGGGTGGAGAGTTCTGTAGATGTCTATTAGGTCTACTTGGTGCAGAGCTGAATTCAAGTACTGGATATCTTTTCTAACCTTTTGTCTCATTGTTCTGTCTAATATTGACAGTTGGGTGTTAAAATCTCCTGTTATTTTGTGGGAGTCTAAGTCTCTTTGTAGGTCTCTAAGGACTTGCTTTATGAATCTGGGTGCTCCTGTACTGGGTGCATATATATTTAAGATAGTTAGCTCTTCTTGTTGAATTGATCCCTTTACTATTATGTAATGGCCTTCTTTTTTTTTTTTTTTTTTTTTTTTTTTGAGACGGAGTCTCGCTCTGTCGCCCAGGCTAGAGTGCAGTGGCCGGATCTCAGCTCACGGCAAGCTCTGCCTCCCGGGTTTACGCCATTCTCCTGCCTCAGCCTCCCGAGTAGCTGGGACTACAGGCGCCCGCCACCTCGCCCGGCTAGCTTTTTTTTTTTTGTATTTTTTAGTAGAGACGGGGTTTCACCGTGTTAGCCAGGATGGTCTCGAACTCCTGACCTCGTGATCCGCCCGTCTCGGCCTCCCAAAGTGCTGGGATTACAGGCTTGAGCCACCGCGCCCGGCCTGTAATGGCCTTCTTTGTCTCTTTTGATCTTTGTTGGCTTAAAGTCTGTTTTATCAGAGACTAGGATTGCAACCCCTGCTTTTATTTTCTTTCCATTTGCTTGTTAGGTCTTCCTCCATCCCTTTATTTTGAGCCTATGTGTGTCTCTGCATGTGAGATGGGTCTCTTGAATACAGCAAACCCATGGGTCTTGACTCTTTTTCCAATTTGCAAGTCTGTGTCTTTTAATTGGGGCATTTAGCCGATTTACATTTAAGGTTAATATGGTTATGTGTGAATTTAATCCTATCATTATGATGTTAACTGGTTATTTTACCCATTAGTTGATGCAGTTTCTTCCTAGCATCGATGGTCTTTACAATTTGGCATGTTTTTGTAGTGACTGGTACCAGTTGTTCCTTTCCATGTTTAGTGCTTCCTTCAGGAGCTCTTGTAAGGTAGGCCTGGTGGTGACAAAATCTCTCAGTATTTGTTTGTCTGTAAAGGATTTTATTTCTCCTTCACCTATGAAGCTCATTTGGCTGTATATGAAATTCTGAGTTGAAAATTCTTTTAGGAATGTTGAATATTGGCCCCCCTCTCTTCTTGCTAGTAGAGTTTCTGCTGAGAGATCCACTGTTAGCCTGATGGGTTTCCCTTTGTGGGTAACCCGACCTTTTTCTCAGGCTACCCTTAACATTTTTTCCTTCATTTCAACCTTGGTGAGTTTGACAGTTATGTTTCTTTGGGTTGCTCTTCTCGAGGAGTATCTTTGTAGTGTTCTCTCTATTTCCTGGATTTCAGTGTTGGCCTGTCTTGCTAGGTTGGGAAGTTCTCCTGGATAATATCCTGAAGAGTGTTTTCCAGCTTGGTTCCATTCTCCCCATCACTTTCAGGTACACCAATCAAAGGTAGATTTGGTCTTTTCAGATAGTCCCATATTTCTTGGAGGCTTTGTACATTTCTTTTTACTCTTTTTTCTCTAAACTTCTCTTCTCACTTCATTTCATTCTTTTGATATTCAATCACTGATACCCTTTCTTCCACTTGATTGAATCGGCTACTGAAGCTTGTGCATGCATCACATAGTTCTCGTGCCATGGTTTACAGCTCCAGTAGGTCATTTAAGGTCTTTTCCACGCTATTCTAGTTAGCCATTCGTCTAATCTTTTTTCAAGGTTTTTAGCTTCCTTACAATGGGTTTGAACATCCTCCTTTAGCTTGGAGAAGTTTGTTATTACCCACCTTCTGAAGCCTTCTTCTGTCAAGTCATCAAAGTCATTCTCCATCCAGCTTTGTTCCATTGCTTGTGAGGAGCTGCGATCCTTTGGAGGAGAAAAGGCACTCTGGTTTTTAGAATTTTTGGCTCTTCTGCTCTGGTTTCTCCCCATCTTTGTGGTTTTTATTTACCTTTGGTTTTTGATGTTGGTGACCTACAGATGGGGTTTTGGTGTGGATGTCCTTTTTGTTGATGTTGATGCTATTCCTTTCTGTTTGTTAGTTTTCCTTCTAACAATCGGGTCCCTCAGCTGCAGGTCTGTTGGGGTTTGCTGGAGGTCCACTCCAGAACCTGTTTGCCTGGGTGTCACCAGCGGGGGCTCAGTTGGAAATGCAGAAATCACCCGTCTTCTGTGTCGATCACGCTGGGAGCTGCAGACCAGAGCTGTTCCTATTTGGCCATCTTGGAACAGGAATCTCTTATTTTAATTTTAATAACTTACATGCATTGGATGCTTACTCAGTACCAGGCACTATGGTAAGCATTTACAATGATTATTTAATTCTTGCGGCAGCCCTACGAGGATAGGGATTTTCTTTGACACTTATTTGAAATATATGAACATTTAGGATTAAAGCACTAATATAATTTGCCCAAAGACACACATCTAGAATTCAGACCTGGGCTGTCCAATATCAAATCCATAATGTTATCAGCTATGATAAATTGATGGGGATATTAATGAGCATAATAACTCTAACCCACTGATAGGTTAAAGGTAGATAGATAGCTAGAGGTAGAAGGTGAGGGAATGAGAGCTAGAGCAAGAGAGCGAGAGAGAGAAAAAAGGGCCAATGTGTATAGATATTGAAGTTATCTATACTGAGAGAGAATATATTTAGAAAAATAAATATACTAATTTATAAAAAATGAAATGATGTTATTTCTTTTAAAACATGGCCAAACTGAAAGATTGTTATATAGCCATATCTTATAAGTATTTAATCATCTATCTATCATCTGTGTACCTTACTGACACAAACATATGTTTCACAAATAGAGAAAGGTATGGCAAGTACCATACTTACTGTATGGACAGTAAGTTACTAATGGTGGTTATTGTTAAATGGGACTAGTGTGGTGTTTTTTTCTTTTTTTTACTTACTTTTTCTAAGTAAATACTATGGATATGAATTGAAAGTTATAGGAAGAAAAATATAATAGAAGATGTTTTTAATTTAAAGAGCCATCAAAATTAAATATAATCCTTCCTTCTGGCAGAGAAATTTAGGACTACCCCTGGGGAAGTCATAGTTAGGGATGGCACTGGGAGATTAGGTCACATGACTTAAAAATATGCAAAAAATTTCAGCAATGAAGATAATATTTCAATGCAATATTTTTAAAAATCAAAATTAATACCAAAAACACGTGATAAAAAGTGTTGAAATTTTAAATAAAGATAGGATGAGACAGGTTTGAGGGTAAGGTGAGATGAGTTGTGCAGCTATAGGGTTGGATCCTGTGTTTATGATTCACATTGACAGCAGCAATTTCCATACATTTTATTTCTCTATGCCAAGAACATTGCCTGCACAATTAACTCTCCGGGAATAAGTCTTTGGCTCTACTTGGCTCTAGGATGTTTACTAATGTATCAAAAAGAATGCTACACTGAATTTCCAGTAGCTCTGTCCTTGAATGAATGAAGCTGTTTCAGAAACTGACTGTGTAATAACAGGCTTGACTAGTCATTTTTAGAATGTATAAGATATTTGTCCTCAAACATTTTTTTCTATGAGAATCTCCTATATAATAGTTTTGTGCATCATAATTTCTTGTGAAAGGATAGAACAAGAGGAATTTAAAAAATTAAAAAGTGTTTGAAAGGGATAGGTATGACTGAGCAGTATATGTTGAAATGGTCTTCATCAGTGAGTCAATTTTTAGTCTGTCTTTTTGGTAGTTTTAAATGGAGAGGATAAAATAGACCCCAATCCCTGTGTTTCTCAGGTAAACATATTTAACAGCTTTTGAGTAGCAGAGATTTCTAATCTTTAGAGAGAAATCAGTATGGTGCTCCTTCAGAGCTGCTTTCTGATGCAAAGAAAAGAACCTTGAATCACCCACATTTCATTTAGAAGGAAGAAAGGTGAAGGAAAAAACTCATGACAGAGGAGAGAATTAATATTTTAAGGATAGTTTTTAGATTCATTTGTTTTTGGATCAGAACTGTATGAGATTTTTCTCCAGCTACATTAGCATGAAGGTGTTTATATTCCTGAAAAGATATAGGTTATTTTGGGATAGTCATTTTCTTTTCCTTTTTAAATTTTCTTTTCTTTTTTCTCTTTTGCCTCAAAAAAAGCCTTTCAAAATGTCGTCCTTCTCACTCCCTAGAGAATTGGTGAGTAATTTATTCAGAGTTACTTCTCTTCTCTGAGCAGAACCCACACCAAAAATAATGTATCTTGGGCTATGTTTACATAATATTAGAATAAAAAAAAGTGAAAAATACTGCAACTACCCTCATGCCAAATAACAACAAAGAATTCTTGATTAGAAAGTTGCTGAAATCCCTTTCCTATAATAAAATAAAAATCTGGATTTATTTTAGTAATATTTTTCACAACTCACTATTCCCGTGATAATCTAATCAGCAGTGTCAGACTGCCAGTTTAGTAATCCAAAGGTTTTTTCCATTAATTAGTTTTACATCCGGATGGCTTGACTCTCTTCCTGCTGTATGAAAACTAACAGAGATGAATATGTTGTGCTTAACAAAATAAACAACTCTGCTGAGTTTGAAAAATAGAGTCAATTTGTCTTCTTTCTTTCAGTGGCAGATGCAAGATGACAGCTAAATGAGTGATCAGTCCATTTCAGAGAAAAATGTATATCAATACTGCCAACCACTGCCATTGAACACACATACGTAATTTGATAGGCTAACATACTTCTATAGGCAAGTGATATAAAAGCTACTAAAATTATGGTAATCTCCATCTGTGGTGAGAAACTTTGAGACCCTGATCATTTACTTATGTAAGCGCTGGAGGTATTTACAAATTACTTCCTGGGGAAAGTTTTGGCCTTGCCGTTGGTCACTTTCTCATTTATCTTCTATTCTGTACCATTTCCTTGTGGCATCCTCAGCTTTCCTCCGGTCAGGTGACTGTTAACAGCCACAGAGAATGCCATAACATCTAGGTCCCCTCAGCTATTGAGAACGTGTGCACTCTCCTGCTCAACTTTCACTTATCCAACACAAATTTGTTGCAAGTCTATTGTCTTGATCAGTTCAGGCTGTTTTAACAGAATACTGAGTGAGAGGCTTAACCAACAAACATTTATTTCTTGCAGTTCTAGAGGCTAGTAAATCCAAGATCAAGGTGCCTGTCTATCAGGTGTCTGGTGAGGGCCTGCTTCATGGTTGCAGACATTTGTCTTCTCACATGACCAAGACAGAAATCATCCCTCTTGTGTTTTTCCAATAAGCCTAATAATGAGGGCTCTACCATCATGACCTAATTACCTCCCAAAGACCCCACCTCCTAATACTATCACATTGGGGGTTAGGATTTTAACATGTAATTTTTGGAGAACACACAAACATTCAGTCCCTAACACCTACATGTACCAGGATCTATGCTGGGGACTAAGGCTACGTAGGTGAACAAATGACTGTCAAAATCTTCTTTGAAAGAAATAAAACTTATAGAGAATTTATGGGAAGGTATACAGGCCGTGTGCTCTTCCACATTAGTGGCTCCAAATCTTTTTGAAAAAACTTGTTTTAGTCACAGACCTCTGAGAATTGGATAAATCTAAATAAGTATTGTTCACTGAAAAATTCAGATCTGCACAAACATAATTGAATTTTGTGTTCAATTTATATGTATATGTATATTTTTCTGCAGAGGGAAGGATGACTGTGGACTTCAGGTCATGAAACTCTATTATAGCTGTTCTCATTTCCATTCACTTAGGAGCAGACCACTTGGCCCTTAGGCCTTTTTTCCTTCCAATGAAATTGGAACTGAACTACTCTAAGGTGTTTTGCTAGTTATGAGATATTACGGTTTTGATGGACATTGACAATCCACCCGGGAAACTGATGCTAATATTTACTATAAGGACATTTTAAAATAATTTGCTCATTGTAGTTAAACTTGTTTTATGAGGAGCACAACATACATTTTTCTTCAGAACTAATCTGAAGAAAATTTGCTTTTGGTGCAACTGGATTGCTTTTATTTTTAAATGATGGGCATGGTAAAATTATTTGTTATCCTTTTTGGATTGTTTACTGGAAAGCATGAAGACAAATTTGTGATGTATCTCTACCAATTGTTCTGTTTTTATTTTTATCTCCTAACTTTATACTTCATAGTTTTAAGAAACAATTTAAATCAAATTTGTTGACTTTGAAAGATGTCTGTGATATAATGTTAGGTGAAAAATGAGTTATTGAGTAATGCAGAGAGTAGGATACCATATTTTGGGAAAACCCCTTTCATATATTTCATTATGAGGATAGAGATAAATTATACACATTGATTATCAAGGGGAGAGGGTTACAACTGAAGGAGGATATGGAGAGACTACTAACTTTTTGTCACTTTGATATTCAATTTATGAAAATAAGCACATATTATTTGGTAATTTAGAGAGTACCCTTTCCAAACCATCTCCACTCTCAAATGAATTAGAATTCCTGTCCTTCTAGTAAGGAAGCCAAATGTGTCAACCAGCAATTACAATGTAATGGGATAGGTGGAGTGGCAGGAATAGATGTGTCCAGAAAAATACTCCTGCGAGAGTAGTTAACTTAGGGAGATGTCACAGAGGAAAACAAGCTCTTGAAGAATGAATAGCAGCTTGCTAAGCAGATCAGTGGAGAGAGGGCATTCCTGGAATGGAAACCAGTATGTCATGGAGGCAAGGAACAGTATAGGTGTCTGGAGATCTGAGCAGGCCATGCTCTCTCATTGACTGAAACAGCCAGGCCCTCAAGCCACTAGTTATCCTCAATTGATCCTTAAAAACTAAGATTAAATTGTATTTCCCTGGCAAGACAACCTGGACTTCTCCACCTTCTCAGATGTGGTTCAGGTAACACTTCTCTGGTAACTTACATTACCTAAAACCTACCTGATCAATAAGGAAATAAGTTGATTAGGGCTTGAATATGTAGTCTCTCCATTCCTTCTACCACACCATCACCTGCCCTGATGCTGAAGTTTTAATTGCAAAATTCTTCATATGCCATCTTTTCCGAATCTGAGTTGGAAGACTAACTCAGTGAAGAGTGTACAATGGAACGACAACCCAAATATTTGCGTTTAAAACTCCTGCAAAATACTAATTAGACAGTCATGACATAGCACTGAAAAATTACTTGCCTACTTTTCCTACAATAAAAACTCTCGTTTTAAAAAACAAAGTTGATCCAAAAATGGCATTGTGGTTTGCCATGAGTGTGAACCCACACTGGCGTATGCATGAACGTTTGGCATTTCCTCCTGGAATGCTTGGACCTCTTAACCCTGCTCTTTGCCCTGCCAAGAGAACTTTCAGCTGCAACAGGGCTGATGTGATCAGCACAAAGGGAGAAGGAGCCTGTGTTCCAACAGAAGATGAGGACAGGGATGGACAGTTTCTCTGGACTTCCTGTGTGTGGGCGCGGCATGTGATTTCTGCCCTTCCTGGTGTCTTTAGAGTTCTATCGGCAGGATGTCTGTTGAGGGTCACCTCAGCAGCAGCCAGTCCCAGACCTCCTCTGCCATCTGAAGCCAATAATGAACTCCATCAAGCCCTCTTGGTTTGCTGTGGGTTGAAGGAATAGTTATATCACAAGCACAGCCTGGCTAATACATAAATGACTGGTACCGTTTCGAGTAAAAGGTCCTAATACTACAGATATTAAAAAAGTGATTGAGTCAGGGAAAGTAACTAAATGGCAGGGAGCATGGAAGACACACACATTTGTCTATTATTCCTTTAACAAAGCACTAGGCTTTTTCTCTCCATCACAGAATTGGACCCTAGAGCCTATATATTTATAGCAGTGAGGATTCCCTGAGGAGTGTTCAGGAATTCTGACCAGCAGTAGACAGAACATCCAGCATTGCATTAGCACCCCTATCGTCACAATAGGTTAAACATAGTATATTATCTTATTTTCTTGTATAAGAGACATGGTTGTGATTGTTACTTTTGCTTTCAGAAGAGGATAATAACAAAAAACCATTGTGTGTGTGTGTGTGAGAGAGAGAGAGAGAGAGAAACTGGAAGATAAGGATCTAAAATTCCTCATCCCAGTGTTCTCAACTCTGGCTGCACTTGGGTAGAATCACCTAGGTAGCTTGTTAAACACATATGGGCCTGGGTCCCATGTCCAGAAGATTCAGATTTATAGCTGGGGCTGAGAATGACTGCTGGGGTTAGTGAGAAAACCTGTTGAAAAGTTACCCCAGGTTTTTTTGTACTGATTTTTTTTCTTTGTTAAGAAGGTCTGTGAAGGAAGCAAGGAGTAGCTTGGTGTGGTGGAAATATCACTGGATTTGAACTTGGAAGACTTGAACCTCCTACCGCCTCCTAACTAGCCAAGTAATCTTGGACCATTCTGAGCTCAGTTATTTCTTCGATAAAATGAAAATATTAGTGCTTAAATGGAAGAGTATGGTCATCAAAGGGGATGATGTACGTGGAACTGCCTTGTCAACAGAAATGCACTCTGCTAATGCACAAAGCAAAAGGATGTGAAGAGGGAGCAGAGATGAGGGTGATACTGCCACAGAACGAGGAGCACCAGGAGCTGACAGAAGCAAGCTAAGCTTCCCCTTAGAGTCTTCGGAGCTCCTTTGGAGGGAGAGTAGCCCTGGAACACCTTAATTGTAGACATTTGCCTTCTGGAATTGTGAGAGGTTTATGGTAGTTTGGATGGCAGTCCGAGGGCATGAGTACAGATTTTGCTAAGAGAGGCTTTAGGAGAGAAAGCAGGCAGTGTAGACTGACCGTCCCCACAGGGCAGGCTGCCTTGGGGTCTGACTTCTTACTTCTCTCAGTTCTATTTTTGAATTCAGAGTTTTCTGATTGCCATGGAACAAGAGCTAGAGCTCTTGTGTTGAGTTGCACTTGGGGGTGAGCACAGGGTGAAATGGGGAGGGGTAGGGTAGGCACAGATGTGTTATGGGGGTTTCATCTGTAATTCAGAAATTTCTTGAGATGTGGAGGAATTGAAGGAAACACAGGCATAAGAACTATCCAGGTCTGGTGAAGTTTGGTCCTTGCTTAATTGTAAAACTAAAAACTAATTAAAAATCGCCATTGGGAATATCATTTGCCTCAAATAGTTAGTATAATAAAGTCCTCAAAAAGTATCCTATAATCATCATGTTTGCAGTATTGATTTACTTAGTAAATTATTTTGTAGAGAGAATACAAACTTCGGTCCCAACCTGGTTAATTTATGGGAGTCTAATTTAGTTGCTTCTAAATTATTGACACTTGATTGTAAACAATGCAAATTGCATATTTGCTTTTATGCTTGCACTCAACTTTATTGTAGGTCATATAAATAGAATAAATTAAGAGAAAATATCTTGGGACAAATAATTATATGCTTAGCTATAGTGGTGGTTTGTGAGTAGCCTAAAGAGTCATTTTTGCTGATCTGAAATTTTAAAATTCTTCTGTATCGTTTATGGAAATTTTTAAAATGTTGAGTTATTTTATTTTTAGATGCTTTCTGTGTTGTCAGTGATTACATTTTTTATAAAGCAGACATCCTAAATGAATAAAAGTAAGCAGAAAATTCCCAGAAAACTGAAACTCTCCTTCTTTCTATTTCACTGTAGCATTCTGTGAACAGCTATAAGCATTTAGAGGCTATCTCTAAAATTCAAATAGTCCTTTGGTTTCATTTGAGGCATCAAGTACAGAAAGAAGAAATTCTAGCACTCTTTCCCATGTTTATGTAGAAGCTTTAATATCTCTTTGCAAGGGGAAGAGTCTAAATGAGTTCATGAAGGTTTTACTATTATTGTGACGTATAAAATACATTATGACAATTCCTCTTTGTTTCCTGTAGTAACGTAAGCTTCGTCATCTTGTTTTTCTTTTTATTTTATTGCCCTGGGTATTCCATTTTTTTTTTTGACACATGACAACTTTTTTAGTTTGGTCCTACTGGATTGCTAAATTTGAAGCTGAGCTGTGTGAGTTAAAATTATTGTTGATAGAGTGGGTAATAGGTAGATGAGAAAGAGAGAGAGAGACAGAGAGAGACAGAGAGAGAGGCATAAGGATCGAGGCTCTTTTTTGATGGTTTAAAATCTTCATATTTTTAATAAACTGAATCAGGTAATGTAGTCTCTATTATGAGGGCTGCTCATTAGTTACTCTGTTCACTTTATTGATTCTATTTATTTACCTGATAAGACAAAGAAGATAAAATGCAGTACGACTCATTGAATGTGCTTTATAAACATTGAGCTCAGCTGTAGCATGTGGCTCAAGGTTCATTAATCAATCTGGAAAATATTGATTAAACCTCAGACTTCTCACTTTTTAGAATCAACAACCCAAAATGAGGCCTAGATATGCTAAGAAGGCCTATTGTTGGTGACAGATTGTAAGACAAATGCCTTGTATCATTTGAAGTCAGGATCACCAGAGAACCCGGGAATGTCATTGTAGATTAAAGACTAGCATTTTCTGGGAATGAGTTAGAAAATTTAATTTCTACAAGTCTTTGGAACAAGATTTTAAACAGTTGTGCAAAAAAGTTGTGCACACTGTTAAATCTGCATTATAAATGTAAGTGTTCTTACAAGGTCTTATAAAGCAATGAAACATTTGAATGCCTTAAGGAAAATTTCTTTTTGCAGAGAGGCCTTAATAAGCAACTCCATAGAGACAGATTGTAGGAAAATTGGAAGTAAGGTAGTGACTCCTGCTGGATACTTGCTTAAGCCTTCTAACTTGGATGGACGGTTGGCAGCTGTCTCTGGCTCTGCCAGATGCTGGGGTTGTGGTAGGTGACAGTGGGATCAGAGCTAAGAGAGTGCTACAGGTTGCGCTGAGGTCGATTGCCTTCAGAGGACCAAGTAGCTTAATAGCCATGTTTACATTCCAGACAGGCCAGACTCCTTTTACTGAGTTCATCATCTGTCAGTCTGTGAGACTACTCATTCTGCTTCTCCAATTTACAGTGGTTCATCTCAACGTACGCTTGCTGGATCACCAGCATGAGCTATTTTGGGAATTTGATAAAAATGCAAATTATTGGGCCGCAACTTCTGATCTACTGAATCAGAAGCTCTGAGTTGAGCCCAGAAATTTGTGTTTTAACAAGTACTCGGTGGAGGGCGGAGCAAGATGGCTGAATAGGAACAGCTCCAGTCTCCAACTCCCAGCGCGAGCGACACAGAAGACCGGTGATTTCTGCATTTTCAACTGAGGTACTGGGGTCATCTCACTAGGGGGTGCCGGACAATCGGTGCTGGTCAGCTGCTGCAGCCTGACCAGCGAGAGCTGAAGCAGGGCGAGGCATCGCCTCACCTGGAAGCGCAAGGGGGAAGGGGATCCGTTTTCCTAGCCAGGGGAACTGAGACACACAACACCTGGAAAATCGGGTAACTCCCACCCCAATACTGTGCTGTAAGCATACAGGCACACCAGGAGAATATATCCCACACCTGGCCGGGAGGGTCCCAGGCCCACGAAGCCTCCCTCACTGCTAACACAGCAGTCTGCCGCGATCTATCCGCAAGGCAGCAGCGAGGCTGGGGGAGGGGCGCCCGCCATTGCTGAGGCTTAAGTAGGTAAACAAAGCCGCTGGGAAGCTCGAACTGGGTGGAGCTCACAGCAGCTCAAGGAAGCCTGCCTGTCTCTGTAGTCTCCACCTCTGGGGACAGCGCACAGCTGAAGACCAACAGGGGAAGTAGCAGGAGCCGGTGCAGACGCGAACGACTCTGTCTGACAGCTTTGGGGAGAGCCGTGGATCTCCCAACGCGGAGGTTGAGATCTGAGAACGGACAGACTGCCTGCTCAGGTGTGTCCCTGACCCCTGAGTAGCCTAGCTGGGAGAAATCCCCCACTAGGGGCAGTCTGACACCCCACACCTCACAGGGTGGAGTACACCCCTGAGAGGAAACTTCCAAAGGAAGAATCAGACAGGTACACTTGCTGTTCAGCAATATTCTATCTTCTGCAACCTCTGCTGCTGATACCCGGGCAAACAGGGTCTGGAGTGGACCTCAAGCAATCTCCAACAGACCAACAGACAGTCCTTCTGATTGTCAGAAGGAAAACTATCAAACAGGAAGGACACCAATACCAAAACCCCATCAGTACGTCACCACCATCAAAGACCAGAGACAGATAAAACCACAAAGATGGGGAAGAAGCAGGGCAGAAAAGCTGGAAATTCAAAAAATAAGAGCACATCTCCCCCTGCAAAGGAGCGCAGCCCATCGCCAGCAACGGATCAAAGCTGGTCAGAGAATGACTTGGACGAGAGGAGAGAAGAAGGCTTCAGTCCATCAAACTTATCAGAGCTAAAGGAGGAATTACGTACCCAGCGCAAAGAAACTAAAAATCTTGAAAAAAGAGTGGAAGAATTGACAGCTAGACTAATTAATGCAGAGAAGATCATAAACGAAATGACAGAGATGAAAACCATAACACGAGAAATACGTGACAAATGCACAAGCTTCAGTAACCGACTCGATCAACTGGAAGAAAGAGTATCAGCGATTGAAGATCAAATGAATGAAATGAAGCGAGAAGAGAAACCAAAAGAAAAAAGAAGAAAAAGAAATGAGCAAAGCCTGCAAGAAGTATGGGATTACGTAAAAAGACCAAATCTACGTCTGATTGGGGTGCCTGAAAGTGAGGGGGAAAATGGAACCAAGTTGGAAAACACTCTTCAGGATATCATCCAGGAGAACTTCCCCAACCTAGTAGGGCAGGCCAACATTCAAATTCAGGAAATACAGAGAACGCCACAAAGATACTCCTCCAGAAGAGCAACTCCAAGACACATAATTGCCAGATTCACCAAAGTTGAAATGAAGGAAAAAATCTTAAGGGCAGCCAGAGAGAAAGGTCGGGTCACCCACAAAGGGAAGCCCATCAGACTAACAGCAGATCTCTCGGCAGAAACTCTACAAGCCAGAAGAGAGTGGGGGCCAATATTCAACGTTCTTAAAGAAAAGAATTTTCAACCAAGAATTTCATATCCAGCCAAACTAAGTTTCATCAGTGAAGGAGAAATAAAATCCTTTACAGATAAGCAAATGCTTAGAGATTTTGTCACCACCAGGCCTGCAAGAGACCCTGAAGGAAGTCCGAAACATGGAAAGGAACAACCGGTACCAGCCATCGCGAAAACATGCCAAAATGTAAAGACCATCGAGGCTAGGAAGAAACTGCATCAACTAACGAGCAAAATAACCAGTTAATATCATAATGGCAGGATCAAGTTCACACATAACAATATTAACCTTAAATGTAAATGGACTAAATGCTCCAATTAAAAGACACAGACTGGCAAACTGGATAAAGAGTCAAGACCCATCAGTCTGCTGTATTCAGGAGACCCATCTCACATGCAGAGACATACATAGGCTCAAAATAAAGGGATGGAGGAAGATCTACCAAGCAAATGGAGAACAAAAAAAAGCAGGGGTTGCAATCCTAGTCTCTGATAAAACAGAATTTAAACCATCAAAGATCAAAAGAGACAAAGAAGGCCATTACATAATGGTAAAGGGATCAATTCAACAGGAAGAGCTAACTCTCCTAAATATCTATGCACCCAATACAGGAGCACCCAGATTCATAAAGCAAGTCCTTAGAGACTTACAAAGAGACTTAGACTCCCATACAATAATAATGGGAGACTTCAACACTCCGCTGTCAACATTAGACAGATCAACGAGACAGAAAGTTAACAAGGATATCCAGGAATTGAACTCATCTCTGCACCAAGCGGACCTAATAGACATCTATAGAACTCTCCACCCCAAATCAACAGAATATACATTCTTCTCAGCACCACATCGCACTTATTCCAAAATTGACCACATAATTGGAAGTAAAGCACTCCTCAGCAAATGTAAAACAACAGAAATTATAACAAACTGTCTCTCAGACCACAGTGCAATCAAACTAGAACTCAGTACTAAGAAACTCAATCAAAACCGCTCAACTACATGGAAACTGAACAACCTGCTCCTGAATGACTACTGGGTAGATAACGAAATGAAAGCGGAAATAAAGATGTTCTTTGAAACCAATGAGAACAAAGATACAACATACCAGAATCTCTGGGACACATTTAAAGCAGTGTGTAGAGGGAAATTTATAGCACTAAATGCCCACAAGAGAAAGCAGGAAAGATCTAAAATTGACACTCTAACATCACAATTAAAAGAACTAGAGAGGCAAGAGCAATCACATTCAAAAGCTAGCAGAAGGCAAGAAATAACTAAGATCAGAGCCGAACTGAAGGAGATAAGAGACACAAAAAACCCTCCAAAAAATCAATGAATCCAGGAGTTGGTTTTTTGAAAAGATCAACAAAATTGACAGACCGCTAGCAAGACTAATAAAGAAGAAAAGAGAGAGGAATCAAATAGATGCAATAAAAAATGATAAAGGGGATATCACCACTGACCCCACAGAAATACAAACTACCATCAGAGAATACTATAAACGCCTCTACGCAAATCAACTAGAAAATCTAGAAGAAATGGATAATTTCCTGGACACTTACACTCTCCCAAGGCTAAACCAGGAAGAAGTTGAATCCCTGAATAGACCAATAGCAGGCTCTGAAATTGAGGCAACAATTAATAGCCTACCCACCAAAAAAAGTCCAGGACCAGATGGATTCACAGCTGAATTCTACCAGAGGTACAAGGAGGAGCTGGTACCATTCCTTCTGAAACTATTCCAATCAATTGAAAAAGAGGGAATCCTCCCTAACTCATTTTATGAGGCCAACTTCATCCTGATACCAAAGCCTGGCAGAGACACAACAAAAAAAGAGAATTTTAGACCAATATCCCTGATGAACATTGATGCAAAAATCCTCAATAAAATACTGGCAAACCGGATTCAGCAGCACATCAAAAAGCTTATCCACCATGATCAAGTGGCCTTCATCCCTGGGATGCAAGGCTGGTTCAACATTCGCAAATCAATAAACATAATCCAGCATATAAACAGAACCAAAGACAAGAACCACATGATTGTCTCAATAGATGCAGAAAAGGCTTTTGACAAAATTCAACAGCCCTTCATGCTAAAAACGCTCAATAAATTCGGTATTGATGGAACATACCTCAAAATAATAAGAGCTATTTATGACAAACCCACAGCTAATATCATACTGAATGGGCAAAAACTGGAAAAATTCCCTTTGAAAACTGGCACAAGACAGGGATGCCCTCTCTCACCACTCCTATTCAACATAGTGTTGGAAGTTCTGGCTAGGGCAATCAGGCAAGAGAAAGAAATCAAGGGTATCCAGTTAGGAAAAGAAGAAGTCAAATTGTCCCTGTTTGCAGATGACATGATTGTATATTTAGAAAACCCCATCATCTCAGCCCAAAATCTCCTTAAGCTGATAAGCAACTTCAGCAAAGTCTCAGGATACAAAATTAATGTGCAAAAATCACAAGCATTCTTATACACCAGCAACAGACAAGCAGAGAGCCAAGTCAGGAATGAACTTCCATTCACAATTACTTCAAAGAGAATAAAATACCTAGGAATCCAGCTTACAAGGGATGTAAAGGACCTCTTCAAGGAGAACTACAAACCACTGCTCAGTGAAATAAAAGAGGACACAAACAAATGGAAGAACATACCATGCTCATGGATAGGAAGAATCAATATCGTGAAAATGGCCATACTCCCCAAGGTTATTTATAGATTCAATGCCATCCCCATCAAGCTACCAATGAGTTTCTTCACAGAATTGGAAAAAACTGCTTTAAAGTTCATATGGAACCAAAAAAGAGCCCGCATTGCCAAGACAATCCTAAGTCAAAAGGACAAAGCTGGAGGCGTCATGCTACCTGACTTCAAACTATACTACAAGGCTACAGTAACCAAAACAGCATGGTACTGGTACCAAAACAGAGATATAGACCAATGGAACAGAACAGAGTCCTCAGAAATAATACCGCACATCTACAGCCATCTGATCTTTGACAAACCTGAGAGAAACAAGAAATGGGGAAAGGATTCCCTATTTAATAAATGGTGCTGGGAAAATTGGCTAGCCATAAGTAGAAAGCTGAAACTGGATCCTTTCCTTACCCCTTATACAAAGATTAATTCAAGATGGATTAGAGACTTAAATGTTAGACCTAATACCATAAAAACCCTAGAAGAAAATCTAGGTAGTACCATTCAGGACATAGGCATGGGCAAGGACTTCATGTCTAAAACACCAAAAGCAACGGCAGCAAAAGCCAAAATTGACAAATGGGATCTAATTAAACTAAAGAGCTTTTGCACAGCAAAAGAAACTACCATCAGAGTGAACAGGCAAACTACAGAATGGGAGAAAATTTTTGCAACCTACTCATCTGACAAAGGGCTAATATCCAGAATCTACAAAGAACTCAAACAAATATACGAGAAAAAAACAAACAACCCCATCAAAAAGTGGGGAAAGGATATGAACAGACATTTCTCAAAAGAAGATATTCATACAGCCAACAGACACATGAAAAAAGACATCAGGAGATCGAGACCATGGCTAACACGGTGAAACCCCGTCCTACTAAAAAAAAAATCAAAAAAACTGCCGGCGATGGCGGGGCTTAGTCCAGAAATGAGGCAGAGATGCAAAACCGGAGGCACTAGCGAGCTAGATCTGCCACTGCTCCATCGGGCGACAGGCGAGACTCCGCCTCAAAAAAAAAAAAAAAAAAAAAAAAAAAAAAGAATGCTCATCATCATCGCATCGAGATGCAAATCAAAACCACAAATGAGATACCATCTCACACCAGTTAGATGGCAATCATAAGAAGTGAGGGAGAAACCACAGGTGTTGGAGAGAGGATGTGGAGAAATAGGAACACTTTTCCACTGTTGGTGGGATTGTAAACTAGTTCAAACATTATTGGAAAACAGTATGGCAATTCCTCAAGGATCTAGAACTAGATTGTACCATATGACCCAGCCATCCCACTACTGGGTATATACCCAAAGGATTATAAATTAGTCTACTACAAAGACACATGTACACGTATGTTTATTGCGGCACTATTCACAATAGCAAAGACTTGGAATCAACCCAAATGTCCATCTGTGACAGACTGGATTAAGAAAATGTGGCACATATACACCATGGAATACTATGCAGCCATAAAAAGGATGAGTTTGCGTCCTTTGTAGGGACATGGATGCAGCTGGAAACCATCATTCTTAGCAAACTATCACAAGAAGAGAAAACCAAACACCGCATGTTCTCACTCATAGGTGGGAACTGAACAAGGAGATCACTTGGACTCGGGAATGGGAACATCACGCACTGGGGTCTATCATGGGGAGGGGGGAGGGGGGAGGAGGGAGGGATTGCATTGGGGAGTTATACATGATATAAATGATGAATTGATGGGTGCTGACGAGTTGATGGGTGCAGCACACCAACATGGCATAAGTATACATATGTAACAAACCTGCACGTTATGCACATGTACCCTAGAACTTAAAGTATAATAATAAAAAACAAAACAAAACAAAACAAAACAAAACAAAACAAAAAAAACAATTACTCATGGTGATTTTGATCCATGCTAGAGTTTGGGAACCCTGGATTTATATTATTCTCTCTCTCAATTTACTTTCGAGATCTAGATAAGTCTTTTATTTTCCTTAGAAGCCTCTCAGATATATTATGCAGCAGCTAGCAAATACCTAGTGCATAAGAAGTGCTTGATAGTTTTTCTATGAATATTAAACACTTCTTTTTTTAATTGTCAAGATCGTAAATTTAATATTTTATTTTTACAATTAAAAATAAAAACGTAAACACTCCCCTTTGGGCTTCCAAATGGTAGGCGATTCTTTCACTAATACCACAATGTGCTTGTTGTTCATTTTCTTTTCTATGACACTAATTTTGCATCCAAGGAAAGGAGGCCTGGATTGAGGTCACACACACACACAAAAAAAACAATAATCCTCCTCCTAAATCTGAAGCGTTGGGCCGGGCGCGGTGGCTCAAGCCTGTAATCCCAGCACTTTGGGAGGCCGAGACTGGGCGGATCACGAGGTCAGGAGATCGAGACCATCCTGGCTAACACGGTGAAACCCCGTCTCTACTAAAAATATAAAAACTAGCCGGGCGAGGTGGCGGGCGCCTGTAGTCCCAGCTACTCGGGAGGCTGAGGCAGGAGAATGGCGTAAACCCGGGAGGTGGAGCTTGCAGTGAGCTGAGATCTGGCCACTGCACTCCAGTCCGGGCGACAGAGCGAGACTCCACCTCAAAAAAAAAAAAAAAAAAAAAAAAAAAAAAAAAAAAAAAAAAAAAAAAATCTGAAGCGTTGGTGAGCTTCCCAGCATGTGGAGCAGAATCTGAAAATCTTCACTAAGAGGTTATTCAGGTCATGGACTGTCATCTGCTTAGAAAAATGATATCTTTTCCTGAGAATCTGTGGCAGACAGGAGTTAACCTAAAAAGCTTCAAGTTTATCCATAGTGCTGGCATGGTCAGTCAAGTAGTGTGATGGCTTTTCAAGGGGTAGGGCCTGCGCTGCCACTGGTGTCTCAGTTTGTCCAGGATATGCAGGTCCTTTTACAAGGTTCCCATCAGCAATAAGAGACTGGAGACACTCATTCCAGCATTGCATAGAGAGAACTGTGTCTTGCTGATCCAGACCCTGCCATTGCTATTTAGGGTCACCAGGCTGAGGCTGAGCCAGATTCTTAAAGGGCAGCACTACCAGGCCAGTGTGCTTGTTCCCCTTGTCACCTTGGCATCTTCCTTGGTTTGGGGGTCAGAAAGGAATCTGCATATGTGACAGCCCCACTCATAGAATTGGTACTACCGACACAGGACTTCTAAGTGTCAAAGGAGAGTGAGAGCTCTCTCCCTGCACAGCCTGGGTAGGCTGAAGCATCATAACCCCTGGTTCCTGGCTCATGCAACCCCCAGAGGGATCCCAAGGAATCAAGGACGTGTAGAATGGGAGAAAAACCAGTACAAAGGACTGTTTGCTGCTGAAAAACTTGGAAGGAGGAACGGGAGCAGAGCTGGGTGGGGCAGCACACAGGTGGCTTTGCTCCAGCTTCACAGTCACGTGAGGTCTCCGGCTTGGGCCTGCTGCCAGGGAATTAACCTTGGGCCTGCTGCCAGGGAATTAACGGGTCCACCTCTGCCCCAGTCAGGGTGCCGAGCTCTTCGGTTCTGAAACCATATCTGAATTCCGGATTCTGGAAGGCCGGTTTGTTTAGCCAGTTCTTCCCTGGTAGCAATTCCAGGGAATTGATTCTTCTCAAAGGCTTGAACTAGGATACTAACTTGAGATCTTGTGATAGATGTTCGAATTCGTCTAGCTTCTTTCGCTTGAGTCCCAAACTGAGGATTAGTCTGTCCCTGGGTTTGATATTCCTCAAAGCAGCATTTTAACCCCAGTCGTCTCTGTCTCGATCTGTGGTTCTGAAACCAAACCTGAATTCTAGGCTCTGGAATGCCAATTTCTTTGGCCAGTTGATCCCTGGCAGCTATACCAGGATAGGGATTCTTTTCAAACCACGCCTGGAGGGTATCTTTTTGATGTTGGTTCAAAACAATCCTCTTTCGCCGGGCCTCTCTTTCTAGTGAGCCATTTGAACTTTTGGCCAAATCCATACTGGGAAGGGTGGCCTGGATTCCAGAGTCTAGTGGCTTCACTGAAAAACTGCCAGGGACACAAGATACAACAAAACTCGAATATTAAACACTTCTGTACAGTTTCTGTGGAAAAGGAGAGTGTCTTGGTTGTACTCTTTGGCAACCCCTGCCCCAGCCTTGGTGCCTCTGATTGCCTCTGCTCACCACTAGAAGTGCTACAGTATTTTGAATCACACAAAATCACAGGTGTTCCATAATAGCAACAAAACATAGAAACTACTCTCAGAGAGCTGCAAGTAGATTGTGGTGGCCACATAAAGAAAATTACATGGTGATGTTCAGGTCATATGTTTGTTTGTTTCTGAGACGGAGTTTCATGCTTGTCACCCAGGCTGAAGTACAATGGTGCAATCTCAGCTCACCTGCAACATCTGCCTCCCAGGTTCAAGCGATTCTCCTGCCTCAGCCTTCCAGGTTGCTGGGATTACAGGTGTGTGCCACTGTGCTGTACTGTATTTTTTAGTAGAATCAGGGTTTCATCATGTTGGTCAGACTGGTCTCAAATTCCTGACCTCAGGCCATCCACCTGCCTCGGCCTCCCAAAGTGCTGGGATTGCAGGCGTGAGCCACCACACCCAGCCCAGGTCATGTATGTATGATGATAATTCTTTCTTAATAATTTACCTAATATTAATATTTTAACCAAATTCTAATGAGATAGCATGTTTTTATATATTTATTGGTAATTTGCCTTTCTTTTATGTGAATTTCCTATTTCTATTGAGATTGTCTTTTTTTTTTCTTTTAACCTATTTCTTGGAGTTCTGTTATGTATTCTGATGTTTAATCTTTAGTTGTATGTGTTACAGATATTTTCTACCAAACAGTAGTTTGTCTTTTAACTTTATTAGATCTTTTATTGTCTGTTGAAAATTAGGTGATATTTTGTGTCTTATCTAAGAAACACTTCTCTACTCTAAGTCCCAAAGATATTGTTTTAAGCTTGGCTGCTCAGATTTACAATTTGAAAAGTCAAAATTATGTAATTATGTCATGAAGAAGGGAATTAATTGTACTTTTTCCTTCTAAAAACTGGCCACTTCAATACTATTTATTGAATAGTTTAATCTTTCCCCCACTGATTTGAATGACAGTATCAATTGCAACTATTTTATATCCTTATTCTCATAAATACATGTTTATTTCTAATTACATGTTCCAAATTTTGGTTCAGCAAATGCAGTGACAATGAAGGTACAATTAGGCTGATGAAAGAAGGGCAGTGGGTATGTAGAGAAAGAAAGATTCTAGTAGAATCAAATCCTTAACCTAAAGGTAAGACACTGAAACCATTCAGGTCTTTTGGTTTGAGTAAGAGGGAGGGCAGTACACTTGTAGTTTGAGGGGCTGTGGGATAATTTCGTTATAATTACTTCAGATAAAGTTGGGTACAATGGGGTTGTAATAGAGTAAGGATTGAAATTCCAACTCTGGACGTGTTACTTAATTTATCTGAGCCACTCATAAAATGAAAACAATAATATTAAAGTCAGATTCTATGTATTTGCCAATATTTGACCCTTTTGACCCACAAAGATGGGAATTTGTATGTTTCAAGCTAATATCTACCTCAAAGACTTATTATGAGGATTTAAGAAGTCAATATGTAGAATGCTTGGTGCATAGTTGGCACTCAATAAATATTAGACATATAACATTCAATAGATATTGTTGAATAAAATCATCAAAAAGGCAATCATATTATTTATATAAATATAAGGCCAGTCCTTGGTAATCTCTCCGTAACAGCTACTTCCATACTATGAAATTTTTTCCATCCTGATTACTGAATTATTTTTCAGTGTATTCATAGTTTAGGAGGGGTCTGAGGATTTTCTTTGACTTTATATTTACTACTTTATGGACATACAAATATTAACATTTCACATGCATATTTTCATTATTTAAAGTATTCATAATTTATTGTTGGTGCTTGGCTTGAAATGGATTTTGAATTGCAATAACACTTATTCCTATTGTGCTTTGGTTTAAGCAGGGAGAAAAACAACTTAAGGCAGTCAGCTTTTAGTATATTAAAAAACATTATTCATGTTTTAGTTTAGTCTCTCTCGCATATTACAAAGCCTGATAAATGACTATAGAATGGCTTTAACCCCTCAATAACAGTTATGTTTCCACTTTGGAGCATCTCTAATAGGCAGAGGACCGTCAAATCTATTTAAGTGGCATACATTCCACACACTGAAATTTTATCTCCAAATGCCAGCGAATAATGAAAAATGGTTTTCAAGGAAGAAGCAAGCAGTGATCGTGTTATATAGGAAACGATGTCAAAATTTATGACTAGTTGCCTGACTAGAAAAAAGGCAAAAATAACTAGACACATTGCAGGTTTTTATTCTTTAAGAAAATCGTCGTTGTAACATTATTATCCTTGGGTGTCAGCATCGACCAGGGGTGCTGAAAATCTTGTTTTCATCTTGAATCTTCATCTTGGAGTCACAGCTGTCTTAAGATTTTTCCTAGCTCAAAGATAATGTCCAGTTTTGGGTCAAAAGATCACATAACTTCTTAAAATTGCCAGCAAAATCCATCTGGAGAGTGTCATGCCTACCTTTTGCTTGGCCAGTGGTTCACTGATACTGGTACTGTCTTTTCATTTCTTTCCCTTCTCTGCCAGCATAAAAACGTTCTTGCTAGAGAAGAAAGATATGTAGTGTGTCTCATGCCTATCTCTCTTCTGATTCATCTTTCTTCCCCTGATGCACATTGTAAAAAAGTCTCAGTGATTTGGAAGCATAACATTTTGGAATCTCATACTCTCTTTTTGAAAATTTTGTTTTACTTCTAACCAGAAGAAGGTAGGTGGTGCAGTTGGTGGTAAAAAAAGCAAAACACCAGGTAACCTCCATGATTCCTCTTTATTTCACTGGTAAAACAAGGAGGTTTGGGTTATATTATGAATATATGGATAAATATTTCATGAGGTTCTTGCTGGCTCCAATAGTTCATGTTACAATCTAACTCCACTTTATCTTAAAAGAAAGAGAAAGGCAGCTCTTCTCAGAGTTTTCTTTCTGTGAATGTGAAGACATCACTGTTTCTTTTAGTAGCTGAGGATACTCTCACCATAAAAATGTTTACAACTTGACTCTAATCAAGAAACATGGAGTGGAAAAGTCATTAGATTCCTTTTGTATTCTCAGTACCTGACACATTAAAAAAATGCCTGTTACATTTTTACTTGAATTAGTTGGAGGGAAGTCAGAAAAGTCTATACCTAGAGTTCTGTACCTGGAGCAAGCTAGTTGCACAACCTTAGCCAGGTCACAAGAACTCCCTGGGTCTTAGTTTTATCACCTCTGTGGTGAGGAGGCTGTTCAAGGTGACTACTAAGGTCTTTCCTAGATTTAAAATTCTGTGAAACTGGATTACAAAATAAATTGCTCTCTGAAAGCACTGTTTACACTTTTCACAGACATTTATGAGATGAAAAACAGTTATGGTTTAGCACAACAGTTTAAAGTGGTTGCTGCAATAAAAGCAGCAATAATGATTAATCAGATTAACCGGTTTTTACCTGGAATCTCACGGGTAGGGAACATCAGTACCTTCATTTGTTTTCTCTTGAAGCGCAGAGATGGTGGAGGGGAGGAATAAAGGAAGGTAGGAAAAAGAACAGGTAAAATGTGTTTGTGTCATGTTGAACAGATGGAGAAACTAAAAAGGATGAAGGCAGCCCCTGGGCATGGTGTGGGAGGAAGGAAGAGAAGGACACCTCCCATGGCTTTAGCCAGGTCACCATTAGGAAAAACCTACCACTGTGTGTCTAGGTGTATATGGGCTACTCTTCCCTGTGAGTCTGTGGTCACTAATTTTTAGCAGTCGTGATCTAGTTGTTTATACTTCCCGGATTTGATTCCAGCTTTTTGGGTGCATTCTTAATGTCTTTGTGCCTCAGCATCTTCACCTTTAAGTTAGGAATAATGATGAAGATTAAATGACAATACATGTAAAATGCTTAGATAAGTGTGCAATGAATATTAGCTATTAATAGCAATAAGCATTCAAACATTAGCTGTTATTTTTTTTAATACTGTTAATACTACCACCCAGTCATTAGAAGAGAGATGCTAGCTAATTGCATAAGTGTAAAATGAATAAAGTGTTGAGAAGACATTTGCTACTTTCTGATCATCAAAAACTCCTCAAACAACTCTCCCACTAAAAAAAATAAAATAAAAAATAAAAAAATCTTTCCTCTCACATGACTTTAATTCAGTTTATGGCAATGCTTTCCCTTGAGCAAAGCATTGCCCTTTTGCCATGGTCCTCTTTCGGAATGAAAATATTCACTGAGGGCAGCATATTAAGCCCTTAAGATCTCATTATAAAATATATCTAAATCTCTTTTCTATATGACAGGTGACAGAGGGAGAACCTTAAATCTGTACAGAGAAGGCTGTTTGGTCCTGAAAGAGAAAAGGGAAAGTGGAGGTGAGTGGGGAGGCTAAAGGAAAGAAAGAGTCATGAAAACACATGTGCCCTATATTTCAGAGTTCTGTTCAGCAGAAGAGTGGATGGTACTGTCTTAATTGTGAAAATTTTGGTAGGGGATCATTTCTGGAACCCATAGTGATAGCCTGGGGGTTTAGGAATTTTATATCTAAAATGGAATCTTCATCTGTAACATCATTATATTTTCAAAACCATAAATTCTGCAAGTCATCTTCCTTTGGATATTTTGGTGATATCACCAGTCTTCTGTCACTTCTTGTGTATATTTAATAGAGATACAATGGGGCTTGCTCAGTATGGATCTGAGAGTGAAATAAGCTATGAAAGATAAAAAAGATGAGGACCAAAATATCACTCACGGGACTCTGTATGAAGAGCATGTGATTATAGGATCCTGCAGAGTTAGACAACCCTTGAGAATGATTAATTCTAGCCATAGGAATTACAGAAATATGAATATTGGCAAAGAACAAGGATATAGAATATTTAAGAAGCTGAGATTAGAATGGAAAGTGTTTATATAAGAAATTGAATTAAAATCTGATTAACCAAAGTCAGTGCATTCTGGAGTTAACATAATATGATGCGTACATATGAGCAATTGAAAAGCTAACCTTTAGCGGAAAGGGTGGATACCAGTCTCTCTTCTCTCTAGTGTCACCTTTGCATCCCAGAAAACACATCCTGTTTCTTAGATTGAACCCTTCATGTTTCCCCTTGTACAACTCTAAGTCCATTTCTTCTATGATGTTTTTCTTCTGATTTCTAAAAATGAATGTTCCTTTTGCTTTTGGCTTTCCAAAATCCTTTTTTAACTGGACCATGCCAAGTACTGTCACTTTATTTATCTGTGCTTGTCATTCTTGTGTGTGATTTATCTCCCCATCAAGAAGATACAATCTTAGAGAAGAAAACTTACATCTTTGTATTCTACTGTGTTCACTTCTGTGACATGGGCATCATAGATGGTCAGGAAATATTTGTGGTTAAGCAAATCATACAACTTTTACAGTAAGGAAATTTAAGAACCCAACTTAAAGAAATTTATCTATCTGGCTTATTGGTGTTTGAAAATAAGGAATAATAATAATAATTGGTGATTGAAAATAAGGAATGTCACTATATTGACCAAGCAATTGCTAATATTTACCAAAGTTCAAGTATCTCAGTCTAAAAATCTTATTTTAAAGCAAAGCCAATAAGAAAACATTTGAACACATTGGCTCATGCATCGTAATTATACTTGTGCTGTTTATCCTATTTTCTTTCAACTAAAAAATATTCTGCTGTTGGCAAAGTGCTAGGATTTTCAGTATATAAGAATGAGTTCATTCACCAATAAAAATGGCTATTTACTTTTTTTTAAAGGATCCTTTTTTATAAGATTTATTTTTTAAAATCCTCACACTAAGATTTTAGAGTTTTAGATGTAAAACATAGTTTATTCTTATTTCTCTTAAAACCTTATTTCTTTCACAAAATCTGGTGATGTTTCCTAATCATCTGGTTATTATAGGTCAGTGTTTAATTTCTACCTAAATATTCTTGAATCTGAGGCTTGATTTTAAACAATTAATGTAAGTGCTAGGCAAATCATTGCAGTTGGGAGAAAGCCTCTTGCAGGACCAGAAATGAAATGTGATCAGCATCTGGGCCACTCTGCATGGACTTTGGTTGCTCACAGAGCCTGCTTAGTGGGGGAAGGTCTTTTGCCCTGCTGGCCAGGGTAAAGATGGGCTGCTGAACTGCCTGCTCATGCTGTGGCTGGAAACTCTGCTGTGGCTATTTGTCTCATTTTTAAATGAAATTTAATGAAGTCCAAGAGTATCTGAGGTCCTTTGTTAAAAACATTTACCCCACATGGGTAGGTTTAACATTCTGACTTGGAATAGAGGGGAGAACTGAGGCTCACCATGTTCCCAGGAGCCAGGCTGGGAGAGAAAGTTTGGCCCAGGGGATGTAATTGCCACCATGGGGTGGAGGCAGTATGGACACTTTCTCCCCAGACTGTGCCATTTTGCCTTTTCCCAAAGACCTACACAATATAAGATTTGGGGGTAGCAAAACTTTGAGAGTAAAAATTTAGTGGGGGAGGGACAAAGAATACATGAGTTTACAGTGGTAGGGTTTTACTTTGTTTCCTCTTTCTACTTTTGATGGAAATTTCATATTAAACTATTTAGAACAGATTATATGGTGATTTATATGTTACAATATATAAAACTTACTCTATATACCTTTGAAAGTCCTATCATAGCAGCATTATTATTTTTAGCAGCATTATTTTCCTGCAATGACAGCTCAATCGAATCCAGCTCTGAATTGATTGTGACTTTGGATTAATCACACCACGTCCTCTGTCCACGTGTATTTATGCCATAGCTCTCCCTTGCACTGTGAAAGCATCTATTACAACCTTTCAGAACTCCCAGATCATATAGGGAAAGGACTTCTTTCTCCTACAGTTGCTCAGTCAACCTCTAGCACTTTGTAGCTTACTGGAAGTATAAAGTGTGGTCCTTTACTCCATTCTGTCATCCCTCTTCCATTCTCTTGGAATAAACACCCACACATCCTTGGGCATGCTTTCCTCTTCCACTTCCTAAACACAGCAGAACAATGATCCTTGTACATTTTAAAGTCTATGATTTATACCTGATATTCAGTCTTTTTGTCTTGATTGACATTCAAATATTCTTTACATAATTTGAGAGTGTAATTTAAATAGAAATATGCTGTTTGGAACTCTGTATATAATGTTTAATTTTTAGAAAATTCTTATGTATTTGTATTCCATGCTGATAGTTTAAGAAGCAAAAAAATCATGACAAATTAAGGTAAGGTGTAGAAAATTACTTAAAAACTTTCAGAAATGTGGTATATTAGAGGAAGCCGGAAGCATCCCATGAAGCTTGCTACCTATAAATGTTGCTGTCTGTAGAAATTGCCTATTTGATGCATTTCAGAGGCCAGATTCATTAAAATAGCCATCTAAAATGTGACAAAAATTAGTCTAAGTCTAAAACATCACATGCTATTTATTAAACATTCATTGAATATGTATTGGATATTGTATTAGGAACCAGGGATATTTAAAGAATCATCATACATGGCCTCTACCCTGAATAGTTCTCAGTCTACCTAGGGACATCAACAGAGCAGAATTAACCATTCTGGTGTAACAGAATAGAAATTCTAAAGAGACTTTCTTATAAAGCCCTGGGAATGCTTTATACTGAGAATCTTCTTTACAAAGTCAAGATGTTTAACACGAGCAGATGTAGGCCACATCATGATTTAGAGCTGGATTAAATAAGAAATCATAGCATTTGGATTTTTCTCTCTTGTTCTTCGTGCTGGGGCTACAGAGAACTGAATTCCCAGACAATCCATTGAGATGGAATTTGTTCCTTTCTGTATCAAGCTGGAAGGCAAAGGCCATTCTCCATTGCAGGTAAGGTCCTGCAGCCTATAAGTAAGTTGAAGTTCAAATGTTACTGGTTATCTTGTATTTTATATGGCAACTCCATTCCTGGGGAACTCAACAGATGATGATAGATGCTATGGAGGAAAATGAAGCAGGGAAGGAAGACAAGGAGAACTGGGAATGTGTAAGGAAAGAGTTGCCCTTTAAAACTAGGTGGACAAGGAAAGTCTCACTGAGGCAATATTTGAGCGAAGACTCACAGAAGGTGAGGCAGTAAACCGTGTGGATATAGGGGGAAGAGCATTCCAGGCAGAGAGAAAAGCAAGTACAAATGATGCTGAGGCAGGAGTCTGTCTGCTACTTTCAAGTAATAGCAACAAGACTAGTAAAGTTGCAATGAAATGAGCCAAGGGGAGAACAATAACATATGAGGTTGGAGAAGTAATAAGAGCCAGATGGTAGAGAGCCTTGTAGCCATTATAAAGACCTTGATTTTAACTCTGAGATGGGAAGCCATAGGTGGGCTTTGACAAAAGTGGTGACATGATTTAAATTTATGTTTTAAAAACATCTCTTTGGTGGTTACGTTAAGAATAGATGAAGGGGGAAAAGCGAAAACTGGGAGACTAGTTAAAGCTATTGCAGTAATTTAGGTAAGTGGTGGTGGTGGTTTGGGAAGATGGTGACAGGAGATGGTGGTGAAA
The DNA here is from genome assembly GCF_007565055.1 of Rhinopithecus roxellana. Lineage (NCBI taxonomy): Eukaryota > Metazoa > Chordata > Mammalia > Primates > Cercopithecidae > Rhinopithecus > Rhinopithecus roxellana. The sequence goes on from NC_044553.1 coordinate 100,479,734, forward strand.
AGTGATTATATGTCACATATTTATAGGTATGTAGATCTTTAGCTATCGAGAAGGAAAAAGGGCGAGAGAGAAACATTGTAAAATCAACAGGGTTTGTTGATAGATTGGATGTAGGGTATGAGGAGTGAAGGATGACTTTATACCGAGGAAGTGAAAGGATATAGTTGCATTTATTGAAATGAAAAATTTTGGAAACAGATATCTGGGGGAAGCCTGGAGTTTGCTTTGAAAAGGCTAAGATTGAGATCCTGTTAGACATTCAAAGGAGATGTTGAGGTAGAGTAGGGCATATGACTATGAAGTTCAGGTGAGAGGTCTGGCTGGAGATATACATTTGGGGTCATTGCTTCTGTGGATGGTACTTGAAGCTATGAACCTGCATGAGATCATTAACAGAGTGAGTGTAGGTAGAAAAAAAGAGAAGGCTAAGGCAACTGATTATTCAGTAGTTAGGAAGATTTAGAAGAAACAGGAAAAGAGATTGAGAAGAAGTGTCCATGTAGGGAGAAAGTCAGGCACATGAGCCCTGGAGCCACATGAAAAAAAATGCTACTCAGAAATGTCAAACTCTTCTGATAGTTCAGCTAACGTGAGAACTGAAAATGGATGATTGGATTTAGCAACATGGAGGTCATGGGTGAATAGGTGGTGAAAACAAAAGCATGAAAAGTATGATTTGGAGAGAGTTCAAGAGAGAATAGGAGAGGAATAGAAAGAGCAAGTATAGACAACTCATTTGAGGTACTTTTCTGTAAAGGGTAGAAGAGCAATGGAATGGTAGATAGAGGAGAAAGTGGTATAAGACATGGAGGAAGAAAGACGGAGTGCCTATTTAAGATAAAGAAATGATGGCCTGTTTGTCTACAGACAGAAATGACATAGTGGAAAGAATTGATGGAGTAGGTAAGAGGGAAGGGATCGAGTACACAACGGCAGGTTTGGCTTTGATAGGAATAGAGACAGTCCGTCCATAAAGGGAACAGAAGGAAAGACAGGGCTAGAAGTAATCGTTTGGTAGATGGGGTAGAACAAGTCCTCCTCTGATCACTTCTGCTTTCTCAGTAGGAACTGAGATTATCTGATAAAAGAGAAGAAGGAGAGGAACTGTTGGAAGTTTGAGAAGAATGGAAAGAACATATAATTATTTAGAAGGGTTGGAGAGTTAATATGGTTTGGCTCTGCATCCCCACCCAAATCTCATGTTGAATTGTAATTCCCAGTGTTGGAGGTGGGCACTTGTGGGAGGTGATTGGATCATAGTGGTGGTTTCTAGCAGTTTAGCACCATCCCCCTAGCACTGTCTCCTGATAGGGTTCTCACGAGATCTGGTTGTAGCACCTCCCCCTTTGCTCTCTTCCTACTACTCCTGCCGTGTAAGATGTGTTGGCTTCCTGTTTGCCTTCTTTCATGATTGTAAGCTTTCTGAGGCTTTCCAGCCATGCCTTCTGTACAGCCTGCCAAACTGTGAGTCAATTAAACCTTTTTCTTTATTTTTTTAAATAAATTACCCAGTCTAAACTGGTAGTTCTAACTAACAGGTAGTTCTTTATAGCAGTGTGAGAACGGACTAATAGAGAGTGTGAATATTCTGAAGAAATACAGTAGATTTCCTGGGTGAAACTATGAACTCATTTGAGGTTATCAATTATGAATTTAAAATGAGACCAACATTTCAAACATTTAATGCAGTTTATCTTTATATACATTTAATTCCTTAGGTACAGATGAGCAGTAGATGGAGTATTAGATCTAAGCAGGATTGGAGTTTGCCAAATAGGTACAACTAAACAACAGAAGACCAGGAGAGCTGAAAGTGGATACACCAGAGTGATTACAGAGCTGGGCCTTGACATCTAAGCTGGATATGTTGGGAAGTGAGAATATGAAAGGAGGAAGGGACATGGGAGACCAATGGATTGTTGGTTCTGGGGCAGTTGTCATCGACAAACTACTATTGAATGCCTACTTTGGCTAACTGAGCACTTTGCTGGTACTGGCATTGTAAGCTGCCATAACCAGTGAGGTGATATAGTATATATAAGATAAAAGGGTAGTATAGAGAAAGGAGTAACCAGAGTCAGGGCCTGAGGGCAAAGGAGGAAGAACAAAGATCCAGAAACAAGACTGTGGTTGATCTCAACAACCTCAAATATATTAGGACTCATAGAAGCATAGGAAACGGGATAAAAATTATCCTTCATCTAAACAGAGCTAATATAACCCAAATTCACAAATCCTCCCTGTTTAGTGTTCCTAGACACAGATATTGTGCTAGGCTCTGTGATGAGTATTAAGCTATAAGGAAATCTGAGTTCCTACTAAGGGAATTCTCATTCTAAGTGATCCTTGGGTGGGCTTCTTTCCCTTTCCTCCCTCCTTTCCTGTTTTTTTTTTTTTTTTTAATTGTTGTTGTTGTTCCTGAAACTGTCTTGTAGAAATGTTGAGGAGGAAAACTCTAGAAATATCAAAGCAATATTTTGAGAAATTTTTCCATTCATTCCGAAAATAGTTACTAAGCACTTATTACGTATCAGAGATTCTGCCAGGCTCTGATATACAGAGAGGGAAAGCTCTCTCAAAGTCGTCATTATTAAATGAGACTATGTCAAGAGAAGCAGGTGAACTTGATTGGGACATCAGGGAAGGTTTCAATGTGATTCGAGTGGAGGCTGATTAAAGTTATGGGTAAGAGTGAGATATTACAGTGGAGAGGAGCCTGTTCTTCTGCCTTCTCTTGGTGTGACTGATGATGAACTTCTATCTAAAGTAATCTCATCTCCTGGTATCTGTAATTCATTACTCTCATCTTCCTAAGGACCTATTGATCACCTTGTGATGACTTGAGTTCTTTTGAATGCAAGTTTTTGCCTCTAAAAAAAAAAAAAAAAGTTTTCCTTGGAAAAGGACATTAACAGACAATTCCCAAAACAAGAAATACAGGTGGCCAAGAAACACATTAAAAAATGCTCAACATCACTAATCATCAAATAAGTGCAAATTAAAACCACTTTGAGGTATCATCTTATATCAGGGAGAATGGCTGTTATTAAAATGTCAAACAACAGATGTTGGTGTGGATGTGGAGAAAAGCGGATGCTTATACCCTGTTGATGGGAAGATAAATTAGTTCAATCTCTATGAAAAACAGTATGGAGATTTCTTTTTTTTTAATTTCAACTTTTATTTTAGATATGGAGGTACATGTACAAGTTTGTTACATGGGTATATTGCATGATGCTGAGGTTTGGGGTATGTGTCCTTTTATCCAGGATATACCATATTACCCAATAGATAGTTTTTCAATCCCTGCCCACTCCCTCCATCCTTACTTCCTCTAGTAGTTTGCAGTGTCTGTTGTTGCCATGTTTATGTCCCTGTGTGGTCAGTGTTTTGTTCCCATGTACAAATGAGGACATGAGGTATGTGGTTTTCTGTTTCTACATTAATTAGCTTAGGATCATGGCCTCCAGCTGCATGTATCCAAGTTGCTGCAAAAGACATAATTCTTTTTTATGGCTATATAGTATTCCATGGCGTATATGTACCACATTTTTGTCATCCAATCTGCATTAAATAGTATCTAGGTTGAGTCCATGTTTTTTGCTACTGTGAGTATCATAGCAATGAACATAGGAGTGTGAGTATGTTTTTGGTAGAATAATTTATTTTCCTTTGGGTATTTACCCAGTGATGGAACTGCAGGGTTGAATGTTAGCTCTATTTTAAGTTCTTTGAGAACTCTTCAAACTGATTTCCACAGTGGCTGAATTGATTTACATTTCCTTCAACAGTATATAAGCATTCCCTTTTCTCTGCAGCCTCTTGGCATCTGTTGTCTTTTGACTTTGAAGATTCCTTCAAGAACCAAAAATAGAACTACTATGCGAGCCAGCAATCTCACCACTGGGTATCTACCCAAAGGAAAGAAAAACATTGTATAAAAAAGACACCTGCACCTGTGTGTTTATTACAACACTATTCACAATAGCAAAGTTGTGGAACCAATCTAAGTGTCCATCAAGGGTTGATTGGATAAAGAAAATGTGGCATAGATTACTGTGGAATACTATGCAGCCATAAAAAGAATGAAATCATGTTCTTTTCAGCAACATGGATGGAGCTGGAAGCTGTTATCCTAACAGAATGAACTCAGAAACAGAAAATACCACATGTTCTCACTTATGTGGGAGCTAAATAATGGGTATACATGGACATAAAGATGGTAATACTAAACACTGGGGACTCCAAAACGGGAGGACCAGAGGCTGCTGAGGGCTGAAAAATGACTTTTTGGGTACAACATTCAATATCTGGGTGATGAGCACACTAGAAGCCCAATTCCCACCATGATACAATATACTCATGTAACAAACAAGCTCAGTGTACCCCTTGAATCTAAAAAAAAAGGTTCAAAAAGTTTTAAATATTTATTAATAATATCTAGGTAATATTAACTTAGTTTATTTATAAGCCTCTTAGATGTGATTCTCAGTTTTTGTTTTCATTAACAATGTGTGAACTTTACACCTGCCCATTACATGTTTTTTTGATGTTGTCCCATGTGAGGACAAACTGCTTTAGCTAAATAGTATCTGAGAGCTACTACAGGACAGCATTTTATATATAAGAAAATAGTTTTAGAAGAGTAAAGCCATTTACAACCCTACTTTCTACCTTTTAGAGGCAAACAAAGTTTATGTCATACACTTTAGTATTGAATTGTTCTGAAAGGAGTTGCTCTGTGAACAGTTTATTATTATTATTATTATTATTTAGATGTAATATTCCCCTGTATGCTTTTAGGGTATAGGGGACTTTTTAAAACAAAAAGTCATTTCACAATGGGAGATTATCTGTGACTTATATTATGTTTCTTTTTCTTTCTTTTTTTTTTCCGAGACGGAGTTTCACTGTCGCCCAGGCTGGTGTGCAGTGTCACAATCTGGTCTCGCTGCAACCTCCGACTCCTGGGTTCAAGCGATTCTTTTGCCTCAGCCTCCTGAGCAGCTGGAATTACAGGCACCTGCCACCACCCCGGCTAATTTTTTTTTTTTTTTTTTTTAAGTAGAGACAGGGTTTCACCATGTTGGCCAGGCTGGTGCAAACTCTTGACCTCAGGTGATCCGCTCACCTCGGTCTCCCAAAGTGCTAGGATTACAGGCGTGACCCGCAATGCCTGGTCAATATTATGTTTCTTTCTCTCTTTTTTTTTTTTTTTTGAGACGGAGTCTCGCTCTGTTGCCCAGGCTGGAGTGCGGTGCCGCTATCTCGACTCACCGCAGCCTCCCCCTCCTGGGTTCAAGCGATTCTCCTGCCTCAGCCTCCCGAGTAGCTGGGATTACGGGCATGCGTCACCACGCCCAGGTAATTTTCATATTTTTAGTAGAGACGGGGTGTCACCATATTGGCCAGGCTGGTCTCTCAAACTCCTGACCTCTTGATCCGCCTGCCTCAGCCTGCTAAAGAGCTGGGATTACAGCTGTGAGCCACTGCACCCAGTCCAATGTTATGTTTCTAAAATCCGCTTTTGATCCCATAAAAGTTAGTTCTTCACTTCTTTTCTGGTAGGGAAAATGTTTCAATCCTAACTCATTTTGCTGCTGCTGTTGGACTTTCATTTTATTCTCCTCTAAACATGGGTGAAGGTGACACTAAAGTTTATTATTTTTTTAAACAAATATGATGAAAGTAGTGTGGATAAGCACTTAACTCACATATTCTTTGAAAGAGAAAATACATTTTTTCCTGCCACAAGATGTTATTAAAAGATTAAATATATACAAGTGTATATTTATTTTAATAAAAATAATTTAGTTTCTGAAATAATTATATGCATTTGTATTATGTACTGTAGAAAAATAGATGGTACAACTGGTTCTGGATGGATATTTAATCATTCTTCTCTGGCTACATAAAACTCTGTAAATGAGTGGCAAGCAGATGGTGTCTCATTATCTCCAATGGAGAGACTTAAATGCAGCCTGTAAGCCTTTGAAGAGTCTGTTTTTGTATCTAAGTGAATAACTTTTGAGCTTGGCTTTTTTTTCCTCCTTTTTTTTTTTTTTTTTTTTTTGCAGTGATGTGTTACTAGGTTGTACTAACTCTGAAAATCAAATTGATTCCTATCTATATACTTAGAAAAATGATCACTTTGGGAATAAGAACATATATTTCACAGTGTGGACTAAAGTCACAATAAATAGCATATGAATAAGAATTTGAAAACTGGAGTCAATAATGAATATGTCTATAATAGACACAGACAAACTAATTATTGCAGAAGCTTATTCAGGTGGATATGACAGGTTTTTGGATGTCAGGGATCAAGCCCAGGAAGGGCAGAGCCCACTGTCTTATTCATTTCTTAATTTCTTACTACTGCCTCAACCTTGCACAGTTCCTGCCATCTAGCACCATATCCATCTAGAAGAAATTTCATTAATTTTGTTGAATGACTGAAAATAATTTGTTTCAGTTAAATTGATTTTACATTTGAACTTTTGGTGCATTAGTCTCTTAGTGCATCTTGAAATATGCTTATACTTACATTTATAATGACTGCAAAGCTTAACATTTTTAAGGAATTCTACTTTGATATAAAATGGTCTTTGATAAAAGTGTTGCTTAGAAGCATTTCTAAGACTTTTAATATAAATAAATGAGCAAGTAAAATAATTCCTGACATGTTCCAGTGCTAATAGAGGATCCAGAATATTCAAGATTTACAAGGATATTCAGATCAATAGGATCAGATCTATTGCACAGTATGTAAGTTAGTTCAGACTACCACAACATAATATCATAGACTGTGTGACTTAAACAATAAAAATTGGAGGCTGGACAGTTCAAGAGCAAGGCACCAGTGAATTTGGTTCTTGGTGAGGGCTTTCTTCCTGACTTTCACATGGTCACTTGCTTGCTGTGTGCTCACATGCCCTTCTCTGGTGTGTACTCACATGGTCTTCCCTGATCCATGCATGCAGAGAGAGAGAGAGTCCTCTCTGGTGCCTTTTTTGTTTTGTTTTGTTTTGTTTTTAAAAAGAATACATTCTATCATGAGGGCTTCATCTTCATGAACTTATTTAATCCTAATTGCCAAAGTCTGTCTCCAGATATCATCACATTGTGGGTTCAGGCTTCAACATACAAATTTGAGGGGGAGGGGACACAAAGAGTCTATGACACACACATAACTAATTTCTTGTTCATCACTGCTTATCTGTAGCCACTATCCCAACTCTGCTAAGTCAGCTTCTTTTGTTTCTGACATTGCTGCTGACCCAAAAGGTGAGCTCAGAGAAAGAAAGAAAATAATTGGAGTGAGGAGAATGAAATAAAATCATAGTGGTGAAATGATTTTAAATTAGATCACTGTTGGGAATATAACCAATGAAGCAGTCAGAATGTTGTTATTTTAACAACTGAAAACAATCAAAGTAAAATCCAAAATCATGTGAGATTTAGTCCGACAAAGATGTCAATCACTGTCCTGAAGTGGATTTGGATGCTTACCAAGGGACTCCTGGAGCAGCCTGGCTGAAGCCACTAGGGCAAACAGCAGCTTCAGAGATGGACATCATGGATACACAGAATGCTTTCCTGAGAATATATTAGAATCATGTGGGGTCTGGTGCTAGAAGGTGTCTGCCCCTATACCCGGGGGTTATTGACTTCTGAAGGATTCCAAATCAATGTCTTTGTGAGGTTATTCACTTGTTATGGTAACAGTTTCTCAGCAGCTGCTCTGTTTATTTCAAGCAGATGAAGGCTGGGTAGCTTTCTCTTAAACTCCTTGGGCCACTCTGTCCGGGGTGGGAAGACAGCTCATTAGCTAAGATTTTTATCCTGGCTCTGTAGTGATGACATGACTATTGTGATCCTGGAGTGTGGCTACAAGGATGTGCAGCTTCATTCAGTGGGAAATTAGTACACATTGCTTTAAAACGGTAATAGAGTTAGTGCTGTAACTTTTCCACTACATAAAAATTCTGATTATCTTTGTCAGTCTCAATAGTCCCTTCAGACCTAATATGAAACCTGAATACCATTTTCTAACATAGTTTGAATTTTCTTTCCAAAACTATCATTTATGCAAGGTATGGTACCAGAGAAAGGCCAATGATGGGATAAAGATTAAATCATTAAGTTAGCTGTTTGTGCTTTGGGGATTCTTCCTTGAACTACCTTCAAATTCTTAGAGTCTTTTTCTATTTGATTACTTTGTTTCTGGAATTGAAAGCCGACAGTCATGGTTAGAAAAGCTAACTGGTAATTTAGCTACTGTGGTATTATCCACACTGATAATTACCTTTGTTAATGGGAACTTTTTAAGGTCAGGAATTACATATTCACCAGTGTATCTTTAGCACTTAACATTTTAATGAATGGAATAATTATAAGTGAACTACATTTTTCTAAAAACAGAGGCAAGGTTGATATTAAGAAGAAAAGTCAGAGGATACATAACGTATTCCCAACTCTGAGATATATGAAAAAAACCCCACCCTTTCAAAATTGGCATCAATGACAGGCCATGTTCATGTCAAAGGTTCAATGAGAAGATAATTTTTCCCTTCTAATTTCCCTTTAGTTTTCCAGAATGGAGTGATTCTAATAAGAAAGGATACCATATGTTTCATGCTCAATAGAATTTAAGAAATTATAACATGCACTTTAAATATACTAAAGATAATAATAGCAATAGCTAGTACTTATAGCTACTTGTTAGGCAATGTTCTACATGCTTTTTATAGTATTATTGCTTAGATCATGTCAGCTCCATATTGTAGATAAAAAACCAAAGCACAGAGGGCAGGGCATGCACCCAAGACCACTCACCTGGTGGATGTGGAGTCAGATATTAAACAGGCTTAAGTTCTGGCTCTAAATCCCTTCACAATGCTGACTTCTCTGTTCTATACTACCTCCAAAGCTACCACTGGCCTTTGATACCTTTGTACAAATCACAAAAAGAGTTGCATCTTCCTCAGTTGAAAAGAATACTCAAGAATAACAAATATTAAAAACATAAAGCCATTCTGTAGAAATTAGGCAAGTTGAATCATTAAACATAAAATAACATGTATTAGTTGGAGTTCTTCAGGGAGACAACTTATTGCAAATATATGATATATCTAATATCATATATATATGTCCAATAAGGTGTGTGCATGTATGTGTGTGTGTATTAGTCCATTTTCACACTACTGTAAAGAACTACCAGAGACTGGGTAATTTATAAAGAAAAGAGGTTTAATTGACTCACAGTTCTGCATGGTGGGGAGGCCTCAGGAAACTTACAATCATGGTGGAAGGCAAAGGGGAAGCAAGGCACGTCTTACATGGCAGCAGGAGTGAGAGAGAGAGAAAGGGGGAAGTGCTACACCTTTAAACCATCAGATATCATGAGAATTCACTCACTATCATGAGAACAGCATGGAGGAAACAACTCTCTTGATCTAATCACCTCCCACCAGGTCCCTCCCCTAACATGTGGGGATTACAATTCAAGATGAGATTTGGGTGGGGACACAGAGCCAAACCATATATTTCTGCCCCTGACTCCTCTCAAATCTCATGTCCGTCTTCCATTGCAAATTCAGTCATGGCTTCTCAGCAGTCCTCCAAAGTCTTAACTCATTGGAGCATTAACTCAAAAGTCAAAGTCCAAAGTCTCATCTGAGACAAGGCAAAGTCCCTTCCGCCTAGGAGCCTGTAAAATAAAAACAAGTTAGTTACTTCCAAGATACAATGAGGGTACAGGAATTGGGTAAATGTTGCCATTCCAAAAGAGAAATTGGCCAAAACAAAGGGGCTACAGACAAAGGGGCTACAAAGGGTCCCATACAACTCTGAAACCCAGCAGGGCAGTCATTAAATCTTATACCTCCAAAATAATTTCCTTTGATTCCCTGTCTTACATCTAGGGTGATGCAAATGGTGGGCTCCCATGGCCTTGGACAAGTCTATGCCTTTGGCTCTGCAGGGTTCAGTCCCTGCAGCTGCTTTCACAGGCTGTCATTGAGTGCCTGTGGCTTCTCCAGGCACAGAGTACAAGCTTTTGGTGGATCTACCATTCTGGGGTCTGGAGGACGGTGGCCCTTTTCTCACAGCTCCACTAGGCAGTGCCCTAGTAGGGACTCTGTGGGCTCCAACTCCACATTTCCCATCTGCATTGCCCTAGTAGAGGTTCTTCATGAGGATTCCACCCCTGCAGCAGACTTCTGCTTGGGCATCCAGGCATTTTCATACATCCTCTGAAATCTAGGTGGAGGCTCCCAAAGCTCAGTCCTTGTCTTTTGTGTACCCAGAGGTCCAACACCATGTGGAAGTCACCAAGGCTTGGGGCTTGCACCCTCTGAAGCAATGGTCTAAACTGTGGCTTGGCTTCTTTTAGCCATGGTTGGAGCTGGAGTGTCTGGGACTCAGGGCTCCATGTCCCAAAGTTGTATAGAACAGCACAGGACCCTGGGCCCACCCTATGAAACCATATTTCCCTCCTAGGCCTCTGGGCCTGTGATGGGAGGGGCTGCCATGCAGATCTCTGAGATACCCTGGAGACGTTTTCCCCATTGTCTCAGCTTTTAACATCTGGCTCCTTGTTATTTACGAAAATTTCTTCAGCCAGCTTGAATTTTTCCCAGAAAATGGGTTTTTCTTTTCTACTGCATGGTCAGGCTGCAAATTTTCCAAACCTTTATGTTCTGCTTTTCTCTTAAACATAAGTTCCAATTTCAGATCATCTCTTTGTAAATGCATATGACTGTATGATTTCAGAAAAAGCCAGGTCACATCTTGAATGCTTTGCTGCTTCAAAATTGCTTCTGTCAGATACCGTAAATCATCTCTCTCAAGTTCAAAGTTCCACAGATCTCTAGTAAAGGGGCAAAATGCCACCAATCTCTTAGCTAAAGCATAGCAAGAGTGACCTTTGCTCCAGTTTCCAATAAGTTCTTCATCTCCATCTGAGACCACTTCAGCCTGGACTTCATTGTCCATATTGCTATCAGCATTTTGGTTAAAACCATTCAACAAGTCTGTAGGAAGTTCCAAACTTTCCTACAACTTCCTGTCTTCTTCTGAGCCCTCCAGACTGTTCCAACCTCTGCCTGTTACCCAGTTCCAAAGTTGCTTTCATATTTTCAGGTATTATTATAGCTGTACCCCAAACTCCTGATACCAACTCTTTGTATTAGTCCATTTTCGCACTGCTATAAAGAACTACCTGAGACTAGGTAATTTATAAAGAAAAGAGTTTTAATTGACTCACAGTTCCACATGGCTGTGGAGACCTCAGGAAACTTACAATCACAGTGGAAGGTGAAGGGGAAGCAAGGCACGTCTTACATGGTGGCAGGAGAGAGAGGGAGAAAAGGAGGAAGTGCCACATCTTTAAACCATCATGTCTCATGAGAATTTACTTTCTATCATTAGGAAAGCATGGGAGAAACCACCCCTGTGATGCAATCACCTTCCACCAGGTCCCTCCCCTTTACATGTGGGGATTAAAACTGGAGATGAGATTTCAGTAGAGACACAGAACCAAATCATATCAGTGTGAACAAGGAACTGGCTCATGTGATTATGAGGGACTGACAAGTCCCAAAATCTGCAGGGTGAGTTGGCAAGCAAAGACCCAGGACAGTCAATAATTTTCAGTCTGAAGGCTTGTGGGCTCAAGACCCAGAAAGAACTGATCTTTCAATATGAGTCTGAAGTCAGGCAAAAACACGATGTTCCAGTTTGAAGGTAGTTAGGCAGGAGGAATTTTTTTATTACTTTAGGGAGAGTAAAACTTTTTGTACTATTGAGGCCTTTACTTGATTTGGTCAGGTCAACTTACTTCTGGGAGACAAACTACTTTACCCAGTCCTACCAACTTAAATGTTTTCTTTGTTTTTTTTAAAAAACAATTTAATTTAACTTTTAAGTTCAGGAGTACATGTGCAGTTTGTTATAGAGGTAAACTTTTGTCATAGGGGTTGTATAGATTATTTCATCACCCAGGTATTAAGCCTGTTAATAAGCCTGTTAAGCTTGCTAGTACCCATTAATTTTCCTAATCCTCTCTCTCCTCCCAGCCTCCAGCCTCCAATAGGCCCCAGTGTGCATTCTTCCCCTCTATGTGTTCCTGTGTTCTCATCATTTAGCTCCCACTTATAAGTATTAGGTTTTCTGTTCCTGTGTTAGTTTGCTAAGGATAATGGCCTCCAGCTCCATCCATTTTCCTGCAAAGGACATGATCTCATTATTTTTTGTCTGCACAGTATTCCGTGGTATATAGGTACTACATTTTCTTTATCCAGTCTACCACTGATGGACATTTAGGTTGATTCTATGTCTTTGCTTTTGTTAATAGTGCTACAGTGAACATATGTGTGCATGTGTCTTTATGATAGAATGATTTATACTCCTTTGGGCATATAACCAGTAATGGAATTGCTGGGTCAAATGGTAGTTCTGTTTTTAGGTCTTTGAGGAATTACCATACTGTCTTCCACAATGGTTGAACTAATTTACATTCCCACAATAGTGTATAAGCATTTCTTTTTCTCCACAACCTAGCCAGCATGTTATTTTTTTGACTTTTTAATGATAGCCATTCTGACTGGTGTGAGATGATGTCTCACTATGGTTTTGATTTGCATTTCTCTAATGATCAGTGATGCTGAGCTTTCTTTTATATGATTGTTGACTTATTTTGAATGTTTGTGTGTCTTCTTTTGAAGAGTATCTGTTCATGTCCTTTGCCCACTTTTTAATAAGGTTGCTTGATTTTTTCTTGTAAATTTAAGTTTCTTATAGATGTTGAATATTAGACTTTTGTCAGATGCATAGTTTGCAAAATTTTTCTCCCATTCTGTAAGTTGTCTGTTTACTCTCTTGTCAGTTTCTTTTGCTTTACAGAAGCTCTTTAATTAGATTTCATTTGTCAATTTTTGTTTTTGTTGCAATTGCTTTTGGCATCTTTGTTACAAAATTTTTGCTCATTTCTATGTCCAGAATGGTATTGCCTAGGTTGTCTTCCAGGATTTTTATAGATTTGGGCTCTACATTTAAGTCTTCAATCCATCTTGAGTTAATTTTTGTTTAATTTCAATCTTCTGCATACAGCTAGCCAGTTATCCCAGCAGCATTTATTGAATAGGGAATTCTTTCCCCCATTGCTTGTATTTGTGAGGTTTGTAAAGATCAGATACATATAGGTGTGTAGCCTTATTTTGGGGTTCTCTATTCTGTTCCCTTGGTCTATGTGTCTGTTTTTGTACCCATACCATGCTGTTTTGGCTACTGTAGCACTGTAGTATAGTTTGAAGTCAGGTAGCATGTTGCTTCCAGCTTTTTTTCTCTTTTTCTTTTTTTTTTTTTTTTTGCTTGGGATTGCCCTGGCTTGGTTTCACATGAATTTTAAAATAGTTAACTTTTTTCTAGTTCTGTGAAGAATCTCAATGGTAGTTTAATAGGAATGGCATTGAATCTATAAATTGCTTTGGGCAATATGGTCATTTTAGTGATATTGATTCTTTCTATCCATGAGCATGGAATATGTTTCCATTTGTGTCATCTCTGATTTTTTTGAGCAATGTTTCGTAGTTCTCCTTGAAGAGATCTTTTACATTGCTAGTTAGCTGTTTTACTAAGTATTTTATTCTTTTTGTGGCAACTGTGAAAGGGAGATCATTCCTAATTTGGCTCTCGTCTTGGCTCTTGTTGATGTATAGGAGGGCTAGGATTTTTGCACATTGATTTTTTATCCTGAGACATTGCTGAAGCTGTTTATCAGCTTAAGGAGCTTTGGGGCTGAGACAGTGGGATTTTCTAGATATAGGATTACGTCATCTTCAAACAGTAGTTTGACTTCTTCTCTTCCCATTTGGATGCCCTTTATTTCTTTCTCTTGCCTGATTGCCCTGGCCAGAACTTCCATTACTATGTTGAATAGGAGTGATGAGAGACAGCATTCTTTTCTTGTGCCAGTTTTCAAGGGGAATGCTTCCAGCTTTTTCCTGTTCAGTATGATGTTGGCTGTGGGTTTATCACTGATGGCTCTTACTATTCTGAGATATTCCATCAATATCTAGTTTATTAAGAAATTTTACTTTGAAGGGGTATTGAATTTTATTAAAAGCCTTTTCTGCGTCTGTTGAGGTAATCATGGTTCTGAACCTTTGCTGGAGAGGTGACATGGTCATTTGAGGAAAGAAGGCATGCTGGCTTTTTGAGTGGTCAGGGTTCTTGTACTGGTTCATTTTCATAGTTCTGTTATGTTATAAATGCACCAAACTTTGCATCCCAGGGATAAAGCCTACTTGATCATTGTGGATAAAGTTTTTAACGTACTACTGGATTTGATTTGCCAGTGTTTTGTTGAGGATTTTTGCATCAATGTTCATTAAGGATATTGGCCTAAAGTTTTCTTTTATTGTTGTGTCTCTGCCAGGTACTGGTATCAGGATGATGCTGGCCTCATAGAATGAGTTAGGAAGGGGTTCCTCCTCCTCAATTTTTAGGAATAGTTTCAGCAGGAATGGTACAATCTCTTTAATTTCAGAGAGCTCATTATTGTTATGTTCAGGACTTCAATTTCTTCATGATTTAGTCTTGGGAGAGTGTTTATGTGTCCAGGAATTTATCCATTTCTTCTAGATTTTCTAGTTTATTTGCATAGAGGTATTTATAATGTCCTCTGATGGTTATTTATATTTCTATGAGGTCAGTGGTAATATCCACCTTGTCATTTCTGATTGTGTTTTTTTGAATCTTCTTTCTTTTCTTATTAGTCTAGCTAGGAGTCTATTAATTTTTTCACAAAACAACTCCTGGTTTTGTTGATCCTTTGAATGGTTTTTCACGTTTCAATCTCCCTCAGTTCAGCTCTGATTTTGGTTATTCCTTGTCTTCTGCTGGCTTTGGGGTTGGTTTTCTCCTGGTTCTCTAGTTCTTTTTGTTGTAATGTTAGGATGTTAACTTGAGATCTTTCCAACTTTTTGATGTGGGCATTTAGTGCTATAAATTTCTTTCTTAACACTGCCTTAGGTGTGCCTCAGAGATTCTGGAATGTTGTATCTTTATTCTCATTAGTTTCAAATAACTTCTTGATTTCTGCCTTTATTTCATTATTTAACTGAAAGTCATTCAGTGCAGGTTATTCAATTGCCATGTAATGTATGGTTTTGAGTGAATTTCTCAGTCTTGATTTCTGATTTGATTGTGCTGGGCTTTGAGATATTGGTTGTTATACTTTCATATTTTCTGCATCTGCTGAAGGATGTTTTATTTCCAGTTATGTAAATAAACTATGACTATTTAACATGTAGTGATAAGACAAATGTATATTCTGGGCTAGGTGTGGTGGCTCACGCCTGTAATCCCAGCACTTTGGGAGGCCAAAGTCTGTGGATCATCTGAGGTCAGGAGTTCAAGACCATCCTGGCCAACATGGCAAAACCCCATCTCTACTGAAAATACAAAAATTAACCAGGCATGGTGGCAGGTGCCTGTAATCTCAGCTACTCGGGACGCTGGGGCAGGAGAATTGCTGGAACCCAAGAGGCAGAGATTGCAGTGAGCTGAGATTGCACCATTGCACTCTCCGGCTCAGGCCAACAACAAAGAGATGTCATCTCAAAAAAATAAATAAGATAAAAAGAAAGAAAAGAAAAGAAAAATTTATATTTTGTTGTTTTAGGTGACAAGTTCTGTAGATGTCTATTGGTCCATTTGATCCAGTGCTGAGCTCAGGTCCTGAATATCTTTGTTAATTTTCTGTCTTGATGATCTGTCTAATGTTGTCAGTGGGGTGTTAAAGTTTCCCACTATTATTATGTGGGAGTCTAAGTCTCTTTGCATGTCTCTAAGAACTTGCTTTGTGAATCTGGGTGCTCCTGTGTTGGGTGCATATATATTTAACATAGTTAGGTCTTCTTGTTGAGTTGAACCCTTTACCGTTATCTAATGCTGTTTACCTTTTTAAATCTTTGTTGGTTTCAAGACTGTTTTATCTGGAACTAGGATTGTAGCCCTTGCTTTTTTCTGTTTTCCGTTTGCTTGGTAGATTTTTTCCATCCTTTTATTTTGAACCTCTGTGTGTCATCGCATGTGAGATGGGTCTCTTGAAGACTGCATACCAATGGGTCTTGTTTTTTTTTTTTTTTGGCTTGCCACTCCGTGTCTTATAATTGGGACATTTATCCCATTTACATTCAAGGTTAGTGTTGATATGCGTGGATTAGATTTTGTCATCATGACACTAGTTGGTTATTTTGCAACATGTTTATGTCGTTGCTTTGTAATGTCACTAGTCTGTGTACTTCAGTGTGTTTTTGTAGTGGCTGGTAATGGCCTTTCCTTTCCATATTTCTTACTTCCTTCAGGAACTCTTATAAGTCAGATCTGGTGGCAGGAAATTCCCTTGGCTTTTGCTTGTCTGAAAAGGATATTATTTCTTTTATATTTATGATTCCTGGTTTGGCCAGATGAAAAAATATGGGTTGGAATTTATTTTCTTTAAGACTGTTGAATATTGGCCCCCAATCTCTTCTGTCTTTTTAGGTTTCAGCTGAGAGGTCCACTGTTAGTCTGATGGGCTTCCCTTTGTAAGTGACCTGGCCTTTCTCTGAAGTTGCCTTTACCATTTTTTCTTGCATTTTGTCCTTGGAGAATCTGGTAGAGAATAATTAATGTATTTTGGTGGTGATTTTCCTTTGAGGTATTTTACTGGGCTTCTCTGCATTTCTTGAATTTGAATATTGTCCTCTCTAGCTAGTTTGGGGAAGTTCTCATGGATGATATCCTGAAACATGTTTTCCTGTTTGATTTTATTCTTCCCATCTCTTTCAGAGACACCTATGAGTTGTAGATTTGGTTTCAATACATAATCACATATTTCTCAGAGGTTTTGTTTATCTTTTCCATTTTTTTTTTCTCTACTGTTGTCTGTCTTATTTCAGAAAGCCAGTCTTCAGTCTCTGAGTTTCTTTCCTCTGCTTGGTCTACTCTTCTATTAATACTTGTGATTGTGTTATGAAAATTCTTATAGTGTGTTATTCAGCTCTATTGGGTTGGATACATTATTTTTCTATACTATTTTGTCTATCAGCTCCTGCATTGTTTTATTGTGATTCTTCACTTTCTTGGATTGGGTTTCAATGTACTTCCATAGCTCAATGATCTTCATTTCTGTTTATGTTCTGAATTATATTTCTCTCATTTCAACCATCTCAGCCTGGTTCTGAACCCTTGCTGGAGTGGTGATGTAGTCATTTGGAGGAAAGAAGGCACTCTGGCTCTTTAGTGGTCAGAGTTCTTGTGCTGGTTCTTTCTCATCTTCGTGGACTTATGTTCCTTCAATCTTTGAGGTTGCTGACTGATATGGTTTGGCTGTGTCTCCACCCAAATCTCATCTGGAATGATAGTTTCCATAATTCCCATGAGTTGTAGGAAGGACCTGTTGAGAGGTAATTTAATCATGGCAGTGGTTACCCTCATGCTGTTCTCATAATAGTGAGTTCTTACAAAATCTGATGGTTTTATAAAGAGCTTTTCCTCTTTTTACTTGGTACTTCTCTTTGTTGCTGCCATGTAAAGAAGGACACGTTTGCTTCCTCTTTTCCATGATTGTAAGTTTCCTGAGGCCTCTTGAGTCATGCTGAACTGTGAGTCAGTTAAACCTCTTTCTTTTATAAATTACGCAATCTTGGGTATGTCTTTATTAGCAGCAAGATAACAAACTAATAGTGTAAATTGGTACTGCAGAGAGTAGGGTGCTGCTGCAAAGGTATCCAAAAATGGGTAAGCAACTTTGGAACAGGGTAACAGGCAGAGGTTGGAACAGTTTGAAGGGCTTAGAAGAAGACAAGAAAATGTGGTAAAGTTTGAAACTTCCTGCAGACTTGTTGAATGGGTTTGACCAAAATGCTGTTAGTGATATGGACAACAAAGTCCAGGCTGAGGTGGTCTCAGATGGAGAATAGGAACGTCTAGGGAACTGGGACAAAGGTGACTCTTTTTTTTTTTTTGAGATGGAGTCTCACTCTGTCGTCCAGGCTGGAGTGCAGTGGCCGGATCTCGGCTCACTGCAAGCTCCGCCTCCCGGGTTTACGCCATTCTCCTGCCTCAGCCTCCTGAGTAGCTGGGACTACAGGCACCCACCACCTCGCCCGGCTAGGTTTTTTTAAAAATTTTTTTAGTAGAGACGGGGTTTCACCGTGTTAGCCAGGATGGTCTCCATCTCCTGACCTCGTGATCCGCCCGTCTCGGCCTCCCAAAGTGCTGGGATTACAGGCTTAAGCCACCGCGCCCGGCCAAGGTGACTCTTTAAAATCTTATGCTTTAGCAAAGGGACTGGTGGCATTTTGCTCCTATCCTAGAGATCTTTGGAAATTTGAACTTGGGAGAGATAATTTAGGGTATTTAGTGGAATAAATTTTCTAAGCAGCAAAGCATTCAAGAGGCAACAGAGCATAAAAGTTTGGAAAATTTGCAGCCTGATGATGCAGCAGAAAAGAAAAACCAATTTTTGAGGGAGAAATTCAAGTCTCAAGCTGGCTGCAGAAGTTTGCATAAGTAAAAAGGAGCTAAATACTAATCACCAAGACAGGGAAAATGTCTCCAGGACATGTCAGGGACCTTCACGGCAGCCCCTCCCATCACTGGCCTGGGGGCCTAGGAGGGAAAGATGGTTTCCTGGGCAGGGTCCAGTGCCCACCTGCTGTGTGCAGCCTCATTTGGTAATGGTATGTTTATCCAGTGCCTGTACCCCCACTGTATCTAGGAAGTAACTAACTTGCTTTTGATTTTACAGGCTCATAGGTGGAAGGGCTTGCCTTGTCTCAGATGAGACTTTGAACTTGGACTTTTGGGTTAATGCTGGAACGAGCTAAAACTTTGGGGGACTGTTGGAAAGGCATGATTGTGTTTTGAAATGTGAGGACATAAGATTTGGGAGGGGCCGGGGGTAGAATAATATGGTATGGATGTGTCCCCACCAAAATATCATCTTGAATTAGAGTTCCCATAATCCCCTTGTGTCATAGGAGGGAACCAGTGGGAGGTAATTTAATCATGGGAGTGGTTACCCTCATGTTGTTCTCATAATAGTAAGTTCTCATGAGATACGATGGTTTTATAAGGAGCTTTCCCCTTTTGCTCAGCACTTCTCCTTGCTGCTGCCATGTGAAGAAGCACATATTTGCTTCCCCTTCCACTGTATTTGTAAGTTTCCTGAGGCCTCCCCAGCCTTGCTGAACTGTGAGCCAATTAAACCTTTTCTTCTTTATAAATTACCTAGTTTTGGGTATGTCTTTATTAACAGTGTGAAAACGGACTAATACATTGACTTGGTTTTTTTCTTTTTCTTTTACCATACTTGATCACCTTCAGGGGTTGATTGTGGTACAAGGTGGATTCAGTTGACTGGCTTCATTTCTGGAAGATTTTATGAGGTCAATGCTCAACTACCAACTCCTGGACTGCATGCTCTAACTCTGGGGGACTTGTATTGGGCCCCAACTTTGTTTTCTGTCTCTTAAGTTTAGTATTTCACTGTGGTTGGTGGGACTGAGGTGCTCCTGGACAAGTGGTCACTACACTCCAATGGGTGATGTCAGCCAAAGCATTTCATACTGCAGTGACAGCAGGATCTATCCTCATTTGCACATGCCAGTAGCAGTGTTAGTTGCAGCATGTTGGGGTACACACTTGTTGGATGTGGCAGAGTGCTAGTGGGTGTCAAGATGCCTGCCTCCCTGTGGGTGTTTACCACAGTGGCAGAGGCAATGCAGCTGGGAAGGGGGTGGGCGGCCTCTGCTGGCAACTTTGTGCCTCTTGTGGTGGTCCCTCCACAACTTGGTCCCTCTTGTGGTGGTGTTGGCTCAGTGGTGAAGGGCTGGCAGATGCAGGTTTGAAATATTTCTCTGTGCACTACAAACAGGAGTGATTCCCCAGGGAAGGGGAGGACCTGCTGTTCCCTGTTCCTAGTTTCACTCCCATGGCAGTGTTGGTGCAAGAGTGGGGCACTAGCAGGGATTGGGCTGGCTGACTCTGTGCCTGCAATTCTCCATCTGCAATGGCAGTTTGCAGGGAGAAGGATGGAAGACTGCAGTCTTGCTGCAGCAGTAGCAGGTTGGGGTACACACATACTCACCTGTTGGCAGGGCAGGGAAAGCAAAACCTACCTGTGCAGATATGCACCAGCAAAGCAATGTGGGGAGTTGCTTGTGGGTCCGGGCGAAGCTGCAGAATGGGGAGGGAGCAAGAGGGCTGGTGCATAGCTGTGGGAGCCACCCCACTGGAGCTCCCTGCCAGTCAGGCAGGGTCTGCCAGTGCAGAAACTATGACACACAACCCCAGGTCACCTGAGGCTACTCTGTAAGCAGGAGTAGCC
Organism: Rhinopithecus roxellana; assembly: GCF_007565055.1. NCBI lineage: Eukaryota > Metazoa > Chordata > Mammalia > Primates > Cercopithecidae > Rhinopithecus > Rhinopithecus roxellana. The sequence goes on from NC_044553.1 coordinate 100,500,117, forward strand.
AGGCTGGGGCCCCAGGAAAGGCCAGCAGATCAGGAATGCTCATGTTAGACTGGCCTTATCTTATGGGCAAGACTATCCTGCAGAGCTCAAGTCTGACAATTCCCCAGGACTGTCTCCTATGGGAGCAAGTTGAGCCTGGGGGATGGCCGTCCCTGGCCATGCACTGCTACAGACGCACTTTCACCAAACACTCTGGGCTCTACATCAGCTGACTTACTGCCCCTACCACTTATATAAGCAGCTCTCCTTGCCAACTTGAGTGTTCACGGTGGTCAAAGGATCTCTTTCTGCTGGGGTTTCAGAGGCCCATGGTGAAAGCAGGGTGTTCTTTGCCAGTTCAACTCACGTGTTCCCCCACAGCCACTGGGGGCCAGGAATGAGTCCAGATGCACAGTATCTCTATGTAGGGTTCCCAGTTTTCTCCCCCTTCTGCTCAGCTTCTGTGTCTTCCCTTCATCCACACTCAGTGCCTTTTTCTCTGAAGGTCTGTTTGAAGTGGGCTAGTTGTCTTGGTCCCTTGGTGGCAGCTGTTTCACCTGGCTGCATCAGTCAGTCAACTTGCTCTTTTCCTTGAATGTTAACCTCAACCAAAAAGACCCTTAATCAGACTAATGTTTTACAAAATATCTGGGCACCTCATGGCTCAATCAAGTTGCCACATAAAGTTAACCCTTGTAAGAGATTTAGAATTTTAAGTCAAACTTTGGAAAGCTAGCCACTGAGATAATATAATTTGTTACAAAACACACATCTTGTTTCTATGAAAATTAATTTATGACAGGTTGAGTGCTTACTTTATATCCTTTCCTGTAGAAATGGTTTCTAGATTTGACAGTCTTTTTTGTGAAATTGTAGGCCATTATCAATTAATAAATGATTATTTTAAGAAGATACTTTCTCCACTGATGATCAATATTGGCAAAGTTAAATACATCATTAGGGCTACAAAAGTACTTAGAAATATGTATGGTAAATTAAGGCTAAAATATATTGTATTCTTTTTTAATTAAAAAAATTAAAATTAACACATTGTAGTTGTGCATGTTTATAAGGTATAATTTGGTCTTTCAATAACTTTAACATACTGATTTGATTTCCTTTGGATTTTTACCCAGGAGTGAGATTGCTGAATCACATGGTAGTTCGATTTTTAATTTTTTGAGAAACTTCCATACGGTTTTTTATAATGGCTGTACTAATTTACATTTTTGCCAATGATGTGTCAGTGTTCTTTGTTCTCCACATCCTCTCCAACACTTATTTTCTTTTGTCTTTTTGATAGTAGCCATTCTGACTGAAGTAAGGTAATATCTCATTATGGTTTTGATTTGCATTTCCCTGATGATTAGTGATGTGGAGCATTTTCCATACACCCGTTGGCCATTTGTAGGTCTTCTTTTGAAAAACTATTAAGGTGTTTTACCCATTTTTAATCTTCTTTTGCTATTTAGTTATTTTTATATTTAGGAGATTAACCCCTTGTGAGATATATTTTTTGCAAGTATTTTATCTAATTCTATAGATTGTCTTTTTACTCTGTTGTTTCCGTCACTGTGCAAAAGCTTTTTCATTTGATATAATCCTATTTGTCTATTTTTGCTTTTGTTGCCTGTGCTTTCGAAGTCTTATTTAAAAAATCATTTCCCAGCTCAATGTCATAAAGCATTTTCCCCATGTTTGCTTCTAGTAGTTTTATAAAAGACTTACATTTAAGTCTTTAATGCTTTTTGAATTGGTTTTTGTATATGGTGAGAGCAAGGAGTTTAGTCTCCTTCTACATGTGGATACCCAGTTTTCCCAGCACCATTTATTGAAGATACTGTCTTTTCTCCAGTGCATGTTCTTGGCTTTTTGTCAAAAATCAACTAGCTGTAGGTCTGTTAATTTATTTCTGGCCTCTCTATTCTGTTCCATTGGTCTATGTGTTTTTATGCCAATACCATACTATTTTGGTTAATATAATTTTGTATATGATTTGAAGGGTCTTCATCATAAATTCATTATAAATTATTTGCCTAGGCCAGTGTCACAAAAATTTTTTCTAGTATGTTTATAGTTTGAGGTCTTATATTTAAGTCTTTAATCCATCTCAAGATGGATTAATTCATCTTGAGATGGTCCAGTTTCAATTTTCTGTGTATGGCTAGCTAACTTTTTCAGTACCATTTATTTAATAGGATATACCTTCCCCATTGTTTATTTTTATTGACTTTGTCAAAGATCAGTTGGTTGTAGGTATGTGACTTTATTTCTGGGTTCTCCATTATATTTCATTGATCTACATGTCTATTTTTGTACTAGTATTATGCTGATTTGGTTACTGTAGACTTGTAGTATAAGAAAGGCAATGTGTTTTCTTAGGATTGCATTGACTAATTGGGCTCTTTTTTTGTTTCCACATAAATTTTAGAATAATTTTTTCTAATTCTTTGAAAAATGACATTGGTAATTTGATAAGGATTTCATTGAATCCCTAGATTGCTTTGGGTGGTATGAACATTTTAGCAATATTAATTCATCTTATCCATCAGCATGGCATGTTTTCCCATTTATGTCATCTACAATTTCTTTCATCATTGTTTGTGATTTCCATTGTAGAGATCTTTCACCTCCTCGGTGAAAGTTATTCCTAAGTTTTTTTTTTTTTTTTTTTTTTTTTTTTTGTGGCTACTATAAATGAGATTGAGTTCTTTATATGATGTTCAGCTTGAACGTTGTTGGTGTACAGTAATGCTATTGATTCTTGTATGTTGGTTTTGTATCCTGAAACTGCTGAAGTCATTTATCAAATCTAGGAGTATTTTAAAGGAGTCTTTAGGTTTTTCTTGGTATATAATCATGTCAGCAGTAAACAGAGATAATTTGACTTTCTCCTTTCCAAGTTGGATGCCTTTTGTTTCTTTCCCTTCCCTAATTGCTCTGGCTAGGACTTCCATTACTATGTTGAATAAAAGTGATGAGAATGGACATCCTTGTCTTGTTCCAGTTCTTCAGACAAATATTTTCAACATTCCCTTATTTAGTGTGATGTTCAGTATGGATTTGTCATATGTGGTTATTATTTTGACCTGTGTTCCTTTGATGCCTAGTTTCATAAGGAGTTTTTTTTTTTTTTTTTTTTTTTTTTTTTTTTTTTTTAATCATGAAGGGATGTTGAATTTTATCAAATGGGTTTTCTGCCATCTATCGAGGTGACTGAATGGTTTTTGGTTTTAGTTCAGTCACATCACATTTGTTGATTTGCATATGTTGAACTATCCTTGCATCCCTGGCATAAAACCCACTTGATCATAATATATTATCTTTTTGATATGCTGCTAGATTCAGTTTGCTAGTATTTTTCAGAGGATTTTTGTATCTATGTTCATCAGGGATTTGGCCTATAGGGTTTTTTTTTTTTTTTTTTTTTTTTTTTTTTTTTTTTTTTTTTTTTTTTTTTCTGTTTTGTCCTTGCCTGGCTTTGGTGTCAGTGTGATACTGGCTTCACAGAATGAGTCAGCAAGGAATTCCTCCTCTTCGATGTTTTGGAATAATTTCAGTAAGACTAGTACCAGCTCTTTTTTGTATGTGTAGTAAAATTCAGCTATGAATCCATTTGGCCCTGGGATTTTTTTATTGTTAGAAAATTTCTTATTACTGATTCAATTTTATTACTCATTATTGGTCTGTTCAGGAATTCTATTTCTTTATGGCTCAATCTTGGGAGATTGTATGTTTCCAGGAATTCTCCCATTTCCTGTAAGTTTTCTAATTTGTGTTCTTAGTGGTGTTTGTAGTGGTCTCTGATGATCTTTTGTGTTTTTCTGGTATCAGTTGTAACACTACCATTATCATTTATGATTGTACTTACTTAATTCTCTCTTTTTATTCTTGGTTAATCTAGCTAGCAGTCTGTCAATTTTTTTATCCTTTCAAAGAAACATCTTTTTGTTTCATTGATCCTTTCTGTCATTTTTTGGCTCTCAATTTCATTTAGCTCTGCTCTGATCTTTGTTATTTCTTTTCTTTTTCCAGCTTTGGGTTTGGTTTGTTCTTGTTTTTCTAGTTCCTTGATGTACAAGTATATTAGTCCATTTCAGACTGCTGATAAAGACATACCCAAGACCAGGCAATTTACAAAAGAAAGAGGTTTAATGGCAAGGATAAACAAGTCACATCTTATGTGGATGGCAGCAGGCAGAGAGAGAGAACTTGTGCAGGCAAACTTCCATTTTTTTTTTAAGCCATCAGGTGTCATGAGACTTATTCACTATCATGAGAACAGCACAGGAAAGACCTGCTCCCATGATTCAATTATCTCCCACTGGGTCCCTCCCACAACATGTGGGAATTATGGGAACTATGAGTTGAGATTTGAATGGGGACACAGAGCCAAACTATATCATTCCCTCCCCCCCGCAAATCTCATGGCTTCACATTTCAAAACCAAACATGCCTTCCCAACAGTTCCCCAAAGTCTTAACTCATTTCAGCATTAACTCAAAAGTCCACAGTTCAAAGTCTCATCTGAGATAAGGCAAGTCCCTTCCACCTATGAGCCTGCAAAATCAAAAGCAAGTTAGTTCCTAGATACAACGGGAGTACAGGCATTGGGTAAATCCAGCCATTCCAAATGGGAGAAATTGGCCAAAAGAAAGGGGCTACAGGTCTCATGCAAGTCCACAATCCAGTGAGGCAGTCAAGTCTTAAAGCTCCAAAATGATCTCCTTTGACTCCATATCTCATATACAGGTCATGCTGATGCAAAAGGTGGGTTCCCAGGGTCTTAGACAGCTCCTCCCCTGTGACTTTGCCAGTTACAGCCTCCCTCCTGGATACTTTCATGGGTTGGCATTGCATGTCTGTGGTTTTTCCAGGCAAATGGTGCAAGCTGTTGGCGAATCTACCATTCTGGGGTCTGGAGGACGATGGCCTTCTTCTCACAGCTCCACTAGGTGGTGCCCCAGTAGGGACTCTGTGTGGGGGTTCCAACCCCACATTTCACTTCCTCACTGCCTTAGCAGAGGTTCTCCATGAGAACCCCACCCCACAGCGAACTTCTGCCTGGGTATCCAGGTATTTCCATACATCTTCTGAAATCTAGGTAGAGGTTCCCAAGCCTCAGTTCTTGAATTTTGTGCACTTGCAGGCTCAACACCCCATGGAAGCTACCAAAGCTAGGGGCTTGAATTTGCTGAAGCCATGACCTGAGCTCTAGGTTGGTCCCTTTCAGCCATGGCTGGAGCAGCTGGGATGCAGGGTACCAAATCCCCAGGCTGCACACAGCATGAGGACCCTGGGCCTGGTCCACAAAATCATTTTGTCCTAGGACTCTGGGCCTATGATGGGAGGGGCAGCCATGAAGACCTCTGACATGCTCTGGAGACATTTTCCCCATTGTCCTGGGGATTAACATTCGGCTCCTCATTACTTGTGCAAATTTCTGCAACTGGCTTGAATTTCTCCTCAGAAAATGGGTTTTTCTTTTCCATCACATTAGCAGGCTGCAAATTTTCTGAACTTTTGTGTTCTGCTTCCCTTATACAACTGAATACCTTTAACAGCACCCAAGTCACATCTTGAATGCTGCTTAGAAATTTCTTCCACCAGATACCCTAAATCATCTCTTTCATGTTCAAAGTTCCACAAATCTCTAGGGCAAGGGCAAAATGCCACCAGTCTCTTTGCTAAAACATAACAAGAGTTACCTTTGCTCCATTTCCCAAGAAGTTCATCATCTTCATCTGATACTACCTCAGCCTGGATTCCATTGTCCATATAATTATCAGCATTTAGGTCAAAGCCATTCAACAAGTCTCTAGGAAGTTCCAAACTTTCCCATATTTTCCTGTCTTCTTCTGAGCCCTCCAAACTATTCCAACCCCTGTCTGTTACCCAGCTCCAAAGTTGCTTCCACATTGTTGATATCTTTTCAGCAGCACTCCACTCTACTGGTACCTATTTACTGTATTAGTCCATTTTTATGCTGCCTATAAAGACATACCCAAAACTGGCCAATTTACAAATGAATGAGTTTTAATGGAGAACTCAGTTCCATGTGGCTGGGAAGGCCTCATAATCATGGTGGAAGACAAGGAGAAGCAAATGACATCTTACATGGATGACAGCAGGCAAAGAGAAAGAACTTGTGCAGGCAAACTTCCATTTTTTTAAGCCATGGAGTGTCCTGAGACTTATCCATTATCGTAAGAACAGCACTGGAAAGGCCAGCCCCCATGATTCAGTTATCTTCCATCAGATCCCTCCCACAACACATGGGAATTATGGGAGCTGCAAGATGAGATTTAGGTAGGGATACAGAGCCAAACCATATCAACAAGATTAGGTAGTTAATTTGAGATGTTTCTGTTGTTTGCTGTAGGCATTTAATACTATAAACTTTACTTTTAGCATTTTTTTTTTTTTTTTTTTTTTTTTGCTGTGTCCCAGAGGTTTTATTATATTGTGTCTCTATTTTGATTTGTTTCAGAAAATTTTTTGGTTTCTGCCTTGATTTCATTGTTTACTCAAAGGTTATTCAGGAGCAAGTTGTTTAGTTTTCGTGTACTTGTGTAGTTTTGAGAGTTCCTCTGGGCATTGATTTCTAATTTTATTCCACTGTTGTCTGAGATGATACTTGATATAATTTTGATTTTTTTTGGAACTTATTGAGATTTGCTTTATGGCCAGGCATATGGTTGATGTTGGAGAATGTTCCATGTGTAGATGAGAAGCTTGCATATTTTGTGGTTGTTGGATGAAATGTTCTAGAAATGTCTGTTAGGCCCATTCGGTCCTACAGTCTGGCTTAAGTCCAGAGTTTCTTTGTTGATTTTCACACTCAGTGATCCGCCTAGTGATGTCAGTGGGTTATTGAAGTTCCCCACTATTATTGTATTGCTATCAATCTGTTTTCTTAGATCTAGTAGTATTTGTTTTATGAATCTGGGTGCTCTAGTATTGAGTACATATATATTAAGGATAGTTAAATCTTGTTTTATTGAAACCTTTATTATTATATACTACCTTTTTTTGTCTTTTTAACATTATTGGTTTCAAGTCGATTTTATCTGATGTAAGAATGGTTATTCCTGCTCCCTTTGTTTTCCTTTTACATCATATATCTTTCTCCACCCTGATAAGGTTTGGCTTGTCCCCAGCCAAATCTCATCTTGAATTGTAACTCCCATGATTCTCATGTGTTATGGGAGGTGATTGAATTATGGGGGCATGTCTTTCCTGCATTGTTCTTGTAATAGGAATGAGTCTCACGAGATCTGATGGATTTAAAAATGGGAGATTCCCTGCATAAGCTCCTTTCCCCCCCTCCCGCAATTTTTATTCTAGCCATACTGGCAGCTGATTAGATTGTACCCACCCAAATTAAGAATGGGTCTGCCCTTCCGACTCGACTGACTCAAATGTTAATCTCCTTGGGCAACACCCTCACAGACACACCCAGGATCAATACTTTGCATCCTTCGATCCAATCAAGTTGACACTTAGTGTTAATCATCACACAACCCTTTGTTTTGAGTGTTTGTCTGTCTTTAAATTCAGTTTGCCACTTTGTAGCTTTTGTGTGGAATATTTAGGCTATTTACATTCAAGGTTAATATTGACATGTGAGGTTTTGTACCTGTCATGAAGTTTTTAGCCTGTTGTGTTGGAGTTTCAATTGTGTAATTGTTTCCTAGGATTGTGAGCTTTGTACTTACGTGTCCTTTTATGATGGCAAATATCATCCTTTAGTTTCCATGTTTAGAACTTCTTTGGGCTTTTCTTGTTGGGTCATTCTAGTATCAGTGAATTTCCTTAGCATTTGTTTGTCTGAGAAATAATTTATTTTCCTTAACTTATGAAGCTTAATTTGGTAGGATATAAAATTCTTAGCTAGACATGGTGTCTCATGCCTGTAATCCCAGCACTTTGGGTGGCCAAGGCAGGACCATCACTTGGAGCAAGGAGTTCAAGACCAGCCTGGGCAACAAAGTGAAACCCTGCCTCTGCCAAAAAAAAAAAAAGAAAAAGAAAAAGAAAAGAAAAAAATTGGAAAAAGAAATCTTGACTGACTCTTCTTTTCTAAGGAGACTAAAAATATGCTCCCAGTCTCTTCAGGCTTGTGGGATTTCTGCTGAGAAGTCCACTGTTAATCTGTTGGGATTTTCTTTATAGGTGATTAGATACTTTGCTTGCCACTCTTGGGAATTTTTCCTTCCTATTGACTTTGGATAGTGTGATGACTATATGCCTTGGTGAGGTTCTTCTTGCAATGTACCTTCCAGAAATTTTCTGAGTTTCTTGTGTATATATGTCTAAATGTCTCCCAAAACCAGGGAAGTATTTTGAATTATTTCCTCAAATAAGTTTTCCACACTTTAAACTTTTTATTTTCCCTCTCAAATACCTATAAACTCAGAGGCTTGTATGATATAATGTATGTTGTGTTGGGTCTTTTGGCTTTGGTTCTGGGTGCTTTCAGTGGCAAAAGGTCTCTATAAGTTCATTTGTTATAGATAGCCTTTTTGTGGTTACTTTTCCAAATGCTGGTTGGGTAGTGATGTACTTGGTGTGTGAACAGGCTCACTGCCTCCTGTGGGACAGGGGTAGTGAGTCTCAGGAGGTATATCTCATTCCCTAGTGCTGTGCACTTGCGTCAAATTTTCTTTGGTGTTGTACAGTTCAACTTCCAGTTCAATAGGTGGTGCTTATGGGCAAAAGCTGGATGCAGGCAATGCAGATGGGTACACACTTGATCTTTGTGTACTGGGAGAAGCTCTCTGTTTCTTCACACAACGAGCCAATCTGTGGAATGTTCAGTGGTCTGAGCTCTCTGCTCAGCTGCAGAGTGGGGGAACCAAGATAGGTGGGGCCAGACTAGGTGGGCCCATGTGCAGGTCCCCCAGTGGCAGGTGTAAGCCTCAGCTCTGAGGTGGTCCAGTGGGCAGCTGCCAAGTGTACCATAGGTGTGCCTCTGCTACCCTATGTTCTCTGCATAAGAATGGGGGAGGATAGCCTAAATTCCTAACCTATAAGAGTGGATGCTCCAAATGCCTGCAGATATATCTGGACATCAAGTGGAAAGAGTACAGCTGCACCAAGTTCTCTGCACCAGACGGAAGGGACAGCTCAGCCTTGTAACCCAAAAGAATGAATGTGTCACATACCTGGAAATATGCCCTGGCAAAGAGAAAAGATATCGTCGTTGCAACAAGGTCTTTACAGGGGAGGATAGGGCCAGCTCAAGCTTCTAATTTGGGGTAGCAGATGCCCTTCAAATATGCCTGGGGAAGAAGAGAGCCATTGCCACAACAAGGTAGTTCCATGGGAATGGTCGGATGACTTAAACTTCTAATCTGTGGGAGTAAGTGTGCCAAATACCTCCAGTTACATCTGGGTGTGGCAAAGAGGGAGTGCTCCTGCACCAAGTTCTTCATGTGGGAAGGGAGTGGCAGCTCAAGCTCCTATTCCAAGGGGGCAAGTGCACCAAAAACCTGAAGATATGTCTGGGTGTGGAGCAGAGAGTGTGCCACTGCAACAAGATCTCTGCATGGGAAGAGAGAGGTGGTCCAAGCTAATAATCCAGGTGAGCAGCTGCTCTGAATGCATGGAAATATGCCTGGATGTGGAGTGGAGGAAGCACCACTGCACCAATATCTCCGCACAGGAAGAGAGTGGCGGCTTACCCTGCTAATCCAGGTGGGCAGGTACTCCAAGTGCCTGGAAACATGCTTGTGCATGGAGTGGAGAAACTACCATTGCATCAGGATCCCCGCATGGGAAGGGAGGAGGCAGCTTAGGCTGCTAATCTAGGCAAATGGGTACTCCAAATGCCTGGGAATGTGCCGTGGATGGGGTACCACTGCATCCAGAGCTTTGCAAGGGAAGGAAGGCTTGGCTTATTCTCCCAATTCAGATAAACATGAATGGGGTCTGCCTCTCTCCCACTCCTTGCAAATGGTAGGGTACTCTTTCCTGAATGACCAAGGGTGTAGGCTGGGGCATCCAGCAATGACACATGCAGAGCAATTTCAGGTTGCAAAACTGTCCCTGGCTGCAAGTCTCACTGTGCAGGAGAAACCTTGGCTTCAGCAACTTTTCTTCTGTTCCAGTCCTGCAATGGGAGAGAGCCCGATCCAGCATCTACTGCTGCTGGCATGCAGTCCACACTTGCTGTTTAATTCTGGCTATGAGGGCCCTTCACCTGCTCCAGAACAAGTGCTCCAATTTCTGGCCTGAGGCTAAAATGCCTGCAGCAGCTGCTGCTGTCAGGTTGCCAAACAATGACTGACTTTGTGTGAGTCCAGATTAAAAATGGCATCCTCCTCTCAGTCCTGGGTCTGAGAAGATGCCTGCAGCTTTTACCAGCGTCATTCCCTTTCTGTGTCTCACAGTATCTCCCCAAGGTAGTCCCAGGGCTTGGGAGAAAAAACATGTTCTTCCTTAACCTAGAATGCACAGATTCCTAGTGGAAAGGTGAGTTACAGAGGAAGACTCTCTGACCTTCTCAGGTACTGGGGCTTCACTCACATTTTTCAGGCAGATGTCATCATGGGGGCTGTTTGTGTACATTCTCTTCCCCAGGATCTGAAATGTACTTTGCTATTCTGGTGAATTCCTATTTTTCTTCTTGCATTAAAGCTCAGAGTTAATCTTTACACACTATTTTTCTATTTCCAAGTGGCTTTAGCATACTGAAAGCCTCTAGTCTGCCATCTTTTTGGCAGGGGTGGGAACCTTGTTTTGTTGATTATTTTCTCTGTGGTGAAGAAACTTTAATTTGATGTAGTTCTACTTTATTTTTGCTTTTATTGCCTGTCATGGACTACACTTTGAGTAGCAAATATCTAATCCACTGAAAAAGGCATGATATTCTTTCATTATCATAAACCTTTCTTTTAAGGAGAATGTTATATCCAAGGTAAGAAAAAAATTGATTTTGAAATTTTGTTTTGGATCATAGCCGCACTGCTAGTGAGATTTATAGGTGAATTAAATCTTATTTCCTCTTTTTATGGTAATTTAATGTTGGAGAAGTTGATTTCAGAGTCAAGAAACTGCAATTGGTTTAATATCAATAATATAATTTTATCAAACAGCATTGCTTCATGTTTTGTCAAATAATTTCTTATTCCATTTAATTCTTTTAAAGGCACTATTGATTGAATTTTGGTTCCTGCACTTTTTATATTTAGCATTAATAATATCTATATGGTAGGAGACAGCAACATTTTAATGGCAGTTAATGTTTGTACTGTCAGAATTTCCATAACAAAAACAATCAATTGCCATATTAAGTGGATGATTGCACAGTAATCTCAAATTTATGTCTAAGTAACACCTTGTATATTACTAATGGAAAATGAATATTCATTACTTACATCATCATGAAAGTATTCATAGATTTAAATTAAGAATTGAGCAATACTGAATACTGTTATAATATAGTAAACAATACTATTCTAATATAGTAGACAAATAGATGATATGAACTGTACTGTATAGCATCAGATTTAACCTTTGCAGTAATACCAACAGAAGACTTTTTGCTCACATTGTCAGAGGCTTATCTCTCAGTATACTAGTCAGAAATGCAGTTCCTCATGTAAAAACACAGGTTATTTAGATGTTTGGTTAACAAGATCTTTGATTATCAGACTCGTTGGTCCTTTGTCAGGAAAAAGTTTCAATATACTGATTTTTGTTAGAATATACAGTGTTGCTATCGCTAAACACTTATCAGTATAAATAAACTAGTTGCCCGTTTTCTGAATGAATAATATTAAAACAATAGTCTGACAATAGTTCAAAATAGTAAAGCTGTCTGTGATGTGTATGCTGCCCTTTGAATATGGAGTCCTTATGTAGTATGTAAATGAATAATCCTACATGGCAGCCCTGGTTGCTTCCCTGAGCTTGTCTCATCCCAAGGCTGTTTTCTCATGGTATCCCATATTGAGATTACAGTTGTACTGGATTGATCTCTACTCTCCAAATTAACCGCACGAAGTCAATTGTAGAGAACGATGACACTTGAAGTTTAGTGCAGTTACCACACGCAGAAAGGATCAGTTCTATGCAGGTTTCTCTATGGATGCCTCTTGGAGGAGAAGCTGATGTGTGTAGGTCCTCTGTCCATGGAGCTTGTAGGTCACCTCTTAAGCAGAAAGAGGGGAATGCATGAAGGTCTTTGCATAACGGTCTTTGCATTTATCAGCCATCTTGTAGTTAGCAGACTGGGGCCTATGTCTCACGCTCCATAGATTCATCCAGTCATAACAGCAGATTTACCACCACGGTGCTCAAAACAAAGGAGATCGGACAGGGATTTCTTCCTTGCCTAAAGGCCACATTCCCTCAATATTTGTGCTACACTCAGCCTTGATTTCCATGTTACCTTAACTAGAAGTGCATGTGCACAACACATGTGGCTTGTTTGGAAGGGACCTGTGGAATCATCTGGTTCAATAGCCTTTCCAATGCAGTGATACCCTTTCCATCGTCTTTAATCACCTATCATCTCTTTGAGTGTTTCCAGTAATAATCTGCATTTTCAGCAGTCCATTTCATTTCAGTCCATTTCAGGACCCCAGAACCCCAGATCTAATTACTAGAAATATTCTTCATATATTTGTTTTTCTTAATTTTTTATTTAATAAATTATTAGTTAATTATAAGTTCATTATTAATTTCCTTGTAATATCATTATTCAATTCAAATTACTTTTTCTGAAATGGCAAGAGCTTTGATCTCTTTAAAACACATTTATCAAAGCTGAAATTGAAGTTCATATATAGCCGTAAATATATGGAGGTAGAATATAGGTTTATGGAATTTCATAATTTGAGAAAATTATATAACAGTTTACATAGTATTTTCCTTAACTTTTTCTTCACAGATGTTAAATACTGTATTCCCCTTTCTTAGTTTTAAATATCTACAGAATCTCTTCTAGCGTGTATCAAAATACCACTGAAAGTACGTTTTCTATAGAATGAATGATTGTATAGAAATGTTCAAGGTCGTTTAGTCTAATTAGCAGTGAAGTCAATCAATATGCACTGAATGCAGTGGATGACTATAGAAATAATTAAGCTAATTGTCTTTAGGGAATGTATGCAGGTTTCTTTTCCAATTTGCCATGCTCTGTCTGAGACTGCCTTTTCCCCTCCCCTGTCTAGTTCTTTTTATGTTCCTTTTGCGAGATCAATAAAGATCCAGATCAGAATTTAAATTAGGTTCTTATGGGAACTCTGACTCTATCCTTTCTTCTTCTCTTTTAACCAAGCCACCCTTGCCTTTTTTTCTTTATGAAAGATTTGGACTTAGCTTGAATAAATCATCATTGTGGTTCTACTAGCATGCTAATGAGACAAAGTGAAGGTGCACACTGGTTGGAGAGTTTTGATGGCCAACTATATGTGGGTTAGGCCATGTGTGCTGAGGATTGCTGTGTGCTGGGATGGCTGTTTGATCAATTTGGGTGCATTATTCCCCTCATTTATATTTGGTGGGGAGGAATACTGGCAGAGAATGTTAAAAAAAGGGACACTTTCAATCAGGTTGCGTAGGGACTGGGAGGTGCTTAGAGCACTCTTTCTACAGGGCACACAGAGATGTCAAGGCCTAGGGTATTACTCGTAGCTTTTCTCAAAAAGCTTTACCTACCTCTTAAATGCCTTATCTAAAATAATTATCATGAGACATTTAGTAGGAAATTTGGAATCATAGTGAAAAGAAATCCTCATGGTTCTACTTTTTCTGTAATACTTCCTGGAGCCTTCAGCTATCTTTTGCCTATATATAACAGCAAATAGTTTGGGAAGAAAAAATCAACACATATCAAATGAATGTCTGTGGAACATTCTTTCAGGGGAATGATTAAGAGAAAGTCTGTCTTCTAGTAATTTATAATCTAAGTAGAGGAGGAAGGATGAAAAAGTAATGCATAAAAAACTATTCAGGCCCAATGTGTTTTCTTAAAAAGTTTAAAAAATATATATATGTGTGTGTGTGCGTGTGCATGTGACACCAAAGAAAGTTATGTACATTACAACAACACATTAGAAAAATAACAATGCTAAATATTGTGCCCCTTAACTTTGTCCATTGTCTACATGTTCTGATAATGCCAGGTTTTTGTTCTATATCTTCAAACTACTCTTCCCAGTTCATTTCTTTATCCTGTATATAATGTGTCTTTTTTCTCTGTTTTTAAGATTTTTATTGGTAGTGTTTAGCAATTTGGTTATATTCCTTAGCATTTTTAATGTTTCCTTTGATTGGCATTCATTAAGCTTGGATCTGTGGATTATATTTTTTCCATAAAATTTAAAGGATATGAGGGCCATTGTTTATTCAAAAGATTTTTTCTGTCCGCTGACCCTCTTCTTGTACTCCAATTACATATTTGTTAGAATACCTGATATTCTCCACAGATCACTGATGTTCAATTTTTTTTATTTGTTATTTAGTCTTCTTTTCTGTGTTCTTTATTTTGGACAGTTTCTATGGCCATGTCTTTAAATCACTTATCTCTTCTTTTATAGTGCCTATTATGATATTAATTCCATTTAGTGTATTTTACATTTTAGATATTATGTTTCTTCATGCCTAAAAGTTTGATTTGGGTCCTTTAAAATATTTTCCATTTCTTTTCTCACATGCTCATGTCTTTCTTTCCCTTCTTGAAATATGAGACATTTTTAGCATCCTCGTTCATTAGTTTCATCATCTCTGTTTCTGAGACTGTTCCTATTGATTGATATTTTCCCTTATTGTAAACTATAGTTTTCTACTTTTTCCAATTGGCAATTTTTGATTGGATGCCAGACATTGTGAATTGTACATTGCTGGTGACAGATTTTGTTTTCCTTTTAATACTATTAGATTTTGTTTTGGTTTGCAATGTTACTTTGTAGCAATTGGAATGTTACAAGGTTTGCTTTTAATTTTGTTAGGCCTTTAATCTATGGCTGATATAGCCCTGCTACTTAGGCAATACACTTCTGAAGATTTTACTCAATGCCTCAGCTATTATAAGATCTATTCACTCTGGCAGGTGTGCGCACAACCTATTCTCAATTCTGTGTGCTTAGGAAATTGATTGCTCTATTCCAGAGGCTTTTCTTTACTGTGTAGTTTCCTTAGCCACAGACTCAAAAGTACGTCTCTGCAGATTTGTGGAACTCTGTTTTTTTTTTTTTTTTTTTTTTTTTTTTTTCTTGTAGCTCCCTCCTCTCCTGTGCTCTTTCTTATGTAATTCTACCTGTCTTGGTTTTCCCAAGCTTCCTTCTCCTCATAGCAAGATGCCCAACTCTGAATTTTCTCTTCCCCCCACAGCCCTTCTTCCCTCCCTGTAGGCTGGAAACTGCCTCTTGGGACCTAAGCCTGTGGAATAGTAGGGCTCATTTTACTTATTTCCCCTTTCTTCATGGATTACAGCACTGAATTGCTTTTCTTCCAATGTCCAAAGATTGTTGTTTCATATACTTTGTCTGATTTTCTAGTGGCTATAATAAAAAGGTAAATCTTGTCCCTGTTATTTCATCTTGACTAGCAAAATCTCTACTGTGGTTTTTAAAAACATATTTTCTAGTAAGTTGTGCTGATTAGAAAATATACTCTCTCATCCTAGTCTTTTGCAATTGTTGAGGCTTATTTTGGGGCCTTTATGGTATTTGCCTTTGTGATATGAATTATTGAAAAGATGTATTAGGATTCACAGTATTATTGTAAATTTGTCTATTTCTCCTTATCTTTCAATGTTTTGCTTTTTATACTTAGAATTTATGCTATTAGAATTATTCGTGTTTTGTTATTGGTTGATATTAAATGTACTATTGCTTTATTTTCTTAGTGAATTGAATCTTTTGAAACGCAAGTGACCATTTTTATTACTGGTAATGTTTTTTGTCTTAATGCCTATTTTCACTGGTTTTAATATAACTTTTTGTTTTCATAGCTCATCTTTTTCCACATCCTTGCCAAAACTTATTTTTCTTTTTTTCTTTTCTTTTTTTTTTTTGAGACAGTGTCTTGTTCTGTCACCCAGGCTGGAGTGCAGTGGCCCAATCTCAGCTCACTGCAACCTCTGCCTCCTTAGTTCAAGCAATTCTCCTACCTCAACTTTTCAAGTAGCTGGGATTACAGGTGCGTGCCACCACATCCACCTAATTTTTGTATTTTTAGTAGAGATGGGGTTTCACCATGTTGGCCAGGCTGGCCTCGAACTCCTGACCTCAAGTGATATGCCCTCCTCAGCCTTCCTAAGTGCTGGGATTATAGGCATGAGCCACCGCATCCAGCCTATTTTTCATCTTTTTTATAAAAGCCATTTTAACAGGTGTGAGGTGATATCTCACCATGGTTTTAATTTGCATTTCTCTGATGATTAGTGATGTTTAGCACCTTTTCATATATCTGTTGGCCATTTATATGAATTCTCTGCAAAAATGACAATTAAGATACTTGTTCATTTTTAAATTGGCTTGTTTTCTTGCTATTGAGTTGTTTGTGTTCCTTATATATATTAAATATTAGTCCCTTATCAGATGTATGGTTTGCAAATAATTTCTCTTAATCCATGGGTTGTGTCTCTACTCTGTTAATTTTTTTTTCCTATGAAAGAAGCTTTTTAGTTTGACATAACCTCATTTGTCTATTTTCACTTTTGTTGCCTATACTTTTGAGGTAATATTCAAAACATTATTGCCCAGACCAATATCATGGAGCTTTTTCCCCATGTATTTTTCTTAACAGTTTCACAGTTTCAAGTCTTATATTTAAGTCTTTAATCTAACATTTTGAGTTGATTTTTGTATATGATTTGAGAGAAGAGCCCAATATTCTTCTTCTCTATGTGACTAGACAGTTTTCACAATACTATTTATTTAAAAGACAATTGTTTCCTTGTTTTGTATTTTTGGTATCTTTGTTGAAAATCATTTGACTGTAAATATGTAGGTTTACTTTGGAGCTCCTTATCTACTATGTGTTGATGTGTCTGTTTATATGCCAGTACCATGCTGTTTTAATTCCTGTAGCTTTGTAATGTACTTTGAAATCAGGGACTGTGATTTCTGTGGAAAATGCCATTGAAATTTTGTTGGAGATTGCATTGGATCTGTAACATGGCTTTGGGTAATTCTTTTTTTTTTTTTTTTTTTGAGACCAAGTCTTGTTCTGTTGCCCAGGCTAGAGTGCAGTGGCATGATATCGGCTCACTGCAACCTCCACCTCTCAGGTTCAAGCAATTCTCCTGCTTCAGCCTCCCAAGTAGCTGGGGTTACAGATGCCTGCCACTGTGCCCAGATAATTTTTGTATTTTTAGTAGAGATGGGGTTTCACCATGTTGGTCAGGCTGGTCTTGAACTCCTGACCTTGTTATCCACCCACCTTGGCCTCCAAAAGTGCTGGGATTACAGGCCTGAGCCACCGTGCCCCTGCCTGGCTTTGGGTAATTCTATAGTTTGAATGTTTGTTCCCTCCAAAACTCACATTGAAATTTAATTGCTATTGTAATAATATTAGGAAGTAGGACCTTTAAGAGTTGATTAGGCCATGAATGCTCTCCCTTCATGAATAAATAAATGCTATTATTTTGGGAGTGAGTTTGTTATAAAAGGATGAGTTCAGTTCCTTCTCTCTCTCTGTCACCCTCTCTTTGCCCTTATGCTATGTTATGACATCTCAAGAAGGCCCTTGTTAGATGCTGGTACTGTAGTCTTACACTTCCCAACCTCCAGAACTGTGAGATATAAGTTTCTGTTTCTTATAAATTATCCAGTCTGTCGTATTCTGTTATAGTAGCAGAATGCAAAGATATAAAATTGGTATCAAGAAGAGGGACTGTTGCTATAACAAATACCTGAAAATGTAGAGACAGCTTTGAAATTGAGTAAGGGATAGAAGCTGAAAAAATTTAGAAGAGGAGGTTAGGAAAAAACCTAGGTTGCTGTAAATGAGATATTAAGAATAATTCTGGTGAGGGCTCAGGCAAGAAGAGCTGTAGCGAAAGGCTGAAACCTCTTAGCGGTTACTTAAGTGGTTGTCATCCTAATGTTGGTAGAAATGTGGGCAGTGAAGGTAATTCTGATGAGATCTCAGAAATAAAGATCAAGGTACTGGGGTACTGGACTCTGGAGGGATGGTCATCATCTTTGTTATAAAGTGGCAAAGAACTTGGCTGCATTGTGTCCATGCCCAGTCAAAGCAGTGAACTAGGATATCTGGCTGGAGGAATATCTAGGCAGAAAAGCATTGAAGGATCTATGTGCCTTCTCTTAAATGCATATAGTAAAATTCAAGGAAAGAGAAATGATTTAAAGGTAGAATTAATAATTAAAATGGAAGCAGAATGAAAAGATGTGGAAAATTGTCAGCCTGGCAATGTAAAAAATTTTAAAAGCATGTTCGGGAGAGAATCCTAAGGATGTTGCCAAGTGACTGCTGAAGGGATTGATATGGCTAGAAAAAAGTCAGGTGCTATTCACTAAGACAATGGGAGAATGACTCCAATGGCATTTCAGAAATCTTCGGATGAAGCCAGGGTCTTGAGGGCAAGATTTCTGGAGAGGGGCCCAGGGCACCCATGGGGCTTCAGCTTTTACTGCCCTGTCCCTCCTCAAGTATCTGCTCCTCACATTCCAGAACAACACTTCTCCACTGCCCCAACTGTGGCTCAAGAAGGCCCAGGTGCTGGTATGACCACCACTGGGGATGGAACAGCTGTGAATGTAGGCAGCGTCCACATGGTGCTAACCCTGGAGAGGTGCAGAGTACATGAGTTGTGGGACTGTGGAGGTCTCAGCCTAGGTTTCAAAGGATGTATTGAACAGTGTTGGGACCCAGATGAAACCCTGCCACAGGGAAATAGCTGTCAAATAGAGTCTCCACTAGAACTATGCTTACTGGGGCCCTGGGGGTGGGGGCAGCCCACTCCAGAACAATAGCACAGCCAGTGTGCAGTGCCAGCCTGGGAGACTTGCAGGTATGAGACTCTAACCTGTGGGAGTTACTGTGTGGGCTGAGCCCAACAAAGCCATAGGGCAGGGCTGTCCAAGGCCATGGGACCCCAACTCCCATTCCAGTGTGCATAGAAGGGGGGACATAGAGGCAAGGAAGATTATTCTGGAGCCTTAGGATTTGATGTTGTTCACCCTATTTGGTTTTGGACTTACTTAGGACTGGTTATCCCTTTTTTCCTTGCCTTTTTCTCCCTTCTGGAAGGAGAATGTCTGTCTTGTGTCTATCTGACCATTGTGTTTTAGAGGTAGACAGCTTGTTTGATTACACAGGCTCATGGCTGAAGAGCAAGTTGCCTTGGGATGAATTGTGCCTTGAATCTCACCCTATGATGTTGAAGATGAGACTTTGGACTTTTGAATTTGCGCTAGAACACATTAAGAGTTTTAGGGCTATTGAGATAGAATCAATGCATTTTGTATGTAATAGGGACATTAGTTTTGGAGAGTCAGGGGTGGAATGCTATGGTTAGAATATTTGTCTTAAAGTGGGACCTTTAAGAGATGATTAGGCCATGAAGTCTACACCTTTATGAATAGATGGATTGATGTTTTTTTTTTTTTTTTTTTTTTTTTTTTGTGAGAGTGGGTTTGTTACACAAGGGTGAGTTTGGCTCCCTTCACTGTCTCTCTCCCCTCTCTTTCTCTCCCTCCCTTTCTCTGCTCTTATGCCATTTTTGACATACCAAGAAGGCCCTTGTTCCATATTGCCAGCACCTTGATCTTGGCCTTCCCAGATCCCAGAACAAAAATGCATTTTTGTTCATTATAATTTGCTCAGTCTGTATTCTGCAATAACAGCACAAAAGGAACTAAGAAATGTAGTATGGACATTTGAGCAATATTTATTCTTTCAATCCTTTAACACAGGATATCTTTCCATTTATTTGTGTGTTCTTCAATTTCTTTCATTAATGTTTTCTAGTTTTCAGTATACAGATCTTTCACTTTCTTGGTTAATTTACTCCTAAGTATTTTATTTTTTAATGCTATTATAAATTGCTTTATTATTTTCTTTTTCTGATAGTTTATGGTTAGTGTATAGAAATGCTACATACTTTTGTGTGTTGACTTTGTGTTCTGCAACTTTACTGAATTCATGTATTTTTTTTTTTGGTGGAGTCTTTAGGGCTTTCTATATATATGATCATGTCATTTGCAAACAAATTCAATTTAACTTGTTCCTTTTCAATTTGGATGCCTTATATTTCTTTCACCTGTCTGATTGCCCGCTCTAGTACTTCCAGTACTATATTGAGTAGAAATGGTGGGAGTGGGCATCCTTGTCTACTTCTTGATCTTAGAGAAAAAGCTTTCAATATTTGTTGAGTATGATGTTAGCTGTAATTTTGTCATATATGGCCTTTATTATGTTGAGATACATCTCTTCTACACCTAATTTGTTGAGAGTTTTTTGTGAAGAGATGTTGAATTTTGTCAAATGCTTTTTCTGCATCCAACTCTGATTTTTCTTAATGTCAGCACTTAAAAGGACTTTTTACAACTTCAAGGGAAAGATACTTCTTTTAATGTTAAAATTACAAAGAGTTATCTTTTTTGAATTTACAGAAATTTACATTCCAAAGCTTCTAAAGAAGAGTCTTTAATACTAATACCTTTTTTTAAAATTTAAATGTAGATAGTTATACCTGGGGACTACTATTAGCTGTTAAAAGACAGTTAATATGTTCTTGAAAATTCCCAACAGAACTCAAACTTAAACTTTTACAAATAAGCTGTTAAGACCATTGTTCTGAAGAAAAACTTAAACTGTTAGACTTAGTGTATTCACTTTCCTTGCTCATTTAAAGTGAGATTTTGTGGTCACTCAGTGATGAAACTTTTTATCTGTATCATATTTTTTAAACATATGTAGACTCCAGGAAAAGAAGTGGACACAAGCTTTTATCTGAAGAGTTTTAAACTAGTGAATTAGTGTTTCATTTATATAACTTTTCAAATTTAATAGTTAACAATGTATACATTGATTTTTCCCAAAATTGTTTCTAAATTTCACTTGTATTTCTTAATAAAAGGGACTTTGATTTGACAAACATGTGCTAAAATTATAACCAAATTTCACAATGAAATGTTGTTTTGGAATATTTCTTCAAAAAATTAGTTATAGCTAATTTATTAATAAATAAATATGTCTATTATAATACATAATAAATATTAATAAATGATTATATATTTTATATTGTTTCTTGTCAGACTTTTCCTATATAATTTCTCTGAGCAATTTCAACTAATAATTTGGAAGATGAAAAGAATTGTATCATTTCTCAGTCACTTTTAGTCCCTTCTACTTCACTTGCAGAATAAGAGGCAGCAAAGTTTTAAAAGGCCATTTCACATAGAGGCAAACAGAGCTAAAATTGTGGAATATCGACACATAAAAACCAAACAGCAAATTTCAAAGACATTTTGATGACAGAAGAAAGTAGCTCTACAGTCAACATAAATTGATGGTAAAAGATTGAGATCTTTGATCCTTGATCATGAAAAAACACCAAACAAACCCTAGAATAAATATAGCAGAATAGAAAGCATTCAAGATACCATTCTGGAGTTCATTCTTTTGCATATCATAACCTGTTGGGAGATGCTGAAATAGAGGCATAAATCAAAGTATCAAGTAGTCACATCTATAAAGTTTGTGGTTTGTGCAATGTACAGTCTTCTGTAACCTTAATAACCAATGTCCTTGATTTTATTTGCTGGTTATCTTTAACTTGGTTGATTTTCCTATGTGCATAGAAAGGCACTTTGGTAAAGAATCCTGCCGTCAGACTTTGTTGCCTCCTTGTGTCAGTCTTTGTCATTAAATCTTTAATTTATCAAGAATAGTCCAACTTTCTGATGTTACTAGCTTATATTTTCTAACATTAAAATTAGGAGAAATACTGCCAGAGTCTCCTAAGAACTCATCTCATGTCTTCCATTCTTTTTTAGGATATAAGAAATGACTATTCTGAGTTTAATATGCTTATCATAGCAAATTTGTTGAAATGATTAATGAATAATTGGGACCTCCTCAATATCATATCACTGATGCATTTTAAAGAAACAAGCAGAGATTCATTGAATGCTTGCTTTTCCCAGCAAGTGGATTTGATATCAACTGTGACAGCTGAGACCACCACAGCCACAGATCCCCAAGAGAGTTCCTGTGGTAGGCAAGTATCTCCAAGACCTGTGGACTTACAACTTCTGGCCATGTCGATGTCTGACTGATTTTTTAAAACAATTATTACTTTCATTTCTTATCTTTTGGTTGAAAGTATTAGGCTTTTTCTTTATGCTTTTAGTGTTCTTCTGAGAAATTACAAAATATAACATTGATTTATCAAAATTATTAGTGAATAATTTTGCTCCCTTCCTGGGTGAAGCAAGGAGCTTAAAACACTTAGCTTCATTTACATTCTTCCCAACCTATGTGTTATTATTTTTTGTCCTGTCAATGTTTATTGAGATTTACTCACAGGTTTCCAAATTTCTTTTCTTATTATTTGTATTTTTTGGCCTCTATATATTCCTCAACAATTATTTTCCTATTCTCTAAAAACATCCTTTACAAAGTCTTTTGGGTGCAGGTCTCTTAGTGGTGAAAACTTTCCATTAGTCATGTACCTAAAAATGTCTTCATTTTGCCTTTATTTTTGCTGGTTCCAAATTATTGGTATTACTAAATTTGATAATTGATATTTTTAATTAGTTTTAGAAAATTTGAAGCCAAAATCTCCACAACCATTGCCTGTTATCCATTGTTTATCTCCTCTTCTTCTAGATGTTGAAACTTAGAATCTCTCAGGAATTATCTTTTACATTCTTTTCTGTATTTTTTACCTTTTGTCTGAAGGTATGCTGCATTCTGGAGAGTTGCTTCTGACCTGTTTTCTGTCTCTTCACCTGTGCAATATATTGTTAATTCTGCCCATTGACTTCTTAATTTTATTTATGAATTATTCAGTTCTAGGATTTCAATTTGTTTCTTTTTCAAATCTGCTGTCACTTTTTGTAGCTGTCAGTTTCCTACTGAAATTTTACAGCTTACTTTTCTTCTCCTTAAAAATGTTAAGTATAGTTTTACTGTGTCTAACAATGCCTGTGGCTATACTGGTTGTTTTTATTATGCCTTGTTCTTGCCCATGGTATGTTGCCATTTTTCAGTGTGTGCTGGATATTGTGTTTGAAAAAGTATTTGTTGAAATAATTTAAAACTTAGGATATTATTTGCCTCTGAAGAGAGGTGCTAACAATCTAGATATCCTTACTCTAAGCTTCACAGCTTGAGATTTCAGGGGCCACTGAAATTTGGAGAGGGATGGAGCTGGAGGCCATTATCCTTAGCAAACTAACACAGGAACAGAACATGAGTTCTGATTGATTTTTTAAAAATCATTAATTTCCTTTCCTTTTCGTTGAAAGTGTTGGGCTTTCCTTGTTCTTTTAGTATTCATTTGAGAAATTACAAAATACACAATTAGTTTATCAAAACGTGGTTAAATACCACATATTCTCACTTATAAGTGGCAGCTAAATGATGAAAACACATGGACACATAGAAAGGAACAGCAAATCACTGGGGTTTATTGCAGGGTGGAGAGTGGAAGGAGGGAGATGATCTGAAAAAATAACTAATGGGTACTAGACTTAATACTTGGGTGATGAAATAATCTGTACAACCAAACTCCATGACACAAATTTACCTATGTAACAAACCTGCACATGTACCCCTGAACTTAAAAGTTAAAAAGAGGAAGACTGCAGACTGGGCAAGGATTGGTTTATTTTTGTTTCACCACTACTCTGAGGGCATAGCCATTTGGGGGCTCAATACTCTGTACTGGGTGGGGCCCGAAATCTGACTTTCTCCCTTAGCTCAAAAAGGCTTTCAGAAGCACCTACGGGCTCTCTCTATCAGATCAGCAAATGCCCCAAGGTATCCCTTTCCCCAAGTTTTAGATTTCTGTCCTGTAATTCCTTATTATACTGACATGCTTTTGATGCTTTTAAGAAGCTTTTAAAATAACATATTTATATCAAGTTTTGTGTATTTTTTTCCCAGAGGGTAGTCTGATTTGGTTTGAACTACTTTGTCCCCTCATACCTAAAGCAGAAATCTCTTCATCTCTTTATGTCTTCCGTTCTGTTTTCTTGGCTTTGCCTCTCCTCTCCTCTCCTCTCCTCTCCTCTCCTCTCCTCTCCTCTCCTCTCCTCTCCTCTCCTCTCCTCTCCTCTTTTCTCTTCTCTTCTCGCTCTTGCTCTCGCTCTTGCTCTTGCTCTCTCTCTGTCTCTATGTATATGTGTATGTGTGTGTGTGTGTGTGTGTGTGTGTGTGTCTAGTTTTGCTCTCACTCTCTCTCTCTCAAAATACTTCTGGAGTGCCTTTTTTTTTTTTTTCTTTTCAGAAGAAGAATATATGGAAGGTAAACACTTGATTGGTAGTTTGCTTATGTATAAAATTCTTGATTTAAAGTCACTTTATCTCAGAATTTTTAAGGCATTTTCCCACTGTTTTTAGCACTTATTGTTGCTCATGAGAAGATTAACATTATGTCTTTGGTTTGGTTGTATATACAGGAAATCTTCCTTCTGTTTTCTAGGAAAATTAGCACCAGATTAGTCCATATTATAATTCATTTAAAATGGATTATTGGGATGCTGTTTTCTGATAAGAAGAGATGATACCATGTTATGACATCTTCCAAGTTTATGTTTCACTTTCTAACACAATCATAAAGATAGTAACTTTTATAATAATATTACAAGACTTTCACCAAAGGCCTATCTTAAATCCTTTGATTGTTAAATGATGCTGCTTTGAAGATCCGTTCTTGTCATTTTTCTTTTTTTTTTTTCTGGTTGATTTTCTTCTCCTTCATCCTTAATTGACCTACCTCTGCTAATCCTCATTTAGCTAACTTTGTTGGTGACTTAAAAAGTTACCAACACTTTTCTACTCTATGAAATCTTACATCTTTTCAAGATTTGCAATTTTACTTTGAAATAAAGTTGTGCTATGTATTTATCACACATTTATTAAAATAAGGATGGGGTATTTGAGTGAGTCAGGACTAATTTTACAAGTTTATTAATGAATACTTTTGAGGCATGACTGCTTCCCTACACAATTTCGTAGCTATAAAAATTCAGATAATAGGGCATGGCTGGCAAAATTGCTGAATAGGAACAGCTGCAGTCTGCAGCTCCCAGTGAGGTCAATGCAGAAGTGGGTGATTTCTGCATTTCCATCTGAGGTACCAGGCTCATCTCATTAGGACTGGTTAAGCAGTGGGTGCAGCCCATGGAGGGTGAGCTGAAGCAGGGTGGGGCATTCCCTAACCCAGGAAGCACAAGGGGTCGGGGGACTCCCTCCCCTGTGCTGTGAGGAACAGTGCACTCTGGCCCAGATGCTACGCTTTCCTCATGGTCTTCACAACCCGCAGAACAGGAGATTCCCTGAGGTGCCTATGCCACCAGGACCCTGGGTTTCAAGCACAAAACAAGGCAACCTTTTGGGCAGACACCAAGCTTGCTGCAGGAATTGTTTTTGTTTTTGTTTTTTTTGCATACCCCAGTGGTGCCTGGAATGCCAGCAAGACAGAACCATTCACTCCCCTGGAAAGAGGGCTGAGGCCAGGGAGCCAAGTTGTCTAGTTCAGTGGATCCCACCCCCACGGAGCCCAGCAAGCTAAGATCCACTGCCTTGAAATTCTTGCTGCCAGCACAGCAGTCTGAAGTCGACCTGAGGTGCTCCAGCTTAGTGCGGGGAGGGTCATCTGCCATTACTGAGGCCTGAGTAGGTGGTTTTCCCCTCACAGTTTAAAAAAAGCCACCAGGAAGTTCAAACTGGGCGGAGCCCACCCAGCTCGGCAGAGCAGCTTTAGCCAGACTGCCTGTTTAGATTCCTCCTCTCTGGGCAGGGCATCTCTGAAAGAAAGGCAGCAGCTCCTGTGAGGGACTTATAGATAAAACTCCCATCTCCCTGAGACTGAACACCTGAGGGAAGAGGCAGCTGTGGGCACAGATTCAGCAGACTTAAACGTTCCTGCCTTCCAGCTCTGAAGAGAGCAGTGGATCTCCCAGCACAGCATTCGAGCTCTGCTAAAGGAAAGACTGCCTCCTCAAGTGGTTCCCTGACCCCCGTGCCTACTGACTGGGAGACACCTCCCAGCAGGGGTTGACAGACACTGCATACAGGAGAGCTCCAGCTAGCACCTGGCAGGTGCACCTCAGGGATGAAGCTTCCAGAGGAAGGAACAGGCAGCAATCTTTGCTGTTCTGCAGTCTCCACTGGTGATACCCAGGCAAACAGGGTCTGGAGTGAACCTCCAGCAAATAGCAGCAGACCTGCAGAAGAGGGGCCTGATTGTTAGAAGGAAAACTAACAAACAGGAATAGCATCAACATCAACAAAAAGGATGTCCACACAGAAACCTCATCTAAAACTCATCAACATCAAAGACCAAAGGTAGATAAATCCACGAACATGAGGAAAAAACAGCACAAAAAGGCTGAAAATTCCAAAATCCAGAATGCCTTTTATCCTCCAAAGTATCACAAGGATCACAACTCCTTGCCAGCAAAAACTGGATGGAGAATGAGATTGATGAATTGACAGAAGTAGGCTTCAGAAGGTGGGTAATAACAAACTTTTCCTAAAGGAGGAGCTAAAGGAGCGTGTTCTAACCCAAGACAAGGAAGCTAAGAACCTTGAATAAAGGTTAGACAAATTGCTAACTAGAATAACCAGTTTAGAGAAAAACATAAATCACCTGATGGAGCTGAAAAACATAGCATGAGAACTTCTTGAAGCATACAGAAGTATCAATAGCTGAATCAATCAAGTGGAAGAAAAGATATCAGAGATTGAAGTTCAACTTAATGAAATAAAGTATGCAGACAAAATTAGAGAAAAGGAATGAACAAAGCCTCCAAGAAATATGGGACTATATGAAAAGAGCAAATCTATATTTGACTGGTGTACCTGAAAGTGACGGGGAGAATGGAACCAAGTTGGAAAATACTCTTCAGGATATTATCCAGGAGAACTTCCCCAACCTAGGAAGACAGGCCAGCATGCAAATTCAGGAAATACAGTGAATACCACAAAGATACTCCTTGAGAACAGCAACTCCAAGTCACATAATTATCAGATTCACTAAGGTCGAAATGAAGAAAAAATATGTTAAGTGCAGCCAGAGAGAAAGCTTGGGTTACCCACAAAGGGAAGCCCATCAGACTAATAGCAGATTTCTTTGCAGAAACCCTACAAGCCAGAAGACAGTGGGGACAAATATTCAACATTGTTAAAGAAAATAATTTTCAACGTAGAATTTCATATCCAGCCAAACTAAGCTTCATAAGTGAAGGAGAAATAAAATCCTTTACAGACAAACAAATGCTGAGAGATTTTGTCATCACCAGGCCTGTGTTACAAGAGCTCCTGAAGGAATCACTAGATATGGAAGGAAAACGAGTATCAGCCAAGGCAAAAACAAAGCAAATTGTAAAAACCATTGATACTATGAAGAAACTGCATCAACTAACAGGCAAAATAACCAGTTAGCATCATAGTAACAAGATCAGATTCACAAATAACAATATTAATCTTAAATGTAAATGGGCTAAATGCCACTGATTAAAAGATACAGACTGGCAAATTGGATAGAGTAAAAACCCATTGGTGTGCTGTATTCAGAGACCCATCTCATGTGCAAAGACACACATAGGTTCAAAATAAAGGGATGGAGGAAGATTTATTTACCAAGCACATGGAAAGCAAAACAAACAACAACAACAAAAACAAACAAAAAACAGGGATTGCAATCCTAGTGTCTGATATAACAGACTTTAAACTAACAAAGATCAAAAAAGACAAAGAAGGGCATTACATAATGGTGAAGGGATCAATGCAACAAGAAGAGCTAACTATCCTCAATGTATATGCACCCATACAGGAGCACCCAGATTCGTAAAGCAAGTACTTAGAGACCTACAGAGAGACTTAGACTGCCACACAATAATAGTGGGAGATTTTAACACCCCACTGTTAATAGTAGATCAATGAGATGGAAAATTAACAAGGATATTCAGGACTTGAACTCAGCTCTGGACCAAGTGGACCTAATAGTCATCTACAGAACTCTCAACCCCAAATCAACAGAATACACACACTTCTCAGCACCAGATAGCACTTATTCTAAAATTGACCACATAATTGGAAGTAAAATACTCCTCAGCAAATGCAAAAAAAACAAAACAAAAAACAGAAATTACAAAAGTTTCTCAGATCACGGTATAATCAAATTAGAACTCAGGATTAAGAAACTCACTCAAAACTGCACAAGTACATGGAAACTGAACAACCTGCTCCTGAATGACTACTGGGTGAGTAAGAGAGAAATAAATAAGTTCTTTGAAACCAGTGAGAACAAAGACACAACTTACCAGAATCTCTGGGACAAAGCTAAAGCAGTGTTTAGTGGGAAATTTATAGCACGAAATGCCCACAGGAGAAAGTGGGAATGATCTCAAATTGACACCCTAACATCACAATGAAAAGAACTAGAAAAGCAAGAGCAAACCAATTCAAAAGCCAGTAGAAGACAAGAAATAACTAAGACCATAACAGAACTGAAGGAGATAGAGACGTGAAAAACCCTTCTAAAAAATCAGTGAATTTAGGAGCTGGTTTTTTGAAAAGATTAACAAAATAGACTGCTAGCCAGACAAATAAAGAAGAAAAGAGAGAAGAATAAAAAAGACACAATAAAACACGATAAAGTGGATATCACCACTGATCCCACAGAAATAAAAACTACCATCAAAGAATAGTAGAAAGACCTCTACACAAATAAACTAGAACATCTAGAAGAAATGGATACATTCCTGGAAATATACACCCTCCCAAGACTAAACCAGAAAGAAGTCAAATACGTGAATAGACCAATAACAAGTTCTGAAATTGAGGCAGTAATTTATAACCTACCAACCAGAAAAAGCCCCGGACCGGACAGAGTCATAGCCACATTCTACAAGTTGTGCAAAGAGGAGCTGGTACCATTCCTTCGGAAATGATTCTAAACAATAAAAAAAGGAACTTCTCCCTAACTAATTTTATGAGGTCAGCATCATCCTCATACCAAGACCTGGCAGAGACAAAACAAAAAAAGAAAATTCCAGGCCAGTATCCTTGATGAACATCAGTGCCAAAATCCTCAGTAAAATACTGGCAAACCGAATTCAGCAGCACATCAAAAAACTTATCCACCACAATCAAGTCAGCTTCATCCCCGGGATGCTGGTTCAACATACACAAATCAATAAACATAATCCATCACATAAACAGAACCAATGACAAAAACCACATGATTATCTCAACAGATGCAGAAAAGGCCTTTGACAAAATTCAACACCCCTTCATGCTAAAAACTCTCAAAAAACTAAGTATTGCTAGAACGTATCTCAAAATAATAAGAGCTATTTGTGACAAACCCATAGCCAATATACTGAGTGGGCAAAAGATAGAAACATTCTCTTTGAAAACTGGCACAAGACAAGGGTGTCCTCTCTCACCACTACCATTTAACATAGTATTGGAAGTTCTGGCCAGGACAATCAGGAAAGAGAAAGAAATAAAGTGTATCCAATTAGGAAAAGAGGAAGTCAAATTGTCTCTCTTTGCAGATGACATAATTGTATATTTAGAAAACCCCATTGTCTCAGCCCAAAATCTCCTTAAGCTGATAAACAACTTCAGCAAAGTCTCAGGATAAAAATCAATGCGCAAAAATCACAGTCATTCCTATACACCAATGATAGACAAACAGAGAGCCAAATCATGAGTGAACTCCCATTCACAACTGCTACAAAGAGAATGAAGCACCTGGGCATCCAACTTACAAGGGATGTGAAGGACCTCTTCAAGGAGAACTACAAACCGCTGCTCAAGGAAATAAGAGAGGACACAAACAAATGGAGAAACATTTCATGCTCATGGATAGGAAGAATCAATATCCTGAAAATGGCCATATTGCCCAAAGTAATTTATAGATTCAATGCTATCACCAGCAAGCTACCATTGACTTTCTTCACAGAGTTAGAAAAAAATACTTTAAATTTCATATGGAACCCCAAAAGAGCTCATATAGCCACGACAATCCCAAGCAAAAAGAACAAAGCTGGAGGCATCACGCTACCTGACTTCAAACTGTACTACAAGGCTGCAGTAACCAAAACGGCATTGTACTTGTACCAAAGCAGATATATAGACCAATGAAAGGGAATAGAGGTCTCAGAAATAATGCCACACATCTACAACCATCTGATCTGTGACAAACCTGACAAAAACAAGCAATGGGGAAAGGATTCCATATATATATGTACATATGTGTATATGTGTGTGTGTGTGTGTGTGTGTGTGTGTATATATATAATTTTTTTTGAGATGGAATCTTGCTGTGTTGCCCAGGCTGGAGTGCAGTGGCATGATCTCAGCTCACTGCAACCTCTGCCTCTGGGATTCAGGTGATTCTCTTACCTCAGCCTCCTAAATAGCTGAGATTACAGGTGTGGGTCACCATGCCTGGCTAAATTTTTGTATTTTTAGTAGAGACGGGGTTTTACCATGTTAGCCAGGATGGTCCTGATCTTCTGACCTCATGATCCTCTAGCCTCAGCCTCCCAAAGTGCTGGGATTACAGGCGTGAGCCACCACATCTGTCCAGGATTTTCTATTTCATAAATGGTGTTGGGAAACCTGGCTAGCCATATGCAGAAAACTGAAACTGGACCCCTTCCTTACACCTTATACAAAAGTTAACTCAAAGTGGATTAAAGACTTATACATATGACCTAAAACTATAAAATCCCTAGAAGAAAACCTAGGCAATACCATTCAGGTCATAGGCATGGGCAAAGACTTCATGACTAAAACACCAAAAGCAATGGCAACAAAAGCCAAAAGTGACAAATGAGATCTAATTAAGCTAAAGAGTTTCTGCACAGCAAAAGAAAATAGTATCAGAGTGAACAGGCAACCTACAGAATGAAAATTTTTGCAATCTATCCATCTGACAAAAGGCTAATATCAAGAATCTATAAGGAACTTAAACAAATTTACAAGAAAAAAAAAACCCATCAAAAAGTAGGCAGAGGATATGAACAAACACTTCTCAAAATAAGACATTTATGTGGCCAAGAAACATGAAAAAAAGCTCATCATCACTGGTCATTAGAGAAATGCAAATCAAAACCACAATGAGATACCATCTTATGCCAGTTAGAATGGTGATCATTGAAAAGTCAGGAAACAACAGATGCTTGAAAGGATGTGGAGAAATAGGAACAGTTTTATGCTGCTGGAATTGTAAATTAGTTCAACTATTGTGGAAGACAGTGTGGAGATTCCTCAAGGATCTGGAACCAGAAATATATTTGACCCAGCAATTCCATTACTAGGTACATTTCCAATGGATTATAAAGACACATGTACACGTATGTTTATTGCAGCACTATTCACAATAGCAAAGACTTTGAACCAACCCAAATGCCCATCAATGTTAGATTCGATAAAGAAAATATGGCACCTATACACCATGGAATACTATGCAGTCATAAAAAAGGATGAGTTCATGTCCTTTCCAGAGACAGTCATAAAAAAGGATGAGTTCATGTCCTTTCCAGAGACAAGGATGAAGCTGGAAACTATCATTCTCAGCAAATAACACAGGAATAGAAAACCAAACACCACATGTTCTCATAAGTGAGAGCGGAACAATGAGAATACCATGGACACAGGGAGGGGAACATTGTACACCAGGGCCTGTTGGGGAGTGGGGAACTAGGGAATGGAGAGCATTAGGAGAAATATCTAATGTAGGTGACAGGTTGAAGGGTGCAGCAAACCACCATGACACGTGTATACCTATGTAACAAACCTGCATGTTCTGCACATATATCCCAGAACTTAAAGTATTTAAAAAAAAAAAAAAAAGCAGATAATAAACCTCACAGTAAGGGCCTTATGTAAGTGGTTTCCAAAGCCTCTTCCTGGAAGCCTCTAGGATATTGTTTTTATCTTTGGTGTGTTACAAAATTTTGTGGAGATATTTCTAAATATTGGTCTTTGTTGTTCATTATGCTCAGCATTTACTTATTTTAATTTGGAACTATGTGTCCTTGGTGCTGGGATGTTTACCTCTTCATTCTTATCTAATTCCATCTACCTACTATCTTTTAGAGATTTTAACAAATTTCTGGTCTGCTGATGGCTTTATCTTCCTTTCCTAGGGCTGAGATAACTGTCCTCCATCTTTCTTTGCTGTTATTTTTATAGACATTTTTGAGGAAGGAGATATAAACACCTATGTGCATAGTCTGCTATGTAGAAGCAGAAGCTTTGGTGCCATAGTATCATTTACATTAGAAGCAGAACACTTTACTGAACGGAAATATCATCATAAATCTCTATATAGCTACATATTTATCGTATTACATCTGATCTATGCCAACCCTCTATTAGTGGATATTTAGGTTACTTATGGTTCCTTAAATCATTTTTAATTTTTTCATTAATTTTTTGTTTCCAATTTTAAAATCTCTTTTATCTAGATACACACAAAAAATCTACAAACAAAATACTACTATAACTCAAATTTGTATTTTTTCTAATTGTATATTAGAAAAATATTCCGTTTTTTTTCTGAAGGTGATAATCATTTGAAGATCAATTAGGAGAGACTGACTCTTTTGAGGGCCAAATAAGAAGGAAATTCAACATAAAGAGCTTTTGACAGCCAATCTGGAGACAAATAAATACTCAGAGATAGGTCTGGTCTTCATTTTCCAGTACAATGGAAACTGAACTGAACGAGTAGAATGGTATAACTGTTGATATGGACAGGCATGCCTGCTAAAAGCAACCAACATTTTTCCCAGCATTAGGTAGTCATCCTCAAGAGCCATTGAAATGGGAACAGAGAGACATTTTCTATTAGGAAGAGTCAATACCAAAGGTCAGTGAAAGGCCTTTTTGGCTGTCTCTTAGGCGTAAGAAAGTTTTAAGAATTCATAGATGGATAAAAAATGTTTTAAACATGTGTTCCAAATCAATTATCCTAAGCAGTCTAACATTGGTCCAGTTTTTGAAGTTTTTCATCATTGATTTATACAACAGAAGGATGAGCCTAAAAGTATATGTTGTTCTATACTAAAGTCATGTTAGTGCAATTAGTTGGCTGCTAAATCTTTATCAATGGTGTGCCATTCAGAGCCTAGATTTTTGAAATATAGCACCAAGGCCTATAGAAGGACCTCTCAATGGAAAGTAGAGCATTGGTCCTCCAGAAAGTACCTATTTCTTTAAATGTTCCACTGCTTCAAATTAATCAGAAGTGTGGATGTTCTGAACATTGTAGCTGAGCTTTTTCTCCTAGTAGGAGCTGTACATAATGTGTTCAAGAACAAGAAATGATCAAGATTTATTCCTTTGTGTCACAGATATCCAAAGCCGAAATGTATATAAAAAAGCTTTCATTGAAAGGTGGAAATTACTATAACTCTAAATTAATAATGAAAATTATTGAAAATAAGCACAATTCCAACTTTAAAAACTTTTTTCTCTTCAACATTATTTATGGCTACTGTTCTCTTTGCAATTATGCTTATCTGTTAAGAACTAACTTTTGGAGTCTACTGTTTTATTCTTGAACCAGTAAAGGACTTCCCCCAAATGCTCTAATTGCAAGCACACTCAGGAATGGAAAGATCTGTAGGAATACTCTAAGGCATCTGCATCTGGTTAGGAGTCAAAAGCTCTTGGCTTAGCTTCATTCTATCTCATCTGTAAAATTGGATTATTAATGTTATATCTGACTAACTGAAAGATTGTGAAGAATAAATAGAACTATGGGTATAAACATAGTATGTAAAAGCAAGATATTAATATTTTTACACATCCTTGGAAATTTATGGGATCTCATTTTGAAAAAGAGGAAGGAAATGTCTTTTTGTCCTCTCCTCCGTTGCTAGGTTATTGGGTATATTAGTCAGCTTGGGCCGCCATAACAAGATACCATAGACTGGGCGGTTTAAAAAACAGAAATTTATTTTCTCACAGTTCTGGATGCCAGAAGTCCAAGATCAAGTTTCCAGCCAATTCAGTTTCTGGTGAGGATGCTCTTCCTGTCTTGCAGATGGCCATGTTTTTGCTGTGTCCTCACATGGCCTTTCCTCAGTGTGTGCACATGGAGAAGGAAAGAGAGTGAGCTCTCTGTGTCTTTTCCTGTAAGGACACTAATCAGATCAGAGCCCTATCCTCATTTAACCTTAGTTAGTTTCATAGTCCAGTTACAGCCACGCCGAGGGTTAGGGCTTCAACACATGAATTTTGGTGGAAAGGGGGTACATGAACATTCAGTCCACAACATCAGGGAAGATTAAGTTGTCTGGCACTACAGAGTCCTCAGCTGTAGGCTCATAAATAGCAGTGCCTCAAATGACGCATCAACACAGAAAAAAGGACTAAGCACTAAAGATTTGTTTTCCAGAACTTCTCAAGTAGCTTTTTCATGAAGGCTCTTCCGTTCTTGGTCAGTACTTGAAGAGAACAAAATATTTAAATTTTGAGATGCCACTATTCTTTTCATACAATTTCTGATGTTGTCAAAACATTTTGAACTTTATTGGACTCCTGAGATGGTGGTATGTCCCTACAGACAGGAGAAAATAGTGATTCTGGAAGTACAGATTATTCATAAATCAAGAGGTGCTCACTTTGGAGAAGTCTACCAACAGGTACCGGGGTCTGTATGCCTGGCTTAAATTTGGAGGGCTAAAATGTCTTCTGCTTATGTTATTGACTAAAACGACTGATGTTGAAATAACCACTCCATCATGTGAGCCTCAAATGACAGAGCCATATTTTCCTGGAAAGACTATGCAACAATCTTTAAATAATTATATGTATATATATATATAATTTTAGGTGAAGCCTCTGAGGGCTAACAATTTACTCATATTGACAGGACATTTCTAGGGGGACAGTCAAAATTAGAAGGCCAATCTCTATTCCCTAATGGAAAATATTAGAAAATGATTATATAGACAAGTTTTACTGTGATGTGCCATTTATTCTCCTGAGCATTTTTCTTTATGTTTTTGAAACAATGTTAAATGAGACTCTATCTTGGTTTTGGCTAAGGCCTCAAAGGTTGAGAACAAAACAAAATTTGCCAAGCATCTCCCTATTCCAAAGTGAGGTGCTAGACATGCCAAGGATGTGGTCATCTGGTGTGTGAAAGCACTGGGATAGGAGAAGACCAGTTGCTAGAGTTCTGGAATGGCTCAGAACCCCAGCAACTGGTCTTCTATTGCAGTGTTTTCATGGAGGAGGACAGCCCAACGTTTTGTCTTTACCTCAAGCCTGTGGGAGACAGAATTTGACATAAAAAATTAAGGGACCTACTGGATCGACATCTTCCTTAGACTTAAGGGCTCTAAGGGTGAAAAGCCATTGGGCTGTTGTGGGGAAAAACTGCACCAATGTAGTTTAGCACCAGTGGCTGGGTAATGACGTTTCCTCTGAGGGCCAGGCAGAAGAGAGAAACATCCTTAGAACAATCCTTCAAAGGAGCTGAACGTGATGGGCAGTGGTGGTGGGCTATTGACTGGATTCCAACATGATAGTCTATATGGCGTGGGCCCCCAGAACGTTGGGGCTGAAATTAGGGCTTAAAAGAGGCCAGCAAGATATGACCTCTGTTCTGGGACATGCAATGGGAGATTTCCAGTGGAAGATATTGAATCTCTGAGAAACATACAGAGGTATCTTGTGATTAGAAACATCCACCAAGCCCAGAGCACAGCTTAAGGCCTATTCCCTGAAGGGGTCAGAAAACAAAGTGGAAACAGAGGAGCAGAGGAGCAAGACAGGGAATTGAAGCAGGTGCTGGTGACCACTTTTGCCTTTCTTACTTCAGGCTTCCTAGGCTAGAGGGGGCTTGACCTGGGAGAAGTCTTAATTTTGAAAGATATGTAGGGTTTGATGATTACACTGAACCACACATTTTAATTATTGAAAGAACAACTTCCTTCAGCTAAGAGTGACCTGAGAACTTGTTATTATTTGAGAGTAACCATATAAAATTTATGGGATTTTCTTGAGATTCTAACCTTGGACAAAAGCAGAACTAGCCAAAAAAAAAAAAAAAAAAAAATGAGTTTAGTAGAATGTGTGTGTGTGTGTGTGTGTGTCTGTATGTCTGTGTGTGTGTACATTGAGGGAAGTGGCAACGGATAGTAGTAGTAGAACATTTTTCATTGGTATCCTATAACATGTTGCTTAATCAAATAAATAGCTATATATTTGTAGTGCCTGGAGAAAATTTCATCTAATGCCTATCAGGTAATCTAGTACTTATAGATAAATAATCTTTCATTAGAAACTGAATATCTTGAGTATCTGTTTAGTATCTTGTCTCTAACCCATAATACAATGCCTGCCATATGCCCAATAAATATTTATTGGATTAGCAGCTACTTGGAGGTAGTGGAGATAGATAGTATGGCTTAAGAGCTTAGGTTCTGCATTTAGATAAACCTGGGTTCGGTCAGGCATGGTGGTTCATGCCTGTAATCCCTGCATATAGGGAGGCTGAGGCAGGTGGATCACCTGAGGTCAGGAGTTTGAGACCAGCCTGGCCAATATGGTGAAACCCCATCTCTACTAAAAATACAAAAAAATTAGCTGGGTGTGGTGGGGCACACCTGTAATCCCAGCTACTCGGGAGGATGAGGCAGGGAGAATTGCTTGAACCTGGGAGGTGGAAGTTGCAGTGAGCCAAGATCGCATCACTGTACTCTAGCCTGGGTGACAAAGCGAGACTCTTTGTCTCAAAAATAAAATAAAATAAAATAATAAATAAAATAAATAAAATAAAATACATAAATAAAATAAATAAATTAAAAAATAATAAATAAATAAAAATAGATAAACCTGGGTTCAAATCCTAGCTCCACCATTTGCTTGCTCTGTGATTTTAGACAATTTTTAAGTGTCTTTGTGCTTTAGAGTCTTGTCTTTTACGTATATATAATAGTAGTTTATGGAGCTTTTGCAGGAGTACATAAGATAAGGTAACTGGATATAAGCACATGGCCTGACTCATGTAGTGATCAATTTGTAGGAGTCATAACTTATGTTTATAAACTGTTGCTACATTTTACCCTTTTATAAAGAGCTTACACTCCATTCAAATATTGTCAGCTTAAGCTGAGTTTTACTCAAAAGAAACATGCTACTTTTAGGAACCAATTAAAGTAGTTCCTTCCCTCCCTCCTTCCCTTTCTTCTTTCCCTTCCTTCTGCTTTAACCATATTACCTTGAGCAAGGTATGGTGAGTTCAGAACAGATTAGGAGAAACCAGAACGAGTTTCACAGTTTTGTGCCTCACAGTTGCCTGGGGAGAAACACAGGAACACTCAGCAGAAGCACTGCAGTCACGAGGCAGAGCGAGAGAGGGCAACTGAGGGCAAGTGCCTTTATTGTGGTTTCTGCAGGCAGGGCAAGCAGGGTTAGGGTTAGCACGGTTAGGGTTGGCTAGCATTAATAATTTCAATGAGCTGTGGGGCCTAAGGGCTGACCCTGGGGAAATTAGGCTTTGTATATAATGGCCTGGCTCCTGGGGAAGTGGTTGGAAGTGCGGACTTAATCACCTATTCAGGAAGGGTAACTGACTATCCTTTAGCCAGGGCCTCACAACTGAGTCAAGATACCAATTTAAAACCTAAGAGAGGGAAAGATGGCTGACTAGTCCCAGCCAGGTAGAACAGCTCTCACCAAGGGACTGAGATAATGGGCATGCTTTTAATGAATCTTCATAGGGAAGGCACCAAGAATGGGTGGAGGGAAGACACAGAAGCTGGGCTGAAGCAGGGAGAAAACTGAGAACCTTGCATGAGGCTACCATGCACTGGTACTCATTTTTAGACCACAATAGCTCCAGG
This sequence comes from Rhinopithecus roxellana, assembly GCF_007565055.1. Classification (NCBI taxonomy): domain Eukaryota; kingdom Metazoa; phylum Chordata; class Mammalia; order Primates; family Cercopithecidae; genus Rhinopithecus; species Rhinopithecus roxellana. The sequence goes on from NC_044553.1 coordinate 100,538,135, forward strand.
GTAATAGGTGAGTTGAACTGGCATGGAGCAACCTGCTCTTACCACTGAATTCTGGAATCCCAGCAGGCCAACCTCCTTGACCACTGTTAGGGACAAACCGCCCCAGAAAGGTTCTTGGTACTGCCAACACTCCCCCAAAACCCCTCTGTACTGCCCACCCCTCCCCTTAATGCACTGCAACTCTTCTCTGTGCCATTCACCCTTCCCCCTAGACTCTTTACATTTCTAAGCCCTTACCCAGGTGCTGGGGTAGAGCCAGCAGACTTCACTTGTCAGGCCTTGCTGCAGTAAACCCCAACTACAAGTCATCCAGACTACACAGGGGAAGGTTGTGGGAAGCATAAACAAACTACCTACACCCTCCTGTAAGTTTCTTTATCTAGCTGCTACTGTAAATGTCACAAGGTGATATATGGCAAAGTTAACCAATAAACAGCTTCAGGGTCTCTCTCCCCCATATAAACCCCTCATTTTGTAAGCTCAGGGCTGCCTCCTCTGTCTGTAGTGGAGCAGCCGGCAGGTTCAATAAACTTATTTGCCTGACTTTGGGTCTATTTTTCCTTTCTCTCAGCTGACCTTACAACTACCATGGACACTTGAGTTGACAGGGAGAGCTGCTTAAAGAAGTAGTAGGGGCAGCAAGCCAGCTGTAGGGGCCTAATACAAGTCCTTCAGAGTTACAGCGTGCAGTCCAGGAGTTGAGAACCAAGCATTGGCTCTCAACTGAGAACCCTAAAATCACAAGATTTTAGAAGAAAATCTAAAAGAAGCCAGTTGGCTGAATTTACCTCATACCACAATCAATCCCTCAAGGTCATCAAATAGGATAATGGGGGAAAAAAAATCAAAAATCAGCACTGGAGTCCAGAAGGTTTGGTGTGGGGATGTCTGTAGTGAAGCATGGCTGGGAATGGCCATCCCCCTAGGCTTGACTTGCTCCCATAGGAGACTTCAGCCCTAGAAGAACTGTCAGACCTGATCTCTGCAGGGTGACTTTGCCCAGCAGACAGGGCTGGTCTGACCTGAGCCCTCTTTGGGGTCCCAGACTGGCCACACCTGCTTGCAGGGCAGTCTCAGGTGTAATTGGAGCCCACACAGTAGCTTCTATGCTATCCAACTATGCCTGACTGGTGGAGAGCTCCAATGAGGCAGCCCCTATGGCCGTGTACCAGCCTGCCTGCTTCCTCCTCATACTGCAGCTTTCCTCAGGACTCACAGAAACTCCCACATTGCTTTGCTCTTGTGTGTCTGCATAGGCAGTTTTTGCTTTCCTTTCCCACCCCCAGCATTAGAGAGTGTAGTCTGCCTCCCCTTTCCCTGCTGACTACAGTTACAAACACAGCCTTGGTGGGCACAGAGTCACCAAGCCCCACCCCCACCAGCACCTTGCCCTCGTGCTAACACTGTGCGGAGAGCAGGGGATCCTCCCACAGCCTGAGCAATAACTCCTGCTTGTGGGGTACACAGAAGGCACACAGTTCTGTGCCCACCAGTGCTCCACCCCTGCACCAATACCACCTCCAGTGCCACCATGCATACAATTTGCAGCAGGGACCCCTGCTCCCTCTCCCTACTTTCCCAGCCTCACCCCTTCCCCCTGCTGTGTTTCCTCCATCACTGTGGTGAGCACATGCAGGGAGGCAGGTACACCAGCACCGTTAGCACTCTGCCACAGCTGCCACACCTTGGCTCCCCAAGTGCAGAAGATTTCAGACTTTGAAAAACCAGAGAACAAAGTTGGTGCCTAATACAAGTCCCTCAGAGTTAGAGCATGCAGTCCAGGAGTTGAGAACCAAGCATTGGCTCTCAACTGAGAATCCTAAAATCTCCCAGAAAAGAAGCCAGTTGGCTGAATTTACCTCATACCACAATCCCTCAAGGTCATCAAATAGGATAACAGGGGAAAAAAATCCAAAAAGTCAGCAACTTCAAAGATTGAAGGTAGATACATCCACAAAGGTAAGAATCAGTGCAAGAATGCTGAAACCTCAAAAACCCAGAGTGCTATCTTTCCTTCAAATGACCAGATCACCTCTCCAGCAAGGGTTCTGAACTGGACTGCGAAAGCTGAAATGACAGAAATAGAATTCAGAATATGGATAGTAATGAAGATCACTGAACTACAGAAATACACTGAAACCCAACTCAAGGAAGCTAAAAATGATAAAACAATGCAGGAGCTGACAGACAAAATAACCAGTTTAGAAAAGAAAGTAACCAACCTGATAGAGCTGAAAAGCACACTACAAGAATTCCGTAATGCAATTATCAGATTAATAGCAGAGTAGACCAAGCAGAGGAAAGAATCTCAGAGCTTGAAGCCTGTTTTTTTGAAATAAAATGATCAGACAAGAATAGAGAAAAAAGAACAAAAAGAAATGAACAAAACATCTGAGAAATATAGGAATATGTAGAGAGACTGAGTCTATGACTCATTGATGTAACTGAAAGAGATGGGGAGAATGGAACCAGCTTGCAAAACATATTTCAGGATATCATCCACGAGATCTTCCCTAATATAGCTAGAGAGGCCAATGTTCAAATTCAGGAAATACAGAAAACCTCAGTAGGATATTTCATGAGAAGATCATCCCCAAGATGCATACCTGATGCATCAGGTTTTCCAAGGACAAAATAAAAGAAAAAATGTTAAAGTCAGCTAGAGAAAAAGGTCAAGTCATCTACAAAGAGAAGCCCATCAGACTAACAGCAGACCTCCCAACCAAAAACCTTACCAGCCAGAAGAGATTGGGGGCCAGTATTCAACATTCTTAAGAAAAGTAATTTCAACCCATTAATATCTGGTCAAACTAACCTTTGTAAGTGAAGGAGAAATAAGATCCTTTTCAGACAAGCAAATGCTGAGGGAATTCATTGCTATGAGACCTGCCTTACAAGAGCTCCTGAAGAAACCAATAAATATGGAACGAAGGACCAGCCACTGCAAAAACACACTGAAGTACACAAATGCAATCACATAAACGAGTCTGCAAAATAGCTAACACCATGAAGACAGGATCAAATCCACACATATCAATACTAACCTTGAATATAAATGGGCTAAATGACCTAATTAAAAGACACAGTGAAAGCTGGACAAAGAACCAAGACCCACTGGTACGCTGTCTTCAAGAGGCCCATCTCACATGCGATGACACTCAGATGCTCAAAATAAAAGAATGAAGAAAAATTACCAAGCAAATGGAAAACAGAAAAAAAGCAGGGATTGCAATCCTGGTTTCTAACAAAACTCCTTAAACCAACAAAAATCAAAAAAGACAAAGACATTACATAATAGCAAATGATTCAATTCAATAAGAAGACCTAACTATCCTAAATATAAATGTACCCAACACTGAAGCACCCAGATTCATAAAGCAAGTTCTTAGAAACTGTCAAAGAGACTTAGACTCCCATACAATAATAGAGACTTTAACACCCTGCTAATATTAGCCTGCCTTCAATAGGCAGAGAATTAACAAAGATATTCAGGTCCTGAACTCAGCACTGGATCAAATGGATCTAATAGACATGTATAGAACTACCACCCAAAAACAACAGAATACACATTCTTCTCATCACAGCATGGCACATACTATAAAATTCACCACATAATTGAAAGTAAAACACTCTTCAGCAGATGCAAAAGAATAGAAATAATAACAAACTCTCTCTTGGACAGCAATGCAATCAAATATCAAGACTAAAGAATATACTCACAAAACCACAAAATTACATGGAAATTGAATATCTTACTCCTGAATGACTTTTGGGTAAATAATGAAATTAAGGCAGAAATCAAGAAGTTCTTTCAAACCAATGAGAAAAGTGCAACATACCAGAATCCCTGGGACACAGCTTAGGCCATGTTAAGAGAGAAATGTATAGCACTAAATGCCCACATCAAAAGTTAGAAAGATCTCGAGTTAACAACCTAACATGACAACAAAAGAACTGGAAAGCCAAGAGCAAACCAACACCAAAGCAAACAGATGACAAGAAATAATCAAAACCAGAGCTGAACTGAGGGAGATTGAGACATGGAAAACCATTCAAAAGATCAATAAGTCCAGGAGCCAGTTTTTTGAAAAAATAAATAAAATAGAGTGCTAGGTAGAATAATAAAAGAAGAGAGAAAATTTAAACAATCACGTGTGACAAAGAAGATATTACCACGGACCTCACAATAATACACAGAACCGTCAGAGAATGTTATGAACTCCACTATACACGTAAAGTAGAAAATCTAGAAGAAATAGATAAATTCCTGGACACATACACTCTCCTAAGACTGAACCAAGAAGAAATTGAATCCCTGCAAAGATGAATAATGAGCTCTGAAATTGTCAGTAATAAATAGCCTACTAACTAAACTAAGCCCTGGACCAGATGGATTCATAGCTGAATTTTACCAGATGTACAAAGAACAGCTGGTACCATTCCTACTGAAACTATTCCAAAATATTGGGGAGGATAGACACCTCCCTAACACTTTCTATGAGGCCAGCATCATCCTGATACCAAAACCTGTAGTGATTTTGGTATTGGGATGTTGCTGGCCTCATAGATTGACAGAGATGCAACACCACCATAAAAGAAAACCTCAGGCCAATACCCTTAATGAACATCAATGTAAAAATTCTCAACAAAATACTGGCAAACACACTTCAGCAGCACATCAAAAAGCTTATGCACCATGATCAAGTATTCTTTATTCCTGGGATGCAAGGTTGTTAGTTCAACATATGCAGATCAATAAATGTAATTTCTCACATTAACAGAATGAAAGATAAAAACCACATGATTACCTCAATAGATGCAGAAAAGGCTTTCAATAAAATCCAATGCTCCCTCATGGTAAAAAACTCTCGATAAACTAGGTGTTGAAGGAACACACCTCAAAATAAGAGCCATCTATGATAAACTCAAAGCCAACATCATGCTGAATGGGCAAAAGCTGGAAGCAAATTGTGGAAAGCTGGCACAAGACAAGGATGCCATCTCTCACCACTTCAGTTCAACATAGTATTGAATGTTCTGACTGGGGCAATCAGGCAAGAAAAGAAAGGTCATTCAAATAGGAAGAGAGGAAGTCCAACTATCCTTGTTTGCCAAAAACACAATCCCATATATGGAAAAACCCAGAGTCTCAGCCCTAAAACTCCTTAAGTTGATAAACAACTTCAGCAAAGTCTCATCATACAAAATCAACATGCAAAAATCACTGACATTGGTATACACCAGTAATAGTGAAGATGGGAGCCAAACCAGAAATGCAATTCCATTCACAATTGCCACAAAAAGAATAAAACACCTAGGAATACAGCTAACTAGGGAGGTGAAAGATCTCTACAACAGAACTACAGAACACTGCTCAGAGAAATTAGAGATGACACAAACAAATGGAAAAACAGTCCATGCTCATGAATAGGAAGAATTAATTTCATAAAAATGGCCATACTGCTGAAAGCAATTTATAGATTCAGTGCTATTTCTATTAAACTACTATTGAGATTCTTCACAGAATTGGAAAAAAAACTATAATAAAATTCATATGTAATAAAAAGCCTAAATAGCCAGGGCAATCCTAAACAAAAAGAACAAAGCTGGAAGCATCACACTACCTAACTTCAAACTATAGTACAGGGTTATAGTAAACAAAACGACGTGGTACTGTTACAAAAACAAACACATAGACCAATGAAAGAGAATGGAGAACCCATAAATAAGGCCACACACACCTACATCCATCCAATCTTTGCAAAACCCGAGAAAAACAAGTAATGGGGAAAGGATTTCCTATTCAATAAATGGTGCTGGGACAACTGGCTAGCCATATGCAGAAAATTAGAATTGGACCCCTTCCTTACACCATATACAAAGATCAACTCAAGATGAATTAAAGACTTAAATGTAAAACCCAAAACTCTAAAAACCTTGGAAGACAACCTAGGTAATACCATTCTGGACATAGGCACATGCAAATATTTCATGACCAAGATGCTGAAAACAATTGCAACAAAAGCAAAAATTGACAAATGGGATCTAAACTAAAGAGCTTCTGCACATCAAAAGATACTATCAACAGATTGAATAGACAACCTACAGAATGGGAGAAAATTTTTGCAAACTATGCATCTGACAAAGGTCTAATATCCAGCATCTATAAGGAACTTAAATTTATAAGAAAACAAACGGCCCCATTAAAAAAAAAAAAAAGTGGGCAAAGGACATGAATAAACAATTCTCAAAAGAAGACATACATGCAGCAACAGTCATTTGAAAAAAAGATCAACATCACTGATCATTAGAGCAATGTAAATTAAAACCACAATGTGAAATCATCTCACATGGGTCAGAATGAGTATTGTTAGAAACTCAAAAAATTAACACATGTTGGCGAGGTTGCAGAGAAAAAGGAAGGCTTATACACTGTTGGTGGGAGAGTAAGTTAGTTCAGCCATTGTGGAAGACAGTGTGGCAATTCCTCAAAGACCTAAAGACAGAAATACTATTTTATCCAGTAATCCCATTACTAGGTATATACTCAAAAGAATATAAATTGTTATATTATAAAGACACATGAATATGTATCTTCATTGCAGCACTATTCACAATAGCGAAGTGATGGAATCAACCCAAATTCCCCTCAATGATAGGCTGGACAAAGAAAATGTTGTACAGATATACAAATGAATACTATGCAGACATAAAAGAGAATGAGATCATGTGCTTTGCAGGGACATAGATAGAGCTGGAGGCCATTATTTTTAGCCAACTAACCCAGGAACAGAAAACCAAATACCACATGTTCTCACTTAGGAGTGGGAGCTAAATGATGAGAACACATGGACACATAGAGGGGAACCACAAACACTGGGGCCTATCAGAGGGTGGAGGGTGGCAAGAGGGAGAGGATCAGGAAAAATAACTAATGGGTACTAGGCTTAATAACTGGGTGACTAATCCACACAACAAACCCCATGACACAAGTTTATCTGTATAAGAAACCTGCACATGTACCTTTGGACTTAAAAAATAGATAAAAGCTAATTAAACTACATAGAGTCAGATGTTGGTAGGAACTGAGGTGAGGGAGAAGAATCTATCCTGCATTTTGTAAATTCTAACTGCCTGCAAAGGCACTCTGGTAGGTCAGACTTGAACAGCTTTAATGCCATTAACGTCAATTCTTTTAATGTGTGAAAATTTCCACCTAATGGGAGAGCAAAAGGCTTATTGTTAAAGTTTACTTAGTAAAGCACATTTGGGAAATGTTTCAGAAATCCTTATGAAAGAATTCTGAAGTGCCTAGTTATTGTCAATAGTCTATTTATAGATGTTTATCAAGCATTTTTTTCTCTTCAATTCATGGTTAACAGAAAAACCAAACTCTGTAAAATATTTTGAAGAGGTTTATTCTAGGCAATCACTGACGATAGCCCAGAGAACATAGTCTCAAGAGGTCCTGAGAAAGTACACTCAAAGAGATTAGTTAACTGTTTGGTTTCATGCATTTTAAGGAGACAGAAATAACAGGAAAAAACATGAATTATACATGGAAGGTATGTATTGGTTTATCCCCAAAAGGCAAGACATTTTAAAGAGGGTCCTTACAAGTCATATGTGGGCTTTAGGGATTCTTTAGTTGACAATAGGTTGATGGAGTTAAGCTGTTGTTTAAAGACTTGAAGTCAGTAGAAGGAAATGCTTGGGTTAAGATAAGAGGGTTGTGAGGGCAAAAGCATTTGTTGTGTAGATGAAGCCTCCTATGTAGCTGCCTTCAGAGAGACTAGATTGGAAAATGTCTATTTTCAGACCTTAAAGGTGTCAGACCCTCAGTTAATCTCTCCTAGATCCAGGAAAGGCCTAGAAAGGGAAGGCTGGCTGCATTAGTGAAGAGTCTGTACAGGTGCAAGTGTCCACCACAAAACATGGCTTTGCAGGGCTATTTCCAAATATGTCAAAAATATACTTTGCAGTAAAATATTTTTATTTCCTTCAGAGTCTGCTGTCATGTGATGTGATACCAGAGTCAGGTCATAAAATAAACCATATGATACACATTTAATTAAAAAGCAAACTCTGTTTAATGAGATTTTATGGTTTGTAGGATGTGACTTAACTCTTTGCCTGCATAGCCTTAGGTTTTGTTTATAATCTGGTATCTTTTTGCCACAAAGAGTCTGTTTTTTCAGTCTTGAGATATCTGTTTTAACCTTAATGCCAGTCAGTTGTGCCTAAACTCCAAAAGGGAGGGGGTATAGTGAGGCATAGCTCATCTGTCCATCAAGACCAGGAATTCAGTTTTTTTAGGTTTCTTTGGGATCTCATTGGCCAAGAGGGGGATCTATTCAATCAGTTGTGGGGCTTAGAATTTTATTTTTGGTTTACAAAACCATAAACTGGCCCATAAATATAGAGCCTCTCAGTTATTCAAGTCAGAGTCTTTTCCTACTGCCCTGCTAGAATATTTGTCACCAGTGTGAAGGAAATCAAAATATTTTACCTCAAAATATATTTTTTGACATATTATGAAATAGCTGCCACAGGGCTAGCCCACTGAAATGGCCCCCAAAAGCTGCCTTCTGTGGGGGAAATTTATATCTTAGAGAATCTCCGTAAATGCAGCCATGGCTTCCCTTTTTAGGCTTTTCCTGGATCTAGGTTTAAATTAATTAAGAATCTGACACCTTAAAAGGTCTGAAAAGAAACATTTCCCATGTATTCTTTCTGATGGCTACTGCCTAGGAGGCTTCATCTACCTAACGTGGACAGCTTGTCCTCTCTCCACTCTGTTTTCGCCCGTCTCCTCTCTCCTCTTCTTTTTTTGAGATGGAGTCTCGCTCTGTTGCCCAGACTGGAGTGCAGTGGCATGATCTCAGCTCACTGCAACCTCTGCCTCCTGGGTTCAAGCGATTCTCCTGTCTCAGCCTTCTGAGTAGCTGGGATTACAGGTGCCAACCACCATCCCTGGATAATTTTTGTATTTTTAGTAGAGATAGAGTTTCACTATGTTGACCAGGCTGGTCTCAAATTCCTTAACTCAGGTGATCCCCCTGCTTTGGCCTCCCAAAGCACTAGGACTATAGGCGTGAGCCCCCATGCCCCGCTGAGCCCCCATTCTTTCTATAGCCTCAAGATGGTGTTCACTGGGATTTGGGTCTTCATTCTGAAGACTCCTGAGGATACAAGTTAAATAACTTTGTATGCCTTTTCTCCTATTAATCAGTTGTCCTCATGTCTGATTTTTCAGCAACTTTAGCAAGACCCTTGGCCCCCAAAAGAGTATTGAGAAAATATGAAGAGATTATTATATGCTGTTTTGCTTTTGTTTGTTTCTATGTTTTGCTTTTTGGGGGAAAGGGGAGACAAAAGAAGATGGAAATGAGGAGTAAAAAGTTCAATATAGAATGTCGATTTGAAGTATTTACTGATTACAGCAGGAAACATAAATCCTCTTGCTTATTATTTAAAAATACAGCCCTGAATGTGTGTCCTACATTCCTACAATGAATAACAGCTGCATTAGCATTCCAAAGAAAATCCTGGCTATTGGATTTCTATAGTGAAGGATTATTTCAATAGACCTCAATTTGCTTTTTAAGACTACTTGCAATTTTGTTAAACGTTTGTTTCATTAGCACCAAATTATTTTTGGTTTACCTGGCCAAAGCTGGGAATAAACCTAGATTCTATTTTGAATATACATAGTATGTAGACATCTAATTATGTAGCCAATGCAAAGATGTGGTCTATGATTTTTCATCCTATTACTAGTCAGGTATGTCAAGCTCATTCATATAAGAAAAGGTATTTCATTTCAAAACTTAAGGTCACTATGATAATACTGTTACAGTGTGCATATAATTCAGATAAAATTCATATGTTTACAAATATACTTACAAAAAAAAAAGAAAACTTAGAATGAGCTGCAGGAAGAGCTGTAATAACATATATAGTCCGTGTACTCACTGAGAACATTTTGTTCATAAATTTGGAAACATTGAAAGAATCATGGAGTATAAAAAGAGTCCTGGCCGGGCGCGGTGGCTCAAGCCTGTAATCCCAGCACTTTGGGAGGCCGAGGCGGGTGGATCACAAGGTCAGGAGATCGAGCCCATCCTGGCTAACACGGTGAAACCCTGTCTCTACTAAAAAATACAAAAAACTAGCCGGGCGACGTGGCGGGCGCCTATAGTCCCAGCTACTCGGGAGGCTGAGGCAGGAGAATGGCGTGAACCTGGGAGGCAGAGCTTCCAGTGAGCTGAGATCTGGCCAGTGCACTCCAGCTTGGGTGACAGAGCGAGACTCCGTCTCAAAAAAAAAAATAAAATAAAAATAAAAATAAAAATAAAAAGAGTCCTGCAGCAAAAAATTATTTCTCATTTAGGAAAAAAACAGAAAAAAATGTGTGGTATGAAATAGGAAATATGAACTTTATTATATCACAGAAAATTATGAACTTTTCCTTGGAGTAACCCCTTTTTCAAATAGCTTAATGTATAAATGATGTATATAGACTATATGTATTTAATGTATACAACTGAAAAAGTTTTGACTTTTGTATACATCTATGCAATTATCACCAAAATTACAATAATGAACATAACCATTTATTTAACATTTCCTCATGCCCTTCATATAAACTCTCTCTTCTTCTTCTCCTTGTCTTCCTTCTGTCCCATGCCCAGGTAACAACTGATTACTTTCTGTTGCTATAGTTAGCATTCTATATAATTTTATATAAATGTGATCATACAGTATGTGAACTTTTGGGGGGAGGCATCTGGCTGCTGTTACTAGGCATATTAATATGAGATTCATCTGTGTTTTTGCATGTATCAATAGTTACTTTTTTATATTTTCGTTATTCCATTATAGAATATACCACTTAGACATTTGCATGCTTCCAGTTTTTGTATATACAAAGCTGCTGTAAATATTCCTACAGAAGTCTTTGTTTGGGCATATTCTTTATCTTAGGTAAATACTCGAGGAAATACTCTACAGGAAATTGGTAGATATCTGGATTATATGGTAGATGTCTGTTTAACTTTTAAGCAAAAATAGCGTTGTTTTCCAAAGTCATCATACTGTTTTACATTCCAACCAGTAGTGCATGAGAATTCCAGTTCTTCCACATCCTTAGCGACAATTGGTATGGCCAGTCTTTTAAATTTTGGTCATCCTAGTGGGTGTAAAGTAGTATCTCATTAGAGTTTTAATTATTTATTTTTTTTAATGACATATGATGTTGAATATCTTTTCCTATGTTTGATTTGTCCTTTGCATAATTTTTGTTGAAATGTGCTCATTTTTTTCCCCATTTTTAATTGAGTTGTTTGTTTCTTACTGAGTTCTGAGTTGTTTGTTTATTGTGGATATTCTTACTTTTAAGTTTTGGTGGGTGAGACCAGGGCAGTGCTCAGTTTAGGGCTAATTATCCCCCAGTACTGAAGCAAGACCCTTATGTGTTCTCTATCCAAGCCCTATGAATCATAAGGTTTCCCCGTCTGGCTGGTGGAAACAGGCACTATCCCTGGACTCCTGGGAAAACCAAGTATCACTAGCTCTAATTCTTTTGAGTGGATCTTTCCTCAGACTTAGGCAACTTCTTAAAGAATATGTGTTGATCAGTAATCAACTGAAAACCTGAGGAGAACTCTGCAGGTCTCAGGCACTCCTATTCTATCTATACAGTTGTCTCCTCTCTGGTATGCTGTACTGAGAATTCTAGCAACCTTGGTTTCCTCAGCTCAGGAAATCTGCTGGGCACTTCCTGCTTTTCTTCTCCCTGCAGCATGGCTTGGAAATTTAAAATAGTAAGCTGAGGCACATTTTCACTTACCTTGTTGGGTTTCTGTCTCTCAAAGATCATTGTCCTTTGCTGTCTGATGTCCAGTATCTTGAAAACTTTTTTTTTTTATTCTTTTATCTTTTTTTTTTTTTTGTAACTGCAGGAAGGAGGGTAAATTTGGTCTCCTTTACTCCTGTTTTGACCAGAACTGGAGTTATTTTTAATGCTTTTTTCTTTCAGTTCACATGACATCTTAATGTGAGCCACTGGCCAGTTGGAAACTAAATTTTCTCACTCACAATCTCACTGTTGTTAAACATTTTGATGTACTTACAAAACAAATGAAAACTTAGAATGAGCTGCAGGAAGAGCTGTAATAAAATATATAGTCCATGTATTCACAGAGAACATTTTGTTCATAAGGTTGGAAACATTGAAAGAATCATGGAGTATAAAAAGAGTCCTGCAGAAAAAAATTATTTCTCATTTAGGAAAAAAACAGAAAAAAATGTGTGGTATGAAATAGGAAATATGAACTTCATTATGTCAGAATTTCAAGTGATCTCTCCCACTACTTCCTGTCTTTTTAAAAAATAATTTTATTAAAATATAATTAATATACCATACAATTCACCCATTTAAAGTATACAGTTCAATGGCTTTAAAAAACTTATAGCGACCCTAGTGGGTGTGAAGTGATAACTTACTGTGGTTTTGTTTGTTTTTTCCCTATTGACAAGTAATATTGAGCATTTTTTCATGTGCTTGTTGGTCATTTGTATAGCTTCTTTGGAAAAATGCCTACTCAAGTTCTTTGCCCATTTTTAACAGGATATTTTGTTGTTGAGTTAAAGAACTTGTTATACTTTTTGTGTACTAAACCCTTGTTAGATATGTGATTTGCAAAAATTTTCTTCCATTCTTTGGGGTTTTTCACTTTTTATATAGAGATAGATGCATTAATTACTTTAATTTTGATAAAGTTCAATTTATTTTTCTTTTGTTGCTTGTGCTTTTGGTGTCACATTGAAGAAAGCATTGCCAAATCCAAAGCCATGAAGATTTACTCATGTATTTTCTTGTAATAGTTTAATATGCACATGTGCTGCTGAACTTAAAGTTGGAGATCACAAAAAAAAGTAAAGAGAATAGGACATGTCAAATTTGTAGATTAGTGCTGTTCTTAGAGGTAGTGTAATAATCTTAAAAGCATATGTATCAACAGATGTGGTGAAAACATTTGATAAGACTGGGTGTGGTGGCTCACGCCTGTAATCCCAGAATATTGTGAGGCTGAGAAGGGTGGATCACTTGAGGCCAGGAGTTTGTTACCATCCTGGCCAATATAGTGAAACCCCATCTCTACTAGAAATACAAAAATTAGCCAGCCTCCCTAGGTCAAGTTTGTATCCTCCCTATAGGGCCACAGCTGAAGCACTCTTGAAAGTGCCACCTCCTGGCTGGAGGCCAACCAACACAAAACCAGCATCCTAAACAAAAACAAAATCAAAGATCCTCAGAGTTTACTTCACTCCCCTGCTACCTTCACTGGAGCAGGTGCTGGTATCCATGGCTGCAATACCTGAAGATAGATAATATCATAGGACACTTTGTAGACACTCCCCAGGACCAGCCTGGAGCCTGGTAGCTCTGCTGGGTCACTAGACCCAGAAGAGCAAAAATAGTTACTACAATTTGGCTCCCAGGAAGCCCCATTCATAGGGGAATGGAGAGAACACCAAATCAAGGGACCACCCCTTGGGACAAAAGAATCTGAACAGCAGCCCTTGAGATCTTTCCTCTGACATAGTTTACCCAAATGAGAGTGAACCAGAAAAACAATTTTGATTACATGACAAGGCAAAGTTATTTAACACCCCCAAGATATCATATCAGCTTACCAGTAATGAATCTAAACCAAGACAAAAATCTCTGAATTGCCAGAAAAAGAATTCAGAAGGTAGATTATTAAGCTAATCAAGGAGGCATCAGAGAAAGGTAAAGTCCAGCTTAAAGAAATAAAAAACATGATACAGGATATGAAAGGAAAATTCTTCAGTGAAATATACAGCATTAATAAAAAAATCACAACTTTTGGGAATCAAGAACACACTTAGAGAAATGCAGAAATGCAAAATGCAATGGAAAGTCTCAGCAATAGAATTGAACACGTAGAAGAAAGAATCTCAGAGTTCAAAGCAAGGCTTTTGAATTAACTCAATCCATGAAAGACAAAGAGAATTTTAAAAAATGAACAAAGCCTCCAAGAAGTTTGAGATTATGTTAAACATTCAAACCCAAGAATGATAGGTGTTCCTGAGGAAAAAAGAAATCAAAAAGTTTGGAAAACAGATTTTAGAGAATAATTGAGGAAAACTTCCCTGGCTTTGATAGAGATCTAGACATTCAAATACAAGAAGCTCAAAGAACACCTGGAAAATTCATCGCAAAAAGATCATTGCCTAGGTGCATAGTCATTAGGTTATCTAAAGTCAATCTGAAGGAAAGAATCTTAAGAGGCAAAAGCACTAGTTAACTTACAAATGAAAACCTATCAGATCAACAGCAGATTTTTCAGCAGAAACTCTATAAGCTAGAGGGGATTGGGATCCTATTTTTTAGCCTCCTTAAACAAAACAATTTTCAGCCTAGAATTTTGTATCCAGTGAAACAAAACTTCATAAATATAGGAAAGATACAGTCATTTCCAGACAAATAAATGCGGGCAAAATTCACCACTACTAAGCCAGCACTACAAGAACTGCTAAAAGGAGCTCTGAATCTTGAAACAAATCCCCAAAATACACCAAAATAGAACCTCCTTAAAGCAGAAATCTCACAGGACCTGTAAAACAATAATACAATAAAAACAACAACAACAAGGTATTCAGGCAACAAATAACATGATGAAAAGAAGAGTACTTAACATCTCAATACTAACCTCGAATGTAAATGGCCTAAATGCTCCCCTTAAAAGATACAGAATGGCAGAATGGATAAAAATTCACTAATTGGTGGGGCATGGTGGCTCACGCCTGTAATCCCAACACTTTCGGAGGCTGAGGCTGGTGGATCACCTAAGGTCAGGGGTTTGAAAGCAGCCTGGCCAACATGATGAAACCCTGTCTTTACTAAAAATACAAAATTGTCCGAGCATGGTGGATCATGCCTGTAATCACAGCAACTTGGGAGGCTGAAGCAGGAGAATTGCTTGAACCTGGGAAGTGGAGGTTGCAGTGAGCCAAAATCACACCATCACACTCAAGCCTGGGCAACAAGAGCAAAACTCCATCTCAAAAAAAAAAAAAAAAAAAAAAGTAAACAGAATTCACCAATCAAGTTTCTGCTGTCTTCAGGAGACTCACCTCACACGTAACACATAGCGACTCACATGAACTTAAGTTAAAGGTGTGGGAAAGGATATTCCATGCAAATAGACACCAAAAGTGAGCAGAAGTAGCTATTCTTCTATCAGACAAAACAAACTTTAAAGCAACAGCAGTTAAAAAAGACAAAAAATGGCTTTATATAATGATAAAAGTACTAGTCCAACAGGAATATATCAAAATTCTAAATATATATATGCAGCTAACACTGGAGCTCCCAAATTTATAAACCAATTACTACTAGTTAGTCCTAAGAAATGAGATAGACAGCAATGCAACAATACTGGGGAACTTCAATACTCTACTGACAGCACTAGACAGGTAACTAAGACAGAAATTAAACAAAGAAACAATGGGCTTAAAATATACCCTACAACAAATGTACTTAACAGATATTTACAGAACATTCTCCCCAATAACTTCAGAATATACATTTTATTCAACAGCACATGGAACATTCTCCAAGCTAGACCATATGATAGGCCACAAAACAAGTCTCAGTAAATTAAAGAAAATCAAAGTTATATCAAGTACCACAGTGGAATATTGGAAATTAACTCCAGAAGGAGCCCTCAAAGCCATGCAAATACATGGAAATTAAATAACTTGCTCCTGAATCATTTGCGAGTCAACAATGAAATCAAGATGGAAATTAGAAAATTCTTTGAACTGAAAGATAACAGTGACATAACCTATCAAAACCTCTAGGATACAGCAAAAGTGGTGCTAAGAGGAAAGTTCATAGCATTAAATGCCTACATCAAAAAGTTTGAAAGAGAACAAGTAGACATTCTAATGTCACAGTCCACGAAACTGGAGAAACTACACAATCCAAACCCAATCCCAACAGAAGAGAAGAAATATCGAAGATCAGAGTAGACCTAAATGAAATTGAAACAACAAAAAAATTCAAAGGATAAATGAAACAAAAAGCTGATTATTTGAAAAGATAAATAAAATTGATAGACCTTTAGTGAGATAAACCAAGAAAGGAAAAGTTCCAAATAAGCTTAATTAGAAACAAAATGGGAGATATTACAACTGATGCCCCAGAAATATAAGAAGTTATTCAAGGCTACTATGAACACCTTTACGTGCATAAACTAGAAAACCTAGAGGAGATGAATAAATTCCCGGAGATATGCAACCCTCCCAGGAAGGTATAATGTCTGAACTGACCAATAGCAAGCAGTAAGATTGAAATGGTAATTTAAAAAATGCCAACAACAACAAAAAATCCAGGACCAGATGGATTCACAGCTAAATTCTATCAGACATTCAAAGAAGAATTGGTACTAGTTCTACTGACACTATTCCAAAGATAGAGAAAGAGGGACTCTTTAAATTATTCCATGAAGCCAGTATCACTTTAATACCAAAACCAGGGAAAGACATAACAAAAAACGAAAATTACAGACCAATAGATGTGACAGTCCTCAACAAAATACTAGTGAACCAAATCCAACAACATTTCAAAAAGGCAATACACCATGATC
Source organism: Rhinopithecus roxellana (assembly GCF_007565055.1). Classification (NCBI taxonomy): domain Eukaryota; kingdom Metazoa; phylum Chordata; class Mammalia; order Primates; family Cercopithecidae; genus Rhinopithecus; species Rhinopithecus roxellana. The sequence continues at coordinate 100,554,817 of NC_044553.1, forward strand.
AAGTGGGTTTCATATCAGGGATGCAGGGATGGTTTAACCTATGTAAGTCAATAAATGTGATACACCACATAGAGAGAATCAAAAACAAAAATCACATAATCATCTCCATAGATGCAGAAAAAGCATTTGGCAAAACCCAGCATTCCTTTATGATTAAAACCCTTAGCAAAACTGGCATAGAAGGAACATACCTTAAGGTAATTATAGCCATCTATGACAAACCCACAGCCAACTGAATGAGGAAAGGTTGAAAGCATTCCCTCTGAGAACTGGAACAAGACAAGGATTCCCACTTTCACGACTTCTATTCAACATAGTACTGGAAGTCTTAGCCAGAACAATCAGACAAGAGTAAGAAATAAAGGGCAGCCAAAAAAGTCAAACTGTTACTGTTTCCTGATGATATGATAGTATACCTAAAAAACCCTAAAGACTCCCCCAGAAAGCTCCTAGAACTAGTAAATGAATTCAGCAAAGTTTCAGGATACAAAATAAATGTACACAAATCAGTAGCTCTGTTACACACCAATACTGACCAAGCTGAGAATAAAATCAATAACTCAACCTCTTTCATAGTAGCTGGAAAAAAAAAAAAAAAAACAAAAAAAACCAAGAATGTGAAAGACCTCTACAAGGAAAACTATAGAACACTGCTGAAAGAAATTATAGATGACACCAACAAATGGAAACATATCCCATGCTCATGGATAGGTAGAATTAATATTGTTAAAATGACTATACTGCCAAAAGCAATCTACAAATTCAATGCAATTCCCATAAAAATGCCACCACCATTCTTCACAGAACTGGAAAAAACATATGGAACCATAAAAAAGCCCACATAGCCAAAGCAAGACTAAGCAAAAAGAACAAACCTGAAGGCATTACATTACCAGGCTTCAAACTAAACTATAAGGCTATAGTCACCAAAACAGCATGGTGCTAGTTTAAAAATAGAAACATAGACCAATGGAACAGAATAGAGAACCCAGAAATAAAGCCAAATACTTACAGCCAACTGATCTTTGACAAAACAAACAAAAACGTAAAGTGGAGAAAGGGCACCCCATTCAACAAATGGTGCTGGGATAATTGGCTAGCCACATGTAGAGGAATGAAACTGGATTCTCATCTTTCATTTTACATAAAAATTAACTCAAGATGGATCAAAGACTTAAATCTAAGACCTGAAACCGTAAAGATTATAGAAGATAACATTGGAAAACCCTTCTAGACGTTAACGTAGGCAAAGACTTCATGACCAAGAACCCAAAAGCAAAGGCAACAAAAACAAAGATAAATAGGTCGGTCTTAATTAAACTGAAAACCTTCTGTACAGCAAAAGAAATAATCGGCAGAGTTAACAGACAATCCACAAAGTGGGAGAAAATCTTCACAATTTATATATCTGACAAAGGGCTAACATCCAGAATCTACAAATAACTCAAACAAATCAAGAAAAAAATATCCAGTCAAAAAGTAGTCTAAGGACATAAGTAGACAATTCTCAAAAGAAGATATACAAATGGCCAACAAGCATATGAAAAAATGCTCAACATCACTATCAGGGAAATGCAAATCAAAACTACAATGCAATGATACCACCTCACTCCTGCAAAATGGCCATAATAAAGAAATCAGAAAATAATAGATGTTGGCATGGATGCAGTAGAAAGGGAACACTTCTACACTGTTGGTGGGAATATAAACTAGTACAACCACTATGTTAAATAACTAAAAGGAGATCTACTGTTTGATCCATCAATTTCACTACTAGGTATTTACCCAGAGGAAAATAAGTTATTATAGTAAAAAGATACTTGCACATGTATGTTTATAACAGCACAATTTGTAATTGTAAAATATGGAACCAGCCCAAATGTCCATCAATCAACGAGTAAAGAAAATGTGGTGTATATATATATATACCATGGAAACTACTCAGCCATAAAAAGGAATGAAATAATGGTATTTGCAGCAACCTGGATGGAATTGGAGACAATTATTCTAAGTGAAGTAACTCAGGAATGGAAAACCAAACATTGTATGTTTCCACTTATATGTGGAGCCAAGCTATGAGACACAAAGGCATAAGAATGATACATTAAACTTTGGGGACTTAGGGGAAAGGGTGGAGGGTGGCAAGGGATAAAAGACTACACATTGGGTACAGCGAACACTGCCTGGGTGATGTGTGCACCCAAATCTCAGAAACCACCACTAAGGAACTTATTCATGTAGCCAAACACCACCTGTTCCCCCAAAACCTATTGAAATAAAAAATAAAAAATTTAAAAACCAAAAAAGAATATTTTCCAAAAAGCTTAATGCAAACATTGTACTTAATGTAAACTAATCAAAGTTCTTAAAAATAATAAAACGATTAAAAATGTTTTATAGTTTTAAGTCTTACATTTTGTTTCTTTGATGTATTTTTAGTTAATTGGTGTAAGAGGTGTGAGATGAGGATTCAACTTCATTCTTTTGCATGTAGATATCTGTCCATTTGTCCCAGCACCATTAGTTTAAAAGACCATTTTTTCCCCGTTGAATGATCATGGCACCCTAGCGGAAAATCAATTGACCATAGACACTTGAGTTTATTTTTGGACTTTGAATTTGATTCAATTGATCTATATGTCTATCCTTATGTCAGTACCACACTCTTATTTATGATTATTGTAGCTTTTTACTAAGTTTTGAAATTGGGAAATGTGAGTCCTCCTACTCTGTTTTTCTTTTCCAAGATTGTTCTGGCTATTTTGGATCCCTTAGAATTCCATATGAATATTAAAATCAACTTGTCAATTTCTACAAAGAAGTCAGTTGAATCAATTTAATAGGGATTCATTGAATCTGTAGATCAATTTGGGGAGCACTGCCATCTTAAAAGTATTAAATTTCTGATTTATGAACATGAGATGATTTTCTATTAACTTAGATCTTCATTAATTTCTTTCAACAATATTTTGGAGATTTCATAGTATAAATTTGGCACTTCTTTTGTTAAATTTATTTCTAAGAATTTTATTCTTTTTGTGTCATGGGGTTATTTTCTTAATTGTTAGGTTACTCATTCCAAGTATATAGAAATATGATTGATTTTTGCATATTGATCTTATATCTTGCCACCTTGCTGAACTCATTAGTTCTAATACACAGTTTTTATCTTTCTTTTTTTTTTTGTAGATTCCTTAGGATTTTCTACATGCCAGATTAAATCACCTATGAATACAGACAGTTTTACTTCTTCCTTTCCAACCTGGATAACATCTATTTGTTTTTCTTGCCTAATTGCCATGTCTGGAACCCCTAGCATAATGTTAAATAGAAGTAGTGAGAACGAGCATCTTTATTTTGTTCTTAATCTTAAGGGGAATGCAATCAGCCTTTAAGTATCATGTTAATTATGGATTTTCTAATATACCCTTTATCAGGTTGCAGAAGTTTCCTTCTATTTATAGCTTGTTAAATGTTTCTATCATTAGAAGAGTGTTGGATTTTATCAAATGCTTTTTCTACTTCTATTAGATGACCATATCACTTTTTAATTTTTGTTCTGTTGATAGGAGGAGGTATTACATTAATTGATTTTGGGGTGTTAAAGTAACTTTGCATACTTGGGATAAGTTCTACTTGGTTTTGACATGTAATTCTTTTTCTATTTTCCTTGATTCAGTTTTCTAGTGTTTTATTAAGAATTCTTGAATTCATATTCACAAAAATATTAGTCTGTAGTTTTCCTGTCTTGTGATGTGTTTGTCTGGCTTTGACATCAGGATGACTGGCCTTATAGAATGTGTTAGGAAGTAGTCTCCCTTTTTTATTTTTGGGTGGGAGAGTTTGTGAGAATTTGTATTTATTCTTCTTTAAATGCTTCTTAGAATTCATCAGTAAAGCAATCTGGGTCTGGGTTTTTATTTGTAGGTGACAATTTGATTATGAATTCCATCTTTTTATTTATTATAGGTCTATTCTGATTGTCTATTTTTTTCTTGAGTCAGTTTAATTTGTGTCTCTCTAGAAAACTGAGCATTTAATCTAATTTATTGGCATGCAATTGTTCATACAATTCCTTTATAATCCTTTTTATTTTTATAGGTTGGTAATAATGTTCCCTCTTTCTGTTCTAATTTTTGTAATTTGAATCCTATCTTTTTGGTCAGTCTAGCTAGAAGTTTGTCAGTTTTATTGTCTCTCTTTTTAAAACAAAAATAATTTTACCTATATTTTCTTTTGTTCGTGTGTGTGTGTGTGTTTTACATTTAGCCTTTTAATCTAACATATTTATTTTGGCATATATGAGGGAGAAATCTTTTTATTTTAAAATAGTTAACCAATTATTCTAGCCCTAGTTACTGAATACTTTATTTTGCTCTATTTATTTGAAATGCCACTTAATAGAACACTGTATTTTTACATATACAGTGGATTCTTCTAGGCTTTCTATTCTTTTATATAATTATATGTACCAATTCTTGTAACAGATATCACGCTACTTTTTTAACTTATTGTTTTAACATTATAAAAACCTCTAATAGTTAGAAAAGAAACTTTCCTCTCATTATTCCTTAAAGTTGTGTTGTTGATAATTTTTTGTCAATTTATTATTCCAGCTGACCATTAGAACCACTTTGTCCTATGAACTCTGCTCCCCCACACCCTCTTTCCAAATTTCCTTTGGGATTTTATTTGATCTAAAATAAATTTATATTATATTCTAAGAAAGATCGACATGTTTCAACATTGAATCTGCGCTACATCTTGGGTCCTCTCCGAACCTTTAACCTATTTTTATTGTTGCTGGTCACAAGAATTCTGAGCCTCCTGAATATCATGAGTCTCCTGGAATAATCAAAGATTTCCATTGAATATTTCTTGTGGAAATATTTCACAGATCTTCTCTTTCTTCTTCCCCTCCACCTCCATTAAAACTTTGTCCCCAAAGGATCTCTTGCCAACCTACCTCCTTATCCTTCATGCTTCTCATAGTTTAAATAATTATCTTTCTTTTGATAGTATCATTTTTTTTCTTAGAAGCTGAGGTGATTTCCAATTGCTTAATTCAATCAAATAGAGTTTTACTCTGATTCCCAAACTTTCTTCAATTGTCACCTAGGATCTCTGTCTCATCCCCAACTTCTACTCCAAGCTCACATACTATTCCCTCCAATCCTAAATTTGTATTCCTCTCCTACTGCCTACTGGTTTATAATTTCTACTATGTAATGAAAATGATATGGTAGAAATTATTTATATTTCTAGATATTTATAAACAAAATTGATATTTCTTCAGCAAAGCAGAATTCACTGCCATATGCAATTCACCAATGTTTACTTGCAAATAATCATACTGATACACTATTTTGCAGTGTTTATCACTCCTGTCCATAAGAAAAGCATATTCCGTCTATCTTCTAAACCCCTGCTTAAAACACATTTCAGAGAGGAATTTTGTTCATTTTAATGAATTCCCACCATTCCAGCAGCTTTTTGTGATTATATCTATCCACATGTAATTGATTGTTCAAGAGATGCCTTATTTAAGGAAGTACAGTGTACAAGCATATATAAGATTATGATTGCTTTAATAAATTTGATTCACTACTAGGTGCATTTAAATGTTGGGTTATATTTTCTGTAAGCTATAAAAGTTTAAAGTAGAAAATAGTATTTTCAAGGGTATGAAGTTGCTGTGCACTTATAAATCAATGATTATAAATAAATAAAAGGAATTGCTTCAAAGACATATGGAAGAATATAAACCTTAGTATAATTTAAAATATATAATAATTAATTTTTAATGTTCTGGGTATTATATGTTCTTTATAAAACCATTCTTGGATATTCATATTTGCCAAACACCTACTGTAGTTAGTTTTAAAAAAAATCCTTGTGTAAATTCAGCCTATTCAGTACATTCAGGTACAACAGATTAAAATCACTGTGCCATTAGGTGACTTTCTGGCTTTAAGTTCACTGAGTGTATGCATTAACATAGACAGTAGAGAAAACATTAAGAAGGGAGGTGGACTTGCTTCATCCTATAGGATTCAGGGAAGATTTCTAGTAGATGACATTTACAGTGAGTTTTGGAGGAAAAATGATGTTAGCTAGACAGTGGAGTGGGAGAGGTGAGCATTCCAAAAACAGCAAGAAACATGTGCAGAGACCTGAATATGGAAAATGTGAAAAACTGCTAATATTCAGCATAGCTGGAGCAAAAGATGCATATGGGGTCATGGAGGTAGATATGGCCAGAAAGCTGGGCAATGGCCAGATCACGAAGAGCTTTGTACACTGTACCACGGATTTTGGTCTTTATAGGCAATGGGTTCTTGCTTGCAATATAGCTTCTATAGGTATATTATGGAAGAAAAAACTCAAACCCTTCTTCTTATATAATGGGCAAAGGCAATATTTAAAAAATTAACTCCAGCTTCCTCTTATAAGAAGAGTGTTGACAAATCAGAATCATAACTGACTTTAATTATTTCTGAGTTCCTCAGATTTTGTTGCTTTGAAAAGTGCTTCTATCTTGTTTTCAAAGATCCAAAGCATAGAATTGTGTGCTTCTAGTAGCTATTTTTCCTTTCACAGATTGTTCCTGTCTTTGAATGTGCCTTTTGATATGGTGTTTTCCAATTTGATTTTTAGGAGTAAGGCCCCGAGCATGAAAAACCCACATTTTTTTTTTTTTTTTTCTTAGAAGCAACTGAGCTTTCCTTCTTTCCTGATGCACACAGACAGTTTCAGAATGTATCAACACTAAGAGTAATTTACAGTTAAAAGTTTTTTTTTTTTTTTTTTTTTTAAATCTTTGGCAAGTCCTAGAAAGAAGAGGAGAGATTGATGGTGTATGTCATTCCCAGCACCAAATTGGAGGAAAGATTTGTAACTATGATGAGTGTTTTAGTCCAAATTTGAGAGAAACTGGCACCTTTGGCTACATCTGTGCAGTGTAACAGGGAGGACCCAGAAAGCAGGAAGCCGTTCTGACTGGTGGAAGATGGTATCTCATTATAGTTTTAATTTGCATCTCTCTGTTGATAGTGATATTTAGCATTTTTAAAAATGTTCCTTGGCTGCTTATATGCCTTCTTTTGAAAAGTGTCTGTTCATGTCCTTTGCTCACTTTTTAATGGGATTATTTGTTTTTATCTTGTTGATTTATTTAAGTGTTTATAGATTCTGGATATTAGTCCTTTGTCAAATGCATAGTTTGCAAATATTTTCTCCCATTGCATAGGTTGTCTGTTTACTCCATTAATCATTTCTTTTGTTGTGCAGAAACTCTTTAGTTTAATTAAGTCCCATTTGTCTATTTTTGTTTTTGTTGCATTTGCTTTTGAGGTCTTAGTCATAAATTCTTTGCCTAGGCCAATGTCCAGAAGAGATTTTCCTAGGTTTTCTTCTAGGATTTTTATAGTTTGAGGTCATACATGGATTGAGTCTTTAATCCATCTTGAGTTAATTTTTATATATGGTGAGAGGTAGGTCCAATTCCATTTTTCTGCATATGGCTAGCTAGTTTTCCTAGCACCATTTATTGAATAGGATATCCTTTCCTCATTGTTTATTTTTGTTGACTTTGTTGAAGATCAGTTGGTTGTAGGTGTGTGGCTGTATTTCTGGGTCCTCTATTCTGTTCCATTGGTTTATGGGTCTATTTCTGTACCAGTATATTGATGCTTTGGCTACTATAACTGTGTGGTATAGTTTGAAGTTTGATACTGTGACACTTCCAGCTTTTTTCTTCTTTGTTTTAGATTTCTTTGGCTATTCAGGCTTTTTTTTTTTTGGTTCCATATGAATTTTAGAATTGTTTTTTCTAATTCTTTGAAAACTATTATTGGTAATTTGATAAGAATTACATTGAATATGTAGCTTGCTTTGGGCAGTATAGTTATTTGAATGATATTAATTCTTCCAATCCAGGAGAATGGGATTTTTAAAATTTGTTTGTATCATCTATAATTTCTTTCACTGGTGTTTTATAGTGTTCCTTTTAGAGGTCTTTCACTGCCTTGGTTAAATTTACTGCTAGATATTTTGTGTGTGTGGCAATTATAAATGGGATTGAATTCTTGATTTGGTTCTCAGTTTGAGCATTGTTTAGAAATGCAACTAATTTTTGTGCATTAATTTTGTATCCTGAAACTTTACTGAAGTCATTTTTCAGGTCTAGAAGTCTTTTGAAGGAATCTTTAGGGTTTTTTAAGTGCATGACCATGTCATCAGCAAACAAAGATAATTTTTCCTCTTTTCCTATTTAGATGCCTTACGTTTCTTTCTCTTGCTTGATTGCTCTGGCTAGGACTTCTAGTACTATGTTGAATAGGAGCGGTGAGTTTCCTTTTCACCAAACACATATTCCAATACTTTTTATAATTTTGCTTTTTGACAAAAAACACATATTACTTATATATATTGTATATCAATTGATTCTCTTATATTTAGTAGTTTTAATTATATATACAACTATTATAACTCTTAATAATGCCTAATTTTCAGAGAAAAACCTAGGATTACTTAGTTTAACATAACATGATCTTAATATTTTAAATTACTAGAGAGAATTTTGAAACTAGTTTTATTTACCAAGATTATTAAAGTCTCATGAACTTGAAAAGTATTGGGGTTAGTTATTTAATTTACAATGTGGATGAAGAAGCCAAACTCTGTAAAATTTTTGGAGAGATTTATTCTGAGCCATATTTAAGTGACCATGGCCTGAGGCACAGTCTCAAAACGTCTTGAGAACATGTACCTAAGATAGTTGGGTTACAGCTTGGTTTTATATGTTTTAGGAAGACATAAGACATCAATCAATACATATGAGATATATGCTGGTTCAGTATGGAAAGGTAGGACAACTTGAAGCAGCAGCTTACAGGTCATAGGTTTATTCAAAGATTTTACAGTTGGAAATTGGTTGAAAGAGTTAAGTTATCTAAAAACCTGGAATCAACAGAAAGGATTGTCTAGGTTAAGATAATGGGTTATAGAAACCAAGGTTTTTATTATGTACATGAAGTCTATTATGTGGCCATCATTTTAGAGACAATAGATGGCAATTGATTTTTATTCAGACCTTTATAATGTGCTACACTCTCTGTTAACATATTCAGGATTGGGAGGGACTGGAATAGGAAATCTCTAGTTATGTTAATACAGATTTTTTTTTTTTTTTTTTTTTTGAGATGGTATCTCACTCTGTTGCCCAGGCTGGATTGCAGTAGTGTGATCTCAGCCCACTGAAACCTCTGCCTCCCAAATTCAATCAATTCTCCTGCCTCAGCCTCCCTAGTAGCTGGGATTACTGGTGCCTGCCATTACGCCCAGCTAATTTTTGTATTTTTTAGTAGAGACGGGGTTTCACCATGTTGGCCAGGCTGGTCTTGAACTCCTGACCTCATGTGATCCACCTGCCTTGGCCTCCCAATGTGCTGGGATTACAGGCATGAGCCACTGTGCCTGGCAAATACAGAGTTTTTACAGGTGCAAATTTTCCCTCACAAAACCAGGGCCATTTCAAGATATAGCAAAGAAACATATTTTAAGGGTAAAATATTTTAATTTCCTTTTTTTTTCTGTCATGTAATGTTATACCAGAGTGAAATTGGAAAGTAAGCTACATTATGTAGGGTTAAAGAAAACTCTTCTGATGAAATTTTATGGTTCGTAGGGCATGATTCCCCAGGTCCCTTAGGTAGGAATTTGGTCAAGAGGGAGAAAAGGTCAGAGTTTGTCCTCAGTGAATACTCATTTATTTTTATGTTAATTTGGTACAATGGGTAGATAATATATAAACACATGGATAGACATATGTGTGCATATATATATGACATATAACATATACATGTACACACAAAGACTTTAATGTTTTGAAGAATTTTAGCCACAAGACAAATAAAACTCACTAGTTTAAAAGTACAGTTGGATTTAAACTATGCCTTCGTAAATAGAAAAGGTTAATCTGGAGAAGCTTTAACTGAGTTATTAGAGAAAATGGGTAGTGAATTTGCATCCTGAAGAAGAAAGAGAAAATTTAAGCTTTTTTGAAGTTTGGGTGTGTTACAGGAAGATTAAAATAGATGCCAAGGTAACATGAAATCATAAGATTCTACTACAGAATTTTACAAGGAGACCAAGTTCTGACTACACCAGTGTCTGTTAAGACAAACACTGCTGTGGGTTAGATAGTTAGCTTTTAATCTAGTCTCTTTTCAAATGGACCACTGAGCTCAGGGTGGAGCTCACACTGCAACCTGGTTCTCCCAAAAGAAAGAAATACCAGGGGGACTGGTTGTGCAATGCTTTCACAGTGCACTTCACTACAGAGATGTTCTGCTAAGGCTGATGGGCAGTCTGACATCAATCAGCCCACTCTTTGATCAGCCCATCTCTCATGAGAATTTTATCCTTCAGTGGTGAGCATTTCCATTGTCTCTAGTTGCTGCGAACCATACTTTTCTCATTCAAACATGTGAAGAAATGACTAGTCACCTGTAGTAATAATGATTTGCTGTAAACAATTGACCTCAGTCCCTCTAAAACTGTACCTCCTACCTAACTATTACACATACCAAAGTCAAATTTTCTCATAGTGCAAAGTAATTTTTGGTAATCCTGGAAGCTGAAAAGATTAAGTAACAATGCTAATCAGAGCACAGCTTTAGGCCTGAGAAGAATCTGCCCACAACTCTTGAAACTCCACAGGAAAGCGAAAGAAACATTCCCTGCTTCCAAAAAGGGTGACAGATACCTTTTTTCCCCAAGTCCCTTAAGAGATCTGAGTTATTGGATATCAGGATCTTTTTACATGGAAGGAGGAGAAAACAGGAGTAAAAGTAAATAGGATAACATTATTTAAAAAGAAAGTGAACAGAAGTCCCAAGAAAGTGTGCTGATTTTTGGAAAAATTTATTTTACTAAAAAAATTCAAAAATAGTATCCAAAGAGAAAAAGCAGAGAGGCCTTTATATATATGTGTGTGTGTGTGTGTATATATATATATTTGGTACAATGTGTAGATTATATATATATATATATGGCGCTTAGATACCAGCTTTTAATTAAGCTGGCTTCTAACAAAAGAGCTCTTAAAAAATCCCTTCTAGTCTCTTATTACCATATTTTAGCAGGGACAAGCAGCTGATATTTCAAAAGTCCAACAAATAGCAAACCAAAAGGGGTTTATTCCTGATTAGAAAGGGAATCCATGCCACAGTAGAAATTTTAACTACCAGACTACAAAATGGAGCAGTCTCCCTTCTTAATCCTGCATGGAATCTAAAGGGGACAGTTTGAGGATAACCGTTTTAGGTCAGATTTTTGCTCTTTAATTTAGTCAAGAGAATTTTAAGACCAGCTATAGCACTAATATGTGTACTTCTTTTAATTTGATCCTCCCATCAATTGTTTGGAATAAGAGCTGTCCAAAATATTTTTTTAAATAAATTTAGGAATTTTATTCTAACTCAAAGGATCTATCATTTAGCCATTGTAATTAGAATTTTCAATGTACTTACTTCCAATAGTGACTCAATCTGATAAGCCTCTTCATAGAAAGCACAGGTGGTAATTTTCAGATTTAGAATAAGTTTTCACCACATAAGCAAAAGGTGTTTTTGGAGGGGCATAGAGGAGGCAGACCCCATGATGCCCCCAAAATTCACCCTTAGAAATAGATTTAAGATAGCCAAAGAAAACAAAAGTCCTATTAGGATGGGTCTTTATAGAATATAACTCTCCTAAGAGCTTGACATGTTCAGAATGAAAAGTATGTTTTGGACTCCCAATCTTTTCAGACTAGCTGCATGATTTTACCAGAAATGTTGTGCCCTCTGGATGGCAGAGACAAAGAAAAAGAATATCCACACTTAGTCACAAGTCAAGCTCTCAAGGACATAAAATATGATGAGAGGAGACCTCTGCCTGCTTTTTATTTTAGGGATCCACAGTAATGTTTGTGTTAACAGACACTGGTGTAGTCAGAATACCAAAACTGAATAGTCTACAGGGCTAGCTCAAACAGCGGGCTTATAGGAATTCCAGGACTGGGTGATACCCTGTGGTACCCCTCTTTATGCAGAACACCACAGAAAGACAAAGGAAAACAGCAACAAAAAGGCTATTTCTCAGGTGAAAAGAATCAAACAATATGAATATTTATACCACAAAGTACCAAAAACACACTAGAGTCACTGCACCCCAAAACTGGTCACAAAAATCCTTTTTTCCCATTAATCAAAACCTTGAGACAAAACAGTGTTTTTTTTTGTTTTTTTTGTTTTTTTTTTTTTTTTTTTTTTTTTACCATCCATTCAACCAGATTTCACAGAGAAAGTCTGGGAGCCTGATTTATAAGTTCTTAACTTTTGCTGGCTTGTTAAGCTCCTGGGATCTCTTCACTGTGGCCTTTGGAAGATCAGAATGGCTTTGGAGGTACCCTGCTTGCTGTGCCATAACTGTGGGAGCCAACAGAGAGTGTTCCTTTTGGTCTTCTGAAGGTTCACTGAAAATCACTGACATGAGGCAGATTATTTAATATAATAAAAGGCATACAAATTTATATAATGTATATACACTGTAGTCTTCAGAATGAAGATTCTACCTTTTATTTTTTTATGTAGACATTTAACACTATAAACTTGCCCTTACCACTACTTCTGCTGCATCTCAAAGGTTTTGGTATATTGTGTTTCTGTTTTCATTTATTTCAAAAAATTTTTAAATTTTCATCTTAATGTATTTATTGACCTAATGATTATTTAAGAGCATACTGGTTTGTTTCTATATATGTGTATAGTTTCTGGAGTTCCTGTTGGTATTGATACTTCTATTCCACTATAGACTGATATGATTCGATATTTAGAATATGATTTCAATATTTAGATATTTCTTGAGACTTGATATGATTTCGATATTTAGAAATTTCTTGAGACTTATTTTGTGGCCTAAGGTATTTTCTATCTTGGAGAATATTCTATGGGTTGATGAAAATAATGTATATTCTGCAGTTGTTGGGTAGCATGTTCTGTAAGTGACTCTCAGGTCTATTTGGTCAAAAGTCCAACTTAAGTCCAGTGTTTCTTTGTTGATTTTCTGTCTCAGTAATGTGTCTAGTGCAGTGAGTGGGGTGTTGATGTTCCTTACTATTATTGTATTGCTAGCTATAACTTTCATTAGGTCTAGTAATATTTGTTTTATGAATCTGGGTGCTCCAGTTGTTGGGTGCATATATATTTAGTATTATTATATCTACTTGTTGAATGGATCCATTTATCAGTATATAATAACCTTCTTTATCATTTTTTTTACTGTTTGTGACCTAAAATCTGTTTTTTTTTTTTTTTTTTTTTTTTTTTTATTATACTTTAAGTTCTAGGGTACATGTGCATAACGTGCAGGTTTGTTACATATGTATACTTATGCCATGTTGGTGTGCTGCACCCATCAACTCGTCAGCACCCATCAATTCATCATTTATATCATGTATAACTCCCCAATGCAATCCCTCCCTCCTCCCCCCTCCCCCCTCCCCATGATAGACCCCAGTGTGTGATGTTCCCCTTCCCGAGTCCAAGTAATCTCATTGTTCAGTTCCCACCTATGAGTGAGAACATGCGGTGTTTGGTTTTCTCTTCTTGTGATAGTTTGCTAAGAATGATGGTTTCCAGCTGCATCCATGTCCCTACAAAGGACGCAAACTCATCCTTTTTTATGGCTGCATAGTATTCCATGGTGTATATGTGCCACATTTTCTTAATCCAGTCTGTCACAGATGGACATTTGGGTTGATTCCAAGTCTTTGCTATTGTGAATAGTGCCGCAATAAACATACGTGTGCATGTGTCTTTGTAGTAGACTAATTTATAATCCTTTGGGTATATACCCAGTAGTGGGATGGCTGGGTCATATGGTACATCTAGTTCTAGATCCTTGAGGAATTGCCATACTGTTTTCCATAATGGTTGAACTAGTTTACAATCCCACCAACAGTGTAAAAGTGTTCCTATTTCTCCACATCCTCTCCAACACCTGTTGTTTCCTGACTTCTTAATGATTGCCATTCTAACTGGTGTGAGATGGTATCTCATTGTGGTTTTGATTTGCATTTCTCTGATGGCCAGTGATGATGAGCATTTTTTCATGTGTCTGTTGGCTGTATGAATATCTTCTTTTGAGAAATGTCTGTTCATATCCTTTCCCCACTTTTTGATGGGGTTGTTTGTTTTTTTCTCGTATATTTGTTTGAGTTCTTTGTAGATTCTGGATATTAGCCCTTTGTCAGATGAGTAGGTTGCAAAAATTTTCTCCCATTCTGTAGGTTGCCTGTTCACTCTGATGGTAGTTTCTTTTGCTGTGCAAAAGCTCTTTAGTTTAATTAGATCCCATTTGTCAATTTTGGCTTTTGCTGCCGTTGCTTTTGGTGTTTTAGACATGAAGTCCTTGCCCATGCCTATGTCCTGAATGGTACTACCTAGATTTTCTTCTAGGGTTTTTATGGTATTAGGTCTAACATTTAAGTCTCTAATCCATCTTGAATTAATCTTCGTATAAGGGGTAAGGAAAGGATCCAGTTTCAGCTTTCTACTTATGGCTAGCCAATTTTCCCAGCACCATTTATTAAATAGGGAATCCTTTCCCCATTTTTTGTTTCTCTCAGGTTTGTCAAAGATCAGATGGCTGTAGATGTGCGGTATTATTTCTGAGGACTCTGTTCTGTTCCATTGGTCTATATCTCTGTTTTGGTACCAGTACCATGCTGTTTTGGTGACTGTAGCCTTGTAGTATAGTTTGAAGTCAGGTAGCGTGACGCCTCCAGCTTTGTCCTTTTGACTTAGGATTGTCTTGGCAATGCGGGCTCTTTTTTGGTTCCATATGAACTTTAAAGCAGTTTTTTCCAATTCTGTGAAGAAACTCATTGGTAGCTTGATGGGGATGGCATTGAATCTATAAATAACCTTGGGGAGTATGGCCATTTTCACGATATTGATTCTTCCTATCCATGAGCATGGTATGTTCTTCCATTTGTTTGTGTCCTCTTTTATTTCACTGAGCAGTGGTTTGTAGTTCTCCTTGAAGAGGTCCTTTACATCCCTTGTAAGCTGGATTCCTAGGTATTTTATTCTCTTTGAAGCAATTGTGAATGGAAGTTCATTCCTGATTTGGCTCTCTGCTTGTCTGTTGCTGGTGTATAAGAATGCTTGTGATTTTTGCACATTAATTTTGTATCCTGAGACTTTGCTGAAGTTGCTTATCAGCTTAAGGAGATTTTGGGCTGAGACGATGGGGTTTTCTAAATATACAATCATGTCATCTGCAAACAGGGACAATTTGACTTCTTCTTTTCCTAACTGGATACCCTTGATTTCTTTCTCTTGCCTGATTGCCCTAGCCAGAACTTCCAACACTATGTTGAATAGGAGTGGTGAGAGAGGGCATCCCTGTCTTGTGCCAGTTTTCAAAGGGAATTTTTCCAGTTTTTGCCCATTCAGTATGATATTAGCTGTGGGTTTGTCATAAATAGCTCTTATTATTTTGAGGTACGTTCCATCAATACCGAATTTATTGAGCATTTTTAGCATGAAGGGCTGTTGAATTTTGTCAAAAGCCTTTTCTGCATCTATTGAGATGATCATGTGGTTCTTGTCTTTGGTTCTGTTTATATGCTGGATTACGTTTATTGATTTGCGAATGTTGAACCAGCCTTGCATCCCAGGGATGAAGCCCACTTGATCATGGTGGATAAGCTTTTTGATGTGCTGCTGAATCCGGTTTGCCAGTATTTTATTGAGGATTTTTGCATCAATGTTCATCAGGGATATTGGTCTAAAATTCTCTTTTTTTGTTGTGTCTCTGCCAGGCTTTGGTATCAGGATGATGCTGGCCTCATAAAATGAGTTAGGGAGGATTCCCTCTTTTTCAATTGATTGGAATAGTTTCAGAAGGAATGGTACCAGCTCCTCCTTGTACCTCTGGTAGAATTCAGCTGTGAATCCATCTGGTCCTGGACTTTTTTTGGTGGGTAGGCTATTAATTGTTGCCTCAATTTCAGAGCCTGCTATTGGTCTATTCAGGGATTCAACTTCTTCCTGGTTTAGCCTTGGGAGAGTGTAAGTGTCCAGGAAATTATCCATTTCTTCTAGATTTTCTAGTTGATTTGCGTAGAGGCGTTTATAGTATTCTCTGATGGTAGTTTGTATTTCTGTGGGGTCAGTGGTGATATCCCCTTTATCATTTTTTATTGCATCGATTTGATTCCTCTCTCTTTTTTTCTTTATTAGCCTTGCTAGCGGTCTGTCAATTTTGTTGATCTTTTCAAAAAACCAACTCCTGGATTCATTGATTTTTTGGAGGGTTTTTTGTGTCTCTATCTCCTTCAGTTCGGCTCTGATCTTAGTTATTTCTTGCCTTCTGCTAGCTTTTGAATGTGATTGCTCTTGCCTCTCTAGTTCTTTTAATTGTGATGTTAGAGTGTCAATTTTAGATCTTTCCTGTTTTCTCTTGTGGGCATTTAGTGCTATAAATTTCCCTCTACACACTGCTTTAAATGTGTCCCAGAGATTCTGGTATGTTGTATCTTTGTTCTCATTGGTTTCAAAGAACATCTTTATTTCCGCTTTCATTCCGTTATGTACCCAGTAGTCATTCAGGAGCAGGTTGTTCAGTTTCCATGTAGTTGAGCGGTTTTGATTGAGTTTCTTAGTCCTGAGTTCTAGTTTGATTGCACTGTGGTCTGAGAGACAGTTTGTTATAATTTCTGTTCTTTTACATTTGCTGAGGAGTACTTTACTTCCAATTATGTGGTCAATTTTGGAATAAGTGCGATGTGGTGCTGAGAAGAATGTATATTCTGTTGATTTGGGGTGGAGAGTTCTATAGATGTCTATTAGGTCCGCTTGGTACAGAGATGAGTTCAATTCCTGGATATCCTTGTTAACTTTCTGTCTCGTTGATCTGTCTAATGTTGACAGCGGAGTGTTGAAGTCTCCCATTATTATTGTATGGGAGTCTAAGTCTCTTTGTAAGTCTCTAAGGGCTTGCTTTATGAATCTGGGTGCTCCTGTATTGGGTGCATATATATTTAGGAGAGTTAGCTCTTCCTGTTGAATTGATCCCTTTACCATTATGTAATGGCCTTCTTTGTCTCTTTTGATCTTTGATGGTTTAAAGTCTGTTTTATCAGAGACTAGGATTGCAACCCCTGCTTTTTTTTGTTCTCCATTTGCTTGGTAGATCTTCCTCCATCCCTTTATTTTGAGCCTATGTATGTCTCTGCATGTGAGATGGGTCTCCTGAATACAGCAGACTGATGGGTCTTGACTCTTTATCCAGTTTGCCAGTCTGTGTCTTTTAATTGGAGCATTTAGTCCATTAACATTTAAGGTTAATATTGTTATGTGTGAACTTGATCCTGCCATTATGATATTAACTGGTTATTTTGCTCGTTAGTTGATGCAGTTTCTTCCTAGCCTCGATGGTCTTTACATTTTGGCATGTTTTTGCGATGGCTGGTACCGGTTGTTCCTTTCCATGTTTAGGGCTTCCTTCAGGGTCTCTTGTAAGGCAGGCCTGGTGGTGACAAAATCTCTAAGCATTTGCTTATCTGTAAAGGATTTTATTTCTCCTTCACTTATGAAACTTAGTTTGGCTGGATATGAAATTCTGGGTTTAAAATTCTTTTCTTTAGGAACGTTGAATATTGGCCCCCACTCTCTTCTGGCTTGTAGAGTTTCTGCCGAGAGATCTGCTGTTAGTCTGATGGGCTTCCCTTTGTGGGTGACCCGACCTTTCTCTCTGGCTGCCCTTAAGATTTTTTCCTTCATTTCAACTTTGGTGAATCTGGCAATTATGTGTCTTGGAGTTGCTCTTCTGGAGGAGTATCTTTGTGGCGTTCTCTGTATTTCCTGAATTTGAATGTTGGCCTGCCCTACTAGGTTGGGGAAGTTCTCCTGGATGATATCCTGAAGAGTGTTTTCCAACTTGGTTCCATTTTCCCCCTCACTTTCAGGCACCCCAATCAGACGTAGATTTGGTCTTTTTACGTAATCCCATACTTCTTGCAGGCTTTGCTCATTTCTTTTTCTTCTTTTTTCTTTTGGTTTCTCTTCTCGCTTCATTTCATTCATTTGATCTTCAATCGCTGATACTCTTTCTTCCAGTTGATCGAGTCGGTTACTGAAGCTTGTGCATTTGTCACGTATTTCTCGTGTCATGGTTTTCATCTCTGTCATTTCGTTTATGATCTTCTCTGCATTAATGAGTCTAGCTGTCAATTCTTCCACTCTTTTTTCAAGATTTTTAGTTTCTTTGCGCTGGGTACGTAATTCCTCCTTTAGCTCTGAGAAGTTTGATGGACTGAAGCCTTCTTCTCTCCTCTCGTCCAAGTCATTCTCTGACCAGCTTTGATCCGTTGCTGGTGATGGGCTGCGCTCCTTTGCAGGGGGAGATGCGCTCTTATTTTTTGAATTTCCAGCTTTTCTGCCCTGCTTCTTCCCCATCTTTGTGGTTTTATCTGTCTCTGGTCTTTGATGGTGGTGACGAACTGATGGGGTTTTGGTATAGGTGTCCTTCCTGTTTGATAGTTTTCCTTCTGACAGTCAGAAGGACTCTCTGTTGGTCTGTTGGAGATTGCTTGAGGTCCACTCCAGACCCTGTTTGCCTGGGTATCAGCAGCAGAGGTTGCCGAAGATAGAATATTGCTGAACAGCGAGTGTACCTGTCTGATTCTTCCTTTGGAAGTGTCCTCTCAGGGGTGTACTCCACCCTGTGAGGTGTGGGGTGTCAGACTGCCCCTAGTGGGGGATTTCTCCCAGCCAGGCTACTCAGGGGTCAGGGACACACCTGAGCAGACAGTCTGTCCGTTCTCAGATCTCAACCTCCGCGTTGGGAGATCCGCGGCTCTCCCCAAAGCTGTCAGACAGAGTCGTTCGCGTCTGCACCGGCTCCCGCTGCTTCCCCTGTTGTTCTTCAGCTGTGCGCTGTCCCCAGAGGTGGAGACTACAGAGACAGGCAGGCTTCCTTGAGCTGCTGTGAGCTCCACCCAGTTCGAGCTTCCCAGCGGCTTTGTTTACCTACTTAAGCCTCAGCAATGGCGGGCGCCCCTCCCCCAGCCTCGCTGCTGCCTTGCTGATAGATCGCGGCAGACTGCTGTGTTAGCAGTGAGGGAGGCTTCGTGGGCGTGGGACCCTCCCGGCCAGGTGTGGGATATATTCTCCTGGAATGCCTGTATGCTTACAGCGCAGTATTGGGGTGGGAGTTACCCGATTTTCCAGGTGTTGTGTGTCTCAGTTCCCCTGGCTAGGAAAACGGATCCCCTTCCCCCTTGCGCTTCCAGGTGAGGCGATGCCTCGCCCTGCTTCAGCTCTCGCTGGTCAGGCTGCAGCAGCTGACCAGCACCGATTGTCCGGCACTCCCTAGTGAGATGACCCCAGTACCTCAGTTGAAAATGCAGAAATCACCGGTCTTCTGTGTCGCTCGCGCTGGGAGTTGGAGACTGGAGCTGTTCCTATTCGGCCATCTTGCTCCGCTCCTAAAATCTGTTTTATCTGACATAAGTATACCTCTGCTGCTTGCTTGTGGTTTCTGTTTGCATAGAATGTCTTTTTATTTTTAGTCTAAATGTCTCTGTAGAGATAAAGTGAGTTTCTTGTAAGTGGCATGTCATTGGCTTATGTTTTTAAAATTCATTCTGTCAATATATATCTTTTAAATGGAGCATGTAATCCATTTACATTCAAATTTAATATTGATATGTGAGGTTATTTTGTTGTTATATTCTTGTTATCTAATTGTTTTATAAATTCTTTCTCTGTCTTTGTGGCTTGGTAAAATTTTTTCATGTTGCCAGTTGATTCCTCTGTCTTCCTCCTTTGTATGATTGTTTTGCATGCCTTGTGAGCTTTATATTTTTGTGTGTTTTTATTATAGCAAATGTCAACCTTTCTTTTCCATGTTTAGGACTCCTTTGAGCATTTCTTATAGGACTGGACTACTGATGATGAATTACCTCAATGTTTGCTTGTCTGGGAAAGATTTTATTTATCCTTCATTTGTAAAGCTTAATCTAGATGAACATAAAATTCTTGATTTACAGGTATTTTTGTTGTTGTTTGTTTTTTTCAGCACTTTGAAAATCCCACCCCATTCTTTTCTGACTTATGAAGTTTCTGCTGAGAAGTCTTCTGTTGGGGTTTCCTTTGTAGGCAGCTGAATGCTTTTCTCCTACTGACTTTAGAATGCTTTCATTCATATTGTCTTTAGATAGTCTAATGACCATATGGCATGGTGAAGTCAATTATTTTCTGGGGATTGCTGAGCCTCCTCTATTTGAATATCTAAATTTCTTCCTAGGCTAGGAAAGTTTTTGTTGATTATTTTCTTTTATTCTTTTTTTTTTTTTTTTTTTTTTTTTTGAGATGGAGTCTTGCTCTGTTGCTTAGGCTGGAGTGCAGTGGTGCGATCTCGGCTCACTGCAAACTCCGCCTCCTGGGTTCATGCCATTCTCCTGCTTCAGCCTCCTGAGTAGCTGGGACTAT
Source organism: Rhinopithecus roxellana (assembly GCF_007565055.1). NCBI lineage: Eukaryota > Metazoa > Chordata > Mammalia > Primates > Cercopithecidae > Rhinopithecus > Rhinopithecus roxellana. The sequence goes on from NC_044553.1 coordinate 100,575,366, forward strand.
AGGCACCTGCCACTACACCCGGCTACTTTTTTGTATTTTTAGAAGAGATGAGATTTCACCGTGTTAGCCAGGATGGTTTTGATTTCCTGACCTCGTGATTCACCCGTCTCAGCCTCCCAAAGTGCTGGGATTACAGGCATGAGCCACTGTACCCAGCCGATTATTTTTTAAAATATGTTTTCTGAACTTTTTTCTTTTTCCTCCTCCTCAGGAATACTGTTTAGGTTACTAAAGTTGGTCCCTTTATGTATTCCTATACATCTTGAAAGCCTTGTTTATTCTTTTAAAATTATATTTTCTTTGTTTTTGTCTGACAGGATTAACTCAAATGACCTATTTTCAAGTTATAAGATTTTTTTCTTTTGCTTGGTCTAATCTTTTGTTGAAACTTTCAATACATTTTGTAATTCCTTCAATTGATTTTTCATTTTTATATGTTCTGTCTTTACATGGAAAGATATCTGTCTCCTTTGTAAATTTCTCATTCATATTCTGAATTCATTTTTTAAAAAAGTTTCTCTGTATTGGTTTTCGGAGACAGAGTCTCACTCTGTTGCCAAGGCTAGAGTGCATTGGCATGATTATAGCTCACTGCAATATGAAATACCTGGGCTCAAGCAATATTCCCACTTCAGCCTCCTGAGGAGCTAGGCCTACCATCATGCACCATCATGACTGGCTAATTAATTTTTTTTCTTTTTGTAAAGACACGGTCTCTCTCTGTTACTGTGCCTGGTCTTGAACTTATGGCCTCATCCTCCTGCCTTGGCCTCCCAAAATGCTAGGATTACAGGTGTGAGCCACTACACCCTGCCCTAAAATCAATATTCTGAATTCCTTATATGGCATTTTGAGGATTTCTTTTTGGTTAGGATTCATTGCTAGAGAATTACTTTGTTCCTTTGTGGCTGTCATAATACATGCCATGCTTTGTGTATCTTTATTTAGATTTCTGTGCATCTGGAAAAACTGTTGCTGCTTCTTATTTTAAATTTACTTGCACTGGGGAAGGACCTTTTTTTCTTGAGGATGGGACTATGATGTATTTTGAGCAGGGCCATTTGGCTTTGCTTCTTGTTGCATTCAGTGGCAAAGATCCTGTATGATTTTCTTGGTTCTATATAGCTTTAGTGTGGTGGCTTTCTCAAGTGCTGGTTATAGTATGGTGTACCAAGCAAATAAGAGAGCTCATGATCTCCTGGCCTGGGTGATGGTGGTAGCAGAGGCCACAAGAAGCTTATCTTTTTCCCAAGCACTGCATACTGTGTCAGCAGATGTTTTAATAGACTGTGCAGGCTGACCTACAGATCAGTAGATGACACTTGCAGGTAAGAGTCAGCTGTGATGGTAGCAGTAGGATTTATGTCTGACCTCTGTTAACCTGTAGAAGTGTTCAGGTGTCCCTGGTGATGGAATGGGCCATGAAATGCTCAGTGGTCTTTCTTGATGGATGGGCCATGAAATGCTCAGTGGTTTTTCTCCATGTTCTGTCTTGGAGTGGGGGGTGAAGCTAGGAAGAGCCAGACTGGTCAAGTCTGCACTTGGGTCCCCCAGTGGCAGGCATAAGTGCTGGCCCTGACAGAGATAGTGAGCACTCCTCAGACTGCTAGAGAAATGCCTGGGCAAGGAGCAGAGCAACTGCTGCTGTACCAAGCTGTTAGCATGGGGAAGGAGGGGCAGTCCTAGCACCACAGCCTAGCAAGCAGGAGTGGGTACTGCTTTCCTCTGACTCCCATAACTGGCAGAGTTCATTCCCTTGTTTTGACTGTGGCAGCCAGTCAGGACAGTTAGTTTATTGCTGCAGTTTGCTTCCAGTCCACAAAACTGTCCCAAGCTGTAAACCTTGCTGCCTGGGTCAAAACCATGCATCCCCAGCAACTCTCTCTCTGCTCTAACACTGTGAAGGGGGGATGCCCAATTCCTACACCAGCAGCTGGAGCTCACACCACATTTGTGTCTCAGGATCTGGCTGCAGGAGACCCTTTTCTTCTCTAGTCCCAGATCTCCAATCTATAGCCTATGTCTCTCTGATGCCAATGGCTGCCACTGCTTTTAGCTCCCAGGATTGCAGACAGTTTGCTCTAAAATAGGATCAAGAATGACATCCTTCTATAGGTGCCCAGGTCTTGGAGTGTGTGTAGGATACTTCCCTGAGCCACTCCTCCTATTGCTCCTGGCCTCTTCTCAAGTTAGATCCAGGGTTTGGAAGAATCAAGGTGCTCTCCTATAGGCTGGATTGCATGATTCCCAAGTGGGGAAGTGGACTTCAAAGACACTCACTCACCCTTTCTTGTACTGGAGATTCACTCATGGTTTTCAGCCAGACCTGGCCATACAGTCTGACCACTGACCTTCTCTTTCTCAGGACCTGACATTTTCTTAGGCTTTTTCATTGAACTCCCATGTTCCTTCTTGGATAAAAGTTCAAAATGTGAATCTCTATACACTATTTACTTCTAAGTGGATGATGCATGCTGGAATAAACTTTAGTTGGCTAATATAGTTTGAATGTGTATTCCTCCTCAAATCTTATATTGAAATGTAGTCCCCAGGTTTGAAAGTGGGGCCTGGTGGGAGGTGATTGGATGATGGGGATAAATTTCTCATGAATGGTTTAGCACCACCCCTTGTGACACTGTCCTTGTGATGGTGAATTCTCATGAGATCTGGTTGTTTAAAAGTGTATAGCATTTCCCCCTCACTCTTTTGCTCCTGCTCTGGCCATGTGACATGTCTGCTCCTCCTTTGCCTTCAACGATGATTGTAAATTTCCTGAGGCATCCCCAGAAGCCACATAGATGTCAGCATCATGTTTCCTGTACAGCCTGCAGAACTGTGAGCTAATTAAACCTCTTTTCTTTAGAAATTACCCAGTCTCAGGTATTTCTTTGTAGCAATGCAAAAATGACCTAATATAGAAAATTGGTATTGAGGAGTGGGACATTGCTATAAATACCTGAAAATGTGAAAGTGACTTTGGAACTGGGGGATGGGCAGCAGTTGGAAGAGTTTGGAGACCTCAGAAGACATGATGGTGGGAAAGGTTTGAAACTTCCTAGAGACTGGTTAAATAGTGGTGACCAAAATGCTGATAGTGATATGCTGATAGTCATATGGACAATAAAGTTCAGGCTTCTGGAGTCTCTTATGGAAATGAGGAACTTATTAAGAACTGGAGCAAAGTTCACACATGTTATGTCTTAGAAGGAAAGTGTTCAGCAAGTGGTGTGCCTGCTTTAACATCCTACCTCAGGTGCAAGAGGAAGAAATGACTTAAAGCTGAAATTTATATTTAAAGGTTGGGAAGTTTGCAGCCTGACCATGTGGTAGGAAAAAAGCTTATTTTTAGTAGAAGAATTCAAGTGGACTGCTGAAAACCAGCCCTTGCTGTTTCTAAACCACTTGCTAGAGAAATCTACATAACTAAAAAGAAGGCAAGTGCTGATACCCAAGACAATGGGGAAAAGGCCCCAAAGGAATTTCAGAGTTCTAAGAGGCAGCCCCTCCCATCACAGACCCAGAGGCCTAGGAGGACAGAACGGTTATGTGAGCCAGGTCCAGGGTCCCATTGCCCTACACAGCCTCAGACATTGCTCACTGTATCCTGGCCATTCCAGCTTCAACTGTGGCTCAAGCAGGTCAAGGTACAGCTCAAGCTGCTGCTTCAGAGGATGCAAGCTGTAAGCCTTGGCAGCTTGCAATGTGGTGTTCAGCCTTTAAGTGCATGGAATCCAAGAGTTGAGGCTTGGGAGCCTCTACTTTAGAGAATGTATGGAAAAGCTTGGGTGTCCAGGCAGAAGCCTGCTGCAGGGGTGGAGTCCTCATGGAGAACCTCTACTAGGGCAGTGTGGATGGGGATATGTGGAGTTGGAACCCCACACAGAGTCCCCACTGGGGCAATGCTGCAATGCCTAGTGGAGCTATGAGAAAATAGCCACCATCCTCCAGACCTCAGAATAGTAGATCCACTGACAGCTTGTACTCTGTGCCTGGAAAAGCCACAGGTACCCAAGACCATCCCATGAGAGTAGCCTTGAGGGCTGAACCCTGTAAAACTACAGGTGTGGAGCCACTCAAGGCCTTGGGAGCCCACTCCCTTGCATCAATGTGCCTGGATTTGGGACCTGGAGTCAAAAAGACAATCTTGGAGCTTTAAGTTTTAATGATTGCCCTGCTAGGTTTTAAATTTTCATGGGGCCTGTAGCTTTTTACTTTTGGTTGATTTTTTTTAAATTTTTAATTGTAAAAATGGAAGTATTTACCCAATGCCTATAATCCCATTGTATCTTAAGAGTAACTAACTTGTTTTTGTTTTCACAGGCTTATAGGTGGAAGGGACTTGTCTCAGATGAGACTTTGGACTTTTGAGTTAATGCTGTAATGAGTTAAGACTTTGGAAGACTGTTGGGAAGGCAGGATTGTATGTTGCAATGTGAGAAAGACATGAGATTTGGGTGGGGCTAGGGGTAGAATGATATAGTTTGGATGTGTGTCCCTGCCCAAATCTCATAGTGAAATCTAATCTTCAGTGTTGGAGGTAGGACCTGTTGGGAGCTGAATGGATCATGGGGGTGGATTTCTCATGAATGGCCCAACTCTATCCTTGATAGTACTATCCTCACAATAGTGAGTTCTTGTGAGGTCTGATCATTTAAAAGTGTGTATCACCTCTTCTTCACTTTCTTGCTCCTGTTCTGGTCATGTGATATGCCTGTTCTCCCTTTGCCTTCTACCATGATTGTAAGTTTCCTGAGGCCTCCCCAGAAGCCGAGCAGATGCCACCATCATATTTTCTGTACAGCCTGCAGAACTGTGAGCCAGTTAAATCTCTTTTCTTTATAAACTACCTAGTCTCAAGTATTTCTATTTTTTATACTTTAAGTTCTAGGGTACATGCGCATAACGTGCAGGTTCGATATATAGGTACACATGTGCCATGTTGGTTTGCTGCACCCATCAACTCATCATTTACATTAGGTATTTCTCCTAATGCTATCTCTCCCCCAGCTCCCCACACCCTGGCAGGCCCCGATGTGTGATGTTCCCCGCCCTATGTCCAAGTGATCTCATTGTTCAATTCCTGCCTGTGAGTGAGAACATGCAGTGTTTGGTTTTTCTGTCCTTGTGATAGTTTGCTGAGAATGATGGTTTCCAGCTTCATCCATGTCCCTGCAAAGGACATCCTTTTTTATGGCTGCATAGTATTCCATGGTGTATATGTGCCACATTTTCTTAATCCAGTCTATCACTGATGGACATTTGGGTTGGTTGCAAGTCTTTGCTATTGTGAATAGTGCTGCAATAAACATATGTGTGCATGTGTCTTTATACTAGCATGATTTATAATCCTTTGGGTATATACTCAGTATGGGATTGCTGGGTCAAATGGTATTTCTAGTTCTAGATCCTTGAGAGTTTACCACACTGTCTTCCACAATGGTTGAACTAATTTACACTCCCATCAATAGTGTAAAAGTGTTTCTATTTCTGCACATCCAGAATCGACAAAGAACTCAAATAAATTTACAGGAAAAAAACAACCCCATCAAAAAGTGGGCAAAGGATATGAACAGACACTTCTCAAAAGAAGACATCTATGCAGCCAACAGACACATGAAAAAATGCTCATCATAACTGGTCATCAGAGAAATGCAAATCAAAACCACAATGAGACACCATCTCACGCCAGTTAGAATGGCAATCATTTAAAAGTCAGGAAACAACAGATGCTGGAGAAGATGTCAAGTATTTCTTTATAGCAATGTGAGAATGACCTAATACATTTGCCATCTTGGGAAAAAATAGGAGAAGAAACTTAAGTGCCTGTTTCTTCATTCATGGTGATGAGCTCTTAGTAGAATATGAAGATTGCACTGCATATTATATGTGTTAATCACTTATTCCCTCACAAATTCTAGGTGGCTAACACTTCTACCCTACACTGTGATTTAGGAGGAAAGGTGACAAAGAGGGGAATAGAGAGAAGAGCTGAAATTGAGTTAAAAGTGTAATTTTGTGCTTCAAACAGGTATAGAATAGAATAGGAGGCACAGGATGACTACATGAATGAATTAGCATTTTTGGAAGAGAAAATGTACACTTGGTTAAGTAGACAGTGCCTTTTTTTTCTTTTTAAATTCTTTTAATTGTTACAAAAAGTTCTTTTCACGCTAGCGGTTAGGGCTGGGCACGGTGGCTCACGCCTGTAATCCCAGCACTTTGGGAGGCTGAGGCGGGCAGATTACTTGAGGTCAGAAGTTAGAGACCAGCCTGGCCAACAGAGTGGAGCCACATCTCTACTAAAAATACAAAAATTAGCCGGGCGTGGTGGCAGGTGCCACCCAGCTACTCAAGAGACTGAAGCAGGAGAATTGCTTGAATCCAGGAGGTGGAGGTTGCAGTGAGCCGAGATCATGCCACTGCACTCCAGCCTGGGCGACAGAGCTAGACTCTGTCTCAAAAAACAAAACAAAACAAAAACCCCAAAATAGCATTTATTGTGTCCTAAAAAATACAAAAGAAATTTTGTTTGAATCGAAATGTGGGCCAGAATTTAAGAAGGGGAGTGAAGCATCCTTGGGTTCTTGGCATGGTAATTGTTGTAGATACAACAGTGAGAAAGTTCTCAGGAGGTGGTGAAGTTTCAGAAGTGAGTAAAGATCACTTGTATGGTCATAATTTCCACCCAGAGATTCTCCTGCTGAGGTCTTCTAGGCTCAAAATTTGAAGGGATTTGTATTAACATAGGAAGCTCTTTCTTTGTTAAAGCCTCTTAGACCTTAAGTAACTTGCAAGAGGGTGTTTTGACAAGGTTTATGAAAATGGTGTCAGGAAAAGGAAATTACTTGCTTTAATAACTCTGCCATTATTGTTGTTAAGTGTTTTGCATTCTGTTTGGTGATTTGCATACAGATGGGGCCATATGGACTCAGAACTGTGTTCTTTGTGTTTCTTCCCATTTCTTCCTCTACAAGAAAATGAGTCAGATATGTAGATCAAGTTGTCGTAAAAGAGCCAGTGATTTTAATTTTGAGAAAGAAGTTAACCTACATACAGCATCGGGAGTAGGGCTGGAAGAATATTGTTCTGCTTAACTGTTTTTATCCTGGACTAGTAAAGCTTTTACATTGCCATAGAATTTTAGAGCTGAAGGAGCTTAGAAATCATATAGTCCAGCTGGATCTAGACCTACAGTCCTGACTTTGAGTCAGTATTTCTCACTATTTGTACTTTCTTTCTTTATAAAATGTATATTACAGTGGTTAAAAGTTTAGCTCAAGAAACATAAGAAGCAGATGCCCATGGCAAAATAAGCAGTTTATAGAAATAGTTTATAGTTTATACCAGTTTCTATTGTTGCCATCATTATGTCCATGTCTTTTATTTCTTAGTTTGAAAATATGTCAACAACATAACATCTATAGAAATAATGTCTACAGTATTAATTTATGGTTTTTTTTTTTTTTTTTTTTTTTTTGAGAGGGAGTCTCACTCTGTCACCCAGGCTGGAGTGCTGTGGTACGATCTCAGCTCACTGCAAGCTCCACCTCCTGGGTTCACACCATTCTCCTGCCTCAGCCTCCCGAGTAGCTGGGACTACAGGTGCCCGCCACCACGGCTGGCTAATTTTTTGTATTTTTAGTAGAGACGGGGTTTCACTATGTTAGCCAGGATGGTCTTGATCTCCTGACCTCGTGATCCGCCCACCTTGGCCTCCCAAAGTTAATTTATGTTTTAAATAAACTATAGCATTATAAAAACCCCAATTAATTGATGTTTTGGGTAGCAGTTTCCAAGCTCAAAATTTAAAGACATCTTGAATCTGTGTTCAAACCTGATAATCTTAATAATAAAATTCTGCTGACAATAAAATGTCAACTTGTGTTTAACAAGAGGGTAAATACATTTTTTTATTAAGGAGACTATAGAAAGGAAATTACTTCAAAACAGTTCAAAATCATAGAATATATTGTTCTATACCCAATAGATAACAAATAAGTACAACAATTACTATGGAGGTAGCTGGTATCCCTCAGGATTTAGGATTAGGTGAACCTTTACCCAGGTGATGGGTCCTGAACTTTTATGGGATTTATCTCCCAACCTTTGATTCACATATGTTTCATTAAGGTATGTAGTATACTTGTTACTTTTTTCTCATAGGACCCATTCAGCATAATATCATCAATGTAATGAACTAGTATATTCCTTTTCTATTGCTGCTGTAACAAATTACCACAAATTTAGTGCCTTAAAACAATACAAATCGATTCTCTTAGTTTTAGAGGTCAGAAGTGCTAAAGTCAAAGATGTTGACAGGAGTATGGTTTTTCTGGAAGCCTTAGAGGGAAACATACTTTCTTGGTTTTTTCCGGCTTTTCTAGGCTACTTGCATTCGTGAACTGGTGGCCTTTTTCCTCCACCTTCAAAGCCAATAGAATAGTGTCTTCAAGTCTCTTTCTCTCCCTCTCTTTCAGCCTCTTACCCTGACTTCTGATTCCATCATCACATCTCCTTCTCTGTCTCTGTGACTCTGACCCTCCTACCTCCCTCTTATAAGGATTCTTGTGATTACATTGAGTCCATTTAGATAATCCAGGATAATCTCCGAATCTCAGTATCTTTAACTTATTCACATCTGCAAAATTTATTTTGAAATGTAAGGTAATGTATTTGCAGATATCTAACTGTAGTTATGGGTATAGTGGCAATAAAGGATTATGGGAATAATGGACATCCTGCCTTGGCAAACTAACCTAGGCGAGACTATTACATTGTTTTTAAGCAAAGGAAGGCTACTCTCCATCGACATAGGAAAGTCATCTTCTTCCACTGACAAAAGAGACTCAGAGTGATGGGTATTCAAAATTCTCAGATTCATCCTAGTCCAACTAGATGTCCTCATTCCTCCAGCATCATAACTTTTAAGGACACTTCTAGTGGCCATGAATCCTTCAAATCACAAACTTGTACTTAACATTTGCCTTATAGTGGTATTGGTCTTATGGCTAGAAGGAGTGAGATTCCTTTAGGACCGCCACAGAAGCCTTTTAGTTCTCTGTCATGACTTGAAATGAGTATACAGAGTTAAGATTCTAATTTTCCTTAAGCAAGTTAGTGCACTCAGAAGAATTCACCCCACACTACTGTTCCTTACAGTTATCTCTATTGCTATGATGGTCAAGTGCAGCAGCCACCTGGGGCTTCAAGGAACTTCATCACAACCATCCAGAAGTGATCCCCTGATTAAATGCATGCCATGGATGATTTACATCCTATTTCCTCTTGCCTGGGAACTCAGTACTACTACACTCAAGTCTAAACACATGATTCAAACCAAATCCAAGACCAGCAGTCTCCACATTGTTTGGGAACTTGATAGGGAGTAAAAAATCAAGCCCTGCCCAAGACACACTAAATCAGAATCTGTTAGAGTGGGGTCCAAGGATTTGCAACTCATAACCTCTCTGGGTGATTCTGAGGGCATAATAAAGCTTGAGGAACAGGGACTACCCCTAAATCTGCCTAAGCAAAGGGAAGATTTTGGAATGGACAAAATATAGAAATTCAGAGGAGGAGATTTTGCTCTTTGGTGGTGTTGGGATCTGAATTCAGGGAGATTCTCTGTGGGCCTGGGATCCAGATCTCTGAAGAGGGAGCATTCACTGGATGGTGCTGATCTCTCTGGAGGGGGGAAGAAATAATGAGACTGGTTCTGTAAGTGTTGGAAAAACTTCCAGGTGATTCAGCTGCTGCTATAGGAAGGAACTCCCACTGCTGGGTTGAAGAAGCATGGTGGGGGTGATGCTCACAGGAACCACAAGCCAACAGGTCTCTTTCTCCTCCCCTAGACTTGCATTCTTTCTCTAGTGCTCGTAATTAGAAGAGCCTAATGTTCATTCAACCGGCAATGCAGAAATGTGGTTTGCAGAGTCCCAGCCCAGCATAACAAAACAGAATTTAGAAGGATGGGTTTGAAACTGAGACAATAACTTAATAACTGACACAGTTAATTGTTGCTGCTTTCTGTCTAATTTATTTACAAGAAAGAACATAAATTTTCAGATATTAGTAGAACATCAATTTCAAAAAGATAATTTCCTACTAATATTCTTTCAACCAATGGATTAGTTTAATAAGTAAATAAATTCTTGCTTTTTGAGATTTATGTGTTAGACCCTACCCTATGAGTTTAGCACCCCATTAGCTAGAAAAGGACCCTGCCCAGTAAAATATACTCGGGAAGCATTTGACTATCATGATATTGTAATTCAAACTCATATAGTCTATACTATTCATGTGTGTGAATTCACACTATGTGTTAATTGTGATTTTTTAAAAAAAATCATGAAGTTAAACAAAATGCAACAATAAACTGGAAGCCGAAGCTGTTAAAATACTGTTACTGCTATCCTGATTTCTACTATTTGTGACTAACAAAAAGGTTTCATTGTTCTTAGTGATTTTAATAAGTAAAGGGCATAATGTATATCTATGAATAAATGTAGTAGTAAAATATTAATACAGCAGATGGATGCTCTATAGAGCACATCCATGTGACTTATCTGTTAATTGCCGGGTATACATTCCACTAAAATTCTTCTACAAATTAGTGAAGAACCAAAATCATTTTACTCCTGTGGCAGATTCCTCAGTGAGAAAGAACAGGTTTACTGAGGCTTCACTGGGTCCAGGAGGCGATTTCTTAGACTGTAAGTGCCTTCTCGGGGTTTTGCTTGAATTTACAATATGTGTTTATTTGAAGCCCCAAAAGACAGATGACAGAAAAACTTTTATCTGTTGTCTTGTAATCAAGGGGGTAAAGAGCTACGGATTTTGATTTCTTTTGCCAGAGGCAGTAACCTTATGCTAGCAACATAAACACAGATGCAGTGAACCATTCCATCTAAACCTCTTCAGAAGTTCATGGATATTTTCCATGAGATGACTAGTTCTGATATTCAGTTTGATTTAAAAGAAGGTTTTTTTTTTTTTTTTTTTTTTTTTTTGTAAATTTCTCTCAATATAGTGAACTTGGTTCAAGAGTAAAGTTATCATGGGTAATAAAAAAATGGACTTTAACCTTCAGCTACAATAAACTATAATACTATTACCTTAAAGTGTTAAAGTATTGTGATATTCAAAGTACATTTTCATGGATTGTCTTTTTTTGATTATGGAGACAATAGAATAGAAAGGGCAGTCATTATCACTGTTATTTTATAGATGAACAAAATGAGTCTCCAGCAGGGTAAGAGATTGCCTGAGGACGTAACATGATATATGGTGGATTTAAAACGGAGAACTGAGACACGGAGCTAACTTTTTGAATAGAATTTATGATTTATAAACATTTTGCAATGTATTTCTAATAACAAATAAGAAAAACAATATGTAATTTCCTCAAAATAGGATGGAGTAAAGAATAGAACACTGGCTGAGAGACCTGGTCCCAGTCTTAGTTTTACCACTGACTGGCTGATTTTAGACAAGTTGCTATTTGCTATTTCAGAGTCTCAGTTTGAACATTATACAAAGAGAATGTTGAACCAAATAATTCCTAGTGTCTCTTTCAGACCCAACATTTTATGAAATAATTGCTGTTCAACTACCTAAGTGCTTGAGTTTTCTAAGTGATTAATTCCCTTCCACCATCCCCTCTCTACTTACACCTCTGCAACTATATGTAACTCACTAACCAAGGAGGTAAATTTGTACATTTGGATTGTGCAGACCTCAGAACCCCAACTACCAAACACATTTCTCCTATGAACTTGCTACTGTGCTCCTTTCTTATCTAACTTTCTCTAGATTTTCCCAAAATAGAGCCTCTTTTTAGGGCTCAAGAGAAAGTTGGCAGATATTGTGTATTCGTTTTCTAGGGCTGTCATACCATAGAATGGGTGGCTTAAACAACAGAAATTTATTTCCTTACAGCTCTGGAGGCTAGAAATCTAAAACTAAGGTGTTGGCAGGTTTGGTTTCTTCTGAAGACTCTCTCTTTGGCTTGCAGAAAGCTGACTTCTCACTGTATCCTCACATGGCCCACCCTCCAGTCTGTGTGTTGTTTGTGTCCTAATCTCTTCTTGTAAGGAGACCAGTCATAGTGGATTAAGGCCTGCCCATATGACCTCCTTTGGCCTTAATTGCTTCCTTAGAGGCTCTATCTCCAAATACAGTCACATTTTGAGGTACCAGTGCTTAGGGCTTCAACACAGGGATTTTGGGGGTACACAATTCAGCCTATAACATACTGATTTTAAAAAGTCTCCCTTAAAACATTCTCTGGGAATGAGGGAATAAAGTTATAGAATAGACCACCAAAGTGGGGAGTGGGTATAATTGGGGGAAAGAGTATTAAATATGGAATGACTCATTGCTAATTAAGTGGTTTGGGACAATCAGAAAACACTCTTTGCTGAAAGTAGGCCTTGTCCAGGACTGTCCTTGTAGAGCTGATGACTTGGATGAAACGTAATGAACTTATCTTATTGATGTATCTCAAGAGTAATTATTGCCGTGTCAATACTTCAGAGAGGCCCTTTTGGTAAAATGAGGCAATATGCTGTTTTATCCCAGAATTCACTATTTTCCTTCATCCAAAAGGCATATGATTTAACCATCTTTTAGTTCAGGATCACAAGAAACCTTTTAGCTGATTTGTCTCTGGCATAAAGAAGTCTAAAAACTACTAAAAGATTTGGCTACTTTTTGTAAGTACTGGGATTATTGGGTAGTTGCTGTATATGTTTTCTGTGTTCTGGTTGAATAAAAGAGAATTCATTTGCCTCAGGTAGATCTGTGCAAGTTTTTAGTCTCATTCCAAACACAGACATGACATGTGTGTCATGACACAAAAAAAACCCCAAAGCCTAGATTGTGCTGTCCAACATGACAGCCATTAGCTACATATGGCTATTTAAATTTAAAGTTGAATTAATTAAAATTAAATAGAATAGGAATCTAGTTTCTCAGCTGCACTAGCCATATTTCAAGTGCTCAGTGGTCATGTGTGGTCACTGTATTAGACAGTGCAGAGACAGAGCATTTCCAAAATCACAGAAACCCTATTGGACAGCACTAATCTAGATTATTTTTCAGGCAGACACCTATTGCTAACACATTATCTCATTTGAAGGAATCAAACTTGTACTGTAAAACATTTTGCGCTTGTATCCGTGAGTGATGTATTTAGCTATAAATAACAAAAAGCCAACTATAGTGGCTTAAAGAAAAAAGGGTTTATTATTCCTACCGTAGGCTCAGGAACAGTGTCAGGGTCCATGTCTCTGATTTTCTTGGTCTCTCTCTCAGAGTGAAAGATAGCTGCTTTGATGCCAGCCATTATACCCATATTTAAAGTAAGAAGGAAAAGGAAGGAAATGTGTGGCATTTGTAGCAGAAAAGCGAAAGCTTTCTCAGAAATCTGTTAGCCAACTTTGGCATGTATCTTGGCCACAAGGGATTTTTGTGCCCGCTCATGACAACAGTTAGGGATAATGGATTGAAAGTCACAGTTGAGGTCACCAACCAGTGAATAGTGTCTGCCACAACTTTCTAGTAGAATTTGTGAAAAATGTTTCCCAAAATGACAGGGAAGTTAACAAGAAACAAAAGATGAGATCCCATCCTTCCTCTAAAGAAGGTAAGTATTTAAGGTCTGGTTATTTTTTATTTTTTGCTTATTCAACAATCCATATTCCTAATATTGACAAACTAGGAAGAAGTAGCTACTTCTATCTGGATTACATATGCTGATTGTGATAATGGTTGTGACCACAAAGAACAGTTACCAAGAAGTGGTGTGATGAAGTGGAAAGTGGGTAGACTTTCTTTCACCTGTTGTTGTAATTAGTAAGTTGAGCAGGTCACTTATACTTAGGTTGGTCATCTACAGGGAGGAGATTATTGTGAGGATCAAATGAGTTAACATGTCTGACATGTATCTGGTGTGGAGAAGCAACTTCACAAATGTTACTTCTATTTCTTACCCCTTTGCATGTGCTGTGCAGATTGGCCCCAAATGAGCTCTCAGAATTTATCACAGTGAGTGTCATAAAATTTCCAAATATAGATTGAAATATTTAACATGAAGCATTAGCCTGATCACACATACTCAGAAAACATATATCTTATGTCCTTTTTTCATCTAGGGATGTCAGACTTATCACAATGTGTTCTTTTATTTCTCTGAAGTTAAAAATTACTAAGAAGAATCGAATATTTACTTTTTTCCCCTTACATTCCCTTTATTTAGTTGACTCATAGGTCTGGACATAATTTAGAATCCACCTCAGCTCACTGAGCTTCAGAAACTCAACTGCCTCAGAGAAGAAGCACATGTGGAAGAGAATGTAGTTACAGGAACAGATGTGGGGAATGATGGCAGGCAGGCTTTTCTGCATCCTAAGCAACTTCAGGAAAGAAAGATGACTGTCAAAAGAAACTGACTGCTCGGGAGGCTGAGGCAGGAGAATGGCGTGAACCCGGGAGGCAGAGCTTGCAGTGAGCTGAGATCCGGCCACTGCACTCCAGGCTGGGCGACAGAGCGAGACTCCGTCTCAAAAAAAAACAAAAAAAACAACAACAAAAAAGAAACTGACTGGGTCCTAGAAAAAGCCATTATGAAGAGAGAGGAAGGAGCTGATGGAGATTTACAAAAGAATAAAACCTTCCCTAATATTAAAGCAAGTGCCTTGGGGCCATACAACCATCCTCAACGTACCGAGGAATAGAGAAAAGTGCAAGGCTAGAGCAATCATTTTGAATTGCTACTGGCGTTTTTCTTTGAACATAGTGGCCAACTGGGGCTGCAATCAGCTTAATTATACCTACATCAAAGGGAGTAGCACAAAGTGAACAAGTATATCTGAAGAAAGTCTGCTGTAAATAGTTGCCTTGATGGAGAGGAATCTGAGAATCCTAGGTTTCCTCTATGAGATTAAATGGTTTACAAATTACTAGCTCTTGCAATGTATCAACAATTTTGAAGGTGGACAAAGGAATTATTTCTTCTTTGTTCCTATTATTCAAATTGTAGCCTCTACAAAGCATGTCTTAGATACCCTGCTTCTCTGATGAGACTCTGCTCGGAAGTCTTGGTACATGTAGACAGCCAGGAAGAATTCACAGAAGGGTAATTAGAATGGCTGAATGAGATGAGATTAGGAGGAGTGATGAGTAAGTTTGACTAGACAGTGAGGAAGAAAATGCTAAGCATTTTGTTCCATATTTGGAAGGCAATAAAGAGCAAGGGCCAAAGGGAATTATTTGCTGTGTTACTTGGGGCATAATGAAGCATAATGAGGTAAAATGAAACTAAGGAGATTTTAGTGAGTATTTGAAATGTCTCCTGCCATTAGCAACTCCAGGTTAGCCTTCTTAGAACAGGCCTCATTTAACAAAATGGGCTTTCTCTGTGATTGAATGCCATCCATTACACTATAGAATCCTTTCTTCTGGAGAGGCACCATGAGCACTTTTATTAGAGATTTAGGATTAATTTAGGCTGCCCCTAGAAATCGTGTTACAAAAAGCAATTCTCTATTGTTTTGCATATTCAACAGTATAAAACTGCTTGCTTTTTTTTTTTTTTTTCGTTAACAAACACTGTCTTGGTTTGGGTACCCACAAAACCAGAGCTGGAAATAAGGATCTGAGTGGATATAATTTATTTAGGAAGTGACCTCAGGAAGTAGGAGGAAGGGAAGGAGGAGAGTGAGGTAAGGGAGAAGGAAAGGCTAATAAAGACTGCATTATGAAAGTTCCCTACTACTGTAGGCAATGGGGGATCAACTCACAAATGCCTCCTGGAATTTTCTCTCTTAAGCATGAGAGAGGCTAGAGTATTTATCCACTGGCTCCGATCGCCGTTGAATGCGAGCTGCCCTTAGAGATGTTAACTTCCAAGCATTTCCAAGGGCTTATTTCCCACAGATGTGACAAAGACTCCTAGGCAGAAAAGCAAAGGTTTTGTGGGTGATGATGTCTTTGTGGGTACATGGAACTGTCTGGCACAGAGACCATTCAAATCAGAGGTGGGTCAAAGAGTTGGGGCTCAAGGCACTGGCAACAGCTGCTACAAACCCAGTTTGTCTCCCTAAACACCGACCTCACCCTCTCCAGGCTTGGTTAGAAGGAGGACAAAGCACTTTATATGGTGACATTGACTCTACAAAGTCAGAGCTGGTGCTCATCTTCAAAGCCTAACTTTTACCATGCTTGCAATAGCTGTATACTCTTTCCTATGAAACCCTCTTGAGGCTTCATTAATTCCAGACCATTTTTTTTCAGTTTAATGCAGAAGTTGTAATTCTTTGTTTTGTCATCAGTTTTTTCAAACTTGCCTCATCCAGTGAATTACCAAACAAGCAGCTATTCCATGATTTTCTGTGTAAATGTGTACCTAGTAAAGTGATTTGCATTCGATGTATATTCAATAAATGTAGGTTAATTATTTTGTTTTTCATTTCTATCCATTTTTAATTAAAAAAGCAATATGTGCACATGATAAAAATTCAAGCAATACAAAAGCTTATACAATAAAAAGATTTTTTTTTTGGATTTTTTTTTTTTTTTTTGTAGAAATTTTGCTCTTATTGCCCAGGCTGGAATGCAGTGGAGCGATCTCGGCTCACTGCAACCTCTGCCTCCCAGGTTCAAGCGATTCTCCTGCCTCAGCCCCCTGAGTAGATAGGATTACAGGCGTGCGCCACCACGCCTGGCTAGCTTTGTGTTTTTAGTATAGATGGGGTTTCTCCATGTTGGTCAGGCTGTCTTGAACTCCTGACCTCAGGTGATCTGCCCATCTTGGCCTCTCAAAATGCTGGGATTATAGGCGTGAGCCACTGCACCCAGCCAAAAAAGTTATTATTATTTTTTTTAACCTTGACTTCCAGTCTCTCTTTCTTAATATAGCCTTTTTTTTTTTTTTTTTTTTTTTTTTTTTTTTTTTTTTTTTGAGACAAAAATCTCCCTCTGTCACTCAAGCTGGAGTGCAGTGGCCTGATCCATAGCTCACTGCAGCCTTGAACTGACTCCTGGTCTCAAGCAATCCTCCCACTTCAGCCTCCTGAGTAGCTGGCACTACAGGTGTGAGCCACTGTGCCTGGCTTATTGTTAATAGTTATTTATTGTTCCAGAAGTTGTCTGTGGATATGTGAGCATATTTATATATCCATTAAAATGTAAATTGGATCGTGTATACATGATCTGTACTTTTTCATTGAGCAAGTATATTGAAGATTGTTTAATAATAGCATATACATATCTACCTCATTCATTTTACTTTATTTTCCTCCAATTTTTTGAGGTATAATTTATAAATAAAAATTATATATATTTAAGGTGTACAATTGATGTTTTGATATATGTACACATTGTGAAGTAATTACCACAATTAAGCTAATTAACATATCTATCATGTCATATAGTTAACATTTTTTGTATGTTTGGTGAAAACACCTAAGATCTACTTTTTTAGCAAATTTCAAGTATAAGATACATTATTATTACATATAGTTACCATGCTGTACATTAGATCTCCAGAACTTAATTATCTTATAAGGTATGAAACAAGAAATTTTGTGTCCTCAGACCAAAATCCCCCCATTTCCTTCCTCATCCCAGCCACTACCCCAGATTTAGTTGATTCTAAAGAGTTCAACTTTAGATTCCATATGTAAATGGAAATATCTAAGTAGTTGTCTTTTTGTGTCTGGCTTATTTCACTCAGCACAACATAACGTCCTCTGGATCATCCATATTGTTGCAAATGGCAGGATTTTCTTTTTTTAAAGATGAATAATATTCTAGTGTGTGTGTGTGTGTGTGTGTGTGTGTGTGTACCAGTATTAAACCACATTTTCTTTACTTCCTTCTTCTGTTGACACTTAGGTTGATTCTATATCTTGATTATTGGGAATAGTGCTGCAGTAAACCTGAGAGTGTAGATATTTCTTTGAGACACAGATTTCAGTTCCTTTGGATACATACTCAGAGGTGGGATTGCTGGATCATATGGGAATTCTATTTTTAGTTTTGTGAATGCCTCATTTGTTTTAATAGCTATCTGGTATTCCAGTGTACAGATGTGTTATTCATTAATCTGAGTTTTCTGCCTCCCAGAGAATTTCTAGAATTGTAATAATCATAACATCATAATTAATTTGCCCATTTTGTCAGTTAGGATAAAGTTGGTTATACTGTGGTAATAGTTTTCTATTGTGACGACAGATTGCCACAAACTTAGCAGCTTAACACAAAACAAATTTATTATCTTTCCATTTCTGTGGGTCAGAATTCTGGGTATAGGTTACTGAGTCCTCTGCTCAGGGTTTCATCAAGCTGAAAAGCAAGGTGTCAGCATGACCTGCAATTTCATCTAAGGCTTCAGATTTTCTTCCAAGCTCACTGGTTGTTAGAAGAGATTATTGCCTTGCAGCTTTATGACTGAGGTCCCTGTTTTCTTGATAGTTGTCAGTGGGGGACCGCTCTGAGCTCCTAGAAGCTGCTCTTCTCCACAGATAATTAATCATGTGACTTCTTGCTCCTTTTAGGCCAGCAGGAGTGTCAGCTTCTGCTTGGTGTCTCTTTTAAGGGCTCGCTTGATTAGGTCAAGCCCACCTAGGACAATCTGCCCTTTGTTTAACTCAAAGCCAGCTGATAAAGAATCTTAATCATATCTGCAAAATTTCTTTTGCCATATCATGGGACTGCTATCCCACCATGTTCCCAGGTCTTGCCTATGCTCCAGAAAAGGGGTCCTGGAGTCCATTTGGAAACTCTGCCTACCACACGTAGTGACAAGTGCCTCCTACAAAATGTCAGTGTTTTAAGACAATGAATGCTTATTTTTCACTCTAGCTACTCATCCATCATGGATTCTAAAAGGGGCTTTGCTTATTGTTGTCATACAGGGTCCTATACAGATAGAACACTTGCCCTTTCAATACGCCTAATGGCCAGTCCAGGAGGAAAAGAGACATCTGGAGAGAGGGTTTTGCCTTGTCAATTAAATGCTTTACTCACAATCCATTAGCCAGAATTATGTGACCATACCCAACCACATGAGGACCAGGAAGTACAATATTACCATGTGCCTAATAAACTGAAATATCTGGTGAGTGCCTAGGCTGGAGCGCAGTGGCACAATCTCAGCTCACTGTACCTCTGCCTCCCGGGTTCAAACCATTCTTGTGCCTCAGCCTCCTGAGTAGCTGGGACTACATATGTGTGCCACCACACCCAGCTAATTTTTGTATTTTTAGTAGAGACGAGGTTTTGCCGTGTTGGCCAGGCTGGTCTTGAACTTCTGGCCTCAAGTGATCCCCCAACTTGACCCCCCAAACTGCTGGGATTACAAACATGAGCCGTGATGCCTGGCCTGGTGAATCACCATCACTTTCATCTATTTATACATTCAGATTGTCACTCACAGATGGGCTAACGTGGTACTCAACCCAGCTTCCTCAGGAAAATTCTCTCAAGTATTCACATTTGATAGTACTTGCACTCCATTTGAGACATCTCATGATTAACGTGGTAGATTTCATAAAGTATGTTTAAGGAAAGTGAAATATTTTGATTCTGTGTTCAAAGAACTATCTATTTTTTATGTGTGAATGTTTCCAGTTTGAGAGAGTTGTCAGTTGAAGGCTGTTTGACAGCTTTAGTTTCTTAGCTACAGGGATTACTATGTAAGTTTCTGTTGTGCAATAATTGACCTTGAAAGCAGCCAAATCACCAGGGAAGTGACAGGTGATCCGCAAAGCAAAAGAGGGTAGCAAGCAGGAGACATGAGGAGCAGGCAGCAAAATGCTGTCAGGAATGAAAGGCTGGGTAAAGGTCATCTCCTCTGAATGACTTTACATTGTTTTTCTAACTTGCTTTCCAGAGTCAGAATCTTAGAAAGATCCAACATTGTGTATACTATGCAATAATATTCTTTTCAGGTGGACATCCAGTCTTTGTGTGAATATATCTAAAGCAGGGACCTCACTACCCCCAGAAGCAATGTATTCTTTTTGTTTAAAAAGTAAAACTTTCAGGTGTATACAAACATAGACAGTATTGTATATGGAATTTTGAGTACTCACCATCTAACTTAAGCAGGTATCAATGTTTTGCTATTGTTGTATTTGTGAACTCCCATGCAAATTTTCTTTGCTGTATTATTTTAAAGCAAATCCTACACAACAGCTCATTTAACTCATATATATTCCAGTGTGTGTATCTAATGTATATAGATTTATTTTACCCTTTACTTATAATCCATTTAATTTTTAGATAAGTGTACTGATGAGAAATTTCTTCTCTGAATATTATGCTGAAAGTTTGCTTTCTGTAAATTTGGCTTATTGATCCTTGTTTGTCTTTGGAACAATGCATGATAACCTCTCTTTCATAAGACTACCTTGCAGTCAACAAATACTTAAATTCTGTTTATGATAGCTAGCTTTCCTATCTACCCATCCCAAAACACTTGGTCACCACTGATGCAGTTAGGCTTTGTGTTCCCACACAAATCTCATCTTGAATTGTAATCCCAGAATCCCCACGTGTCAAGGAAGAGACCAGGTGGAGGTAACTGAATCATGGGATTCGTTTGCCCCATGCTGTTCTTGTGATGGTGGTGAGTTCTCACAAGATCTGATGGTTTTATAAAGTCCTCTTCCTCCTTCACT
Organism: Rhinopithecus roxellana; assembly: GCF_007565055.1. NCBI lineage: Eukaryota > Metazoa > Chordata > Mammalia > Primates > Cercopithecidae > Rhinopithecus > Rhinopithecus roxellana. The sequence goes on from NC_044553.1 coordinate 100,596,050, forward strand.
CAGCCCTTCTCCTTCCTGCCGCCTTGTGAAGAAGGTGCCTTGCTTCCCCTTTGCCTTGGCCATAATTTAAGTTTCCTGAGGCCTCCCCAACCATGCGGAACTGTGAGTCAAATAAACCTCTTTCTTTATAAATTACTCAGTCTTGGGCAGTTCTTTATAGTAGTATGAAAACAGATTAATGCAACCACACATGATATACTTTATGTAACCATCACACCTATAGTGAAATTTCTTTATTGTCTTACCATGCTTCTCTGAACACATTCCAAATGGCCAAGGTCTGTCCTAAAATGAAGTGTCAGAATATAACTCAACCCTCTAGAGATGGTGTGACCACTGAAAAGTGCAGTGCTGTTTTCCTTGGTCTGGATACACATACAAAGTAAATTTTTTAATAGGAAGCGTAACTTATTGACTGATATTGAGCTTTTAGTCAAGTAAAACAGCCTGATTTTTTAATGTAAATTATGACAAAGGGACTTCCTTTTATACCTATGAATTGATTTTGCTGAATCTAAATGCAGGTGTAGTATACATTATTTTGGATACCCTAGAAGCTCTGACTTGGCCACTATACAGTTTTGTTATATTCATATAACAAAATTGCACATATACCTTATAAATTTTTAAAAACACAAAATAGAAACACAGAACAAGCAGAATGTATGGTTTAGGTATTTTCAATTATTTCTCTCCTATGAGCAGAGATTTCCTAGATCCAAAACATGTTTCACATTAAAGGGTTTTCCTTATGTTGCAGAAATATTCTGAAATCAGTTGATAGAAATTAGTTGGTAAAACAGTGACTTAGACAAGTTTATAAACTGAAATCGCTAAGTTTCTCTGAAAATCAATAGTTACGCTAAACTAAAAAAGTAATATCCCAGGACAGATGGCTTTAAAAAGAGCAGCATAGGACACGTGGAAGAAAATCTCTAGAATGTGTTCAATAAAAAAGAATCCAGATGAGTCCAGAAAAGTCAGATTCCTAAAGTTATCACTACTTGTTTGTTGTCTCCACATAATACCAAAAGAGCGGCCGGGCATGGTGGCTCACCTCTGTAATCCCAGCACTTTGCGAGGACGAGGAGGGAGGATCACTTGAGGCCAGGAGCTCAAGACCAGCCTGGCCAACATGGTGAAACCCTGTTCAACTAAAAATACAAAAACATTAGCTGGGTGTGGTACATGTGCCTGTAATCCTAGCTACTCGGGAGGCTGAGGCAGGAGAATTGCTTGAACCCAGGAGGCAAAGGTTGCAGTGAACCAAGATTGTGCTACTGCACTCCAGCCTGGGTGACACAGTGAGACTCTGTCTCAACAAAAAGAAAAAAGAAAAAAGAAAAAAAAAAAAGCTGGATGAGTTTTTGCCAAATATGAAGGAAAACCATACAATAAACATTAAAAAAATTGCAATTGTTTGACTTAAATGAGAGACTGAACAGTGTGCCAGAATTAACTTTTGGAAAAATTGGCAGGGGCAGGGTGGAAGATATAGAGAGTTCAGGGGTTTCAGAGGCTGTAACTAACAAGGAGAAGAGACATTATTATTTTCTTTTTCACAGACAGGTATAATACAGTCTATCTAAAGGGATGTTTTGCTGCCACTTGAGACAGACACACTGCATCTACTAAAGTTATTGACAAATAAAACAAACAGTGAGCCCTCTATTGATTATGTGGTTCTGTTTCTGGATGTTTTCCCCTATCAATGAGGTTCAAAATGTAAAGCTAGACCTAAATGTATATACTTTTAATGGTAAAATTACATTGAGACAATAACAGATCAAATCATTATTAAGGATGTAACAGCTTGAACTCAGACAATTAAAAAAACTCAACATTCTAGCCCTTTGCCTTTCAATGAGTTTTGGTAATAGCTTGGCTTTGGAGAATATCAATCCTACTGAACCTCTTTTCTTTAAAATATTAGGTTGGTACAAAAGTAATTGCTTTTGCCATTAAAGAAATGGGAAAAACCACAATTACTTTTGTACCAACCTAATATTTGCAGGTCCTAAAGAAAATTTATTTTACTCTGAAAATCAGGAAGTCAAAAAGGCAGACAGTAACACTGAATGACCTTTTACAGGGGCAGCTCTATATAGTGAGGCCAGGATAAAGTACCATGGGTTTATGCATTTGCACTGTGGACATAGAATGACAAATGTAATAACCAAAAAACTTTATTACAAAATTGAGAAATATTGAAACCCTACATTAATTATTACAATTACAGGAAATTACTGAAATGCCAACATTAGTTTTTAATTATTTGTATTAAACTTTATTTAAAAGTGGTTATGATTCTTTAATCATGGCAGGTAATATAGCTAGTGTATATGTGATGAGATGCATACAATTCTTATTTTTTAGTAAAAGTCTACCCATGTTCCATTAACTTTTATAGCATCTAAAATTTAAAGGGAACTCTCCAGTTATTGATATACAGCTAGATAAATTGTGAACTGTCCTTGATGCATAAGAGAAATTCTGGTGCAGAGTAAGCAAACCAGGTAAGCAGTACCTCTAATCAAATTAATAATACTTATTCCATTTGCTGTGCAGTGTAAGGATAACTCTTATCTTCCACTTTATTTCTCATTTTCTGTGATTTCAGAAATTACTGTCAGATATTCCCTATCCTGTGTAATTTGACTCATTGGAACCCAGGAACTGGAGCTTCATTATTATCTCTCAAACATAATAGGTGGAAAGAGCATTAAGCCAGGAGTCAGGATGCCAGACTTCTGTCCAAATATTTTCAAGGACTTACTTATGACTTTGAGCAAGGCACCTAAAATATTGGTTCCTTATCTGTCATAAAAAAAAAAAAAACCATAAAACTGTATGATTTTTTGAGGCTCCTTCCAATATCAAAATTCTACTTCAGTGTTTGATTTTCCTTTAACTGTATTTAGTCTATTCTTTCCCGTGTGACAATTATTCTTTGTGATGCTATAAAGGGAAGCAAAATAGTTGAATATTTCTATTTTATTTCTGTCATCAGTTAAGTGTTATATCTTTTTAAGATTTAGGCCAAGTCTACTTATTTTTTTCTCTTTGCTCTAAGCTTAGCTTTAACAAACAAGAAAGTCTTTTTGGTGGCTTTCTGATTTTTTTTTGCTAGGCTTCACTTGCAAGGTGTGTGAATCAGATAGAACCAGGGCTTGAATCTCAGTTCTGCCTTATGCTTGCTGTGTGAAGTAGGCAAGTCTATCAATTTCTCTACAATTCATTTTTCTTATTTGTTAAACTGTGATAATAGTAGTGTCTGCTTCATGGGATTGTTGTGGGGATTACATGAAAAATGACATGAAGTGCTTAGTGCAAATGCCTTGGCACAAAGAAAGCCCTAAAGAAATGTTTTTCTTATTTTTACATTTTGCTGCCATCATCATCATTATCATCATTGCCATTATTACTCTGGAATTTATTTTTGAAAAATGATTACTTTTTTATCACTTTCTATTAAAATCAATAACTATGATATCTCATACATGTAGATAATTTTATAGTTTACAAGGTATTTCTACATGCTAAAGCTGGTCTTTGCAATAATGCTCTGAGCTGAAAAAGATTCATATCTCCACACTATAAGAGAGTCTCAGAGAGGTGTAGTAACTTGTCCATAGGACTAACACAGAGGGCTCATGTCTCCTTGTTTACTTCCTGTGATAGTTAATATTGATTGTCAACTTGATTGGATTGAAGGATGCAAAGTATTGTTCCTGGGTATGTGTCTGTGAGGGTGGTGCCAAAGGAGATTAACATTTGAGTCAGTGGACTGGGGGAGGCAGAGCTATCCTCAATCTGGGTGGGCACAGTCTAATCAGTCGCCAGTGCAGCTAGGATAAAAGCAGGCCGAAGAACGTGAAAGGACTTGACTTGCTGAGTCTTTCATTCCTCATCTTCCTCCTGTGCTGGATGTTTCCTGCCTTCGAACGTTGGACTACAAGTTCTTCAGCTTTGGGACTCTTGGGCTTACACCAGTGGTTTGCCAGGGGCTCTTGGGCCTTCGGCCACAGACTGAAGGCTGCACTGTCAGCTTCCCTACTTTTGAGGTTTTGGGACTTGGACTGGCTTCCTTGCTCCTCAGCTTGCAGAAGGCCTATTGTGGGACTTCACCTTGTGATTGTGTGAGTCACTACTCCTTAATAAACTACCCTTCATATATATGTCTATCCTTTTATTGTGCCATTACTTTTAATGGCAAAAACAGCAATTACTTTTGTACCAACTTATAGTTCTGTCCCTCTAGAGAACCCTGACTAATAAGCTTCCCCAATCCCATAGTGCCTAGTACAGGACACACATCAGGTGGTTTTGTGATGACAGAGTTGTCTGTGATGAACATCAGCACTAGAAAAATAAAGCTTCCTTAGAAAAAACTTTATGTTGTGAGATAATACTGGTATTTTATTATAGAGTGTACATTTATTGAAATAGAAAAAATGTAATTTTTTTCTTCTATTACATTGGCTCATAAGTAGGGTATTTTTTTCTTCAAAATTTACTTTTAATTTTGAATAGCATGCATATGATACATATTAAAAAGATGGTGTCCAATGTGAGATTCTAGGAGGTTCAGGAGGGTTCCTGAGGTAATAGTTGTGGAGGGGATTCGTGGTCATAGAGCATAAAAAAGGCCTCAAATTATGCCTGGGTACATTTGCTGGGAAAGTCACACACACTCTCATTTGTTGCACTTCTCTCCTTATTCATCTTCCTCAAATAAAGAGGAAAACAATTGTTCATGCCTTCTAGGGCACATTTCTGCAAGAAAATTTTCACCAATTTGAAGAAAAATGGAAAAAGAAGGACAATGCAATGAATTTTTTATAATGTTCCTTTTATGCTAAGATTTTTTTAAAAAGTTCTTAGTTAATAACTTCCTGGTTTTATTTTTGTTGTTGTTGTTGTTGTTTAAAAATGTTCTTTTCCTGAAATGATGACAGTTTGCTAACTAGATTTGCTAAAATCTGGTAAATATGGATTGGCTACCAACATTCTTTGAAAATGTTATTAGTTCTTGGAATTCAAAAGACCGAGGCCTGAGACATCCAGGTGGAAAAACAGCTAAGGCCAGAATTATCTGTGTGGTGTGGGAGGCCCTTGGCATGTGCTTAACAGAGCCCCTCCACTGGCTGCTGCACCCTCTGAGTAAACATCCATCAGAGTGAGTGAATGGTATGCAATTTAGATGAGTTCCTTCTGAAAAGCTGTCAGAGAGACTGTGAAATGTGACTACTTTGATTGACTCTCCTACTTTCTCTCTCCCCAAATAAGCCAGATTGGCAGGATTCAAAGAAGGCATAAAATTAGTTATTATTGGCTGATTCAGCAATAAAGCCAGGAAGCAAGATCTCCTAAGTGGAAAATGTTCTAGGACTAGGAATGAGAAATTATGATTATAAGGCAAGGCTTAACTAGCTGAGGAAGTTTCTCCATGCCGGCAGCTGATAAACTGCTTTGTAACTGGATAAAATATTGGTCTTAGTCAGGCTCCATTACCACAGACACTCTCAGAGAGATAGCCATGTGGGTGAGCGGATAGCATTCAGCCAGGACTCGTGCATGCACCCGTGGTACAAGAATTTGCCAAATAGTTCCTGAGGCATCAGCTATTAGAGAATAATTCAATGATAATTTATCCTTAATAACACAGTACAACTTCCATTACATATTTATTTCAGACTTAAAAAAAAAGTCAATTAAATTATCTGAAAATGATTTTCTGTGTTCATCTCTTTCATTTCCTTATTGCACTGCAGCTATGCCAGCCTAAACCTCTAATCCATCAGGTCTATTCTAAAGTTCATTGTTCACACAATGAACAATTGAACATTTTCCTTAATAACTTGATTATCAAAAACTTTTAGATGAACTGATTTGGGGGTATCTGTCTTAATTTTTTCTGCTATAATTGGGCCCTTTTTCATTATTGGAGGTGGGAACTTAGACCTGTTTCTCCTCCTAATAACTGGAACTGAGAAAGACAAGGTGGAGAGAAGGTTTCAGGTATTCCCAAAGGGAAGCGACTTGGCGTCTAGACTATCCCACTCCATTGCAAATGGTTGGCATGTACCCTCCCACCCCATCACCTCATAATAAAGCCAGACAGTACATCAAGGCCTCAGACAAAAAGCCCATTAGGCATTTCTGTGATTAAGTTGATTAGCTAGAAGTTATTAGGAATTTTAAGTCCAATATCAGTGGTGAATCAGATCCAATTTGCATAAACTACAAAGCGCTTCATTAAGGCTAATCATTTTCCTCTGTCCTTTGGTAATAAATCATCCTTCTATGGGACTCATTTAGATTGAGCTTGGAATTTTACCTTCAGAATTCTTCAACATGGTTAAGATCACTTTAGCTGTGCTCTTTGGCCTCATTTGCTGGGGTAATACCTGTTAGGAGCCCCACCTCAGTGCTGCATCCTTGAAAAAGCATCCTCAAAATCTAAACTATGATTCATTAGAGTCCATGTGCCAATGGCCAGGACCCATAACATAATGAAGTATGCATCTTGTAAAGCACTAGTAGAGCAAGTCAAACTTGTTTAAACTGATAAAGTACTCCTGCCACATAGTGCGTTGTGTTGAGCCAATTGATCATTAAATAATTTTACATACCCTTCTTGAAAATGAGTCTATTTAAATCTGGGAAAATTGATCCAGTTTTAGCATCCAGAGTTCTCATGTGAATTATTTTTATTTGCAGTCACTTGTGAGAATGATGAGATTCTGCTTGTTTGACCCTAATTATTCTTATTTTGGGTCATTTGCATAATCTGTTCCCTGTGCTTGGCATATCCTGCCTACCCTCTCCATAGTTCCCTGTACTGGTGGCCACTGAAGCATTTGTCACTCTGCCATATAACTTCCTTTTTACTTATTTATCTCTCTTCCTCCTTGAAAAAAAAAAAAAAAAACTATTCCTAGCACATAGCAGATAATAAATATGCATTTTATAAAATGTTGTGAATTATGAGATGGTGGCTATGATGGAATATTACACAGCCTATTGAAAGGAGGATATTGATTTCTATATATTGACATATAAAGGTGTCCATGTATTTTTTTAACATAGTGAATGAAAAACAAGATGAAAAACATTATGCACAGGATGATTCTAGTTTTGTAAAAAAAAAAAAAAAAGTGTTTATAGAAAAAGTCAAAAATATAAATATTCAGGGTAAAATCTGTGTTATAAAGGTATGGCTTTTACTTTTGGCTTTATCAATTTCTACATTTTAATTTGTTAGATTAAATCTGTATTGCTGTCGTAACTTAAAAACCCAATAAATAATTTTTTAAGCCATGAGACTATAGATTTCAGTTGCAAATTATTATTAACTTAAAAACACAGTATTAGTTTCTTATGGCTGCTGTAACAAATTACTATGAACTGGGGCCAGGCATGGTGGCTCATGCCTGTAATCCCAGTACTTTGGGAGGCCGAGGTGGGTGGATTACTTGAGGTCAGGAGTTTAAGACCAGCCTGGCCAACATGACAAAACCCCATCTCTACTAAAAATATAAAATTTAGCCAGGTGTAGTAGTGTATGCCTGTAATCCCAGCTACTTGGGAAGCTGAGGCATGAGAATTGCTTGAACCCAAGAGGCGGAGTTTGCAGTGAGCTGAGATCACACCACTTCACTCCAACTTGGGCTACAGAGTGAGACTCTGTCTCAACATAAATAAATAAATAAATTGATAAATAAATAAATAAATAAATAAAAAATTACTGCAAACTGAATGGTTTAAAAAGACAGCAATTTATTCTTTCACAGTTCTCGAGGCTGAAAGTTTGAAAAGAAGATTCAGTAGAGCCTTACTCCCTCCCTTACTTTCCTACGCCCTAGGAAAGAATCCTCCTCTGCTTCTTCTGGCCTCTGGTGGTTGATGGCAATCCTTGGCATTCCTTAGCTTGTGATGCATCAATCCGGTTTCTGCCTTGGTCTTCATATGGTCTCCTCTCTGTGTCTTTACATAGTCTTCTTAAAGAGACATCAGTCATTGGATTTAGGGTCTACCCTAATTCAGTATGACTTTACTATAACATAACTAGTTACATATACAAAGACACTATTTCCAAAGGTCACATTATGAGCTTCTGGGTGGATGTGATTTTTGAGGGGACACTCTTCGTCCCAGTACAGACATTTACTAAAGAACACTTACAAAGAAGCATCAGAATCAACGAGCTTTATGTGTCAAAGTCTCTTCTGAAGGCTGCCATCTCAGGAGTATTTCACCATTACAGTTCATTGTACCCATTGGACAGGCACAAGATGAAAGCATGAGATGATATTATTGCTGCTACAGGTTTGAAGAACTTACCAAGCTTCAGGTCATCTCTCCTCCAGGCTTCGACTTGAATGCACTTTACTTATGTTACCCCAGATTTGAGATTAAGCAGCTTTTAGTTTCTCTTCTAGTCTCTAGCTTTACTTTTGGTATAAGATTTGTTTGTTAATAACAAGAGTTTAGGGAAACTTTTTTTTCTTTAATCTACTTTGTTGTTGTTGTTGTTATACTTTAAGTTGTGAGATACATGTGCAGAATTTGCAGGTTTGTTACATAGGTATACACGTGCCATGGTGGTTTGCTGCACCCATCAACCCATCATCTACATTAGGTATTTCTCCTAATGCTATCCCTCCCCTAAGCCCCCACCCCCCACCAGGCCCTGGTGTGTGATGTTCTCCTTAGGGACATTTTTAATTTCTTTATTTCTTATATTCATTCCACAAATATGATCAGCACATATTATCTGCAAGGATAGAGCATATCTAAATACTCTTTGTAAAGCAAGATTCAATCTTATGTTTACCAGGCAGGAGATCTGGATATCATTAAAAATCCTATATAGCAAAGCATTTGTGAACCAGTGCAGAAGGAAAGATTGAAGTCAATAATTTACAATGTTACTAACACTATACCTTTTCCATTGGTAAGTTCCTTCCAAGAATCTGGCTCTTAAATTTATCAGTTAAACCACAGTCTTTAAGGTAGAAAATTTATTTGTAACAATTTACTGTTTAGCTTTTCCTTAAGCCTCAAATCAGTTGTCTATACTTACTGTTCATGCTATTTGCACAAACTACTCTGTTCTATGCAAATTTCTGTCCCTTCTCCCAAAGGGCTAAAAAATCACATGGTGAGAGAAAGGAAATGCAAGAGACATTCTGAATTTAATTCATGAAGTTTTCTTTTTTTCTGTCACATATGTAATATTTGTATCAGAGTCAGAAGTTAGAGCTAAGTCTGAACATTCAACAGATAAAAGAAAATGGTTTTATGTGGCAAACCTACTGCCCCAGAAGACAAGTAATTAAAGGACCTCTTAAAATAGCAGCCATAAAATTGACATTCCATGGGAAGCCATGATTTCATTACTGTTCTTTATAGTGAAGATCTTCCCTGGGCACTATTCTGAGAACTGGAATCTGTTAGCAGAATGAGCACGTCACCCAAGGACTTCGCAGCCTCCTCTGCAGATAGGGATAGTGCCTTTCTGGAAAACGTGGGATAATTTTATCGTGTCATATGGAGGTATTACCTTGCTATTATCTTTGTTTGGAGATTAGTATGGTTTAAGAAGATATGTAAGGGTGCCATGTTGACGAGGGGTAGACTTGTGATGGTTAATAATTTTTTGTGTCAACTTGGCTAGGCATGGAAAACAGATGGTTGGTCAAACATTCTTCTAGATGTTTCCATAAAGCCTTTTTTTTTTTTTTTTAAAGATGAGATTGACATTTATATCAATAGACTTTGAGAAAAGCAGATTACCCTTCATAATGTAACTAGGCCTCACCCAATCATTTGAAGACCTTAATCAAAAAAAAAAAAAAAAAAAAAAAAAAGAAAGAAAAAAGACCTGAGACTGTGGAAGAGGAAATTCTGCCAGCATATTGCCTTCAAGACTTGAATTGCAACATTGACTCATCCCTGCGTGTCCAGCCTACTGGTCTGTCATGCAGATTTTGAACTTGCCAGACACCACAATTTTATTTTATTATCATACTTTAAGTTTTAGGGTACATGTGCACAACATGTAGGTTTGTTACATATGTATACATGTGCGATGTTGGTGTGCTGTACCCATTAACTCATCATTTACATTAGGTGTATCTCCTAATGCTATCTCTCCCCTGCTCCCCACAATAGGCCCCAGTGTGTGATGTTCCCCTTCCTGTGTCCAAGTGATCTCACTGTTCAATTCCCACCTATGAGTGAGAACATGTGACACCACAATTTTATACGACAATTATTTAAAATAAATCGCACATCCTCTCTCCCTACATCCTATTGGTTCTGTTTCCCTGGAGAACCTTGACCAATACAGATTTTATGAGAGACACAGCCTATAGAGGCATAATAGACTTTCTGCTGAGTCTGAGACCTCAAGACATGGTAGGCACTGATTCCCTATCATTGCTATTTCCGTGTTTGGTCAAGGCATTACACTGGAGATGCAGGCCTGTGCTGTTTCTTTGGCTAAGGAAAGAAGCTTCTACTGAAGAGTGAATGAAGCATCCTCTAGATTCTTAATCTGCTGCTCATGGAATCTCACATTTCCTTTAATTTCCCCAAATTGAATTGGAACTAGATGACGGAGCCATTTATTGGTATGAGTACTGAGTAATTTCTTAATCAAATGGAACTTTGGTTGTTAGTACTAATTTTACATTGCACTTGTCTAGATGTCTTAGTGTTTAGGAGAGGGATGTCATTATCTCCATAAAGAAACAAATGTGATGGCCTGCATCTTCTTCTTCCATAAGTAGAACCACGCAGATCCTCAGAGAAAAGAAGCATCAGCCCAAGGCAATGGAGGCGGAGCAGGAGAGAGCCCAAGTGTATTCAACTGGGTCTTGTCTTTCCTCACACAGTTCTTCTCACCTGATGTGGCTTAGGCACTACCATTTCCATTAGGTTTCCTAAACCTAAATGGGGTTTTGTGTCTACTCTAGATGCCCCTCAGAGACTGCCCATCCCTCTATTCCTTTTCATGACAAAACTTCTTGAGTCACTATCTCTGCTCCTCACCTCACTTGCTTCCATAACAGACCATTCAGGCTCTTACCCTCATCACACCACAGAGGCTAGTCAAGATCCCTTATGACCTTCAAATTGCCAAATTCAAGAGCTCCTTCTATGGTCTTATCTTCCTCATCTCTCAGCAGCACTAACCATTTTGTTATTTTGCAAACATGTTTTCTTTAGTCTTCTATTGAGTAGAATTGAAATGGGGTTTCCTCCTGTCTCATTAGCTATTCCTTCTCATACATCTTTGCTGGTGCCTCTGCTGCCTAACTGTGAATGTTTGGAATGTCCAAGGGTTCAGTCCTGTGCCCTGCCTACATCCTTTTCATAAGTAATCTTGCCAAGCCTGTGGCTTTAAATGCAATCAATAAGCCACACAAATTGATCCATTCATTCCTGGCCTTTGCCCTAAAATTCAGGCTTATACACCCAATTGCCTACTTCACACTTTTCCTAATTGTTCCCTTTTTGGAATGTTATCTGATCTTTTCACAGCTGGTTCATTCTTGTTATTTAGATCTCAACTTATATATTTTCTATCAGGACAGATCTTCCCTGGAAACCTTATCTATCTGTCTATTTCTCTATTATCTATCATCAATCACATTATTCAATTTCAATTCTATGCACAACTTGCACAAGTATGTATATAAAACTTTCTTATATCTTTATCATATTTTTGTTTCCATTCCTTAAATGCAAATTTCTGGAGATTACAAGAGTGTCTGACACAGAGTGAAAGCTCTGTCTTAGTCTGTTTCAGCTGCCATAATAAAATAGCACAAACTGGGTGGTTTAACATAAATTTATTTTCTCACAGTTCTTAAGGCTGGGAAGTCCAAGATGAAGCTGTCGGACCATTTGGTTCCTGAGGAGGCCTCTTTCCTTGACTTGAAGAAAGCTGCTTTATCACCTGTTCACAAAAGGCTTTTCCTCAGTGCAAGTGCTCAGGGGGAAGAGATAGGGGTCTTTTTCTTCCTCTTATTATGAGGACATTAATCTCATATTAGAACCCACCCTTATGACTTTATATCACTCTAATCATCTCCCAAAATTCTCATCTCCAAATATCATCACATTGGGGGTTAGCACTTCAACATATGAATTTTTGGGAAACACAACATTAAGTCCATAACAAGCTCAATAAATATTTCTTGATTAGACTTGACTGAAAGATTTTTGCCTGTAGCTCACAATTTAGCTTTTGTTTCTACTGCTATATGATATTTTACTATTATTCATGTATTTCTCTGAATGTCTATAGATTTTACATTCCTTGAGGAGAGAGGGGTTAGGTACAATTGGTGCTTAGCATGTGGTTGGCTATTTTAGGGAGAAACACCATGAGGCCACAAAAGATATGAGGTTTAGTAATAAAAGCAACCAGTTGCAGACTGACAACTCACTATTCAGCACACTTTGTGTCTATCCTTGCATTAAACCCCTACTCCACCAACAATCCCATTATTTTGACATTTCAATTTTAGGGACTGTCTGTCCTAATGCAGTCCAGATCTCTGTCACTCCCTCTTCCTCATGTTTCCAGTAAGAATGATCAGCTTACTGGAACCAGATTGTAGTCCCTTGGTTTTGTCTTTTGAGGGTGAGTGGAGCTAAAAGCCACTACAATAGCAGGAACAATACCTTATGCTCATTCTTCTTGGTTGTTATTTCACCCTTACTTAAGGAGGATATCTTTGCTGGATGCAAAGTTCTAGATTAGTGGAATTTTTCCTTTCAACCTTCAATATTTCATGCCACTCTCTTAGCTTGCATTGTGTCCACTGAGAAGTCCACCCTTCTTCCTCCATAGGTAAGGTACTTTTCTTTTACCCCTATGGCTTCTTTCACGATTTTCCCTGGGTGCTTGGTTTTCAACAGTTTATGTCTAATATACCAAATAATATATTTCTTGGTATTCTGCTTGGTGTTCCCTGCTTGGTGTTCTCCTCTTGGACCTGTGGTTTGGTGTCATTGATTTTGGACAGTTCTCAGCCATTATTACTCCAAATATTTCTCCTGCTCTGTTTTCTCCTTCTTTTCCTTCTGGTGTTTCAATTATGTGTAAGTTATACCTTTTAAAACTATCCAATAGTTCTTGAGTGTTGTGTTCTATTTTCTTTTTAAATTCTCCTTTCTCTTTGCAGTTTTGGAAGTTTCTATTGATGCGTCTTTAATCTCACTGATTGTTTCAGCCATGTCCACTTTGCTGACGAGTCCATTAAAAGGCATTCTTTAGCTTTTGTTCCAGTGTTTTCAATTCCTAGTGTTTCCTTTTTATTTGTCTTAATATTTTCATCTCTCTGCTTATATAACCCTCCTGTTCTTGCATGTTGTCTACTTTTACTATTAGATATCTAAGCATATTAATCATAATTATTTAAAATTTCTGGCCTGTTAATACCAACATTTGTTTCACATTTGAATCTGATTCTGATGTTTGCTTTGTTTCTTCACACCATGTTTTTGTGTGTATGTGTTTTAGCACACCTTGTAATGTGGTTGTTGAAATTTGACCATGATATATTGGGTAATAGGAACTGAGGGAAATGAACTTTTAGTGTGAGTTTTTTGCCAATTTGGCTAGTAATTGAACTGTGTTAATATTTGTTGTAGCTGTAGGTACCAGAGGCTTCAACTTTTCTAGCATCCTTGTTTTTGTCTCCCCTGTTGTCTTTTGTTTTTTCTAAAAATTACCCCATAAAAAGAGTCTGATTCTTGCAGCTCTTTCAGCCAAATCCTCTGCTTTACTGGAGCCCTATCATTGTGGTGGTAAATTATGGGGGAGAGGAAGTTTGCCATTATCTTATCATTAAATCTCAGTCTTTTAGTGGGCAGTTATCTCTGGACTGTGACCTTCTTAAGGGTTTCTTAGCTCACCCGCTACCCACCCCCTTAAGTGAGATAAATGCTAGAGGGGGCTGTAGTGGGAGAAAATGCCCTTATTCTAGGTGAGATAAGGCTTTGGCAAAGTCTTTTCCTCTGGAGAGTAGGTCTTTGTTATATAGAACATGTAGGCATATTTTGCAATGGTTACTCTTACCTTCCCCTTGCTATAGCCAAAAGGTGATCTTTCTTGGCTCTTGACCATGAGAACCTGGTAGCATTCCTAGAGATAAAACCCATGAAAGGACTTTTAAGATTTGCAGTCCCCAGGATATTCTTACTCTCAAGCTAGTCCACACTCATCCTCTAGAAATACATCAAAATTACCATTTAAGTTTTCCTACCAGTTTATGGCCCCAGTGGCTTCTGGTCCAGGTGAGCAGATCTCACTTGCAATTCTCTGGATCTGCCTAGATCTCCTGTGACCTCAGTTATCCAATGGGTCCAACAAAAGTCACTGAATTTCTGTTTTTTTTTTTTTTTTCCCCATCATTTTCTTGTCATAAGGATGGAAATGATAATTTGCAAGCATTTTACATATTGGGCCCCAAACTGGAAGCCTAAATATCTTTTATATCATCTAGTACTGTGCTAAAGAGGCATAGACATACTAAGTCTTGGCCTGTGTTTTCACCAACACTACCTGGTCCATTTTCCCACCACTTCCCACAGCTGCATTAGATACTCTTCCTGTCAAGGGAAAAGAGCTGGAGCTTTGACAAATTGAGTTTTAATGACTGCCAGTCTCTGATATATAAGACACTAAGTGAGTACTTGGAGTGAGTGATAGATGACAATCAAGACTAAGACAGGGATTGTCTGACTTAGACTCTTGTATCCTTGTCCCAGATATGTATGTTTGTATTATGGTTGGACAACACTATTCTTTAATCTGAGTAGTAAATGAGTTTTAAAAGAAAGAAAGACAATGAAAAACACTTCTCTGTTGGGCTGGTGCCTCAGTCTCCTCAGAAAAGACCATTTCTGGCATCTCAGGTGTATAAAAACCTTTCTTGAGGCCTTCATTTCTGATGTGTTGATGTGTAGAGACTGACTCTGAAGCCTTTGATTTTCTTATTTGTGATTTTGCTTTTTGCTTAGTGGTATCCTTCCTTCCTTCCTTCCTTCCTTCCTTCCTTCCTTCCTTCCTTCCTTCCTTCCTTCCTTCCTTCCTTCTTTCCTTCTTTCCTTCCTTCCCTTTCTTCCTTCTCTCCTTCTCTCCGTCTCTCCTTTCCCTTTTCTAAATACTAGCATTTGGCAAGTTTGTGATAAGTTAAACATTTTATCCATTAATATTAGCTTTAACAGAATAAGACGATTTAGCTAAAGGCCACTGCCTAGTGAGATTTTTTCAATACTGATTGAAATGCAAATTAATACAAGCAATTACCAGGTACTGTACATAGTCTTAAAATGGAAGGTTTTAAGTGACATTTCCTTGGCAATCGGTGTGAATCCTCCAGATTAGGCATTCTTTCTATTCAGTAAACTAAATCTGCATCTAATGCCCGACTTGAGGTTGTCATCGCATCATCATTTTTAATTGTAGCAAACTCTGAAATAAAGATGACCTTATCAAATAACAGTTACCTAAAGAATTACTTCTTACTGGGGAATGTGTGTTTGGAGAAAGACACAGTTTATGTGTTGCGAATGGGGTATTGATGGCCTTAGAGGGTGCAGACCTATGTAACATTTTAGGGAGACAGATTTTTCCCTCAGTCAGAAAGAAGGGAACTGACATTTATTGAGTCTTTTTGTGTCAAACACTTTATATTCATTCAGATTTAATAAATATTTATTGGGTACTGTGATGTTTTCACCAATATTTTCCTTGCAGGGGGTTCAGTGGGAACAGGACAACAAGGTCCCTGCTCTTGTGAATCTTATATTCTGGTTGGGAAAATTGACAATGAACAACAACAGTAAACAAAGAAACAAAATAAATCTGTGGTGATAAGTACCCTTATATGGAATAGGGAATGGCTGGGTAGGTAGTTGAAAAGAGAATGCACTTTAGACAGGGTGGAACAAATGAGGTTTTTCTGAGACGGTGACATTTGTATTGAGAGATTGAAGCGTTAACTAATCGCACATTACTTTGTCTAATTTTTACAACAACCTGAGATAAAGGTAACATTAGTTCAGCAGGTGTAAGCAAAGAAATTAATTACTCAATTAGGTTAAATAATTTCTCTAAGATTACACAGATTTTTTCAATCCTATTTTAAACCAAAAACAGAATTCTAAGACCCCCAGCTAACTGAATGACCCCTCCTCGTGGTTAAAGGCATTCCATAGTTAACCTGAAAAACTAGTTAAGACTCTGATGGGAAGTGGGAGTTGGACATGCCTCATTATACCCTCCTCCCTTTGGAATTCAGGCACAGCTGACCAGCATTAACATCAAAACACAGATATTAAGACTGATGAAATAGACTTTTTGTAGCAATAAGACACCAAATTCCAGCCTGAGTCTAGTATAGCATCACTTGACAGATATCAGGCCCTTAAAGAAATGGAAGTATTTTACCCAAAATAAATTTCTTTGGCATATTTTGAAAGAGCCTTACAAAATTGTCTCTTGTGGGGAAAATCTACATTCTGTAGAGAACCCCCATTCCTTTCCAAGGTCTTTCCCCCGAAGCAGGAGAGAATTAACTAAGAGTCTGGCACTTTTTAAAATCTGATAAGAAACATTTACAATCTATTCTCTCTGAAACCTGCTACCTGGAGGCTTCACTGTGTAATAAGAACCTTGGTCTCCACAACCCCTATCTTAATCCAAATACTCCTTTCTGTGGATTCTAGGTCTTCAGATAAACTAAAATCTTTGAATGCACCTATGATTTGGAAGACTCTGCTTTGAATTGTCCTACCTATCTGGAACAAGTCAACATCATCTTTCATATATGGATTGATGTCTTATGTTTCCTTAAAGTGAAAAAAACCAAGCTGTAGTCCAACCACCTTGGGTACGTGTTGTCAGCACCTCCTGAGTTTGTGTCACAGGCATGTCCTTAGCTTTGCAAAATGAACTTCTAAATTGATTGAGACCTGTCTCAGATAATATTTGGTTTATACTCTCCATTTGCTTCAAAGCTGCTCACAGTCTACCATACCCCATAAGTACTTCTTTCTCACCAACTGCTCCAAGCTTATGCAAAAAACAAGCTCTCTTTGTTTACTTGGTCTTAGACTTTAGATATTCAGGAGCAGTCAGTTTTCCGAGAAAATCAATCCTGAGTCATCAATTTTTTCAGTAAGAACATTAACAAGAAAAAAGACACGCACCTAATTTTTAATTACCTTTCTGTAAAACAGGATATTTTTAATACCAAAAAAGTTAAAAGGATATTTTCTTTCTTTCTGTTTTTTTTTTTTGAGACGGAGTCGCGCTCTGTCGCCCAGGCTGGAGTGCAGTGGCTGGATCTCAGCTCACTGCAAGCTCCGCCTCCCGGGTTTACGCCATTCTCCTGCCTCAGCCTCCCGAGTAGCTGGGACTACAGGCGCCCGCCACCTCGCCCGGCTAGTTTTTTTGTATTTTTTAGTAGAGACGGGGTTTTACCATGTTAGCCAGGATGGTCTCGATCTCCTGACCTCGTGATCCACCCGTCTCGGCCTCCCAAAGTGCTGGGATTACAGGCTTGAGCCACCACGCCCGGCCTTAAAAGGATATTTTCTAAGATTAAAGGACATGACTTCAAACTGAATACAGTAAACTTTATAAAATACATTATTTTGTCTCTATTTTATTTATTTCACAGAAAACCCCTAAAATGATTATATAAACAGACTCATTTGAGAACCAATGGGCTCAATGTCTTTTCAAGGCTACCTCCAACCTTGAAAATCTTAGGTTGATGTTAACTCCCGATGCTCAATGCTCAGAGTGCCAATGCAGGAAGACGCTGTGGCGTGAGGACATAGACTCTTTGCTAGTTGAATCAGACTAGGAAAGGACAGGTCATTTTGACCTAAATATTTTCAGTGTGAATCTCTTCCCTTGAAATATTTACCTATTTAGGGAAGAGGCAATGATGCATTCTTTCTTTCTTAGAAAGTTCAAATACATCTTAAAGCACTTTACAAAATAATTTATAAATGGTTTTTCTGTAGGCAGTTGCCCATGTTAGTTCAAATAAATGAAAATAATTGATTCATTGCTTTTTCTTTGTATTAATTACAGAGTTAGAAAGGACTATTTAGACTGTTCTTAATAGGAATGTATGTGTTTTTGTCATGAATATTCAAGTATTGATCTATTTGTGAGAGTGTATTTCTCTTATTAAACTTGTAATATAAGCAAAACTATAAAATATGCAAGAGTAACTACTACTTAAAATTCTATGAAAATATAATGATAATTACTGAGGCAATAATTGTGTACAATAGCAGCAATAGCATCCTTGAGGCCATTTCTGCAGCGTTTCAAGTACCTGATTGAATCAATTGTGCCAGATCTCGTCTTACTGAGAGACAGGATAAGAAGTGTTGGGCTAAAGCCTGAAGCATCAATTGAAATTTTAGTTTTGTACCTAAATAAAAAACCACAAAGATACAAGCCAATAGACTGTTTGGCTCTTTTTTTGATCATCAATATAACCATCACTACCTTCACACTATTCTATATCTGTCTCATGGGCTCAATAGCATGAACTAAAAGCAGTTGATTTCACAAAGCAATTGAAGGGATGAAGAGAAACACAAATTATGCAAAATGTACCAGACACAGATGAATGCATTCTACAATATTAATAAAGTCCTAAAAATGCTTAGAATTAATTTGAAGACTTTCCTCTGATTGGTATTTCATATATACACATTTTTAATTTTCTTTTATTTATTTATTTATTTATTTATTTATTTTTATTATACTTTAAGTTCTAGGGTACATGTGCATAACGTGCAGGTTTGTTACATATGTATACTTATGCCATGTTGGTGTGCTGCACCCATCAACTCGTCAGCACCCATCAATTCATCATTTATATCATGTATAACTCCCCACTGCAATCCCTCCCTCCTCCCCCCTCCCCATGATAGGCCCCAGTGTGTGATGTTCCCCTTCCCGAGTCCAAGTGATCTCATTGTTCAGTTCCCACCTATGAGTGAGAACATACGGTGTTTGGTTTTCTGTTCTTGTGATAGTTTGCTAAGAATGATGGTTTCCAGCTGCATCCATGTCCCTACAAAGGACGCAAACTCATCTTTTTTTATGGCTGCATAGTATTCCATGGTGTATATGTGCCACATTTTCTTAATCCAGTCTGTCACAGATGGACATTTGGATTGATTCCAAGTCTTTGCTATTGTGAATAGTGCTGCAATAAATATACGTGTTCATGTGTCTTTACAGCAGCATGATTTATAATCCTTTGGGTATATATCCAGTAGTGGGATGGCTGGGTCATATGGTACATCTAGTTCTAGATCCTTGAGGAATTGCCATACTGTTTTCCATAATGGTTGAACTAGTTTACAATCCCACCAACAGTGTAATAGTGTTCCTATTTCTCCACATCCTCTCCAGCACCTGTTGTTTCCTGACTTTTTAATGATTGCCATTCTAACTGGTGTGAGATGGTATCTCATTGTGGTTTTGATTTGCATTTCTCTGATGGCCAGTGATGATGAGCATTTTTTCATGTGTCTGTTGGCTGTATGAATGTCTTCTTTTGAGAAATGTCTGTTCATATCCTTTGCCCACTTTTTGATGGGGTTGTTTGTTTTTTTCTTTTAAATTTGTTTGAGTTCTTTGTAGGTTCTGGATATTAGCCCTTTGTCAGATGAGTACATTGCAAAAATGTTCTCCCATTCTGTAGGTTGCCTGTTCACTCTGATGGTAGTTTCTTTTGCTGTGCAGAAGCTCTTTAGTTTAATTAGATCCCATTTGTCAATTTTGGCTTTTGCTGCCATTGCTTTTGGTGTTTTAGACATGAAGTCCTTGCCCATGCCTATGTCCTGAATGGTACTACCAAGGTTTTCTTCTAGGGTTTTTATGGTATTAGGTCTAACATTTAAGTCTCTAATCCATCTTGAATTAATCTTCGTATAAGGGGTAAGGAAAGGATCCAGTTTCAGCTTTCTACTTATGGCTAGCCAATTTTCCCAGCACCATTTATTAAATAGGGAATCCTTTCCCCATTTCTTGTTTCTCTCAGGTTTGTCAAAGATCAGATGGCTGTAGATGTGTGGTATTATTTCTGAGGACTCTGTTCTGTTCCATTGGTCTATAGCTCTGTTTTGGTACCAGTACCATGCTGTTTTGGTTACTGTAGCCTTGTAGTATAGTTTGAAGTCAGGTAGCGTGACGCCTCCAGCTTTGTCCTTTTGACTTAGGATTGTCTTGGCAATGCGGGCTCTTTTTTGGTTCCATATGAACTTTAAAGCAGTTTTTTCCAATTCTGTGAAGAAACTCATTGGTAGCTTGATGGGGATGGCATTGAATCTATAAATAACCTTGGGCAGTATGGCCATTTTCATGATATTGATTCTTCCTATCCATGAGCATGGTATGTTCTTCCATTTGTTTGTGTCCTCTTTGATTTCACTGAGCAGTGGTTTGTAGTTCTCCTTGAAGGGGTCCTTAACATCCCTTGTAAGTTGGATTCCTAGGTATTTTATTCTCTTTGAAGCAATTGTGAATGGAAGTTCATTCCTGATTTGGCTCTCTGCTTGTCTGTTACTGGTGTATAAGAATGCTTGTGATTTTTGCACATTAATTTTGTATCCTGAGACTTTGCTGAAGTTGCTTATCAGCTTAAGGAGCTTTTGGGCTGAGACGATGGGGTTTTCTAAATATACAATCATGTCATCTGCAAACAGGGACAATTTGACTTCTTCTTTTCCTAACTGGATACCCTTGATTTCTTTCTCTTGCCTGATTGCCCTAGCCAGAACTTCCAACACTATGTTGAATAGGAGTGGTGAGAGAGGGCATCCCTGTCTTGTGCCAGTTTTCAAAGGGAATTTTTCCAGTTTTTGCCCCTTCAGTATGATATTAGCTGTGGGTTTGTCATAAATAGCTCTTGTTATTTTGAGGTACGTTCCATCAATACCGAATTTATTGAGCGTTTTTAGCATGAAGGGCTGTTGAATTTTGTCAAAAGCCTTTTCTGCATCTATTGAGATAATCATGTGGTTCTTGTCTTTGGTTCTGTTTATATGCTGGATTACGTTTATTGATTTGCGAATGTTGAACCAGCCTTGCATCCCAGGGATGAAGCCCACTTGATCATGGTGGATAAGCTTTTTGATGTGCTGCTGAATGCGGTTTGCCAGTATTTTATTGAGGATTTTTGCATCGATGTTCATCAGGGATATTGGTCTAAAATTCTCTTTTTTTGTTGTGTCTCTGCCAGGCTTTGGTATCAGGATGATGTTGGCCTCATAAAATGAGTTAGGGAGGATTCCCTCTTTTTCAATTGATTGGAATAGTTTCAGAAGGAATGGTACCAGCTCCTCCTTGTACCTCTGGTAGAATTCAGCTGTGAATCCATCTGGTCCTGGACTTTTTTTGGTGGGTAGGCTATTAATTGTTGCCTCAATTTCAGAGCCTGCTATTGGTCTATTCAGGGATTCAACTTCTTCCTGGTTTAGTCTTGGAAGAGTGTAAGTGTCCAGGAAATTATCCATTTCTTCTAGATTTTCTAGTTGATTTGCGTAGAGGCGTTTATAGTATTCTCTGATGGTTGTTTGTATTTCTGTGGGGTCGGTGGTGATATCCCCTTTATCATTTTTTATTGCGTCTATTTGATTCCTCTCTCTTTTCTTCTTTATTAGTCTTGCTAGCGGTCTGTCAATTTTGTTGATCTTTTCAAAAAACCAACTCCTGGATTCATTGATTTTTTGGAGGGTTTTTTTGTGTCTCTATCTCCTTCAGTTCTGCTCTGATCTTAGTTATTTCTTGCCTTCTGCTAGCTTTTGAATGTGTTTGCTCTTGCCTCTCTAGTTCTTTTAATTGTGATGTTAGAGTGTCAATTTTAGATCTTTCCTGCTTTCTCTTGTGGGCATTTAGTGCTATACATTTCCCTCTACACACTGCTTTAAATGTGTCCCAGAGATTCTGGTATGTTGTATCTTTGTTCTCATTGGTTTCAAAGAACATCTTTATTTCTGCCTTCATTTCGTTATGTACCCAGTAGTCATTCAGGATCAGGTTGTTCAGTTTCCATGTAGTTGAGCGGTTTTGATTGAGTTTCTTAGTCCTGAGTTCTAGTTTGATTGCACTGTGGTCTGAGAGACAGTTTGTTATAATTTCTGTTCTTGTACATTTGCTGAGGAGTGCTTTACTTCCAATTATGTGGTGAATTTTGGAATAAGTGCGATGTGGTGCTGAGAAGAATGTATGTTCTGTTGATTTGGGGTGGAGAGTTCTATAGATGTCTATTAGGTCCACTTGGTTCAGAGATGAGTTCAATTCCTGGATATCCTTGTTAACTTTCTGTCTTGTTGATCTGTCTAATGTTGACAGTGGAGTGTTGAAGTCTCCCATTATTATTGTATGGGAGTCTAAGTCTCTTTGTAAGTCTCTAAGGACTTGCTTTATGAATCTGAGTGCTCCTGTATTGGGTGCATATATATTTAGGAAAGTTAGCTCTTCCTGTTGAATTGATTCCCTTTACCATTATGTAATGGCCTTCTTTGTCTCTTTTGATCTTTGATGGTTTAAAGTCTGCAACCCCTGCTTTTTTTTGTTCTCCATTTGCTTGGTAGATCTTCCTCCATCCCTTTATTTTGAGTCTATGTATGTCTCTGCATGTGAGATGGGTCTCCTGAATACAGCAGACTGATGGGTCTTGCCTCTTTATCCAGTTTGCCAGTCTGTGTCTTTTAATTGGAGCATTTAGTCCATTTACATTTAAGGTTAATATTGTTATGTGTGAACTTGATCCTGTCATTATGATATTAACTGGTTATTTTGCTCGTTAGTTGATGCAGTTTCTTCCTAGCCTCGATGGTCTTTACATTTTGGCATGTTTTTGCAATGGCTGGTACCGGTTGTTTCTTTCCATGTTTAGGGCTTCCTTCAGGGTCTCTTGTAAGGCAGGCCTGGTGGTGACAAAATCTCTAAGCATTTGCTTATCTGTAAAGGATTTTATTTCTCCTTCACTGATGAAACTTAGTTTGGCTGGATATGAAATTCTGGGTTGAAAATTCTTTTCTTTAAGAACGTTGAATATTGGCCCCCACTCTCTTCTGGCTTGTAGAGTTTCTGCCGAGAGATCTGCTGTTAGTCTGACGGGCTTCCCTTTATGGGTAACCCAACCTTTCTCTCTGGCTGCCCTTAAGATTTTTTCCTTCATTTCAACTTTGGTGAATCTGGCAATTATGTGTCTTGGAGTTGCTCTTCTGGAGGAGTATCTTTGTGGCGTTCTCTGTATTTCCTGAATTTGAATGTTGGCCTGCCCTACTAGGTTGGGGAAGTTCTCCTGGATGATATCCTGAAGAGTGTTTTCCAACTTGGTTCCATTTTCCCCCTCACTTTCAGGCACCCCAAGTCAGACGTAGATTTGGTCTTTTTACATAATCCCATACTTCTTGCAGGCTTTGTTCATTTCTTTTTCTTCTTTTTTCTTTTGGTTTCTCTTCTTGCTTCATTTCATTCATTTGATCCTCAATCACTGATACTCTTTCTTCCAGTTGATCGAGTCAGTTACTGAAGCTTGTGCATTTGTCACGTATTTCTCGTGTCATGGTTTTCATCTCTGTCATTTCGTTTATGATCTTCTCTGCATTAATTAGTCTAGCTGTCAATTCTTCCACTCTTTTTTCAAGATTTTTAGTTTCTTTGCGCTGGGTATGTAATTCCTTCTTTAGCTCTGAGAAGTTTGATAGACTGAAGCCTTCTTCTCTCATCTCGTCAAAGTCATTCTCTGACCAGCTTCGATCCGTTGCTGGCGATGGGCTGCGCTCCTTTGCAGGGGGAGATGCGCTCTTATTTTTTGAATTTCCAGCTTTTCTGCCCTGCTTTTTCCCCATCTTTGTGGTTTTATCTGTCTCTGGTCTTTGATGATGGTGACGTACTGATGGGGTTTTGGTATAGGTGTCCTTCCTGTTTGATAGTTTTCCTTCTGACAGTCAGGACCCTCAGCTATAGGTCTGTTGGAGATTGCTTGAGGTCCACTCCCGACCCTGTTTGCCTGGGTATCAGCAGCAGAGGTTCCAGAAGATAAAATATTGCTGAACAGCAAGTGTACCTGTCTGATTCTTACTTTGGAAGCTTCCTCTCAGGGGTGTACTCCACCCTGTGAGGTGTGGGGTGTCAGACTGCCCCTAGTGGGGGATGTCTCCCAGCTAGGCTACTCAGGGGTCAGGGACCCACCTGAGCAGGCAGTCTGTCCGTTCTCAGATCTCAACCTCCGCGTTGGGAGATCCACGGCTCTCCCCAAAGCTGTCAGACAGAGTCGTTCGCATCTGCACTGGCCCCCGCTGCTTCCCCTGTTAGTCTTCAGCTGTGCGCTGTCCCCAGAGGTGGAGTCTATAGAGACAGGCAGGCTTCCTTGAGCTGCTGTGAGCTCCACCCAGTTCGAGCTTCCCAGCGGCTTTGTTTACCTACTTAAGCCTCAGCAATGGCGGGCGCCCCTCCCCCAGCCTCGCTGCTGCCTTGCCGATAGATCGCCGCAGACTGCTGTGTTAGCAATGAGGGAGGCTCCGTGGGCGTGGGACCCTCCCGGCCAGGTGTGGGATATATTCTCCTGGTGTGCCTGTTTGCTTAAAGCGCAGTATTGGGGTGGGAGTTACCCGATTTTCCAGGTGTTTTGTGTCTCAGTTCCCCTGGCTAGGAAAAGGGATTCCCTTCCCCCTTGCGCTTCCAGGTGAGGCGATGCCTCGCCCTGCTTCAGCTCTCGCTGGTCAGGCTGCAGCAGCTGACCAGCACTGATTGTCCGGCACTCCCTAGTGAGATGACCCCAGTACCTCAGTTGAAAATGCAGAAATCACCGGTCTTCTGTGTCGCTCGTGCTGGGAGTTGGAGACTGGAGCTGTTCCTATTTTGCCATCTTGCTCCGCCCACATTTTTAATTTTCAAAAGAAATTAAGGGTGGTAGAAGAAAGAAGTGGGAAATATAAAGAAGCCAAATCACCTATAATCCCACTGCCAATATCAGTACTAATAATGTTTTGATGAATTCCTCTTAGTCATATATGTGTACATACATACACATACACATGACCCTAATGTGTATATAATTTTCTACCATTTTATTAAATGATGTGAGGTATTTTTCATGACACCGAATATATTTCACACAAATGCTTTTGTATTATGGCCTAATATTTGATTGTATAAAAATATGAAACATTTTCTAGTTAGTGCCCCACTCTTAGGCATTAAAGTTGTTTTCAATTTTTCCTTCTTAAAAATGATGCTGCAATGAACATGTTCCATTATGAATCTGTGCTTGCAACTTCTATTTTCTTACATTGGATTTTCATAAGTATAATTGCTGTGTTAAAGAAGATGAACCCCACTAAGAATTTTTATATCAGAAATGTAGAAACAATCCACCAGGGAGGTCTAATAACTCCAACAACAGGAATTATCATTAAAAAAAATGAGTTTGAGAACTTGATACATGAAAATATCTCACTGCTATACTAATATGCAGTTTGTATTTTCCTTCATGAAATGCATTCATGTATTCATTTATTGAAAGTGTCCACAGAATATCATGTTGGCAGTCCTGGCTTCATGCGTGTGTGACTTGAGCAGTTGCATAAGATTTCACACTCAGAAGAAACTTGTGTTTGGTTTCATGTTCTGCCATTGCCATCTTAGAATTCTTCAAAATTTTACCGTTGAACTTAAGTTTTGTAAGTGATGTTTGATGGGACAATGGATGTGTATGAGACCAGAGAAGAGGAATGAAATATGTGGGTCCGCTATTTTTGATAGTTCACATGCATATAATGTTTTGATTTTCCATGAGCACAGAGTTCTGGTGAATCCATGATGTGTGGGAGTTCAGTGAGACTCAAAATAAGCACAGGGTAAGCATGACACACCTACAGCTGAATAAGCAGGGGTGCTGACAGCCTCAAGTGGCCTTGCTTTCTGTTTGTATAAGAACCTGCTCTGAATGTAAAAAGAAGGCAAAAGTTTTCTAAGGTATAGAAATGACCAAGGAATCCTAGTGTGCCCTGTCTTACTCATGTTACTTTCTTGAATTAGCCAACGAATTACCCTGAAAATAATGTCACCCAAGGAAAGAGGAAGATACAATTCTATTTTTCTTTTTAGTCCCTGTGTGTTCATGATAGGGAAGAGAATGTTGCAATCAAAAGCAGGAGAGTAAACAGAGCCCTAGAATGAATGCACAGTGTTGTTTTTCCCATGAGAGTAAGAACCGTGAATGATTCTCCTACAGATGGGTCTGGAAATGAACATATCTGCCAGCTCAACTGGGGCATAACAGAAGCTACATTAAAAATCTATTTTAATAATGATATCATGTCTGGGGCATCAACTGCAATTGAGGCTTCCATTTACTTAAAATGGCAGCAGTTAACTGTCATCTGCTAGTATCCTGACTGGTGTTTTCAGGGAACAGACTAGTGGATTAAATGGGACTGATGAGAATCATCACCCCTGCATTCTTTACATTTTTGAGGGTAGGCTAATGTTTGCAGTTCTACCTAGGATACAATATATGCGTGGTTTACTATCTTAGTTGAGAGTGGGAAGAAGCAATTTTGGGGGCTTCTCCTTCACATTCACTAGTATAGTAGTTTTATTCACAGACAAAGTAATCTTTATTAGGGTAGTGCAAATATCTAAGTACATCCAGTTTGATTGCACATTTGGAAACTGAGAAAATACCATCAGGTGTGTCAGTGGACCTATTGTATGACGGCCTTAGGGCATATTTACTACCCAACTTCTATACACTCTTACTCTATATATAGAGTACTCTAAGGGGAGGAGCATAATGGAGCTTTGAACCCCCAGATATTAGTTTGTATTTTTGATATTAGGATAATTCTGTCCTTGATATCTGACAGATAATTTTGTTGATTCTGTAAAATGACTTGGGAAGTATTCTTTTTAAATTTTCTGAAAAAATTGTGTAGAATTGATATTATTCTTTAAATGTTTGGTAGAATTCACCAGTGAAGTTACAGGTTAATGATAGGGTTTCACAATAAATTGATATGGGGTTACACAGATAATGTGAAAGAGCTGAAGGTTCCCTTTCTCCAGTGTATGCTCAACCAAGTAAATGGCCATAGTTCCTTTTGGTGGAAAGACTGGAGGAATCACTACTTTGTAGATTTGCTGTGGTATTTCTGGCCTTTCCTCAAGGGTATAGGCTCTCTTTCAGTAGATGGGTTCTGGGTCAGAGAAATGGCTGATATCTGGAAATAAGACAAGGAATTGTGACTTTTCATGCAAGGGTGACCTCAGCCTTCTATTCATCCTTTTGTATCTTTTTTGGTTATTTATATTATGCAATATCATGTTATCTATCCTAGTATCTTGCCTCTAGAAATATATAGCAAATGTCCAAGAGTCATATCCATAGATCCCTGTGAGTCAGGTGCTCTTGGCTGCCATTTTAACTTGTCCATTTTAATAATTATGTCCTCTTTGTCTGTGATGGTTATGTGCTGCCTTGTGGCGTTTCCTGTTTTGGGCTCCTATCTTCCTTATTGCTAGTGGGTACCCAAGTTCTCCAATAGTGTTTCTATCAGTACTGGTCTCCAGAGAATGGCAATTTCTGAGTTTCTTGATGATGCTAGTGACCCCTAACCAGAGTATTCCTTATTACCTTGGATTTTATATCTTATATGATAGATCAATTCTATCAGCACACCCACTTTTAATCTGTTGATTTCTTCCTCCACAATCTATCACAGCAGTTCTGGCATGCATTTAATGTAGGTCATCATTTTTTCAAGTATCTAAGAGCCATCTCATTAGTGTATTCAAACTAACTCCAGAGTTCCTTCGCATGGTATTAAATCTTGAATCAAGGAGACAGTCTTACTATTGAAAAATTCTCCCATATCCAGCTTTATGTTCTGCATCAGCAGTAGGTCTACTCCTGGTATCACCTGTCTTAGATAAGGTTCCTAGATGCATGAGATTCTTGTGCAAGTTATTTACAAAGGCAATGTTCTCCAGAGAAGCCTGTAAGGGAGTGATAGAAGTAGACTAGATCAGAAGAAGCAGACAAGGACAGATGTGTTTTAGGAGTTTAGCCTTAGCCTGATCTCACAGGGACCTTCGGAATGTTAGTTTGGTCCTAGAAGTTGTCCTTCCCAAAAGCAGGGTGGCGGGTGTTACATCCTTACATCAGACAGCTATCCCGACCCTTTGGATGGGGTGGGAGAGTATGACCTCCCGAGCATATTTAGGCAAGGTGGCTCTTGCTGGCTAAGAACAACCTTGCTGACAAGGGTGCAGATATGAGCCATCAGCAGCCCAAATCTACAGCAGGTGGGGATGGGTATACTAATGCAGTAAAGGGGATCTAGGTGGTATACCAAAGGTAGAGTCAGTTCTTGTGGATGTTTACTATATGTCTGAAAAGAATTTGTACACTCTATTGAAGTGACTTATAGTGACACTTACAATACAGTCATTTGGGATCTGAGAATATCAGTTTTACAAAGAATTTCTTTTAATATTGTCTATTTTAGTTTACTAGGCATTTTATTGGATGCATAAGGGCAAAAGGGACTTTACCTGCTTTGTATATAGCTGAGCTGTGTGAGGTTTCATTGTGCAGGTCTGTGAGGTTAGTGATAATTTTGTTCATTATAAAAATGTATTGATTCAAGGATGTCTTTTGTCCTGGGTTTTTCACATGAGATTTTGAATTGCACGAACGTTGAATATTATGTGTATGTTATTACTGAACATAGTCTGAGAGGAAAACACATAAGCTCTAAAAAAAAAAAACAAAAAAAAACCCCAAAAAAACCCAAGGAAAGTAGACCAATTAGACTAATACATATTCTAGGGTAACTATTGTAGGGAAAATGACTTGTTACTTTGGTTAGTGTAAATGATGTTAACTATTAAAGTCATTATCCCCATTTTAATGTGATGTGATGTTGTTTTTAACTGAAAATGGATATCAAATTGGGTGTCCAAGAAGAATGTTTTTTTCCTCATTGAAATTAATGGTAATTGCACTTTTGACTTTAAAAAATTGGGAAGCAAATTATCTTCAATTAGATGAAGGAAGATAATATGGAATTTAGAGCAGTTGTTAATATTGTTTAGACTTTCTATGTCTTTGTCCAATTTTTTTGGCTTGTTTATTTTTAAAGAAAGTGTGAATATCTCCACCTAAAGCCGTCGACCAATCTATTTTCTCTCTGTGGGTTTGTCAGTTTTGTTTTACGTATTCTAGGGCTACATTTTTAAGTAAATATGTGTTAATGATTGTTATATCAGCTCTTGCTCCTTTTACAAGTGTTTACTTTATCTCTTACTCCTTTAAGATGTTTGCATTGAATTTTGTCATGTTTCATATTTTCTACTCTTTTAAAAAATTCTGCTTTTTGCCTAGCGTATCATTGTCATACTTTCTCATTTTGGGGTATGTCTTTTACAGATGTTGTATTTCTAGTACTTTTTAAAGACTAATGTGGGAAGGATCTCCGACTTTTAATAGAGAATCTAATCCATTACATGTATAATTACTGTTTTATTATATATAATATATAATATAAAGTTATATATATTTAACTCTTAAATTTAGGGGTGCATGTGCAGGATGTGCAGGGTTGTTACATAAGTAAACATGTGTCATGGGGGCTTGTGGTACAGAATATTTCATTACTCAGGTATTAAGCCCAGTACCCATTAATAATTTTTTCTGATCGTCTCCCTCCTCCCAACTTCCACTTTCTGATAGGCCCCAGTGTGTGTTGTTCCCCTCTACGTGTCAATGTGTTCTCATAATTTAGGTTCCACTTATAAGTAAGAACAGGCCATAATATTTTTTTATTCCTGAGTTAGTTTGCTAAGAGTAATGGCTTCCAGTTCATTCCATGTCCCTGCAAAGGACACATTATCTTACTCTTTTGTATGGCTTAATAGTATTTCATAGTGTATATATACCACATTTTCTTTATCCAGTCCATCATTGATGGGCATTTAGGTTGATTCCATGTCTTTGCTATTGTGATTAGTGCTGCAATGAACATGCATGTATGTGGGTCTTTATAACGGAACAATTCATATTCGTTTAGGTATATACCCAGTAATGAGATTACTGGGTTGAATAGTATTTCTATATTAGGTCTTTGAGGAATCACCACACTGTCTTCCACAATGGTCGAACTAATTTACTCTCCCACCAACAGTGTATAAGCATTTCTTTTTCTCCACAACCTCACCAGCATCTGTTATTTTTTGACTTATTAATAATAGCCATTCTGACTGGTGTGAGATGGTGTCTCATTGTGGTTTTGATTTGCATTTCTCTAATGATCAGTTATGTTGAATTTTTTTTCATATGATTGTTGGCTGCGTGTATGTCTCCTTTTGAGAAGTGTCTGTTCATGTTCATTGCTCACTTTTTAATGGGGTTGTTTGTTATTTTTCCTCATAAATTTGTTTAAGTTCCTTACAGATGCTGGATATTCGACCTTTGTTGGACTCACAGTAAAAGTTTTCTCCCATTCTGTAGGTTGTCTGTTTACTCTGTTGATAGTTTCTTTTGCTGTGCAGAAGCTTCTTAGTTTATTTCTTTCTTTTGCCTGATTGCCCTGGGCAGAACTTCCAATACTGTGTTGAATAGGAGTGATGAGAGAAGGCATCCTTGTCTTGTTCCGGTTTTCAAAGGGAATGCTTCCAACTTTTGCCCATTCAGTATGATATTGGCTGTGGGTTTGTCATAAAAGGCTCTTACTATTTTGAGGTATGTTCCTTTAATACCTAGTTTATTGAGAGTTTTTAGCATATTGAATTTTATCAAAAAGCTTTTTATATCTATTGAGATAATCATGTGGTTTTCATCTTTAGTTCTGTTTATGTGATGAATCATACTTATCGATTTGCATATGTTGTTTTGTTATATTTATAACATTAATCTATGTTCTTTCTACGTAGTTCTAGTTCACTCATTTTCCTTGCTGTGCAGTATTCTATTGAATGAATATGTCAGAATTTATTTTGTACATGGACTTTTGGGTTGTTTTAAAATGATACAAATAATACCATTGTGAACATTCTCTTATACATATACCATACATATGACACATATGTCATATCATTTTATATACACACATATTATGGTGTGCACATTTTTCTAGGTATATTACTTATATGACAGAGGCTGTTGAGTCATATGATGGGGTATGTTTGGTTTTTCTTTTCTTCTTTTTTTTAGATAGGATCTCACTCTGTCATCCAGGTTAGAATGCAGTGACACAATCTTGGCTCAGTGCAACCTCCACTTCCTGGGCTCAAGTAATTCTTCAGCTTCAGCCTCCAGTGTAGCTGGGACTACAGGATACAGGCACGAGGCACCAACACCTGGCTATTTTTTTGTATTTTTTCTTTTCTTTGGTAGAGATGAGATTTCGCCATGTTGCCCAGGCTGATCTTGAATTCCTGAGCTCAAGTGATCTGCCTGCCTCTTCCTCCCGAAGTGCTGGAATTACAGACATGAGCCACCATGCCAGGCCATGTTTGGTTTTTCTAGATAATGCCAAACTGTTTCCCAAAGTGGTTGTGCCTATTTAAATTCCTGACATTAGTGATTGACAGCTTCCTTTCTCTACATCCTTAGCAACACTTGGTATGGTCAGAATTTTTAGCTTTTTCTACTTAGGGTATATAGTGATATCTGATTCTTACATTTCATTGAGAGAGAATGTATGTATTAGCCATTAGGATTTCTTCTCTTCATGAGTTATCTTTTCAAATCGTTAGCGTGAATCTACTGCTTCTTAGCCAAGTAACTTTAAGTAAGCCGTATCTTAATTTCCTCACTTTTAGAATGGGCTGAATAGCATCTCACTTTGACCTCTTAGCACAGCAGTGTCTACTTAGCATTGCTACTTCTGTCCAAGATTGGGAACTACCTTTACTTGAATCACTTTTCCTGTATGGTTCCAAGTTACTATAAGCCAAAAGAAGAACTCACGTGAGATCTGGAAGGTGGAAGTGAAGCAGAACTACCTTGGAAGTTTGAGGGAAACAAACACAATGGTGGAAGGACAGAGGTGTCTGGTGGGTCTCAGCATATCATCCTTCTTTTCCTGCTTGTACTCAGCTCATTTTCCTGACTCCTGGCCCAGCTGATCAACTGTGGTCCTAGGCCCCAGGTGTTTGGTCCCAGGCCCACAAAGGTGATGATTTCCAGAGGCAGCAACTTTCCCAGAGTAGAAGCTTCCTAGAAGATGTATTCAGTCCACAGAATCTGCATGGTTGCTGAATTTCCCTCAAGTTCCTCCTATCTACTTGAGTTAGCACTTCAGGCTGACATGGCTAATGATTATTTTCTCAGATCCTCTTATTTCTCCCTTGTAGACTTTCATTTGCCCCATTCCTACCACATTTTTCTAAATGTTAATTTCTATACAAACCCTCTTATTTCTGTAATATTTGTAGTAGCTCTGATATCACGATTTAATCCTGAGTGATAGAATAGTTTTGACAAAGGAATAAAATAAAAATGCAAAAATTCTTTAATAGCTCTAAATTGCCATTCAAATGTAATTATTGAACTGAGCTAAGTAATACATTACTGTGTCCTCTTACATAGTGGAACAGATTAGGAGACAATTAAAATGGTAAGAAAAGCAAGCCAGCATAGGCTGTTATTGGCAGCATGCTTCATGAAAATATTTTATTCTTTTATTTGTCTGACTAGGGTACTTGTTTGTTAGCAAATGGATGCCAAAATACATCATATAGGTTTCCTTTTCAACTGGATTGCTTGGTAAGAAAGAGGTTATAAAATAGATCTAAGAGACAGAATCTCTGAAACACTTGTCAGGCATTCCCAATTAATATTTAAAGTGTGGAATATGGTCAGATATCCAGAAGCACAAATCAAGAACAACGGAAAAGATACAGGCACAAGGTAAAATAAATTTTACAAATATGGGACAATCCTCTATTGCAAATTATCCATTTCTGGCTGCCTCTGTGATACATTAAGGTTGAGCCTTTGCAGTGGGTCATTTTCAAAGTTTGTCAAAGACTCAGACATTGTTGATACTATTTGTGAGTTTTCTCAAGGCTACTGTACTAAACTATCTTTATAAAGACAATAGTGCTCTGGTTAGTAGAACAATAATTGGTTAGCCAAATAGTGAATTTCAGCAGCTACTTTCATTGCTTAATGGCCAGAGTAACAGTCATAGGACTGTTCAACCTTTCAAGATTTCCCAACTGACACTTTTACAGTGATCATGAAGTACCTCAGGAAAGCAAAGGAAAGACTGTGAGCAGAATTATTATATTTAAAAGACTATAGGGGTAGTAGTCAGGGAGAAAGAGAGCTAAGTAGCACAATATTATGCTTATAATATTGTGGTATTAAATATTATATAATTGTGTTATTAAAAATTATAACTTACAGTTTATAGTATCTTGTATCTGTTTTTCCTTCATGATGTACTCCTCAGTTGATTTAATAATCTATGTGCAAGATCCTGATCTATGACCCATGGGTGATTATAGTATGATTTCTGTTACCAAAAAGCTTATGGTAATGTAGGAGAATTGAGGTGTAACTGACAAATAAAAATTATGTATCTCCAAGGTGGACACCATGATGATTTGATATGCATATACATTGTATAATGATTATGAAAATAAACTTAACATATCTCTCATCATCCATAGTTACTATTTTGTGTTTGTGTGTGTATGAGGGGTACTGCATTGTGTGCTTGAGACTAATTGAATGTTGAGGCAAAATAGTCCAAAATGGCTTCAAATCTTCTGGTTTGCTTTATATAGAAAAAAAAAAAAATGAGTGTGTCTAATGAATTTGGCAACCTGGGAAAACAGCAATGAATTTTGAAGTGCAGTTAGCGAGTCTGACTTTCTGACTTTGGGCAGGCTAGAATTTCTTTCTTTTTTCTTTTGAGATAGAGCCTAGCTCTGTTGGCCAGGCTGGAGTGCAGTGGTGTGATATCAGTTCAGGGCAACCTCCACCTCGTGGGTTCAAGCAATTCTCCTGCCTCAGCCTCCCAAGCAAGCTAGGATTACAGGCATATGCCACCATGCTGGGCCGAGAATTTCAATTAATGTTTATTCAAGGAGTAATTGGATCATGCAAGTGGTTGCAATAGAGTATACCAAATTCAAGAGTGAGGCAAAAATACAGGTGTGGTCTTTTATTTTGTACCTAAGTAACTCGATACCCCTTGGTTACAAACAACACGAAAATAGGTAGTTGCTTATGGGTCATCAGAAGATCAGTAAGTTGCAGAAAGTTGAGCGGTTGGAAACTAAATTGATATTGATGGTTTGAAAACATTATCAGAAGAAAGTATGAAAAATGAAATAAAAAGTAGAAATTAAGGAAATAAGGATAACAAAAGTAACACTTCAGAGACCCAACTCAAATATGTGGGCTTAGAACGTATTATAGCATTTAAAATACCAGTATTAAGAGTTATTTTCAGAAATGCCCTAAGGAATGTTTCTATTCTATGTGCGTCCCTGTGCCCTTGTGTTAGGGGTTGAATTGTGTCTACCTCTCCAAAAAAAAAAAAAAAAAAGAAAGAAAAAAAAAAAATTGCAGTCCTAACATCCAGTACCTATGAATGTGACCTTATTTAGAAATGAGTCTTTGCAGATGTAATCAAGTAAAGAAGAGGTCATTAGGTGGACTCTAATCCAATACGACTATGTCATTCTAGGAAGAGGAAAAATGCCATGTTAAGATGGAAACATACAGGGAGAGCACCGTAGGATGACAGGGGAAGAGATTGGAGTGATGCAGTTGCAAGCCAAGGTATAGAAAGATTTGATGTTTATCACTGGAGACTGGGAATAGGTAAGGAGAGATTCTACCCAGAGTCTCAGAGCAACCATGGACATGATTACAACATGATTTTGAATTTTTGGCCTCCAGAACTGTGAGAGAATAAATTTCTTATGTTTTAAGCTATTCAGTTTGGGATACTTAGTAAGGGCATCCCTAGGAAACTAATACAATTTACGTATCTCTTACTTATATCATCGCATCACTTAACCAGCAAACATTTATTAAACATCCACTCTGCATAGGTCATTCTGCTCCTTCATTTCACAGTTTTGAGAATCGCTCTCTTAAGACAAAATTTGGCACTGTGAAGATTTACAAGTAAGAAGAGACAGCACAGCACAGGATACTTTGCTTGATCTTTTTTACCTCCATTGTACTGAAGACATTCCCAGTAGTGCCATCTTTGAGAAGGAATGATACATATAGATGAATATTTTCCAGCATTTATGGGTTTTTGGCTCGAAGGTGTGCTAAAAGTGTCAAGTTGCTAGAAGATCTCTAGATAAAAGATATGCATGATGCTAGGCTTGGAAGGCTTGTTTATACTAAAAGTGATAAGCCCAACACCACCTGTTCTCATTAATGTGACACCAGAGTTAGAAAGTATAAAAGGTTCTCAGGGGAATGATACAGTCTGAGAAGACCTCAAACTCTTTGTCAAAAAATTCTTCTAGGTGCATTGTTCCT
Source organism: Rhinopithecus roxellana (assembly GCF_007565055.1). NCBI lineage: Eukaryota > Metazoa > Chordata > Mammalia > Primates > Cercopithecidae > Rhinopithecus > Rhinopithecus roxellana. The sequence goes on from NC_044553.1 coordinate 100,631,653, forward strand.
GTGCTGGATAAAATAATGTACAACTAATGGAAGATGAGTGTGCTGGCTGGATAAATAAGGATAAGGATGACTTAAAAAGCTGTCGTAGTTGGTGATCAGGCAGTAAAGATATACGCCATGTATAGTTTGTTAACTTATTGCATTAGTGGTGTCAAAAGTGCTAGCCACAATTTCCTATAGTAACTGAATTTGTTGATTGTGAGTCATGCCAACAAAATGGTTAGAACATGGAAAATACTAAAGTTGAAACATTTCCCCTAAACTCTTGAAGTAATAGGAATTAGTCTCCATAAGTGGCTCTATAAAGTATCAATCAGAAAATTAGGAAATGAATTAAGCATGATGCTATTTTTTTTTTTTTTTTTTTTGGTTAGGGCTTCCTGTAGATGCCATAAAGTACTCTTAGTTTTTTATTTATGACATCAAGCTCAATTATTATGGCTGATTAGAAGAACTGAGAACTAAGGGTATATAAAAAATATATCCCATCCAGGCATCAGCAATCCAAGTGATATAAGACTTGTCTTTGTAAATTATTTTGTTTAAAGCCTCTTTGGTATCTACTGAATGCTCAATGTTTGGATACTTCAATAATATACTAAACCTATTCCTTCCTGGTAGCATTTTGATAGACCCATATGTCTTAGACCTAAATTTACAAAACTGTGCACTAGGATTTCATTACATCGAAGGAAACGGAAACTATGAAAGCGTTTTTCACATTTCTGATTTCTGAATCTATTTCCTTGGAGTTAAATGCTGCTGCAACATTTTTCTATAACGAACCAGATGGTACTAAATCTATTTTCTAAGATAGGGTAGAACATATCAGACTTGAATGTTGATGAAAAGTTCTGAGTTCTTTTCCAAAAAGTGTCAAGTGGTAGTCCAACTTAAAAAACAACAAATAAACGAATTTAACTTCTGACAACAGAAACCTTTCAAAATTGTTCTAGTTAGAACCCAGTGAAACCCAGTCTGAAAAATGGCACTTTATGAATCACAACAAACAAGTCAGGGCTATATTCTATTAGATTCTCTTAGATTAGTACCTTTAAAGATTTGGCTGGACTGTCTTCCCAGTGGGGTCCCTAAATTGACTGAGACAATACAGCATTAGAGGCATGGACATTGAACAGTAATGCAGTGATGGGGCAAGTTATATAAAAATACATAGAAAGTAAAATAGCTTTTTTTCACACAGAAAGTAAAGTGTTAAGCAACAGACACATGGGAAAAACTTTGGAATTGGTAAGACCTGGGTTGCTAGTCACGCAGTTTTCCCCTGGTATATCCTCACTTGTATTGACCATGACCCTACATGGAATCATTTGCCTTAAAAGATGTATGTAGGAAAGCCCTAATAAGGAAAGAGGCTACAGAAGATTTTGGGCTTAAGAAGCATGTGTCAGTCACAGTCAGGGGCCAGAAAATGCTCATCAAAGTTTAGGATCTTCCAGGTGATCCAAAAGTGACAGCCAATTAGCTGATCTTCAGTGTGAAACTCGCACAGAGCTCATCAACATAGTTGGATCTTGATTCTGACATTTCTAGTATTTTTACTAGAGCTTTGACAATAAAAAACATACAGATACAAAAAATATTTTGGGTGTGTGAGGCAATATAGATAAGCAAAAAAGACACACTGTTCCCAAAGCATATATCATTCATCAATTGTGAAAATGTATCCTGATGAAGCTGATATGGTTTCATAGGCTTCTGTTACCAACCTACTAGCATTGTCAAATGGAATGAACCTAGTTTCCATTTTGTCTTATGATGTTCACAGGCTATACATGTATGAGGGAAGGGATGGAGAACTTCCCAAAGGAGTGAATCATTTGGTACAGAGCTATTCAATCCTTAATAGTTCAAGTTGGAGTAAAACTGACATTACTATTATATAGCTGATGATGCTTTAACAAAGAGTTGAGTTTTGTAACAGTCAGAATCCTATTTAAGATCTAATCCATGACATGGTGGCACATGCCTGTAATCCCAGCACTTTGGGAGGCCAAGGTGGGAGAATTGCTTGAGGCCAGGAGTTCAAGACCTGCCTGGGCAACATAGTGAGACTCTGTATCTATAAAGACATTAAAAAAAATTTAGCCAGGCATGGTGGCATGGCCCTGTAGTCCCAGCTATTTGGGAGGCTGAGGCAGGAGGATCACTTGAGCCCAGGAGGTCAATGTTTCAGTGAACCATGATTGCACCATTGCACTCCAGCCTGAGTGATGGGGAGAGATCCTGTCTTTAAAAAGGGGACAATTTATGGAGGTGTGGCAGGTTAAGAAAGCTAACTTAAAAAAGGTGGTAAAGTAGTGTTGACAAAAGAGTCAAACTCTGTAAAATATTTGAAGAGATTTATTCTGAGCCAAATATATTGATAAACATCAAATATGAGTGATGTTGGCCAGTGACAGGCAATATCAGAGATCCTGAGAACATGTGCCCAAGGTGGTCAGGATACAGCCTGGTTTTATATATTTTAGGGAGGCATGAGACATCAATCAAATACATTTAGAAAGTAGTTTTGTTCAGAAAGGTGAGACAACTCAAAGTGGGGGCTTCCAGGCTATATGTACATTTAGATATTTTCTGGTTGACAATTGTTTGAGTTTATGTGAAGACCTGGGACTATGGAAAGGAATGCTCAGGTTAAGACAAAGGATTGGGGAGATGAAGTTTTATTGTGCAGAGGAATCTCTCAGATAGAAGACTGCAGAGATAGAGCAGATTATAAAATGTTTCTTATTGGACCTAAAAGGGTGCCTGGCTTTTAGTTGATTTTCTCCTGAATCTGGAAAGAAAGGAAAGAAAACAAAGAAGAAAGGGGATTCTCTATAAAATGTGGATTTTCCCCACAAGAGGCTTTGCAGGAAAATTTTAAGGTATGGCAAGGAAATATATTCTGGGTTAAATATTTTTTCCTTGTCTCATAATGTTATGCCAGAGTCAGAATGAAAAGTAAGTCACAATATATAGGGTCAAATAAAACCATCTGATAAGAATTTATGGTTTGTAGGGTATGACTCCCTAGACCCCCTATATAAGAATTTGGGCAAGATAGAAAATCAGAGTTTAGTCCTCAGTACCTAGCAATTAGCAACAAGGTGCTGTTACCAGTTCTATGCCTAAAAGGGCAAGGAGAGGGAGTAGAGTTACTGCAACTTGGTGAGAGATCTAGTGGCTGATATCATTTGGGTGTGTCCTCACCCATATCTTATCTTGAATTGTAGTTCCCATAATCCCCACATGTCGTGAAAGGGACCTTGTGGGAGGTAATTGAATCACAGGGGTGGTTACCCCCATGCTGTTCTCATGATATTGAGTAAGTTATCACGAGATCTGGTGTTTTATAAAGGGCTTTTCCCCCTTCGCTCAGCGCTGTCTTTCCTCGTGCTAGGTGAAGAAGGATGTGTTTGCTTCCCCTTCCACCATGATTATAAGTTTCCTAAGGCCTCCCCAGTCCTGCGGTACTGCAAGTCAATTAAGCCTCTTTCCTTTATAAATTACTCAGTCTCAGGCATTTCTTCATGCCGCATGAGAACAGACTACTATAGTAAATTGGTACTGGGAGATAGTGGGGTGCTGCTATAAGGATACCCAAAAATGTGGAAGCAACTTTAGAGCTGGGTAACAGGCAGAGGTTGGAACAGTCTGGAGAGCTCAGAAGAAGACAGGAAAATGTGGGAAAGTTTGGAACTTCCTAGAAACTTGTTGAATGGCTTCCACCAAATTGCTGATAATGATATGGACAATGAAGTCCAGCTAAGGTGATCTCAGATGGAGATGAGGAACTTCTTGGGAATTGGAATAAAGGTGATTCTGCTATGCTTTAGCAAACAGACTGGTGGCATTTTACCACTGTACTAGAGATTTGTGGAACATTGAACTTGACAGAGATGATTTAGGGTATCTGGTGGAAGAAATTTCTTAGTGGCACAGTGTTCAAGAAGAAGCAGAGCATAAAACTTTGGAAAATTTGTAGCCTGACAATGTGATAGAAAAGAAAAACCTATTTTCTGGGGAGAATTTCAAGCTGGCTGCAGAAATTTGCATAAGTAGCAAGGAACCTAATGCTAAGTCCCAAGACCATGGGGAAAATGTCTCCAGGGTATGTCAGATACCTTTACAGCAGCATCTCCCATCACGTCCAGAGCCTAGGAGAGAAAAATGGTTTCCTAGGCTGGGGGCTCCAATGCTCTATGCAGCCTCAGGACCTGGTGCCCTGCATCCCTGTTGTTTCAGCTCCAGCCGTGGCTAAAATGGACCATCATATGGCTCAGGCTGTTGCTTCAGATGGTGCAAGTTCCAAGCCTTGGCAGCTTTTGCATGGTATTGGGCCTGCAGGTGCACCAAAGTCAAGAATTGAGGTTTGGGAACCTCTGCCTGGATTACAGAGGATGTATGGAAACATTTGGACGTCCAGGCAGAAGTTTGCTGCAGTGGTGGAACCTTAATGGATAACCTCTGTTGGGGCAGTGTGGAAGGGAAATATCAGTTGAAGCATCCACACAGAGTCTCCACTGGGGAACTGCCTAGTTGAGCTGTGAGAAGAACGCCACCTTCCTCCAGACCCCAGAATGGTACATTCACTGACAACTTGCACAGTGGGCCTGGAAAAGCTTTAGACACTCAACACCAACCTGTGAAAACAGCCAGGATGGGGGCTGTACCATGCAAAGCCACAGGAGTGGAGCTGCTCAAGCCTGTGGGGGCCCACCTCTTAGATCAGTGTGACCTGGATGTGAGACATGAAGTCAAACGATATTATTTTGAAACTTTAAGGTTTACTAATTGCCCTATTGGATACTGGACTTTCATTTGGCCTATAGCCCCTTTGTTTTGGCTGATTTCTCCCATTTGGAATGGGTGTATTTATCCAATACCTGAATCCCCAATGTATGTAGGAAGTAACTAACTTGCTTTTGATTTTACAGGCTAGTAGGTGGAAGGAACTTGCCTTGTCTCAGGCGAAACTTTGGACTTGGACTTTCGGGTAAATGCTGGAATGAGCTAAGACTTTCAGGGACTGTTGGAAAGGCATGATTATGTTTTGAAATCTGAGGATATGAGATTTGGGAGGTGCCGGGCGGAATAATATGGTTTGTCTGTGTTCTCACCCAAATCTCATTTTGAATTATTGTTCCCATAATCCCCCCATGTCATGGGAGAACCTGGTGGGAGGTAATTGAATCATGGGGGCAGTTACCCTCATGCTGTTCTTGTGATAGTGAGTGAGTTATCGCAAGATCTGATGGTTTTATAAAGGGCTTTCCCCCCTCTGCTGGGCACTTCTCCTTCCTCCCGCCACATGACGAAGGACGTAATTGCTTCTTCTTCCACTATGATTATAAGTTTCCTGAAGCTTCTCTAGTCCTGAGGAACTGTGAGTCAATTAAACTTCTTTCCTTTATTCATTACCCAGTCTTGGGTATTTCTTCATAGCAGCATGAGAACAAACTAATACAGTGGTGGATGAGAGGCCACCTTATATAGAGGAACCAAGCCGCTGCCAAAATCACAGCCTAGCAGAGAGGGTGTGGGGGGGTTTAATAAACACCTGCAGTCTCATCCTGCCTTCTGATCTTCTCTTGGTGCCTTTACTGAAACCATTTACAAGTTGAAGAGTGAGAAAGAGCCTAGGATACATTCCAAAGAGCTTAGCATTCTGTGACACAGAACAAAGTAGAGAAGGGCTGAAATTGGAGCTGAGGGATCAATGGAGAACAACTACCTCAAACTCTATTTTGGGTATCTTGAGCTATCAACCCAATTATAGCTATTTTGGATCCTAGTCAATTCAAGTTAGGATTGAATAAGTAGATAAAAAGCTCAAGCAGCCAAACATGGCATTTGGGGACCTTTGCAATTGACTCCCAAACTTCCTTTCTAATTGTATTTACTGCTATTCTCCACATAAATATTTGCTCTAGTCAAGCTGACCTGCTCTCAGCTATCTCCTAAGCTTGTTTTGCTCATTATTGCCTCTGTGTCTTTGTTGCCATACTTCTCATCTGAACTGTTCTCCTTCATTTTCTCTAGCTAAATTCAATTTGTGTTCTGAAGCCACATGGCAGAGGTCCTAAATTCTTTGGAAAAATTACTTTTTCCATCCTTAGTGGCTGATTCTTCCTTTGCCATTCTATGGCACTTCATTTCTATCATCCATTAAAGGTACACCTTATACTGTATGTCAGTTGTTTTCTTTAATAGCTATCCAATGTCTTCATTTGGATCATCAGTAGTAAATAAATTTCATCTTGGATGCTGATTGCAAACATTGAGAAGGACTCTGAGGTAACCCTGGAGATCAGCAGGATGTTATACTCACATTGATTAGAAATATCTGCACTGGCCCAGGAGAAGTGAATAATGGCATGTTTACTACATATTTGCCATTCTTGAATTATAGTACATTTGGGCCCTCTACATCTGCAGATCCAACCAACCGAGGATCAAAAATATTTTGATAAATAAATAACAGCAGTAAAAATACAAATAAAAATGCAGTAGAACAACTATTTACATAGCATTTATATTGTATTAGGTGTTATAAGTAATCCAGAGATGATTTAAAATATTTGGGGGGGATGTGCATCGATTATATGCAATTACTATATGATTTTCATAGGGGCCTTGAGCATCTGTGGATTTTGGAATTTGTGGTGGTCCTGGAAACAATCTCCTACGGATACTGAGGGACAACTGTATAAGCTTTTAGATGGTTAGAATGTGATTTATTCATCTGTGTACACTCTGTAGCTACCTGATTGCCTTGAGTAAAGTTGATACATAATAAATATTTGTTGATTGATTGTTTTGGTTATTTAAGAACTTATGCAAATGAAGGATCTAGTGTTAGTGAAAAATGTTGAAGACAGAACAAGAATTTTTATTCTTTCAGCTTTCTTCTTTAAGAACATTCTTTGACATTATGGCATAAAATCATAGTTGGAGAATGTGCAGCTAAAGGTTGAATTGGCTCTCAAAATATCTTCTTTGTAGTAGTAAAATAAAGTACTGATGCTGAGGTCAGAAGAGCAAAGTAAAAGAAAATGATGGCTGAGTACTACAAAGGGAGATAGCTGTGAGTGGCTCATTATCATAAGGCTGCTTCTAAAAGCTGGCTCATTGATTTAATGATCATGCCATACGTTGAGCTGCTGAATGTTCACTGCAGTTAAAAAGAGATTTGTCCTCATCAAAGAAGTGGGGAAATGCAATTCCAGCATACACTTTGTAAGCCAAACTTTGAGTCATAAAATTCAAAACGATTCATTAGTTATGCCCTCATGCTTTTGTCCTAACCTTTCCTTAAAATATAAGTCCCATGTACTGTTAGAACTCCCTTTTCCTCCGTATTCAATCTTATCTCCTTCTTGCATGATTATTCAGTATAATTTAGCCTCTTCCACAAGCCTAGTACCACTTTTTGTTTACTGGGGATGCTGTTAGGACTAGTATTTTGTGGTCAGCAATAATTACCACCTATGAGAAGTTTATTAACATTTGCTGCCTGGATCAAGGGATTTTATTTTATTGTTGGTATTGAAGTAGGGAGATGAATACCTCAAGGATTTGCATATTTAGTCCATTACTAAGCAAATGACATAAAAATGTATTTTGGTAGATTCAAAAGAAAATGTAATCTCAGTTTATTTTTTTTGGAGAGCAGGTGTCCAGGGCCAAAGCACATTGCTGTAGGATTAAGAATGTTGTTTATGTTACACTGACATTTGCTGTGTTTTTAATGCTTTCCCAAAATGATTTATTCTCAAGTAAAAAATGCTGAGAAAGCTTGAATACCAGATGCCTGAGGGAGAGTTCAAAACATCACCACCATTACACACACACACACACACACACACACACACACACACACTCTAATACTGGTATGTGTGTGAACATGAGCATTATAAGTTTATTTTTGCTATTAACGACTAGCATGGAGCTAGGCTATTTGCCACAATCAAAAGGGAAAACTTAGAACTCTTGACACTTCTCATCAATTTGATCTTTTCCATTTCCTCAAGCTAATGAGGGTGATGGTTTTATTTGACACTAAAATATTTAGGAAATGTCTTAATTTAACAATGTGACAAGATGACTTAAGGTTAAGATAGAAAAAGAAAGTGGTTCTTTAATGAAAGCAAATGTATTTCTAAGAAGCCTAAACATAGTTCATCTTGTCCTGCTGTGTATTTCTATATGAATGCCCTGTAATAATTAATTCTTAGGAGCATAAAATAAAGGAAAAAGTTTGAGCTCCAAACTCTTAAGAAATTTTATGTCTCTGTGAAGTATTTCCTTATGTTACTTGTCTCTTGATTTAAATGTGAAACAAATTTCAGTTCTCTAAGCCAAGATATTTGCTAGCCTCACTAGGGTGAACTGGACATATAAAATTTGTTATGAAAAGCTACAAGCAAAGCAATATGCAGTTTTGTGAAGATCAGTGCAATGCATCCATAATATATCCACACATTACTGTCATCTAATTATCTTTTGGTGGTAAGGACATGGTATTTGTCCTTAGGAAGGAAACTTGCAGTATAACATTTCTAGGTCTTGTTTATACTTGGCTTAGACAACAATTCAAGATCTTTTGCTTTGGGAGATAAGAATGTAAATTGGTTTCCTGATAGCCTTGAGACAAGGACATCTTCCCAATGACTGAGTTACTAATTCTAAATAATGATTCTTGGCCTATTACCCAGTTTGGTCATATATATAATACTCTACACCACATGTAGTCCTTTGAGCATGTACAGTTAGAATGATGTTTGTTGACAGTTAAACAACTTTAGGATAAAATGAATTGCCTTTTCAGCTTTTTTAGTCTTATTTTGTTCTACTTGCAAAGCATCATCTACATTTAAAAGTTAAAATAGCATTATTTTATAAACATGTATCCATTCACTTTTTCAATATTCAGAGTCTATTTTATAATAGCTATTATGAGGGATTATAAAAGAATAATTTATATTGACTGCCTTTACAAATCTGATATGGTTTAACTCTGTATCCCTACCCAAACCTCATCTTGAATTGTACTCCCATAATTCCCTCGTGTGGTGGGAGGGACCTAGGGGGAGGTAATTGAATCATGGGGGCCAGTCTTTCCTGTACTATTCTTGGGATAGTGAATAAGTCTCATAAGAGCTGATGGGTTTATCAGGGGTTTCTGCTTTTGTTTCTTCCTCATTTTCTCTTACTGCCACCATGTAAGAAGTGCCTTTCACCTCCCGCCATGATTCTGAGGCCTCCCCAGCCATGTGAAACTGTAAGTCCAATTAAACTTCTTTTTCTTCCCGGTCATGGGTATGCCTTTATCAGCAATGTGAAAACAGACTAACACAAAATCTTATTAACTGTTAGAAAAATAAAGATGTATATGTGTGTATGTACAACATATTCACATACACAGATACCACAAGGCCAGAAGTAATAAGGTACAGTGTGCTATAGTAATGAAGAGGATGAGGGGGGCGGAGCAAGATGGCCGAATAGGAACAGCTCCAGTCTCCAACTCCCAGCGCCAGCGACACAGAAGACCGGTGATTTCTGCATTTTCAACTGAGGTACTGGGGTCATCTCACTAGGGAGTGCCGGACAATCGGTGCTGGTCAGCTGCTGCAGCCTGACCAGCGAGAGCTGAAGCAGGGCGAGGCATCACCTCACCTGGAAGTGCAAGGGGGAAGGGAATCCGTTTTCCTAGCCAGGGGAACTGAGACACAAAACACCTGGAAAATCGGGTAACTCCCACCCCAATACGGCGCTTTAAGCAAAGAGGCACACCAGAAGAATATATCCCAGGCCTGGCCGGGAGGGTCCCACGCCCACGAAGCCTCCCTCACTGCTAACACAGCAGTCTGCGGCGATCTATCGGCAAGGCAGCAGCGAGGCTGGGGGAGGGGCGCCCGCCATTGCTGAGGCTTAAGTAGGTAAACAAAGCCGCTGGGAAGCTCGAACTGGGTGGAGCTCACAGCAGCTCAAGGAAGCCTGCCTGTCTCTGTAGACTCCACCTCTGGGGACAGCGCACAGCTGAAGACCAACAGGGGTAACAGCGGGGCCGGTGCAGACGCGAAGGACTCTGTCTGACAGCTTTGGGGAGAGCTGTGGATCTCCCAGCTCGGAGGTTGAGATCTGAGAAGGGACAGACTGCCTGCTCAGGTGTGTCCCTGATCCCTGAGTAGCCTAGCTGGGAGAAATCCCCCACTAGGGGCAGTCTGACACCCCACACCTCACAGGGTGGAGTACAGCCCTGAGAGGAAACTTCCAAAGGAAGAATCAGACAGGTACACTCGCTGTTCAGCAATATTCTATCTTCTGCAACCTCTGCTGCTGATACCCAGGCAAACAGGGTCTGGAGTGGACCTCAAGCAATCTCCAACAGACCAACAGACAGTCCTTCTGACTGTCAGAAGGAAAACTATCAAACAGGAAGGACACCTATACCAAAACCCCATCAGTACGTCACCACCATCAAAGACCAGAGACAGATAAAACCACAAAGATGGGGAAGAAGCAGGGCAGAAAAGCTGGAAATTCAAAAAATAAGAGCGCATCTCCCCCTGCAAAGGAGCGCAGCCCATCGCCAGCAACGGATCAAAGCTGGTCAGAGAATGACTTTGACGAGAGGAGAGAAGAAGGCTTCAGTAATGAAGAGGATGAATGGGTCATTTATAGCACCAGCAGATAATTTATTAAAATATTATCATGTGGTAACATTTTTCCTACCCTGTTCACTGAAGATAACGTTTAATAACTTTTTTCCTTGTTGAAGACTTGTGTGCAGGGCTGGAAATATCAGTGAGAAAAGAGTGAGTAATATATCCAAAGCCAAAGTCTGCAGTGGGATATGAAAGTACAGGAGGATCTAGGGAGCAGGACTTACTTAGTGTGAGTCCCACGAAGGGATGGTAGGCCCTAGAAGGATATCTGTGTGTATGATTTATTTAAGGAGATAGGAATATAGGGACTGAACATTCTGACCTTGGTACATGTTCCTGGATTCTACATAAGCACAGAAGTAGAACCATCTGATCTACAGAATCTATGCAGACTGGACAATGGGCATCAGAGTGTAAGCTAGGGTGAGTCAGTAATAGGCTTGGAGGGATCTCCCTGGCCCCATATCTTTGAAACAACCTGGACAAAAGAGCTTCACTTAATATTTGAAAAGACTAGGGGCTCAGGGTTTGATTGGATTTGAAGGAATTGAAATAGTTTGTTATTTTTTGTTCATATAAGTTTGTGGACTGTATTTTACATCTACTACATATAGAGATTTACTAGGATTTACTACCATCCCCACCAAAACCAGATCTGCTTCAAAGTTTGGTTGTTGTTGCTCAGAATGGGGCAAAAAAAAATTGGAGACAATTGCTGAAAATTTGACTGGTACTCAGGAAACAGCATGGTCTTTCAGGAGTCCCTGATATGGAGCACACTAGTGTGTTGTGATGAGAATGACTTTGAAAACCCTTGTAAAGTTATACACTGTTCACAAAAGGAAGGAAAAGAGGGGAAGTATACCTTCTAGTACTTTACTGATTCTGTTATTGTCTTTTCTATTCACAAAATAAAAATTGGAAAGAGAGATTCATCAAAGATGATCTTTACAGTCCCTATGTTGATTTTGATTTTTTAAGGAGGGGAAAGGTACTTGGAAGCCACAGTTGCAGTAACCTGTGTCAGGAGAACACTTATTACCACCCCTAGGTATGACACTTGAAACACAGACTAATACAAGGGGACAGGTGGTAGAGAAGGTTGTTTGAAAGAAGCAATTGTGACCTTCCAGATACAGAATTTCGGGACATAAAGATGTCACATAGAAGAAGAAATCTTAGGATCCTGGAGCATGCCTTAGAGGTTCTGTAGCAGTGACAGGTGATACTGAACCCAGAATAGGCAATAGTTAAGGATGACTGAGTCCATGACTCAGACATGGAGATCATCATACTTTCAAGGGAAATATTTAAGGGATTGTGTTTGAATATTTATGTACGTTGAAACAGGCTTTGAAAGAGATACAGACATCCAGATAAAGGAAGCTCAGAGAACCACAGGATACCTTGAAAGACAAGCTTCACTAAAGCTTATAGTCATAAGCTTTTCCAAAGTCAATCTGAAGGAAAGAGTACTGAAAGTGGCCACAGAGAAGTGTCTAATCACCTATAAAGAAATCCCATCACACTAACAGCAGAGTTCTCAGCAGGAATCTTACAAGCCAGAAGAGATTGGGGTACTATTTTCAGTCTTCTTAAAAAAATGCCAGTCAGGAATTTTACATCCTGCTAAACCAAGCTTCACGAAGGAAGGAAAAATGAAGTTGTTCTCAGACCCCCCAACCACACACACACAAAAGGGAATTTGTCACCACTAGATCAATTCTACAAGAAATAAGAAATGCTCAAAAGAGCTCTAAACATGGAAATAGATGGACAATACTCACCATCATAAAAAACACAGGCAAGTGCAACACCCACAGTCTTATAAAGCAGTTACACAATCAAGAGTGCAAAAATAATTAGGTAACAACGTTATGACATGAAGAAAATTTCACATATCAACATTAACCTTAAACATAAATGAACTAAATGGTCCATATAAAATATATAGGCTGCTGGAACAGATTAAAAAATCAAAATCCAACAATTGGCTGCATACAAGAAACCCACCTAACTTATAAATACATTTACAGGTTCAAAGGAAAGGAGTAGAAAAAGTTATTCCGCACAAATGGAAACCAAAAATAAGCAGGGGTAGCTATACTTTTATCAGGTAAAACAGACTCTAAATCCACTACAGTTTTTTTTTTTTAAGGGCCATTATATCATGATAAAGATATTAGTTAAATAAGAAGATATAACAACTCTAAATTTATATGCACCCAACACTGGAGCACCCAGGTTCATAAAACAAATACTACTAGACCTAAGAAAAAATACAAAAGGCAATACAATAATACTGTGATCTTCAATATCAAACTAACAGCACTAGAGAAATCACCAAGGCAGAAAATCAACAAAGAACTCTGGATTTAAATTGTATTCTGGACCAAATAGACCTAACACACATTTACAGAACATTCTACCCTATGATTACAGGACATATACTCTTCTCATCTGTGCGTGGGACATAGTCAAAAATTGACTGTATGCTAGGCCTCAAGGCAAGTCTAAATAAATTTTTAAAAATAAAAATCACATCAAGTAACCTCTGAAACCACAGTGGAATAAAACTAGAAATCAATACCAAATGGGACTCTCAAAATAATACATGGAAGTTAAATTATCTGCTTCACAACAACCAAACCTTTGGGATACAGCACAAGCGGTACTTAGGGAGTATTTATAGAATTAAATCCCTACATCAAAAAGGTAGAAAGATCTCAAATTAATAACCTAATGTCACACCTCAAGGGATTAGGAAAACAAGAGCAAGCCACACCTAAAGTTAGTAGAAGAAAAGAAATAACAAAGATCAGAGCAGTTCTGAATGAAGTTGACAAAGATAAAAAGTAAAAAAATAAAAAATAAAAAGCATCAGTGAAATGAAAAATAGTTTTTTTGAAAAGATAAACAAAATTGATAGATTGCTAGCTAGATTAACCAAGAAGTAAGATTAAAATAAGCACAATCTGAAATGACAAATGTGTCATTACAGCTGATACAACAGAAATACAGAAGATTGTCAGAGACTTATGAACAACTATGCACTGACAGATTAGAAAACCTAGAGGAAATAGCTCTGGTTTCTAGAGGAAACATATAACCTTCAAATATTGAAACAGGAAGAAATAGAAATTCTGAACAGACCAATAATAAATAGAGAACTTGAATCAGTAGTAAAAAACATCTCCCAAAAACAACAACAACAACAACAACAACAGCAAAGCCCAGGACCAGGCAGATTCACAGCTAAATTCTACCAGATGTACAAGGAAGAACTATTAGGTGCAAAAGTAATTGTGGATTTTGCCATTGAAGGTAATGGCAAAAACTGAAATCACTTTTGCACTAATGATACCAGTCCTTCTGAAACTGGCTGAGAAACTCAAGGAGGAGGGAATCCCCCTTAACTCATTCTGCAAAGCTGGTATTACACTTATACCAAAGCCAGGAAAAGAAACAAGAGCAACAACAACAAAGAAAAATACAGACCAATATCTTTGATGAACATGGATACAAAAATCCACAAGAAAATACTAACAAACTGAATCCAACAGCACATCAAAAAAGTAATACACCATTATCAAGTGAATTTTATTCCATGATGCAAGGTTGGTTCAACATATGCCAGTCAATATATGTGATTTACTACATAAACAGAATTAAAAACAATAATGATATGATCATATCAATAGATGCCGAAAAAGCATTTGATAAAAGTCTGCATTCTTTTATGATTTAAAAATCTTACTAAACTAGGCATAGAAGGAACATACCTCAAAATAATGAAAGCAAGATATGACAAACCTATAGCCAACATCATGCTGAATGAGAAAATGTTGAAAGCATTCCTCCTGATAACTGGAACAAGACAAGAATGCCTACTTTCACTATTCCTATTCAACAAGACACTGGAAGTCCTAGCTAGAGCAATCAGGCAGTAGAAATAAGTGAAAGGGATCAAAATTTAAAAAGAGGAAGTAAAATCATCCCTGTTTGCTGATGATACCAAGACAACCCTAAAGACTCTTCCAAAACCGTCCTAGATTTGATAAATGACTTCTGTAAAGTTTCAACATACAAAATCAATATGCAAAAATCAGTAGCATTTCTATACAGCAGTAATGATCAAGTTGAGAACCAAGTCAAGAACTCAATCCCATTTACAATAGCTACAAAAAACAATACATAGAAAAAATTTAACCAAGGAGGTAAAAAATCTCCAAAAGGAGAACTACAAAACACTGATGAAAGAAATCAGAGATAACACAAATAAATAATAAAACATCCCATGCTCATGGATCAAAAGAATCAATATTGTTAAAGTAACAATAATGTCTAATGTAGTCTACAGATTCAATGAAATTCCTATCAAATTACCAGTGTCACTTTTCACATAGTTATAAACAAAATTCCTGATATTCATATGGAACCAAAAAGAGCTTGAACAGCCAAAGCATTTCTAAGCAAAAATAATACAACTGGAGGTAAAAAATTACTTCACTTTGAATTACACTATAAGATTATAGTAACCCAAACCCAACAACATGTACTGGCTTATAAAAATAGACGCATAGATCAATGGAACAGAATGGAAAACCCAGAAATAAAGCCACATATCTACAACCAACTGCTCTTTGACAAAGTCGACAAAATAGGGACTGGGGAAAGGACATCCTGTACAATAAATAGTGCTGGGAAAATTGGAGAACCATATGCACAAGAATTAATCTGGACTCTGATCTCTCGCCAATGTAAAACCTGAAATTATGGAAAATATTACAAGAAAACCTAGGGAAAAGTCTTTTGTTCATTGGTCTAGGCAAAGAATTTATGACTAAGTCCTCAAAAGGAAATGCAACAAACACAAAAACAGACAAAGGGAACAAATTAGCTAAAAAGCTTCTGCACAGCAAGAGAAATAATCAACAGTAAACAGACAACCTAAAGAATGGAAGAAAATATTTGCAAACGATGCATCCAACCAATTGCCGATATTCAGAATCTACAAAGAACTCAAGAAAAAAAAACATTAAAATTGTGCAAAAGACATCTTTCAAAAGAAGACATACAGGCAGCCAACAAGTATATAAAAAATTCTCAACATCACTAACCACCAGAGAAATACAAACTAAAACCACACTGAAATACCATCTTACATCACTTCCAATGTTTATTATTAAAAATACAAAGTCAACAGATGTTGGCAAGGATGCAGAGAAAGGGGAACATTTGTATACACTGTTGGTTGTAATCTAAATTAGTATAACCTCTATAGATAACAGTATGGAGATTTCTCAAGGAACTAAAAATAGAACTACCATTTGATCCAGTAATTCCACTACTGAATGTCTATCCAAAGGAAAAAATAATTTGGTCAAAAAGACATCTGCACTCCTGTGTTCACTGTAGCAATATTCACAATAGCAAAATCATGTAATCAACCTAAGTGATCATCAATAGATGACTGGATCAAAAATATGGCATATGTGTGATCTATCTATCTATGTATCTATCCATTATGGAATCCTACTTAGCCATAAAAAATGCAATCATGTCTTTTGCAGCAACACAGATGGAACAGTAGACCATTATCTTTAGTGAAATAACTCAGAAACAGAGAATCAAATACCCTATGTGGTCATTTATAATTGGGAGCTAAACAATGGGTACACACAGACATATGGAGTGGAATAATAGACATTGGAGATTCCAAAAGATGGGTCTCTATCTTTTGGTCGGGAGGGGTATGAAGGATGAAATACTACCTGATGGGTACTCTAAAAGCCCAGACTTCACCACTACATGACATAGCCACATAACACAACTATAGTTGTACCCTTAAATCCATAAAAATAAAAATAATCAATTAAGAAACCCAAATGGGGTTTGAACCTGTTTGAGAATATACCAGGTAATTGGCCTAAATACCCATCAGATTAAGATTAGAGACTTGTCAGAAAGAGTTCCAACCCTAGAATCTTTAGACTAAGATGTGTGGATCTAGTCCTGAAACATTACTATTGCCCATTTTACTTTTACCTAACACCCACTAAATACTACAGTCTGGTTTATACATAATTTTCTACAAGTCTAATCTCCAGACACTTGGAGTGCTCTGTTACAAATTGCCACTGCACACTGTATATTTGTGTTGTACTTATCACAATTGTAATTAAAATTTTTAGTAATTTATTTTAATATCTGCCTCTTTTTCTGGTTTCTAAGTCCCACCAGCTCAGGCACTGTTATCGCTAAATTCTCAGTACTTAGGATAGGGCTTGACTCAGAGTAGGTGTTCAATAACTATGCCTTGAATGAATGAATGATTTAGACTGAAACACAGGTTTGCCATAGGAAGTTCTGGGAGATAAAACTTAAGAGAGAGGCTAAAATAAAATTCTGGAGTGTTGTAAGTATCAATTGGTGCAGTTTTCTAAGTCATGAATACCTTTGAAACTTCTCAGAAGAGTATTCCACATTCAAATAACTGGTGGGAGTAAATTCTGGGTAAATTTTTTTCAAATTGTGCACTATACCCCAAATACTGAAGAGATATTGACAGCCATATATTTGTAAATCAGAAAAACAGGTAGAGTCACATATTTTACCTTAAGCAGCAAATTCATATCACAAACAAATAAAGGGAAGGGAAGGGAAGGGAAGGGAAGAAAGTAAAAGAAGTAAAAGAAGAAAGACAAAAGCAACTTTCCGTAGAGAGTCTCTGTGAAAGAGCTATGTTTATCTTAAATTAGCTTAGTCTAAAATTTTGGCACAGTAGAAATGACTTAGCAGATGATTTCATATACCAGAGGCTCAACTTTTAGTACAATTGTCTGCAATGAAAGGACACTCTGTGATCTTCCCAAGCAGGTAGCAATGCTACATCTGAAATGCCTGCACAGCCTAGTCTCTGCTTTTTTGAACTTATCTGAAGACGGTTTTCAATATGCTAATATCTCTGTTAATGAGATCCAAACAGTACTCACCATGCATGAATGACTGGGATCTCATTATTGCAAATTCTCCAACCAGTGACTTTTGCAGCAGTGCTTATTCAGTTCTATAGGCCAGACTAAAGCAGGGTAAAGGCCTGTTTTTGCTATTTCCAACAAAAGTTCAACTCCAAGTGTCATTTTTAAAAAACTTTCACGTTATGAATGGCCTTACTTCTTGGGGCTTAAAGAAATAGAGAAATGTGGAGAGCAAGGGCAAGTGAGTTAGATCCACAGCCAAACACACCTCTGCCACTCTCACATCTTCTTGGAAACTGCTTTCAGGCCTTAAGAGGTTGCATAGAATAAAAACAAAAAGAAGAGGAGAAGGAGGAGGAGGATGGGGATAAAGCAGTAATAGTAAAATATGAAATAAAATACTAATTACTACCGAAGCAGCAGGTGCTTTAAACACCTTTTATAGGTTTCTCCTTTGATCCTCACAGTAATTATATGACATAGGAGCTATTATTGTCATTTCACATATGAGAAAATGACAGCTTAGAGAAATAATTAAGGGAGCTAGGTCTGGGTCTTTTTAGCTCATAACTGCATGGGTAGAAGAGAAAGATGAAAGGATGGGGTAGTGGCCCTTGATCTCAAATCATCTTTAAGGAAGGTTAGAAATATGGACAATTAAGAGAGTAGCTTTTTTTGAGGTCACAAATATTACTAATTAAACACAGAAAAAGAAAACTCAGCAAGAGTTACAAATCAAATGTCAAGTCATACTGAGCCTGAGAGATGTTTTCGGCCATAGAAGAAAATAGTGTTTGGATGGATGGGGGAAAGGACAGCTACATGGTGCTCTGCTTTCCAGAGCAGTACATCAGGATCAGAAATAAGGATGAGGAATACATGACAAAGTAAATGTGTCCAGCTGGAATGGAATAAACAGGTGTGGTGGTAGGTGCAGCTAAATTGAGGGAATTATGTTATGGGATTCTTAAATGTGAGGCTAAGGAATTTGGGTTGTATAGAGTAAATAATGGGTGTTACTAATGTAATTTAAGCAAGGAAACTTTTGAAATAAATTTGTTTGGAAGACTAATTTGCAGGGTGAAGTGGGCTGCATGACTTATGCCAAGGAAACAAATGGCATAGCTATTATATTCATCTAAGAACAAAAGAAAAAATTGTGAAATAAGATGTTGGCAGACGAAATGAAAAGCAAGGAATAGGTAGAAAAAATTGTAAGGAATAATTTCTTTAGCTTGAAAATTCTACCAATAGTATGCAATACTTACATTAAATTAAGAACATTAGGGATCTAGGTAATTTATGACAAGAAATGCCATCTTTGAATTATTAGATTTTTCAAATGATTACTCTAGCAAAAATCATTATTTAATTTTTATAAGCGGAAGTGTGCTAAAAAGCTTCTAGGCATTTGACAAAATTATTCAATTCAATATTATTACTGCTTGGGTGATTGAAAATTGGCAAAACTTTTAATTTTGTGTTTTATGTTCTTTATTTTTAATCAGTAAGCCTTTGAGGCAAATAAATTTATCTGGACAATCATGTCTTCTACAACATAGAGGCTTATTATAATGAAAAAAAGAATGAAGTTCAAATGATCATGTGAAAAATAAAACAGTTGCTTTTTCTGGTTAAATACTAATTTGTTGAGAATTACATGGGTGTTGCTTGTTAAAAATTGCCACAAATAGCAGTATTGCCATTTGTATTTTTTTTTGTACAAAATGCCATGGTTCAAGTTCTGGTTTAAATAACAGCCTAGAGAAACATGTTTAATTTATTAACTATAAACAGAGTCCAAATTTTAGAGGAGCTGAAAGGAAAATATTTTTAACTAGAACACATGCTGACTCTAGAGAGGATAAGAGGCTGTCTATGTATCAGCAAATCTGGCAAGGGATGGCTTAGGAAGATGCAATGACTGAGTCACCTCAGAGTTCCCTTTTTCTGCTTATTCTTTAAGGAGTACAGATGCCTCTTCCTGTTGTGTAGATAACCATTAAAGTCTCTTAACTTTCAGAAGACTATTTCAAAGGATTTTAGTTTATAAGGGTTCAATCACTTCATGAGAATTTTTAAGCCTCTGTTATTTGTAGAGCCCTATTACATGTAGGCATTTGAAGGGAGATAGAAGGAATAGAAGTAATTTCTGCCTACAGGAAACCCAAGTAAGAAACTGCTTATAAAAACTATAAAGATCTTTCAAAATCAACTTGAAAATAAATTAGAAATGGGTTAGACTTAAAGGTAGACCCTGAAACTGTAAGACTACTAGAAGAAAACATTGGGGAAACTACAGGACATTGGTCTGGGTAAAGATTTTTGGGGGCAAGACCACAAAAGCACAGACAACCAAGGCAAAAATTGACAAATGGGATTACAACAAGATAAAAATTGCCTGCACAGCAAAGAAAACAATCAACAAAGTGAAGAGACAACCTACAGAATGGGAGAAATTATGTGAAAAATATTCATCTGACAAGGAACTAATATCCAGTATGTATAAGAAACTCAAACAACTCAGTAGTCAAACAAACAAACAATCTGATTTTAAAGGCGAAAGATCTGAATAGATATTTCTCAAAAGAAGACATACAATGGATAACAAGTATATGAAAAAAGTGCTCAACATCATTAATCTTCAGGTAAATGCAAATCTAAAGCACACTGAGATGTCATCTCACTCCAGATAAAATGGCTGTTTTCAAAAAGGCAAAAAATAACAAATGCTGATTAGGATGTGAAGAAAGAGGAGTGCTTTCTTCTGTTGGTGGGAATGTAAAGTAGCACAGCCTTTATGGAAAACAATATGGAGGTTCCTCAAAAAACTAAAAATAGAACCACCATATGATCCAGCAATCCCACTACTGGGTATATACAGAAAGGGAATGAAATCAGTATGTCAAAGAGGTTTCTACACTCTCCTGTTTATTGCAGCACTATTCACGATAGCCAAGATTTAGAATCAACCTAAATGTTTCACAATAGGTGACTGTATAAAGAAAATGTGGTGTATATACACAATAGAATATTATTAAGCCATAAAAAGAATAAAATCCTGTCATTTGCACAACATGAATGGGATTGAAGGTCATTATTTTAAGTAAAATAAGACAGGCACAGAAAGACAAATATCACATGTTCTCATATGTGAGAGTTAAAAAGTGGACTTCATGGGGGTAGAGAGTAGAATGGTGGTTATCAGATGCTGGAAAGGGAAGGGGGAATGAAGAGAAGTGGATTAATGGGTACAAAAATGCAGTTAGATAGAAGGAATAAATTCCAGTATTTGATAGCACAGTAGGAAAATTATAGTTAACAATAATTTATTCTATATTTCAAAATACTTGGAAGAGAAGAATTGTGATATTACCAACATTAAAAAGATAGATGTTTGAGATGATGCATAGTCCAATTACACTGATTTGATCATCACACATTGTATACCTATATCAAAGTATCAGGTGCACCCCCAAAATATGTGCAACTATTATAAAATATAAAAATTTAAAAATTTAAAGTGAAGGAAACCAATGGGACACAAACAGATAATTTAATGAGGAGTCTGGGAACCCAGGTCCTGGTCTCATCTGTGACCTGAGATAAGCTGCTTTCACTGGTTGGACCTTAAAATTATCTAAAATACTAGGCCCTCTTGAAGCTGCTACCCAACTCCATAGTTACATAAAATTTTCAAGTTGGGTTAGTGTTCAAAATGGAAATTATTTTATTAATATAATTTTTTTTCTAGAGTCTGGTGAAAATTCATATGTTAGCTTTAAACAACTATTGGACATTTTGCATTGTTCATCCAACCAACCAAGTTTAGTTGTTGGTTTCTTTTCCATAGCTACCACAGCTAAGTAAATGAATGATGCTGTTATAGGCATTATTTATATAAACTATAAACTCTACAAGACAGTATTATGATTTTGCTTTAAATAGTTATGTGTATTTTAAATAAAGAATAAACATGTCACTATATTTACTTAAACATTTTTAATTTTCAATGTTCTTTATTAATGCCTATAAGTCCAGGTTTTCTCTTAGTGTTGTTTCCCTTCAGCTTGTTGAATTTTATTAGCATTTCTTGTAGTGCAGTTCTGGTGGCAATAATTCCTGTTTCATTTAGCTGAAAATGTCTTTATTTCATCTTCATTTTTGGATGATATTTTTGTTGAATATAGCATTTTGGGCTGACAGTATTTTCTTATTAGTCATCTCGATCTAATTTATATTTATTGAACTCTCAAGCCAACTTCAGAATACATATTATTTTCAAGACCACATAGTAAATTCACCAAAGAAGACTGCATACTGGGTAGTAAAATAAATCTGAATATATTTTAAAAGGTCAAACTAATATAGATTATGTATGTTTTCAGACCATAACCAAATTAAATTAGAAGTCAATAACAGTAACATACCTTGAAATCACCAAATATTTGAAAAATAAACAATGTAATTCTAAATCTATAGTTTGAAGAAGGAATCACAAAAATAATTGAAGAATATTTAAAACTAAGTGATAATAAATTACAATCTACCAAAATTTAAGGGATGTAGATAAAGCAATGTTTAGAGATAAATTTATTTTATTTTAGTTTACTATAAATGTTTACATTAGAACAGAGTTCTAAAATCAGTGATATAAAAAAATAGAATAGTGAAAATGCAATACACGGACAATACTAAATGCTGACAAGAATTTGTAGCAAGAGGAACTCTCATTAATTGCCAGCAGGAATCCAAAATGGTACAGCCACTTTGAAAGACAAACAGTTTCTTATAATACGAAACATACTCTTAACATATGATCTAGCAATTATGCTCTTTGTTATTTACCCAAATCAGTTAAAAGCTTATGTCCATAAAAAACCTTGCACATGAATATTTATAGCAACTTTATTTGTAAATGCCCAGACTGGAGAGCAACCCAAATATCTTTCATTAGGTGAATGGATAACATCAATAAGATGGAACGTTATTTAATGATCATAAGAAATGAGAGCAATGGAGAGAGCTGAAGAAGACTTAACTGATATAGCCAAGTGAAAAAAACACTCTTTATATGATAAAGATAAAAACAGAAATCAATAAAATAAGAAACAAACAATAGGAAAAATTCATAATGCCTAAAACTGCTTTTTTCTTTTTTGTAAAGTAATAAAATAGACTTCTGGTTCCTATCTGGCTTATCAGTTTTCACTTCCATGCCCACAACCAGAAAAGCCTGAACAAACTGAAAATTAACAACTCTTCTTATACTCATCAGAGAATCAAGGGCACAGGATAAATTTCTATCCCCAAATAGGAGAGACAGGTAGATGCAGAGAATCACAGCTTACTAGACCAAAAGAAAAAAAAGAAAAAGAAAAAAAGAAATACACAGCACTAAAAATAAAAGATAATAAAATACTTAAATAAAAATCTAACAAAATATGTACAAGAATAAGGAAAACTAAAACTCTGATACAGAAATCAAAATATCTAAATAAATGGAGAGATATTCCATGCACAATATATTCTCAATATTGTCAAGATGTCAGTTCTTACCAATGTTAAATGTATACTCAATACAATCCCAATCAAAATCTCAGTGAGTTATTTTGGGGATATCAGCAAACAGATTCTAAAATTTATATGGAGAGGCAAAATACCTAGGATAGCCAATACAATATTGAAAATGAAGAACAAAGTTAGAGGGCTGACACTATCCAACTTGAAGGCTTATCATAAAGTGACAGAAATCCAGCCGTGAAGTATTGGTAAAAGAATAGACAATATGTCAATGGGACAGAATAGAGAGCCCAGAAATAGACCCACACAAATGTAGTCCACTAATCTTTGTCAAAGGAGCAAAGGCAATTCAATAGAAAAGAGATAGATTTTTTTTTTAAACAAATGTTGCTGGAACAACTGGACATCCACATGCAAAACTATGAATCTAGGCACAGACTATATGCCTTTAACAAAAATGTGATTATATAACTAAATGTAAAATGCAAAGCTTTACTATGCCTAGCCGATAACATAAGAGAAAATCTAGACGACCTTGTATCTGGCATTTACTTCTAAGATACAACAACAAAAACATGATGCATGAGAGAAAAAATTGATAAGTTGAACTTCATTAAAATAAGAAAAACTTCTCTGTGACACATACTAAGAGAGTGAAAACACAAACTACAGATTGAGGGAAAAATCTTTGCAAAAAATATTTGATTATGGGTAACTCATATCCAACTCACATCCATAATATGTAAATAATTCTCAAAATTCACCATGAAGAAAACCAATTTAAAAATAGGCAAAAGATCTGAACAGGTGCCTCATAAAAGAAAAATATATACATAGAAAATAACCACATAAAAAGATGCTAAACATTGTATGTCATTAGGGAATTGCAGATAAAACAGCAATAAGAAACCACTACACACATATTAGAATAGTGAAAATGCAATACACGGACAATACTAAATGCTGATAAGAATTTGTAGCAAGAGGAACTCTCATTAATTGCCAGCAGGAATCCAAAATGGTACAGCCACTTTGAAAGACAAATCGTTTCTTATAATACGAAATATACTCTTAACATATGATCTAGCAATTGTGCTCTTTGTTATTTACCCAAATCAGTTAAAAACTTAAGTCCATAAAAAACCTTGCACATGAATATTTATAGCAACTTTATTTGTAAATGCCCAGACTGGAGAGCA
Source organism: Rhinopithecus roxellana (assembly GCF_007565055.1). Classification (NCBI taxonomy): domain Eukaryota; kingdom Metazoa; phylum Chordata; class Mammalia; order Primates; family Cercopithecidae; genus Rhinopithecus; species Rhinopithecus roxellana. The sequence continues at coordinate 100,656,034 of NC_044553.1, forward strand.
ACCCAAATATCTTTCATTAGGTGAATGGATAACATCAATAAGATGGAACGTTATTTAATGATCATAAGAAATGAGAGCAATGGAGAGAGCTGAAGAAGACTTAACTGATATAGCCAAGTGAAAAACACCAGTTTGAAGAGACTACATACTGTATGACATTCTGGAAAAGACAAAGCAACAAAGACAAAAAAAAAAAAATCAGTAGTCGAAAGTGGTTATGGTGGATACATGTAATACATTTCTCAAAACCATAGACTATACAACACAAACAGTGAAACTTAATGTACATTATGGAGTTTAGTTACTAATATGTCAATATTGGTTCATGAATTGTAACAAATGCACCAAAACAATGCAAGATATTAAAAGTAGAAAAATTGGGGGTAGAGAGTGGTACAAGGAAACTCTTCTGTTTTCTTTTTTTCTGTTAATCTAAAACTGCTCTAAAAATTAAGTGTATTAATTAAAATAACCAATGAAATGGATATATCCCTAATTGGAGTGACAAAAAGAAAAAGAATAATCTTTGTCAAATAAATACCAATAAATACCAGTAGTAAAAAAAAAAAGTCATTACTACAGATTCTACAGCTATTAAAAGGATAATGAGAGTATTACAAATAGTATTTCCAACATATTTAACAAATAAGATGAAATAGAAAAATTCCTGAAACATTACAAACACCTGAATAATCAACACACTTTTGAATTCAAAAGGAAAATTAAAAGGTAGCTCAAGACAAATAAAAATAGAAACAAAGTATACCAAAACTTATGGGTTGTAGCAAACCAGTTCTAAGAAGTACCTAATATTTAAAAATTGTTTTAAAAATATAATATACATATACATATGTATATGTGTGTGTGTCTATATATATGTATAAGCTGTGACATCACAAACACCAAATGTGTAGGAGAGAGAAGCAAAAGTGTAGTTTTTCTATGTGATTGAAGTTAAGCTATTATCAGATTTTATCAGATTAAAATAGACTACTGTAGCTATAGGGTGTTTTCTGTAAAACCTATAGTAGATACACCAAAGGTAAAGATAAATCAAAAGATAAGTGTGATGGTTAATACTGACTATCAACTTGATTGGATTGAAAGATACAAAGTATTGATCCTGGGTACATGTGTGACGGTGTTGCCAAAGGAGATTAACATTTGAATCAGAGGGCTGGGAAAGGCAGACCCACCTTCAATCTGGGTGGGCACAATCTAATCAGCTGCCAGCATGGCTAGAATATAAGCAGGCAGAAAAATGTGAAAAGGGAGACTGGCTTAGCCTCCCAGCCTACAGCTTTCTTCCATGCTGGATACTTCCTGCCCTCGAACACTGAACTCCAAGTTCTTCAGTTTTGGGACTTGGGCTGGCTTCTCCTTGCTCCTCAGCTTGCAGACAGCCTATTGTGGGAACTTGTGATCGTGTAAGTTAAACTTAATAAACTCCCCTTTATGTGTGTGTGTGTGTGTGTGTGTGTGTATATATATATATATATATATATATATCCTATTAGTTCTGTCCCGCTAAAGAACCCTGACTAATATAATACCATTACAGAAAAATCATCAGTTCACAAATCAGCAAGAGAGGAAGAAGAAACAAAAGAACTACAGAGCAGGCAGAAATCAATGAACAAAAAGGCAATAGTAACTCCTTACCTATCAATAATTATCTTAAATAATTATTCTATCAAAAGTCAGAGTGGCTGCTTGGTTTAAAAAAACGAGAGATAACTATGTACTTCACACAAAATTCCCTTTGTCTTTGACACAGTCTGAAAGTGAATGGATAGAAAATGATATTTCTTGCATATGGTAACCAAAAAGAGTGGGGGTGATTATACTAATATAGCTACTATACTGACATCAGACAAAATAGACTTTAAGTCAGAAACTGTCACAAGAGACAAAGAAGGTCATGATATAATGATAAAGGGGTAAACTAATCAAGAAGATGTAACAATAATAAATATTTAGGAACTCAACTCGGAAATACCTAAATATATAAAACATACATTAACAGAAGTGAAAGAAGATATACACAGCAATACGATAATAATAGGGAAATGTAATACTCTGCTTTCAACAACTGTTAGATCATCTTACAGAAAATCAATAAGGAAACAGTGAATTTGAACAACACTATAGACCCAATGGAACTAACAGACACATACAGAACATTCCATCCAATAACAGTAGAGTACACATTATTTTCAAGCACATACAAAATATTCTCCAAGATAGGTCATGTTAGGCCACAAAACAAAGTCTTAACAAATTCAAGAATATTAAAATCATATTCAGCATCTTACCACAATGGTATGAAACTGGAAATTAGGAAACAAAAGAACAATTGAAAAACTCACAGACATGTGGAAATTAAGCAGCCTACTCCTGAATAACCAGCACACTTCTGTAATCAGAAGGAAAATTAAAAAGTAGCTGAGACAAATGAAAATAGAAACACAACATACCAAAACTTATGGGATGCAGCAAAACAGTTTAAGAGTGAAGTTTATAGTGATAAATACTTGCTTTAAGGAAACAAAAGATCTCAGATAAACAATCTAACTTTACACCTCAAGTAACTAGGAAAAGAAAAACAAACTAATTCCATATTTAGCAAAAGAAAGAAATAACAAAAGTCAGAATAGAGATAAATGAAATAGAGACTAGAAAAACAATAGAAAAATATCAGTGAAAGTAAGAGTTGGTTTTTGGAAAAGATAAGCAAAATTGACAACCTGTTAGCTAGCCTAAGAAGAAAGGAGAGAAGACTCAAATTGGAAATGAAAGAGGAGACAATCAATATCACAAAAATAAAAGGGATTATAAGAGACGACTATGAACTATTTCTATGCCAACAAATTGGATAACCTAGAAGATATGGATGCATTATTTTCAACATGTAAACTACCAAAACGAAACCATGAAGAAATAGAAAGTGTGAACAAACTAACAGTAAAGAAATTGAATCGGTAATTTAAAAATCTCTCAACAACAACAAAAAATGCCCAGGATAAGATGGCTTCACTGGTGAATTCAAGTAAACATTTAAAGAAGAATTAATGCCAACAGTTTCCAAACATTTCCAAAAAATTGAAGAGAGAACATTTTATAACTCATTTTATGAGGTCAGCATTTTCTGATACTGAAGCTGGACAAGGACACTATAAGAAAAAAATTATAGGCCGATATCCTTTATAAACATAAATTCAAAAATTCTCGATAAAATACTAGCAAACCAAATTCACCAGCATATTAGAAAGGTCACACACCAAGGTTAAATAGCTTCTACATACTCAAATCAATAATTGCAATCCACCACCATAACAGATGAAGGATAAAAATCATATGATCACTTCAATAGCTTCAGAAAAAGCATTTGGGAGTATTCAGCAGCCTTTTATGATAAAAATATCTAACAGCTCAGGTATAGAAGGAATGTACTTCAACATGGTAAAGGCCAAATGTGACAGGCCTACAGCTAACGTCATACTCAACAGTGAAAAGCTGAAAGTTCTTCCTCTAAGATCAGGAACAAGACAAAGATTCCCACTCTCACCATTTCTAATCAAATAGTACTGGAAGTCCTAACTCGAGCAATTTGGCAAGAAAAATAAATAAAAGGCATTCAAACTGGAAAATAAGAAGGTAAATTTTCTCTGCAGATGACATGATCTTATATATAAAAAACCCCAAAGACTTCATCAAAAAACTGCTAGAACTTATACATAGATTCATTCAGTAAAGTTGCAGAATACAAAATCAGCATACAAAAATCAGTTGTTTCTATATGCAGTCATGTGCCACATAACATTTCACTCAAAAATGTGTTACCAAAACACGAGAGGTTTGATGTAGGTCCTGCTGTTTAGCACACAGAAAGTCAACCACTGAGACAAGTATTGCCAAGGAAAAGGGCTTTAATCAGGTGCTGCAGCCAAGGAGATGGGAGCTCAGTCTCAAATCCAACTCCCTGACTGACTAAGACTATGGGTTTATATAGCAGGGAAGAAATGAAGCAATATGCAAGAAGCCAGAAACTAGGGAGGGGCAGTGGTGGACTGGATAAAGAAAATGTGGTAATGTGGTACATACACACCATGGAATACTACACAGGCATAAAATGAATGAAATCACATCCTTTGCAGCAACATGAGTGCAACTGGAGGCCATTTTCCTAAGCAAATCATCACGGAAATAGAAAACCGCATGCCACATTCTCACTTATAAGTGAAAGCTAGACATTGGGTACTCATGGGCATAAAGATGGCAGCAATAGAAACTGCCATCTATTTGAGCAGATCATTCTTTTTTATGGCTGAATGGTGCTTCATTGTGTATATACACTGCGTTTTCTTTATCCACTTTCTGTTGATTAACACACGTTACTTCCAAATCTTGGCTATTGTGAATAATGCAAACATGCAAAGTTTGACTTTTTGTGCTTGACTTATTTCACTTAACATAATGTCCTCCAGTTCCATCTACGTTGTTGCAAATGACAAGGTATCATTCTTTTTTATTTTCTTTTTTCAAAGGAAAATCAAGGAAATAGCTGCGTTACCATTTTAATGCAGTACTCTTCACAATAGTCAAGATATGGAAACAAACTAAGTTTCCATCAACAAATGAATAGATGAAGAAAATATGGTATATATCTATGTACATAGACATACAAAATGGAATATTATTCAACCTTAAAATGGAGGGAAATCCTGCCATTTGTGACAACATGGATAAACCTAGAGGACATCATGCTGACTAAAATAAGCCAGATATGCAAAGATAAATACTATATTATCTTACTTACATGTGGAATCTAAAGAAGTTGACCAGGCCGGGCGCGGTGGCTCAAGCCTGTAATCCCAGCACTTTGGGAGGCCGAGACGGGCGGATCACGAGGTCAGGAGTTTGAGACCACCCTGGCTAACACGGTGAAACCCCGTCTCTACTAAAAAAACACAAAAAGCTAGCCGGGCGAGGTGGCGGGCGCCTGTAGTCCCAGCTACTCGGGAGGCTGAGGCAGGAGAATGGCGTAGACCCGGGAGGCGGAGCTTGCAGTGAGCTGAGATCCGGCCACTGCACTCCAGCCTGGGCGACAGAGCAAGACTCCGTCTCAACAACAACAACAACAACAACAACAAAAAAAAAAAAAAAAAAAAAAAAAAAAAAAAAAAGTTGACCATATCAAAGCAGAGAGTTTAAAAAGAGTTTTCAGGGGGATAGGAGTTGGGGAGATGAGAGAATCTTGTGCAAAGGTTACACATACAAATTTTTATTTTTTATTTTTTATTTTCATGTGTACATGGTATGTGCACATATTTATAGGGTACATGAGATATTTTGACACAGGCATACAATGTTTAATAACCACACTGGGTTAAATGGGGTATGTATCACCTTAAACATTCATCATTTCTTTTGTTGTGAACATTCCAATTGTACTCCTTCAGTTATTCTAAAATTTACAACAAATTATTGCTGACTGTGGTCACCTTGTTGTACTATCATATATGATATCTTATTCTTTGCATTTAACTATACTTTTGTACCCATTAACCACCCCATTTTCTCCCAACACCCTCCCACTACTCTACCCAGTCTGTTATAACCCTCATTCTACTCTGTATCTCCATAAGTGCAATTATTTTAGTTTTTTTTTCTTTTTTTTAAGACGGAATCTTGCTCTGTCACCCAGGCTGGAGTGCAGTGGTACGATCTTGGCTCACTGCAACCTCCGCCTCCCGGGTTCAAGCGATTCTCCTGCCTCAGCCTCCTGAGTAGCTGGGATTACAGGCATGTGCCACCATGCCGGATCAATTTTTGTATTTTTAATAGAGACAGGATTTCACCATGTTGGTCAGGTTCGTCTTGAACTCCTGACCTTGTGATCTGCCCACGCTGGCCTCCCAAAGTGCTGGGATAACAGGTGTGAGCCTAGCCAATTATTTTAATTTTTAACCCCCACTAATGAGTGAGAACATGCAAAGTTTGACTTTTTGTGCTTGGCTTATTTCACTTAACATAATGTCCTCCAGTTCCATCTACGTTGTTGCAAATGACAAGGTATCATTCTTTTTTATGGCTGAATGGTGTTTCATTGTGTATATACACTGCATTTTCTTTATCTACTTTCTGTTGATTAACACACGTTACTTCCAAATCTTGGCTATTGTGAATAATGCTGTAATAAACAATGGAGTGTAGATATCTCTTTAATATGCTTATTTCCTTTCTTTTGGGCATATATCCAGCAGTGAGATTGCTGGATCATATGGTAGCTCTATTTCTAGATTTTTTAGGAACCTCCAAACTGTTCTCCATAGTGGTTATACCCATTTAACTTCTGCCAACAGTATACAAGCATTACCTTTTCTCCACATTCTTGCCAGCATTCATTATCTCCTGTCTTTAGCATATAAGTCATTTAAATTGGGGTAATAAGATGTCTCATTATAGTTTTGATTTGTATTTTTCTGATCATCAATGATGTTGAGCATCTTTCCATATACCTGTTTGCCATTTATAAGTCTTCTTTTCAGAAATGGTTATTCAGATATTTTCTCCCTCTTGACTTGTTAGAGCTCTTCATATATTCTGGTTACTAATCCCTTGTTAGATACGTAGTTTGCAAATATTTTTTCTTATTCTATGGATTATCTCTTCATGTTGTTGATTTTTTCCTATGTGGTGCAGAAGCTTTTTAAATTGATGTGATCCATTTTTACTTTGGTTGCCTGTGCTTTTGGGGTATTACTCAAGAAATTGTTGCCCAGACCAATGTCCCGAAAATCTCCCCACTGTTTTCATTTAGTAGTTTCATAGTTTGAGGTCTTAGATTTAAGTATTTAATCCATTTTGATTTAATTTTTGTATATTGCAAGAGATAGGGGTCTAATTTCACTCTTCTGTGTAAGGATATTCAGTTTTTCTGGCACTAGTTATTGAAGAGAATGATCTCTCCCCAATGTATGTTTTTGGCAATTTTATCAAAAGCAAGTTCTCTATAGATGTATAGATTTATTTCTGGGTTCTATATGTTCCATTGGTCTATGTGTCTGTTTTTATTCTAGTACCATGGTGTTTTGGTTACTATACCACTGTAGTATAATTTGAAGTCAGATAATGTGATTCCTCATTTCATACTTTTTGCTCAGGATAGCTTTGGCTATTCTGGTCTTTTGTGGTTCCACATAAATTTTAGAATTGTTTTTGCTATTTCCATGAAGAATATCATTGGTGTTTGATAGAGACTATATAGAATCTGTAGATTGCTTTGGATAGGATGCACGTTTTAACTATATTTGATTCTTTCAGTCTACGGACATACACTGTCTTTTCATTTTGCTTGTCCACTTCAATTTCTTACATCAATGTTTTATAATTTTCCTCATAGTAATCTCTCATTTCTTTAATTAAGTTTATTCCTAGGTATTTAATTTTATTTGTAGCTATTGTAAACTAGATTACTGTATTGATATCTTTTCAGATTGTTCACTGATGGCATGTATTAATAGAAATGCTATTGATTGTGTAACCTGAGACTTTACTGAATTTGTTTGTAAGTTTTAATAGTTTTTTGTAGAATCATCTTTAGATTTTTCCAAATATAAGTTCATATGATCTGCAAACAAGAATGATTTGACTTCTTTCTCTTTCCAATTTGCATGCCTTTTGTTTCATTCTCTTTTCTGATTCCTCTAATTAGGACATCCAATAATGTGTTAAGTAACACTGGTAAAAATGGGGCATCCTTGTCTTGTTCCATATCTTAGGACAAAGGCTTTCAGTGTTTACTCATTTAGTATTATATTAGCCGTGGGACTGTCATATATGGCTTTTATTGTGTTGAAATATGTTCCTTCCTATACCCAGTTTTTAACGGTTTATATCATTAAGGGATGATGAATTTCATCAAATATTTATTCAACCTCCGTTTTAAATTATCATATGGTTTTTGTTCTTCATTCTGTGATATGTATTACATTGATTGATTTGCATATGTTGAACTATCCTTGCATCCCTGGGATGGATGCCACCTGGTCATGATGAATGATCTTTTTAATATGTTGTTGAATTCAGTTTACTGGTATTTTGTTAAGGATTTTTACAGCATTCTTCATCAGAGATATTGTCTTGTAGTCTTTTTTTAATGTGTCTTTTTTTTTTTTGGTTTTGGTACCAAGGTAATAGTGGGCTGGTAGAAGTTTTGTAATTTTCTTCTTAATTTCTTCATTGACTCACTGCTCGTTCAGGAATATATTATTTAATTTCCATGTGTTTGTATCATTTCTGAAGTTTCTCTTGTTATTAATTTCTAGTTTTATTCCATTGTAGTCAGAGAAATTACTTGGTATGATTTCGATTTTTGAATGTTTTAAGACTTGTTTTGTGACCTAACATATGATCTATCCTTGAGAATGATCCATATGCTTAGGAGAAGAAGTTGGATTCTGCAGCTGTTGGATAAAATATTCTGTAAACATCTAGTAGGTCCATTTGGTATATGGTGCAGATTAGGTTCAATTAATCTTGGTTGATTTTCTGTCTGGATGATCTGTCAAATGCTGAAAATGGGGTGTTAAATTTTCCAACTGTTAGTGTACTACAGTCTCTCTCTTTAGCTCTGATATTATTTGCTTTACTTATCTGGATGTTCCAATGTTGGGTGCATATATATTTACAATTTGTATATTCTTTTGCTCAATTGATTTCCTTTATATTATGTAATATCAGTCTTTATCACTTTTTGTACTTTTTGTCTTGAAGTCTATCTTATCTAAGTCTCACCATTGTTGATATTTTATGGTTTTCATTTTTATAGAATATCTCTTTCCATATCATTATTTACAGTCTATATGTGTCTTTATAGATGAACTATCTTATAGGGAACTGATCATTGGGTCTTTTTTTTTTTAATCCATTCTGCTACGCTCTTTTAATTGGAGAATTTAGACCATTTACATTCAATGTTATGACTAAGTAAGGACTTTATACCATATTGTTATTTTGTTATTTGTTTTTTGGTTCATTTTTAGTCTTTTCTTTCTTCCTTTTTTTTCTTTCCTTCTTGTCTTCCTTTATGTGAAAGTGTTTTTCTCTGGTGTTATGCTTTAATTTCTTGTTTGTATTTTTTGTATATCTCTTGAGGTTTTTGGATTTGAGGTTACCATGAGGCTTGCAAATAAAATCTTATAACCCATTATTTTAAAATGATGACAAGTTAACTCTGCAAAACAAACTAAGAAACAAGCAAAAAGAAAACTAATAAAAACTACACTCAACTTCATAGTCCCTGCTTTTTTTTAAACTTTTGCTGTTCTATTTATATCTTCTTATACAGTCTATGTCTTAAAAAGTTTTTGTAGGTATTATTTTTGATACATTCATCTTTTAATATTTCTACTCAGGATACAAGCATTTACCCACTACAAATACAGTGTTATAACATTCTGCATTTGTGCATTTACTTACTATTACCAACTGGTTTTGCACCTTCAGATGATTTCTTATTGCTTGTTAAGATCACTTTCATATTAAAGAATTCCCTTAGCATTTCTTGGGAGACAGGTCTGGTATTAATGAAATACCTCAACTTTTGTTTGTCTGAGAAAACCTTTACTTATCCTTTATATTTGAAGGATATTTTTGCTGAATATAATAGTCTAGGATAATTTTTTTTCTTTCATCCCTTTAAATATATTATGCTACTCTCTCCTGAGCTGTAAGGCTTCCGCTGAGAAATCTGCCGCCAGATATATTGGGACTCCTTTAAATATTATTTATTTCTTTAGTCTTGCTGCTTTTAGGACACTTTCTTTATCCTTGATATTTGGGAATTTCATTATTGTCCTGAGGTAGTCTTATTTGGGTTAAATTTGCTTGGTGTTGTGCTTGTGCTTGAATATTAATATTGATCTCTAGGTTGGAAAAATTCTGTTATCTCCTTAAGAAACCTTTCTACCCAATCACTTTCCCCACCTCCTCTTTAAGGCCAATAACTCTTACATTTGCCCCTTGGAAGCTATATTCTAGATCTTATTGGCATGCTTCATTATTTTTTGTTCTTTTTTTCTTTTGACTCCTTTGTGTGTTTTCAAATAGCCTGTCTTCAAGCTCACTAATCCTTTCTTCTGCTTGGTCATTTCTGATTTTTGAGAGACTTTGACACATTCTTCAGTTTGGCAATTAAAATTTTCAGCTCCAACATTTCTGCCTAATTCTTTTTAATTATTTCAATCTCTTTGTTAAATTTATCAATAGAATTCTGAATTCCTTCTCTGCATTGTCTTAAATTTCATTGAATTTCCTCAAAACAGCTATGTTGAATTCTATGTCTGAAAGGTAGCATAGCTCTGTCACTCTGGAATTGGTCACAGGTGCCTTATTTAGTTCATTTGGTGAGGTCATGTTTTCCTACATAATCTTCATGCTTGTGGGTGTTCATTGATATCTGGGCATTGAAGAGTTAGGTATTTATCTAATCTTCACAGTCTGGGTTTGTTTGTACCTGTCTTTCTTCAGAAGGCTTTGCAAGTATTCAAAGGGAATTCAGTGTTGTGGTCTAAATATTTGGTCACTGCAGCTGTATCTGCATTAGGGTGTATCTCAAGTCCAGTAATGCTTTGACTCTTTCAGACTTGCAGAGGTGCCACCTCGGTGGTCTTGGGTAAGTTCTGGGAGAATTCCCTGGCTTACAAAGCAAAGACTCCTGTTTGTTTGTTTGTTTTTTTCCCCTTACTTTCACCGAAAGTAAAGATCTGTTCCTTTCCATGCTAAGCTGCCTAAAGTTGGTGAGGGGCGACATAAGCATTCCTGTGTCTATCACTGCTGGGACCGTGCTAAGTCACACCTAAAGCTAGCACTGTAGTGGGTCTTGCCCAAGGCCTGTGGCAATGATTTTCTTGCTACTGCTGGTATTTATTGAAGGCTCTTTGGTCAGCAGTTGATGAATCCTGCCAGGAGGGGTTCTTTCTCTTTAGTGTGGTAGCTGCCCTTCTGGCCCAGAATGGGTCTAGAAGTGTTTATGTGTTAGGGCCTAGGATAGGTGCTTTAGGACTCTGATTGGTGCTTTATTTTACTGGGACTGAGCTGATACCCAGGTTGCAAGACAAAGTCCTCTTTACCTTTCCTCAAGCAGATGGAATCTCTCCCCATGGCTACCACAGCTGGGAATGTGTTGGGTCACACTGAATCAGCACAATATTGGGTCTTGCCCAAGGCCCATGATAACTGTTGCCTGGCACTGCTCATGTTTATTCAAGGCTCAAGGGCTCTTCAGTCAAAAGGTGGTATATTATTCTAGGACTGGGTCCTTCACTTTATGGCAATAGGTTCTCTTCTGGCCTAATTTGGAAATGCCCGGTGGCTATGCCCTTGAATAGGGGCTTTGGGATTCTGCTTGGTGCTTTATTTTACTGTGACTGAGCTGGTATCCAAGTTGCAAGACACAGCTATCTTTAGTCTTTCCTCTCCACTTGGAGCTGTGAGCTGCACTGCCTGGAGTGGGGGAGGGTGACCATCCCAGCTAGTGTCTTACTGGGTTGCATGTGGCCCAAGTCCATTGGCTCCAAGCTCAGCACAGCATCAGGACTTGCCCAGGAATTGCAGTCCTTGTGACCTAGACTACTACTTAAGTTAATTTAGAACCCCAGAGCCCTTTCATCCATGGTCAAAAGGCCTGCTGGAAGTAGGTTCTGACTGCTGGAATGGATGATTTCCCTCTGACTAGGGCTAGTGTAAATGCTCCGTTAATGGGCATCTGCCAAATTCTGCCACATATTGCTTTCCACTGTGACGGAGCCACACTAAGTTCCAATGCAAAATCCCATAATCACTTTGCTGTCCCCATCACCCCAAGCATACAGATTCTGTCTCCATGCAATGTGGCCACCCCCAGGGTGTGGGGTAGGGTAGTATAGGCAATTCAAGGCTGCCTTTCTTACCCTGCTTAGTGCCTCTTTTCTTGATATGATGTTAAAACCAGGCACTGTGATAGTTCACCTGATTTTTGGTTCTTATGAAGGTGCTTTCTTGTGTGAATAGTTGTTCAGTTCCTGGAGGGGAAGATTGAGGTCAATTGCTAGAGGCTTCTCTTCAGCCATCTTGCTCTGCCTCCTCCTCAGAAATTAAATTTTTAATGAAAAAGTTTCCTACTAAGAAAACTGTAGACCAAGTGCCTTTGCTCACAAATTCCAGTCTACTGAACATTTAAGGAAGAAACAATAGCACTTTCTCATAAATTTTTGCAAAATATTGCAGAAGAGGGAACACATACCAAGTAATTTTATGAGGCCAGTATTCCTATGATACCAAACCAGAAATAGATACACTAGATGTTAAAGGGGGAAAAAAAAGACAGACAAGTAACCCTCATGAACATGTACACAGAACTTTTTAATAAAATATTTTAGAATTATATCTAGCAATATATAAAAAGGACAGTATATCATCACTAAGTGGGATTTATTTATAGAATGAAAGATTTGTTTAATATTGAAAAATCAATGCTAATACAAAATAAGGAGAAAAATTTTATGATTACTTCAATAGAAGAAGAATAAACACCAGACAAAATTCAACTCTCATTCATGTTTAAAATAAAATATCTCTCAATAAAACAGAGTAAAGCAGGAATAACATCAATATTGTTTTTAAAAAGCATCTGTAAAATATTCTGCAGTTAACATGCTTAATGGTTAATTATTGAACACTTTCCTTTTAAGACCAGGAACAAGGTGAGCTTTTACCATTTTGTTTCGATGTTGTATTGGGGTGGGCAGTACCAACCATTGCATCAAGCCATTATTTTCAAAAGGCATGTACTTAGAAATGTAAGAAGTTAAGCTGCATCTATTTGGAGATGATACAATTGTTTATTTAGAAGGTCCTTAGAAACCCATAAAACAATTATTACAATTATTAAATAAATGTATCAAGGTTGCAGGATACACATTTAACATATAAAAGTTAAACTGCATTTTATATACTGCAGTAAACAACTGCAAAATGAGAACAAATATTCAATTTACAATAGCAACAATAAATACATAGATTTAACAAAATCAATGTAAGTCCTTTAAACTAAATATCACAAAATATTGCTGAAAGACATTATAGAAACCTTAACTAAGTAGAGCAATATGTTGCATTTACGGCCTAGAAAACTCAATATTGTTAAGATTTCAATTCTCTCTGAATTGATGTATAAATGTCATGCAATTCAAATAGGATATAGAAAAAATTGAAATTAATAAGTTGATTCTAAATTTTATATTAAAATTCAAATAATCTGGAATAACAAAAATTATTTTTAACAAGAACAAATTTGGAGGTCTGATACTTCCTGATTTAAAGAGTTATTATCAAACTACAGCAATTAAGATGTTGCTGTGGGGAAAGATCGTCTTATGCACCCCTGTTTGGCTACATAAGAATGAGCCTTGGTTTCAATTTGCAATTAGCAATCTTGGGTATATTTTCATATACCTACTGGTCATTTGTATGCCTTCTTCAGGAAAATGGCTATTCATGTCATTTGCCCATTTTTAAATCAGGTAATTTGTTTCTTTGCTATTGAGTTGTGTGAGTTCCTTATATATTTTGAATATTAACTTTTTATAATATATAGTTTGCAATGTTTTTCTCCCAGTCTGTAGGCTGCCTTTCCATTCTGTTAATTGTTTTCTTTGCTGTGCAGAAATTTTCAGTTTGATAGAGTCTCATGTTCATTTTTGCAAAAGTTTTCAGTTTGGTGTAGTCTCTTGCTTGTTTTTGCTTTTGTCACCTGAGCTCTTGGTGTGATGTCTAAAAAATTATTGAATATCCACAATGAGATATTATATCACCCTTGTTAGGATAACTATTATAAGAAAGGCAAGAGATAAGTGTTGAAAAAGATGTGAAAAAAAGGGAAACTTTGTACACTGTTCCTGAGAATGTAAATTGGTACAGCCATTATAGAAAATAATATGGGGATTCTTCAAAAAAAAAACTAAAAATAGAGCTACCATATATATGGCCCTGCAATCTCTTTGCTGGATAAACACCCAAAGAAAATAAAATAATCACCACGTAGAGATATCTGTGTACTCATGTTCTCTACAGCATTATTTACAAGAACTAAGATATAAACACAACCTAAGTATCTATCATTGCATTAATGAATAAAAAGTTATATGTATAGAATATATGTATATAAATATATACATTCTATTGTGTGTGTATACAGTGGGGTATTATTTAGCCTTTAAAAAGGAGATACTGAGATACTCCCATTTGTGACCATATGGATGGACCTGAAGGACATTATGCTAAGTGAGATAAGCCACACGTGAAAAATGTTGCAGAAAATACTTTTCAGCAGAAGGATTATAGTTTAGAATATTGTATTGCATATCAAAGAATTTTCCAAAAGATTAGATTTTATGTGTTCTTACCTCTTACCCCTACAAAAAAAGAGGAAGCTATTAAAGATGATAGATATACTTATTTACTTACTTGTAGTAATCATTTCACTATGTATATATGTATTAGTCCATTTTTACACTGCTGATAAAGACATACCTGAGGCCGGGCAAATTACAAAAGAAAGAGGTTTATTGGTCTTATAGTTCCACATGGCTGGGGAGGTCTCACAATCATGGCAGAAGGCAAGGAGGAGCAAGTCACGTCTTACATGGATGGCGGCTGGCAGAGAGAGAGAGCTTATGCAGAGAAACTCCCATTTTTAAAACCATCAGATCTCATTTGACTTATTTACTATCATGAGAATAGCACAAGACAGACCAGCCCCCAAGATCAAATGGCCTCCCAGTGAGTTTCTCCCATGACATTTGGGAATTGTGCGAGTTACAATTCAAGATGAGATTTGGGTGAGGATACATCCATACCATATTATTTCTGCCCCTGGCCCCTCCCAAATCTCATGTCTTCACATTTCAAAACACAATCATGCCTTCCCAACAGTCACCAAAAGTCTTACCTCATTTCAGCATTAAGTCAAAAGTCCACAGTCCAAAGTGAGACAAGATAAGACCCTTCCACCTCTGAGCCTGTGAAATCAAAAGCAAGTTAGTTACTTCATAGATACAATAGGGGTACAAACATTGGGTAAATACACCCATTCCAAATGGGAGAAATTGGCCAAAACAAAGGGGCTACAGGCCCCATGAAAGTCCAAAATCCAACAGGGTAATCATTAAAACTTAAAGCTCCAAAATGATTTCCTTTGAATCCATGTCTCACATCCAGGTCATGCTGATGCAAGACGTGGGTTCCCATAATCTAGGGCAGCTCTTCCCCTTGTGGCTTTCCAGGGTATAGCCTCCCTTCAGCTGCTTTCATGGGCTGGCATTGAGTGTCTGCAGCTTTTCCAGGCACAAGGTGCAAGCTGTCAGTGGATCTACCATTCTGGGGTCTGGAGGACAGTGCCCCTCTTCTCAGAGCTCCACTAAGCAGTGCCCCAGTAGGGACTCTGTGTGGGGACTCTGACCCCACATTTCCCTTCCGCACTGCCTTAGCAGAGGTTCTCCATGAGAGCACCTCCCCTGTAGCAAACTTCTGCCTGAGAATCCAGGCATCACCATACATTTTCTGAAATCTAGGTAGAGGTTCCCAAACCTCAATTCCTTATTTCTGTGCACCTGCAGACTCAACACCACATGGAAGTGGTCAAGGCTTGGGGCTTGCACCCTCTGAAGCCATGGCCAGAGCTATATCTTGGTCCCTTTTAGTCATAGCTGGAGTGGCTGGGATGCAGAGCACCAAGTCCCTAGGCAGCACACAGCACAAGGATCCTGGGCCTGGCCCATAAAACCATGTTTTCCTCCTAGGCCTCTGGACCTGTGATATGAGACCTGCTGTGAAGATCTCTGACATGCTCTGGAGACATTTTCCCTATTGTCTTGGGGATTAACATTTGGCTCCTCATTACTTATTCAAACTTCTTCAGTTGACTTGAATTTCTCCTCAGAAAATGAGATTTTCTTTTCTATCACATTGCCAGGCTGCACATTTCTGAACTTTAATGCCTTGCTTCCCTTACAAAACTGAATGCCTTTAACAGCACCCAAGTCACCGCTTGAATGCTTTACCGCTTAGAAATTTCTTCTGCCAGATACCCTAAGTCATCTCCCTCAAGCTCAAAGTTCCACAAGTCTCTAGGGCAGGGGCAAATTGCCACAAGTCTCTTTGCTAAAACATAACAAGAGTCACCTTTGCTCCAGTTCCAAACAATTTCCTCATCTCCATCTGAGACCACCTCAGCTTGGATTTCATCATCCATATCATTATCAGCATTTTGGTCAATGCCATTCAACAAGTCTCTAGGCAGTTCCAACCTTTTTCACATTTAACTGTCTTCTTCTGAGTCCTCCAAATTGTTCCAACCTCTGTGTGTTACTCTGTTTCAAAGTCACTTCCACACTTTTTTTTTTTAGCACCCAACTCTACTGGCACCAATTTGCTGTATTAGTCCATTTTTATGCTGCTGATAAAGACATACCCAAGACTGGGCAATTTACAAAAGAAAGAGGTTTGTTGGACTTACAGTTCCATATGGCTAGGGAGGCCTCACAATCATGATGGAAGGCAAGGAGGAGTAAGTCACATCTTATGTGGATGGTAGCAGACAAAGAGAGAGCTTGTGCAGGTAAACTCATTTTTAAAACCATTAGTCTCGTTTGACTTATTCACTATTACAAAAATAGCACAAGACAGGCCCGCCCCCATGATTCAATTACCTTCCACCAGCCTCCTCCCATGACATGTGGGAAATGTGGAAGTTACAATTCAAGATGAGATATGGGTGGAGACAGATCCAAACCATATCAATATATATAGCAAAACATTATCTTGTACAACTTAAATACATACAATTTTTAAAAAATTAAAAAAGAAAAGAAGAGACCTTGGGCTAGGAATTCTTATTAAGAGATACAGAATCCTCACATTTTGTGCTGCACTTATCACCCTGTGTGGAGATATCTTTCCCTCTTTCAGACTCATTGTGTAATCCTTTTTTACTTAAGTGTGTGTATCATATGGTGCCTGGCTAACCCCACTGTTGCGTCCATTTTGTGCAGAGAAAAGATAGGGTCCTGTTGCTGTAGCACAAGGGGGCTGTGTGCAGGCCAACTGTCCATTAAGGGCTGCCAGGAGGGACCTGCTGGCTACTGGGACTAACACTCAGTAATGAAGCTGATTTTGCCCTGTGTCTTTCAGTGCTTGACTGGTTGTGTTTTCCTTGGTGAACCTGATAATAAGATGCAGTGGGCAGAAGTGATCAGATTTCTGCTCCTGATAATAATCAACACGTGCCTCTTACTTGATGGCAGTATTGTCCAGAGGATAGATACATGTCAGGGAAACAGAATATCAAGCCTAGGAATAATGGCACACATACATGGACAATTGATTTTCAACAAAAAATGTCAAGATAATTCGGTAGAGAAATAAAGTCTTTTAAATCAAATAGTGCCAGAACAATGGGAGACTTATTTTAAAAAGGAACATTGACCCTTATTTCACACCACACACAAAAATTAACTCCAAAGAGTAGTAAGTTTAAATATGAATCTAAAACTCTGAAACTCTTTAAAGAGTAGGAGAAAATCTTAGTGATAAATGAAAAAGTTGATCAATTGAATTTTATCAAAATTCAAAACGTTTGTTCTTCAAAATATATCCATTAAAAATGAAAAAGCAAGCCATAATATGGGAGGGAGTATTCCAATATGTGTCTTTGACAAAGGACTTGGGCCCAGAGAAGAGAACTCTTACAGCTCAATCACAAGAAGAAAAGTAACCCAATAGAAAAAGAGACAAACGACTCTGCGAAAAAAATGCCGGTTTCTTAATAAGTTAAATATACATATACTATTTGATCCTTCTTTTTTGATCCTAGGCTTTGATTCCAAAGAGAAGAGAAAATGTGTGTGCATGCAAAGAGAGCTGCTTGATTGACAATAGTCCCAAACTGGAAACAATCTAAATCTCTGTCAAAAGATAAATGACAAACAAAATGTGGTATTCCATATGTTAAAATAATACTGAAGAATGAAAAGAGGTTCTGCTGATGCACGCAGCAACATGGACGAATCTCAAAAACATTATGCAGAGTGAAAGAAAGAGACACGAAAAAGGGCATACTATATGATTCCACAATATAAAATGAAAACTAATCTGTGTGAAAAAAAGGCAGAATGGTGGCTAAGTGGTGAAGTGGAGTGGGAGAGTGGAGAGAGGAATGAATTATAAAAGGCGTATGAAATATTTTGAAGATATTGGAAATGTTTTGTATCTTGATCATGGCCTTGGTTTCACAGGTGTATACAACTGTCAAAACTTATAGATTTGTATAATTTGAATGGACTTATTTTATTGTATGTAAATTACTTATTGAAAAATAATTCTCAGTAAAGTTGATAAGGATAAAAAAGCACATACACATTTCCTTAGTTTTTCACTTCTTGAGTAGAAATGGGAAAATAATGGCATTGGAGAAACTCATGGGAGTTTTTAAAGAAAGGTCATAGAGGTGGGAACTGGTAATTATTAACCTCAGAGTGGTTCAAACATTTCAGCTCTGAAAAGCAACCTGGAACACTGTATAAATCTACAATCTCTTGGCCGCAAACTACAAAATCCCCAAATTAATAGAGCCAGAGATTTTTCTTAAGTTTGGTGTAAACTCATTTGGCATCAAATGCAGATCTGAAATGATTTAAAGTTATTTATAGTCTTTATCTCTCTTAATATATGTTTTACCACAAACATATTAATGCATTTGGTTACAGGGCACTACTCTTGGCACTTTGGGTGGTATATACAGTATATGCACTGTGTTTTTCTTAAATCTGAAAAATTCTCAGCTACATGTGATTCTATGGCTGTCAAAGAATGTGGACCTGTAATAGCCAAGAGTTTTCTCTTGCGGTGCTGAGAATTTAGTTGAAAATGTATGTCCTTTCTTTTTTGTCTCATGAATAGATGATAGACAAAGCAATAGAATTTTTAGATACAACTTAGCATTGTTGACTAGTAAGTTAAGCAAGTTATAAAGGATTAATAATATTTTAAACTAATGTTACTATATTAATAAAGTACAGTTGACCCTCTGTATCTGCAGGTTCTGCATCTGAGGATTCAATCAACCACAGATTGAAGATACGGTATTCTTGGGATGCAGGACCTGCAGATAATGGAGGGCCTTTTCCTGTCTGTGGGTCCCACAGGGCTGACCACAGGATTTGAGGATCTATGGATTTTGGTATCTGCAGGGGTCCTGGAGTCAATCACCAACAAATACCAAGGATGACTATCCTCAGAAATCTATTTAAATATTCCATTAATACTTGCTACTACTGGGCAAGTCCCATTGCTCATGCATACAGACTGATAGATGAAATTTCTGAAAGTTTAGGAAAGAATGTTTTACATAGCAGTAAATCATCAGCATAATCTTAATTTTGCTTTGATTTTTTTGATTGCTGTTCTTCCTAACAATAAATTATCATTATTTGTCTTCATTATTATCAAGGCATTTTGTTACAGATGATTTGCTTAGCTTTATAGTAAATTTTAATGCATATTTAGAGCCATAATCTCTTATTATCTAACTTCATTTATTGCTATTTTATTACTTTTGTGACAGAATCATTCTCTCACCCTCTCTGGAGTGCAGTGGCATAATCATAGCTTATTGCAACCTTGAACTCCTGGGCTCAAGTGATCCTCCCACCTCAGCCTTCCAAGTAGCTGAGACTACAGGTGTGCACTACAATGCCTAGCTTTGTTTTAAAGTTTTTCCTTTGTAGAGACAGGGTCTTGCTATGTTGCCCAGGCTGATCTCAAACTACTGGCCTCAAGCAATCCTTTGGCTTCCCACAGTGATAGAATTATAGTCATGAGCCCCTGCACTTGGCCTCAATATATAACTTGAAACATATAAAGATAACAATTCAAATGTGAATTACTCATATTCCTCTTACTAAATCAAACATGTGAATATAAACCCTCAAAAATCATCTCAAAGTGATACTTCATTGGTATTTCATTTTTTTCTTCTACCAGAAAGTGAAAGCTGATAGAGGAAATGTGTTATGGAATCTTCCCTACCTGAAAAATGTTTGTAGCAAAGTAAAATAAAATTTGAGAACATTATTATGAACAGGCAAAGTACTAATACTAGGTTGAAACTTAGAAAGAACTACGCTTCACCAAAGAGCATAATCTGTTGTGGTAACTTGGTAAAAGCTCTGGAGCAGCAACTTGAACAAGACTGAAGGAAGGACCCCAAGTCAGGGAGCTTCCTAGGAGCAGCAGTGAAAGAGATGACTACATACTAGTGCAGGAAGGTCTGACACCAGGGAAAACAATCTCTGAAGGTGAGGATGAGAAAGGTGTGCCCTGGAAAAGGTTTATGCTGGGAAAGGCAAGAATGAGGGACTGGGGTATGAGGCTATGGAGTGCAGGTAGGCATTTAAAACTAGTAAAAATCATCTGAAGCTCATATGAGTGTATGCAGATAAATTATTACAGGTTAGTTTTGAAAAATATTTTGCTCATTTAGAAATAATAGAGGGGTTGCTAAGCTTGGAGGTTCACATTAGGGGACAGCCAGGGCCTATCATGGCAAGCAGGAGAAGATAAAGTCAAGATTCCCTCCAACCCAAATCTAGCTTCAGCTATAGTCTGAACAACTTAACCCAACAATCAGAAGCATGAAAAAGACTTCTGGCATTATATAATAAAGATTTCAAGTATCTTTTTAAGAAGAAAGACTCTTGAGCCCAAGAACAATGGCTAAGAGTTTGATAAACATGTATAAAATCCCTGCTATTAATAAGTACAGTTATGACTTAAAGATGAAGGGGCACAGGGGGATGACACACAGGTGGTGGGAGTGTTGGGGGAATGTGGTAGGCAATCTCTAAGATGGAATCAAATGACTTAGCTTACAGGTGTTCACACCTTATATAATTCCTTTAGTATGAACTGAATTGTGACTTGCTTCTAGTGAAGAGAATATAGCAGAAGTGATAGGATGCTATGCCCATGATTAGGTTATGAAATACTGTGGTTTCTGTCTTGAGGACTCTCTTTTGCTTTTTCTCAGTTTTCTCAGATCACTCTTCAGGAGGAAGCAAGCTGCCACATTTTGAGAAAACTCTGTCAAGAAGTTCATGTGGGAAGGGACTGGGGATTGCCAACTTCCACATGAGTGAGCTTGGAAGCAGATCCTCCAGCTTCCCTCAGCCCCAGTCAAACCTTTATATGAAACTGCAGCCTTGGCCAATAGCTCAACTCCAATCTCATGGGGAACTGTTGTTGAGCTAGAGAACCCAAATAAGCCATGCCCAGGCTTGTGATCTACAGAAATGGAGAAAATAAATACTTGCTGTTTTAAGCTGCTAAATTTCAGAGCAAGTTGTTATGTACCAGTTGATAACTAATACATAGAGATGGTCCTATTTTACAACTAATATTGGGTTTCGTGTTAAAATTACAAATAAGCAGGAGTGCAGGACCTAGGACCCGAGCACAGAGACAATGGACAGAGCAGGTTAGTAGTGGGAACTGGGTTTAGGTATAGTATATTCAGTATAGATACTGCGTGATAGTGGAGTATAGTACAAGTGTGTTGGAATCAGCCAGACTTGAATTGAAGTATTCCTCAAAGTTCTTGTTTGTCAAATGGGCTTTTTTTTTTTTTTTATTAAATGATACTGAAAGTGTTTACTGTAATGCCTGGCCTCTAATTGCTCAAGGAATCAAGACTTTTACTATAATGAGTAACCCATTTATCTTACTAAACTCATTAATAATATAGTTTGGATATATGCTCCCTTCAATTCTCATGTTGCAATGTGACCCCCAATATCGGAGGTAGAGCCTAGTGAATGGTATTAGGGTCATGGGGGCAGATCTCTCATGAATGACTTGGTGCCCTTTTCACAATAATGAGTAAGTCCTCATTCTATTAGTTCCCCTGAGATTGGATTGTTTAAAAGAGCCCGTTTCTCTCTTGCTTCCTCTCTCACCATGTGGCACGTCAGCCCTGCTTGCCTTTTGCCAAGAGCAAAATCTCCCTGAAACCCTTACCAGAAACAGATGCTGGTGTCATGCTTGTACAGCCTGCAGAACTATGGGCCAAATAACCCTCTTTTCTTTATAAATTGCCTACTTCAGGTATTCCTTTGTAGCAACACAAATACACTATTACACTATTAGACTAATACAAATAGACTAATACATAGACTAATACACTATTTATCTCCTCTTGCTTAGGAAATGTTTTAACATTAAATTTCTAGAATCTTGCTTTTGTGGGAGAGGTATAAGTTGTCACATATTGACCATAACCTAACAGGAAGATGAGTGAGGCTGAGACAAAATACCACAGATCACAGAGGTCTCCTTCAAGAGAAGAGGTGGCTGGAATGAAGTGATAGATTCTATGAATTATAGACTAGAGTACCTGCCATTTTGAAATGTGTCAGAAATTCAGATAGTGGGAGGTGGATGTGCCACTGTCGGCTTTAGAACCTGCAGTTTAACATTCATG
Source organism: Rhinopithecus roxellana (assembly GCF_007565055.1). NCBI lineage: Eukaryota > Metazoa > Chordata > Mammalia > Primates > Cercopithecidae > Rhinopithecus > Rhinopithecus roxellana. The sequence continues at coordinate 100,678,610 of NC_044553.1, forward strand.
TCTAGAATGCAGAGGGTTCCCCCTTTTAGTGAGACTATGCTAACGAAAAAAATCAAACTCACCTATATTTTTCTGCATTGTGATATTCAATTTTAAGAACTCAAGGGGAAACAAGGTCCCTCAATATTGACTAGGTGGGAGTGGGTTGGTAAAGGAGAGAAAAGAAGACTGTAGTGGTGGTGATGGAGGCAACCAAAAAGGAAGAGAAGGGACTCTAGGGAATGTTCTGTGATAATGACCTCTAGGAGTTACCTGGCAGGAGGCTTGTGTGGTTTCCTGACACACACGGTTCTGCATCCCTGTGTCTGCCTTGTTTGAGCATTAACCCAGGGCAGATATTAGAAATCCTCTTTAAGGATTATATGAAGATTTTCTCCCCATTTAATGACACCAAGTACTGGACAAATATTTAAATCTAAATTGTCCCTATACGGTCATGCCCTGCATAATGACATTTTGGTCAATGAATGACCACACATATGATGGTGGTCTCATAAGTTTATAATGGAGTAGAAAAATTCCTACCACTTAGTGACATCACAACTGTCATAAGGTCACAGCATAACACATTACTTTTTCCGTATTCAAATATGTTTAGATATACAAATACCATTGTGTCACAATTGCTTATGGTATTCAGTGCAGTAACATGCTATACATACACAAGCTTGTAGCCTAGAAGCAATAGGCTATATCTTATAGCCTAAGTGTGTAGTGAGCTATGCCGTCTAGATTTTTGTAAGTATGCTGTATGATTTCCCACAATGACAAAATCACCTAATGGCATATTTCTCAGAATATATTTCTACCATTAAATGAGGCATGACTCTCTATATATATATGTGTATATATATGTGTGTGTATATATATATAAAGTGTTTCATAAGTCTGATAGTCACCTATACATTTTTATGTAAGTGGGGTCATTAACATTCTTCAGTTGTTTGTTTCTTTCTAGTCAGAGAATAAAAATAAACACACACATATTTCTAGTCAGACTGATGTTTTTATAAGCTGCACAAACTTGGAATTCTTGGTTGGAGATATAGCAAGCAAACATTGTTTTGCTTTCTATTGATAATGTCATAAAAGATTATGAAGGAACCATGCTTTGTGTATAATTAGTCATATGATGTTCAAAGCATAATTTGAATAGTGAAAATATTTGCTCTGAACCAAAGGAAAATAAATAAACTCATCAACTGATAGCATTCACCAAGAAGAAATGATGAAATCAGATGAGAAATATTAAATGTGTAATGCCTTAAATGAGGTATGTATGTTCCACAATTTAGTGTTTAAAAGAATATTGCTATTGTAATATATTGAAAGGCAGATGATATTATGACTTTCCACAATTTGAAAGCACATCCAGGAATATCTGTTAACAGCAGAAAGTCACAGCTATACATGAAAACATTAACTTTGTTATTTTTAGATGAAATTATTACCAACATTGAAAAAAATTATAACAAATCATTCTTAATCTAATTACTTAATCACAACTTTCTTTTTTTGCATATTGCTTTCTAAGCCTTTAATTGTTTATATTTAGAGTTATTGTATTATGGCATGTTCTATTTCAACTTTTTTATATATAAAGTTATAAACATTTGATTACTTTGATATAGCATTTTAAATGTGCTTTTAAGTGGTCACATAATATACCATTAGGTTATTTCATAAAATGTACTAAAGCAATCTTGCTTTGAGAGAAGTTTGTTATTTCAAAATTATGTATTTTACGTTAAGTATTTTAACTCTATGTATAAACTACACAAGTGCTGCAGTCCTAGCCTATGTGTTGCACAATAGTACAAGATCCATAGCAATCATGATTTCGTTGTGACTAAGTAATGTAACTCTCAGGGTCCAACAAAAAATTATTACTTTTCAGTTGTGGATACGGGTAGGTAAAAGAGAACATTGGACACATGGCTAGGCAGAATGAATTTTTATATGATGGATTCCTATTTATTTTCACTTCTGCATTCCACTGATTTTTAAAATTTTTTTAAAAACAAAATTGATACTGGGGGTGAGTTTTAATATTCAATTTTGAATTTTTGGATGTCTCTGAAACACAGAATTTCTTTGTTTCAAAGTCAGTTATTCTCATTGAATTTTTGTTGTGTTTCTCCAGAACAAAATCTAGATATGTGTCAGGGTAGAATCAAATGTGTGCACAAGAAGCACTTTTTAATTTGTATATATCTTAAGCTGTTGACTTTATAAGTGACTTGAACATCCTAAAATTCACATTTTAATTTATATATATATATATATATATATATATATATATATATGATTCATATATAATGATATGATTTTGCTTACTAGTCTTCTGAGGTACCGAAGTTTTCATTAATTTGTTTTGGTTAGGCTGTTGACTTAAAGTGAAAAAAAAGCACTGCCTTCTACAAAATAGGCAGAAAATTTGCCAAAAATAAAAATATATTAAGCAAGAAGAACATTTTCATGCACTTTAATTTTAGCATAAATGATTTTATTGATCCTTTCCAGAAATAAGTTCTGAAGAGATTGAACTGGAGGGACCAAGGCTGAGGGTAGAGTGGAGTAGGAAGTGCAATATTAGAGTTTGACTGAAGGAAGCAGTCATGCCAGACGTATCTTAGATAGTAGATGGTTCACTATGAGGACCCCGCAGAATGGTGCAAAGTGTAAATTTGTGGCAGATAAAAAATATGGAAGATGTCATAGTTAGTCACCTTTAGTTGTACCCATTTCTTATCTCAAACAAGAAAAATGCATATGGCCTTGAAATCTCAAGGCCAAATGTCCAAGGACTCAGTGGAGGTGGGATAGACTCTTTGGGAACCATAATAATGTGTGAATCCTGCACTGGCAACCAAAGTATCCAGGTTCTCTCATCAGAAATGACTAGGTGCCTGGCGTGACCCACAGAAAGGAAAGAAGAGCAATGTGGTGCAGCGGCCCACCTGAGAGCCACATGGGGCAGGGGAGCCCCTACCCCCGCCCCCGCAACCCCCTGCAACCCACCAAGGAAGGCAGTGAGCGAGCATACTACCTAGCATGGGAAACTATGCTTTTTCCATGGAACTGTGCAACCCATGGATTGTAAGATCCCACTTGTGAACCCATGCCACCAGAGCCTAGGGACCCAACCCCAGATCTGCGCAGATTCTCAACAGCTTCTCAACTAGAATCTGCTTAAGTCTGCTGAGTTCCCAGGAGGAGAGGCCACCAGCACCACAGCTGCGACTGCCTGCAGTCTAAGCCATTTGAGCTCCTTGTGGGAGGGTCAGCAGCCAGCACTGGGACTGATAGCTGCCTAACACTCTAAGCTCCCTGGGCAGGGGAAGGGAGGCAGCCATCTCTAGAGCTGCAGGCCATGCTTTTCTCCTGCTGGAGCCAGGGAGGCTGGACAGCTTGGTCCCAACAGGTGTCCCCCACAGCCCAATACACCGACTGTGGCAGACTGTGGCCATAGCACCTTTTCAGGCCTGACCCTGACTCTTCTCTCCTCACTAGGTGGGGCCTCCCTTCAGGAACTCCAAAAACTCCAGCCAGGGCCTCAGGGACAGAACTCTGATCTCCCTGGGCCTGAGCCCCTGGGGGAGTGGTGGCCGTAGTATCCATGGACCAGCAGACTTAGCCTTTCCTCCTGCTAGATCTGAGGAATCCAGGCAGCCCAGATGGGTGGGTTTTCCCCCAGTTAAGCACACCCCCTCCACCAAGGGACAGTCAAAGTGCTTCATTAAATGAGTCTTGTTCCCCGTGCCACCCAATTGATTGAGACCCTCCAATAGGGGTTGCCAGACACCCTATACAGGAGCAATCCTACTGGCATTAGGTTGGTACCCCTCAAGGTCAGACATCCCAGAGGAAGGAGCAGGCACCCATTTTTAGTGTTCTCCAGCCTTCTTGAGTGACATCTCCAGGTGTGGGAGCAAACCAAATGAATAGGGTCTGAAGTTAACCCCCAGCAAACCACAGCAACCCTACAGAATAGGGATTATTGAAAGAAAAAGAAACAGAAGGCAACATCAACAGCATCAACAACAAAAGAAGTCCCCACAAAAACCCCATCCAAGGGTCAGTAGCCTCAAATATCAAAACTAGACAAACTCATGAAGATTAGAAAGAAATCAATGAAACAACACTGAAAACCCAAAAGGCCAGAGTACCTCTTCTCCTCCAAATGATTGCAACGCCTCTCCAGCAAGGGCACAGAGATGGACAAAGGATGAGATGGATGAATTAACAGAAGTAGGCTTCAGAAGATGTGTATCAGCAAACCCCACTGAGCTAAAAGAGCATGTTCTAACCTAATGCAAAGAAACTAAGAACCTGATAAAAGTTTAGAGGAGCTGCTAGCTAGAATAACCACTTTAGAGAGGAGCATAAATACAAATATCAGTTGCCGAATTGACAAAGCAGAAGAAAGGATATCAGAGTTTTAAGACCGCCTTACTGAAATAAGGTATGCAGACAAGATTAGAGAAAAAATGAAAAGTAACAAACAAAGCCTCAGAGAAATATGGGACTATGTAAAAAGGCCGAACCTACGATTGATTGGAGTACCTGAAAAAGACAGGGAGAATGGAAACAAACTGGAAAACACCCGTCAAGACATTATCCAGGAGAACTTCCCCTACCTAGGAAGACAGACCAATATTCAAATTCAGGAAATACAGAGGACACCATTAAGATATTCCATGAGAAGATTACCCCCTAAGACACATACTCATCAGATTCTCCAAGGTCAAAGTGAAGAAAAAAATGTTAAGAGCAACCAGAGAGAGGCCAGGTCACCTGCAAAGGGAAGTCCATCAGACTAAGAGTGGATCTCTCAGCAGAAGCCCTGCAGCCAGAAGAGAGTGGGGGCCAATATTCAACATTCATAAAGAAAATAATTTTCAAACCAGAATTTCATATCTAGCCAAACTAAGCTTCATTTGCAAAGGAGAAATAAAAGACTTTTCAGACAAGCAAATGCTGAGGGATTTTGTCACCACCAGGACTGCCTTGAAAGAGTTCATGAAGGAAGCACTAAATACAGAAAGGAAAAAACCGTACCACCCACTGCAAAAACACACCAAACAATAAAGACTAATGACACTGTGAAGAAACTGCATCAACTAATGTGTAAACTAACCAGATAGCATCATGATGACAGGATCAAATTCACATATAACCATAATAACTTTAAATGTAAATGTGCTAAATCCCCCCATTTAAAAAACACAGACTGGCAAATTGGATAAAGAGTCAAGAGCCATCAGTGTGCTGTATTTAGGAGACCTATTTCAGGTGCAAAGACACACGTAGGCTCAAAATAAAGGGATGGAGGAAAATTTACCAAGCAAATGGAAAGCAAACAAGCAGGCGTTGCAAACCTAGTCTCTGACAAAATGGACTTTAAGCCAACGAAGATCAAAAAAGACAAAGAAGGGCATTACATGATGGTAAAGCGATTAATTTAACAAGAAGAGCTAACTATTGTAAATATATATGCACCCAGTACAGGAGCACCCAGATTCATAAAACAAATTCTTATAGACCTCCAAAGAGACTTAGACTCCCACACAATAATAGTGAGAAACTTTAACACCCCACTGTCAATATTAAACATATCAACAAGACAGAAAATTAACAGGGATATTCAGAACTTGAACCTGGCTCTGTATCAGTGGACCTAACCAACAACTACAGAACTCTCCATCCCAAATCAGGAGAATATACATTCTTCTCAGTGCCCCGTGGCACTTATTCTAAAATTGACAACATAATTGGAAGTAAAACACTCCTCAGTAAAGGCAAAAGAACTGAAATCATAACAGCCTTTCAGACCACAGTGCAATCAAATTAAAACTCAGGATTAAGAAACTCACTCCCAAACTACACAATTACGTGGAAATTGAACAACCTGCTCCTGAATGACTCCTGGGTGAATAATGAAATTAAGGCAGAAATCAAGAAGTTCTTTGGAACTTATGAGAACAAAGAGACAACATACCACTTAACACATCTAAAGCCATGTTAAGAGGAAAGTTGATAGCACTAAATGCCCACATCAGAAAGCTAGAAAGATCTCAAGTCAATATCCTAACATTGCAATTAAAAGAGCTAGAGAAGCAAGAGCAAACAAATCCAAAAGATAGCAGAAGACAAGAAATAATTAAGATCAGAGCAGAATTGAAGAATATAGAGACAAGAAAAACCCTCCAAAAATCAATAAATCTAGGAGCGGGTTTTTTTTTTTTTTTTGAAAAAACATGATAAAATAGACTGCTATCTAGACTAATAAAAAAGAAAAGAGAGAAGAATCAAATAGACACAATAAGAAATGATAAAGGGGATATTGCCACTGATGCCACAGAAATACAAATTACCATCAGAGAATACTATACACACCTCTCTGCAAAATAAACTAGAAAATCTAGAAGAAATGGATAAATTCCTGGACACATGCACCCCCCCAAGACTAAACCAGAAAGAATTCAAATCCCTGAATAAATAGCAAGTTTTGAAATTTAGGCAGTAATTAATAGCCTACTAACCAAAAAAAAAAAAAAGCCCAGGATGAGATGGATTCACAGCAGAATTCTACCAGAGATACTATTCCAAACAGTTGAAGAGGAGGGACTTTCCCCAAACTCATTTTATAAAGGCAGCATCAACCTGATACCAAAACCTAACAGAGACACAACACCACCACCAAAGAAAACTTCAGACCAATATCCCTGATGAACGTCAATGCGAAAAACCTCAACAAAATACTGACACACAAAATCCAGCAGCACATCAAAAAACATATCTGATCAATTCACATTCATCCTTGGGATGCAAGGCTGGTTCGACATATGCAAATTAATAAACATAATTCATTATATAAACAGAACCAAAGACAAAAACCACATGATGAACCCAATAGATGCAGAAAATGCCTTTGATAAAATTCAACATCCCTTCAGGTTAAAAACTCTCAATAAACTAGGTATTGATGGAACATATCTCAAAATAATAAGAGTTCTTTATGACAAACCCATAGCCAATATCATACTGAATGTGCAAAAGCTAAAAGATTTCCCTTTGAAAACCAGTACACCAGTACAAGACAAGGATGTCCTCTCTCACCAATCCTATTCAACATAGTATTGGGAGTTCTGGCCAGGGCAATCAGGCAAGAGAAAGAAATAAAGCGTATTCAAATAGGAAGAGAAGAAGTCAAATTGTTTATGTTTGCAGACAACATGATTCATGATTCTATATTTAGAAAACCCCATCGTCTCAGCCCAAAAGCTCCTTAAGCTGATAAGCAACTTCAGCAGTTTCAGTAAACAAAATCAATGTGTAAAAATCACAAGCATTCCTATACACCAACAATAGACAAACAGAGAGCCAAATCATGAGTGAACTCCCATTCATGATTGCTACAAAGAGAATAAAATACCTAAGAATACAGCTAACAAGGGATATGAAGGACCTCTTCAAGGAGAACTACCAACCACCACTGCTCAAGGAAATAAGAGAGGACACAAACAAATGAAAAATCATTCCATCCTCATGGGTAGGAAGAATCAATATTGTGAAAATGACCGTGCTGCCTAAAATAATTTATAGATTCAATGCTATTCCCATCAAACTACCATTAACATTCTTCACAGAATTAGGAAAAACTACTTTAAATTACATGTGGAACCAAAGAAGAGTCCATATATCTAAGACAATCCTAAGCAAAAAGAACAAAGCTGGAGGCCTCATGCTACCTGACTTCAAACTATACTACAAGGCCACAGGAATCAAAGCAGCATGGTACTGGTACCAAAACAGACATATAGACCAATGGAACAGAATAGAGACCTCAGAAATAAGACCACACATCTACAACAATCTGATCTTCAACAAACCGACAAAAACAAGCAGTGGGGAAAGGATTCTCTATTCAATAAATGGTGCTGGGAAAACTGGCTAGGCATATGCAGAAAACTGAAACTGGACCCCTTCCTTACACTTTTACAAAAATTAACTCAAGATGGATTAAAGACTTAAATGTAAACCCCAAACCATGCAAACTCTAGAAGAAAACCTAGGCAATACCATTCAGGACATAGGCATGGGCAAAGATCATGACAAAAATGCCAGAAGCAATTGCAACAAAAGCCAAAATTGACAAATGGGATCTAATTAAACTAAAGAGCTTCTCCATAGCAAAAGAAACTGTCATCAGAGTGAACAGGCAACCTACAGAATGGGAGCAAACTTTTGCAATCTACCCATCTGACAAAGGTGTAATATCTATCCAGAATCTATGAGGAACTTAAGCAAATTTACAAGAAAAATAAACAACCCCATCAAAAAGTGGGCAAAGGATATGAACAGGCACTTCTCTAAAGAAGACATTTGTGTGGCCAACAACCATATGAAAAAAAGCTCAACATCACGGATCATCAGAGAAATGCAAACCAAAACCACAATGAGATACCATCCCATGACAGAATGGTGATTATTAAAAAATCAAGAAATAATAGATGCTGGTGAAGCTGTGGAGAAATTGGAATGCTTCTACACTGTTGGTGGGAATGGAAATTAGTTCAACCATTCTGGAAGGCAGCGTGGCGATTCCTCAAGGATCTAGAACCAGAAACACCATTTCACCCCACAATCCCATTACTGGGTATATACACAAAGGAATATAAATTATCCTGTTATAAAGACACATGCACATGTATGCTTATTGCAGTACTATTTACAATAGCAATGACTTGGAACCAACCCAAGTGCCCATCAATGATAGACGGGATAAAGAAAATGTGGTACATATACTCCATATACACTGGCTACAATACTGGTACATATACACTGGCTACAATACAGAGAATCAATTGGAGGGGACAAGGGTGAAGTAATAAGAGTGGATAGTAGGAAGATGTGTTATTCTAGGAGAGACCTGTATTTGATTATATTCTTAGGTAGAGAAGCAGAAGTGGGGACTGAGACTACTATGCAGTCATAAAAAGGAATGAGATCATGTCCTTTGCAGGGACATGGATGAAGCTGGAAGCCATCATCCTCAGCCAACTAACACAGGAATGGAAAACCAGACACCACATGTCTCACTCATAAGTGGGAGTTGAGCAATGAGAACACATGGACACAGGGAGGGGAACAACACACACTGGGCCTGTTGGAGGATGGGGGCAGGGGGAGGGAACCTAGAGGATGGTTCAATAGGTGTAGCAAACCACCACTGCATATGTGTACTATATTAGAAACCTGCTCATTCTGCACATGTGTTCTGGAACTTAAAGTTTTTAAAAAATGTGGTACGTATACCCCATGGAATACTATGCAGCCATAAAAAGGATCAGGACATGGATGGAATTGGAAGCCATTATCTTCAGTAAACTAACACAGCAACAGAAAACCAAACACTGCATGTTCTCACTTATAAGTTGGAGCTGAATGATGAGAACACATGGAAACATTGGAGGGGAACAACACACACTGGGGACTGTCATTGTGGAGCCAGGGGGAAGGAGATCATCAGGAAGAATAGCTCATGGATGCTGGGCTTACTACCTAGGTGATGGTATGATCTGTGCAGCAAACCTCCATGGCACATGTTTACTTATGTAGTAAACCTGCACATCTAGAACATGTACCCCTGAACTTAAAGTTGAAGAAAAAATAAGGAAAAGCTAACTTTTGCCTGGAACTTCTTTTCAATGTATTAATAAAGTGTGTTATATTAAGTATGTTTGAGTGTTTTACTTAGTCAAGCAAAGTTGTGGTTACAGAATGGCTTACTTTCGTTGTAGCATCTGCCTAAGAACGTTCAAGTTGATAAGAAAGATGGACTTGTTCAGGATTCAGAAGGTAAATAGGATGTAGATCTTCCTGAGTGCATTGTAGGCTAAAATAAAGGTACTCACACTGTTGGCTACACTGTTAGTTGTGAATCTATTCCATGTTAATTGGACTCTTATTCCATGGTTCTTAATATAGAGAGAGATCTCAAGAATTCATTCCAAGAGCTGAACAATGTACTTTCAGTCCTGGAGGAAATCTCATATGGTACTTGGCATTGGATCAACAATACATACTCAAAGTTAGTATTGCTAAGTGTACACATTACACCATAGATTAACTTTGGGTATGCCAGATTTTTCCTGATTTATATAATTAATTTTATCCTTTTGTTCGTCTCAAAGTTTAAGTGGAAGGTCTATACCCACAAGCCTCTTTTAATACCACAAACAATAGTGGTATGTAAAACACAAAAAATAACTGAGTCTTCTCTGCAGAACAAAGAATTAGATCAGTACATCCAGGATCTTTTGTTACCACATCAAGAACATTTTAAAGTAAATTGTCTCATGTCAGGCTGTCTAGTAGCTTTCATGCAAAAATTATTTTTAGCAGAATGAAAAATGTCCTAGATCAAAAGGAGCCTTAATTTGTAGCATCATGTTTGGAAATCTGAGGTAGATCTATGACCTCATTTTGGCAGCACTGAGTGTAGCTAATAGGTTCAAAGATAGTCTCATAATGTCCAAAAGAAAAGTGAATCAGACCTTTTTCTCCCTCCTTTTTTGTTCGTTTGAAATGAATAATATTTACACCTGTCTTATAAAACCATCACATAGTCATTGTAAGAATTCAGAATGGATGGACAAAAATATGGAGAATAAAATAAAAGTCAACCACATTCCCCAAGCAGGATGTCCTAGTTGGGGGTGAAGTTTTTATCACCAAGGCCCTGTTTAAGGAAGCCATATCTCATTGCCAGGTGGAGAGGTAAGAAACTTCTATGTAGAGGGAATAGCTTGCATATGTGTTCTCTGGAGGAAGAGAAAGAAGGCCAGAGTGTCAGGAGCATTGAAGGCATTCAGGTAGTTCGGATAGATCTATTAGCATATGAAAAGTAGAATGCGACTGATTGGTGTTAAGCAGAGAAATGATATAATGTAATTTGCATTTGGAAAAGATCACTGGCTACAATACAGAGAATCAATTGGAGGGGAAAAGAGTGAAGTAATAAGAGTGGATAGTAGGAAGATGCGTTATTCTAGGAGAGACCTGTATTTGATTATATTCTTAGGTAGAGAAGCAGAAGTGGGGACTGAGAGAAATGGACACAATCAAGAGATAGTCTGAGAGTGGAATCAACAAGACTTAGATCCTTCTTACACCAAAACCCCCCTTAATCTTTCTGCTCAGCCACGTTGACTTTCTTTCAATCCCTTGTACTCCCTAGGTAGCCTTCTACCACAAGGTCTTCATCATGTTATTCACTATGCCTAGTACACTCACCTCTCTCCTCTGCCTAGTTTAACTCCTCCTCATCCTTCAGATCAGTTCCAACATCATTTATTCGGGAAAGAATTATCTAATCTTCCAAAAAATATTATGGATTTTCATAGCATGGTATGCCTCTTTTGCATAATATTTGATGCAATAGCAATTTTACATTTGTTTTATGTTTAGTTGATTACCACCTGCATCTCCTCACAAAGCCATGAGTTTCATAAAGACAAATGCTGTATTTGCCTTAATTATTGTGATGTTCCCAGATCTGGACTCAGTGCCTATATATGCAGTAGTTACCTGCAAACCTGTGGTTTGAAAGAATGATAGTTACCTTTTCAAACCTGTGGTTTGAAAGAATGATAAATGAATATTAGATATATAAATGTTTAAGTTGGCCAGTTATGTTAGTGACAATATTTTTGAAGTTAAGGTAACATCAGGGTGAAGCAGAAAGCAATGAAAATGAAAATTACAAATGATTTTCATAAAGAATAAAATAACTAAGGATTTAAGCCAAAACTGAATATGCTACTCTACAAAAGCCTTGATGCTGGCAGCAAGGACACATCTATGACCTGATGAATATGATCAATATCTTCCGAAGACTGAAGATTAAAAGTAAGCCACTGAGTTGAAATAAGAATCATATTAAAATTGATAGTGCTGCTAAATGACAAGAAGTCTGTTGGAGTAGAACCCAGGTCAAATTTACATTTGCCCTTGGGCCTTCACCTTGATGTTGTGTTTTCTTCTCCCAGTCAGTGAACAGAGATACCAAAAGGCCTTGAAAAAGGGTCACTCTTGAGTCTTGAGAGTGCAAAAAAGAGGTTAGGAAGAGCATCCTGAAGTAATCATGGAGCAAACAATAAATTGCAATACTTTGCCATCAACACAAAGAAATCACAGCAAACTAGGTTGTCCTGGAGGCCATTTACTCTCCATAAACTTGCTTTATCCTAATCACAAAACTCTAAATATTGCTGATTTTTTATGGTTTATATTTTTGTATTCCAGAAAACTCCAAAAAACAGAAACAAAAACACACACCAAAAAAACATGAGGTGGCAGGAAAGAAGAGACAGGGCCTTGAAAATAAATGTTATTTGTAATTTAGGATTTTTGGATGACATTTATATGTGTGCTGTGATGACTTTGAGAAGCACAGACTAGAAAGGTCTTTCAATACATGGACGCTGGAAGCTCTGCCCACCTTCTTGGGTATTCAGTTATTATTATTTTTGACTTGGACTTACATATGGTAATGTTACTGAACTGCAGCAAAATATTTTCAGGTCACAATAAATCTTTCAAAATGTTTTCTTGGGCCGTACTATTTTAGGAAAATTGCCTAGCCTGATCCTGTATCTTGCTATTCTTTCTACCTTGACTGCATTATTCTTAGGTTGACTTAGGGAGTTTGCTTTCTTTCTGTAGGGTGATCACACAATTTTGAGTTCTGACAACTTCACACCAAGCATTTGGACTCACTGCAAGTGAAATCTTACCTTTAAAAAAAAAACATATTTTAAGTGTGTGTATATGTATTGCTTTGGAGTTTTATATTTCATTCAAATTTAAGTTCTTCCAAATTACTTTTTTGATTATTTGCAATAACATCTATTTTTTAGTTTTGCAAACCAGAAAAAAATATGATTAAAAAATGCTGGATGTGATTCTTAAGCAATATTGAATAATTATTAAGAAAATGAATATTCTGTCAATGATGAAAACATACTAAATGTGAAATATGCCACTTCTAAGGTACTGTACCTAGAATGACAAATTGGAGGTGATTTAAAATATAAAACTGTATAAAATTGAAGACTTTTTGAGCTACAACCTTCTGTAGAATATTCTTCATCTGTTGTGTTCAGTCACCTGAATTTCTAGATTCTAATTTATGCTGAGGCTTTGGGGTATAACTAAAAATGCAGTTTTTGAAGCCTACTGTGGCAACAGGTAGTATAGCATTGCTTTCTGAACAAGAATTCTAACAGCTAATAATAATTTACTCATAAAGTTTAGAAGCCAAAACTACCAGTATTTATTAAGTTTTCACTATGTGCCCAGTGGCTTCTAGAAAAGCAGAAGTAATGTGTGCTTCGCATCTATGAGGAAATAATTTAAGACAGCAGACAATCAAGACATAAAGTTCTGTGTTGCAACCTACAAGGATTACAGGATGTTAGAAAAGGCAAAGGTGATAGGATTTGGAACTGTCTGAGAAGGTCATAGAACCACAGCCAACTGTGAAAGGGTGTGCAAACTTTGATGGGACAGATGGGATGGAAGAGGGAACTGCATACAGGGAATGAGGACTGGAGCACCTTAATAACGCTGGGATATATCTGTGCATAAGGCTTATTGAGAGAGGATGAAAATAAGAAGCATGGGCATTGAAGAAATAGTAGCATATGGTGTGAATATTATACACCCCTACTTTCTTCTTTAATGCCTGTACTTCTTACTTTTTGTTGTAATAGAGGCTTTGATTGGCAGAAAAAGGGAGTTTGACCCTGTACTGAGCAAGAAAATTAATGATGAAAATGAAAAGTGTTTGAGTAGTTCTAACAGGGAAGCTATGCAAAGATAGTTGGAGAGAATCTAGACTTCCTATGACCAAATAAGAAGTGACTGCAGTAAATCTAGTGTGAAATTGTGAAGGCATAAATGAGGAATTATTGATAAACTTTTTCTATGAATTGTAAGATAAATATTTTAGGGAGCTGGGCATGGTGGCTCACGCCTGTAATCCCAGCACTTTGGGAGGCCAGGGCAGGAGGGTCACTTGAGCCCAGGAGTTCAAGACCAGCCTGGGCAACATAGTAAAACCTGGACTCTACCCAAAAAATACAAAAATTAGCCAGGGATGGTGACATATGCCTGTAGTCCCAGCTATTGAAGAGGCTGAGGTGGGAGGATTGCTTGAGCCCAAATGGTTGAGGCTGCAGTGAGCCAAGACTGCACCACTGCATTTCAGCCTGGGTGACAGAGCAAGACCCTGTCTCAAAAAATTAAATAAATATTTTAGGCTTTTCAGGCCATATAGTCTTGGTGGCAACTACTTGACCCCACCACTGTAGCAAGAAAGCAGCCACACCCAATATATAAATGAATAAGCATGGCTGTGTTCCAATAAAACTTTATTTAGAAAAACAGGCAGAGGGCTATATGTGGCCTGCAGGCCATAGCTATCTATCACTGTAGTGGTAACATGGGAATTAAAAGAAGGAAACAGTTTAAGATCTTGGGAAAAAAAATTATTAGATTCTAATGTTTACCTACATAAAAGAGATAAGGAGAGGAAGGAACCAAAGATTTCACACAACACATCAGACCTTAAAATATCAATGTGGAATTCATCAATATGGAAATGGTAATTGAATTCATAAAAGTGACTTGTCGAAGAAGAAGAAAGGCAGGCTAAGGACTAATGATTAGGATAGCTCTGGGTGGGGTGGTGATTGGCCTCTAGGGTGACAGCAATATTCTGTTTCTTGATTTGGGTGCTGATTACACTGGAAGGTACACTTTGTAAATATTTGTGAAGCTGAACAATTATGCTTTCTGATTTTGTTTATTTATATTGTACTTCAATAAACAGGGGATAGAAAGAGGAGCTAAAACCAACGAGAGAACAAAGAAATCCTGATTAGGGAAGTAGGAGAAGATCCAGGAGGTGAAATATCACAGAAACCAAGAGAGGGTTGAAAAAGAAGGACAAATTGGCAGAGCCAAAGGAAGAAGCAAAGTTAAAATGAGGATGGACAAGTGGGTTAAATTTAACTAGGGGGTAAGAGATGACCTCCACATGGTAGCTTCGGTGGAGTCGTGTGGTTGGAAATTAGATTCCAGGTTTTTAAGCTGAAAGGAGGAGGTATGGAAATTGAGTAGTTTATTAAAAACTTCAAGGACAATGGCTGTAAGAAAAGTAATGGTTTACTTTTGTAAGATATATTGAAGACAACAATAGAATGAAATAAGGGTTTTATTTCTTTTGATTTTTCACAGAAAATATTGTATACGTTTGAGAAAAAGGGGAAATAACCATGGTGAAAGATTGAGGATGTTAATAAGAGGTAGAGAATACACAGAACAGAAAATCTAGATAAAAATAATGTCTACCTCAAAAGAACAAATAATCAGAAAGAAAAATAAGATAAAGTCAGATAAGGAACTACTCAGAAAAAGGCCAAATCTACTCCATGATGGTGAAGCCATCTACCTGGCATCTGTGTGATTACCATGACATTTTTCAATGAATATGGTTCACACTTCAAATGGCAAATGCCTATAAACAGTATCATTATCTTAGTTATAGGAGAATCTCACTTCTTGGAAAATTATCTTATTGTAAATTTTGCCTTCAGTGTAGTTGATTTTATGGTGAATTGGTTTAGTACAGTCGAAAAAGGAATCTAGTATATCAAATTTATTAAACCAGAAATTCTAATATTAAAATAAAACTCTAAGTTGGCTTACAGTGACAAAAGCATTTAATCAAATAAGTATAATCTATCTTAAAAATAAAAATTTGTATTTTTTTGACATTAATATATTCAGTTTTATTCCAAATAAAAATATTGACTTATTTGTAATGAAAATATAAAGGCAAATAGTGAGCATAATAAATACATATGTGCCAGGCATCGTGTTATGCATTTAATATTACATATTTCACTTAACTCCATTTTCTTTTTTTTTTTAATTTATTTTTTTATTATACTTTAAGTTCTAGGGTACATGTGCATAACGTGCAGGTTTGTTACATATGTATACTTGTGCCATGTTGGTGTGCTGCACCCATCAACTCGTCAGCACCCATCAATTCATCATTTATATCAAGTATAACACCCAATGCAATCCCTCCCCCTGCCCCCTTCCCCATGATAGGCCCCAGTGTGTGATGTTCCCCTTCCCGAGTCCAATTGATCTCATTGTTCAGTTCCCACCTATGAGTGAGAACATGCGGTGTTTGGTTTTCTCTTCTTGTGATAGTTTGCTAAGAATGATGGTTTCCAGCTGCGTCCATGTCCCTACAAAGGACGCAAATTCATCCTTTTTTATGTCTGCATAGTATTCCATGGTGTATACGTGACACATTTTCTTAATCCAGTCTGTCACAGATGGACATTTGGGTTGATTCCAAGTCTTTGCTATTGTGAATAGTGCCGCAATAAACATACGTGTGCATGTGTCTTTGTAGTAGACTAATTTATAATCCTTTGGGTATATACCCAGTAGTGGGATGGCTGGGTCATATGGTACATCTAGTTCTAGATCCTTGAGGAATTGCCATACTGTTTTCCATAATGGTTGAACTAGTTTACAATCCCACCAACAGTGTAATAGTGTTCCTATTTCTCCACATCCTCTCCAGCACCTGTTGTTTCCTGACTTTTGAATGATTGCCATTGTAACTGGTGTGAGATGGTATCTCATTGTGGTTTTGATTTGCATTTCTCTGATGGCGAGTGATGATGAGCATTTTTTCATGTGTCTGTTGGCTGCCTGAATGTCTTCTTTTGAGAAATGTCTGTTCATATCCTTTCCCCACTTTTTGATGGGGTTGTTTGTTTTTTTCTTGTGTATTTGTTTGAGTTCTTTGTAGATTCTGGATATTAGCCCTTTGTCAGATGAGTAGATTGCAAAAATTTTCTCCCATTCTGTAGGTTGCCTGTTGACTCTGATGGTAGTTTCTTTTGCTGTGCAGAAGCTCTTTAGTTTAATTAGATCCCATTTGTCAATTTTTGCTTTTGCTGCCGTTGCTTTTGGTGTTTTAGATGTGAAGTCCTTGCCCATGCCTATGTCCTGAATGGTACTACCTAGGTTTTCTTCTAGGGTTTTTATGGTATTAGGTCTAACATTTAAGTCTCTGATCCATCTTGAATTAATCTTCATATAAGGAGTAAGGAAAGAATCCAGTTTCAGCTTTCTACTTATGGCTAGCGAATTTTCCCAGCACCATTTATTAAATAGGGAATCCTTTCCCCATTTCTTGTTTCTCTCAGGTTTGTCAAAGATCAGATGGCTGTAGATGTGTGGTATTATTTCTGAGGACTCTGTTCTGTTCCATTGGTCTATAGCTCTGTTTTGGTACCAGTACCATGCTGTTTTGGTTACTGTAGCCTTGTAGTATAGTTTGAAGTCAGGTAGCGTGACGCCTCCAGCTTTGTCCTTTTGACTTAGGATTGTCTTGGCAATGCGGGCTCTTTTTTGGTTCCATATGAACTTTAAAGCAGTTTTTTCCAATTCTGTGAAGAAACTCATTGGTAGCTTGATGGGGATGGCATTGAATCTATAAATAACCTTGGGCAGTATGGCCATTTTCACGATATTGATTCTTCCTCTCCATGAGCATGGTATGTTCTTCCATTTGTTTGTGTCCTCTTTGATTTCACTGAGCAGTGGTTTGTAGTTCTCCTTGAAGAGGTCCTTTACATCCCTTGTAAGTTGGGTTCCTAGGTATTTTATTCTCTTTGAAGCAATTGTGAATGGAAGTTCATTCCTGATTTGGCTCTCTGCTTGTCTGTTACTGGTGTATAAGAATGCTTGTGATTTTTGCACATTAATTTTGTATCCTGAGACTTTGCTGAAGTTGCTTATCAGCTTAAGGAGATTTTGAGCTGAGAAAATTGGGTTTTCTAAATATACAATCATGTCATCTGCAAACAGGGACAATTTGACTTCTTCTTTTCCTAACTGAATACCCTTGATTTCTTTCGTTGCCTGATTGCCCTAGCCAGAACTTCCAACACTATGTTGAATAGGAGTGGTGAGAGAGGGCATCCCTGTCTTGTGCCAGTTTTCAAAGGGAATTTTTCCAGTTTTTGCCCATTCAGTAGGATATTAGCTGTGGGTTTGTCATAAATAGCTCTTATTATTTTGAGGTACGTTCCATCAATACCGAATTTATTGAGCGTTTTTAGCATGAAGGGCTGTTGAATTTTATCAAAAGCCTTTTCTGCATCTATTGAGATAATCATGTGGTTCTTGTCTTTGGTTCTGTTTATATGCTGGATTACGTTTATTGATTTGCGAATGTTGAACCAGCCTTGCATCCCAGGGATGAAGCCCACTTGATCATGGTGGATAAGCTTTTTGATGTGCTGCTGAATGCGGTTTGCCAGTATTTTATTGAGGATTTTTGCATCGATGTTCATCAGGGATATTGGTCTAAAATTCTCTTTTTTTGTTGTGTCTCTGCCAGGCTTTGGTATCAGGATGATGTTGGCCTCATAAAATGAGTTAGGGAGGATTCCCTCTTTTTCTATTGATTGGAATAGTTTCAGAAGGAATGGTACCAGCTCCTCCTTGTACCTCTGGTAGAATTCAGCTGTGAATCCATCTGGTCCTGGACTTTTTTTGGTGGGTAGGCTATTAATTATTGCCTCAATTACAGAGCCTGCTGTTGGTCTATTCAGGGATTCAACTTCTTCCTGGTTTAGTCTTGGAAGAGTGTAAGTGTCCAGGAAATTATCCATTTCTTCTAGATTTTCTAGTTTATTTGCATAAAGGTGCTTATAGTATTCTCTGATGGTAGTTTGTATTTCTGTGGGGTCAGTGGTGATATCCCCTTTATCATTTTTTATTGCATCTATTTGATTCCTCTCTCTTTTCTTCTTTATTAGTCTTGCTAGCGGTCTGTCAATTTTGTTGATCTTTTCAAAAAACCAACTCCTGGATTCATTGATTTTTTGGAGGGTTTTTTGTGTCTCTATGTCCTTCAGTTCTGCTCTGATCTTAGTTATTTCTTGCCTTCTGCTAGCTTTTGAATGTGTTTGCTCTTGCCTCTCTAGTTCTTTTAATTGTGATGTTAGAGTGTCAATTTTAGATCTTTCCTGCTTTCTCTTGTGGGCATTTAGTGCTATAAATTTCCCTCTACACACTGCTTTAAATGTGTCCCAGAGATTCTGGTATGTTGTATCTTTGTTCTCATTGGTTTCAAAGAACATCTTTATTTCTGCCTTCATTTCGTTATGTACCCAGTAGTCATTCAGGAGCAGGTTGTTCAGTTTCCATGTAGTTGAGCGGTTTTGATTGAGTTTCTTAGTCCTGAGTTCTAGTTTGATTGCACTGTGGTCTGAGAGACAGTTTGTTGTAATTTTTGTTCTTTTACATTTGCTGAGGAGTGTTTTACTTCCAATTATGTGGTCAATTTTGGAATAAGTGCGATGTGGTGCTGAGAAGAATGTATATTCTGTCGATTTAGGGTGGAGAGTTCTATAGATGTCTATTAGGTCCGCTTGGTGCAGAGATGAGTTCAATTCCTGGATATCCTTGTTAACTTTCTGTCTCGTTGATCTGTCTAATGTTGACAGTGGAGTGTTGAAGTCTCCCATTATTATTGTATGGGAGTCTAAGTCTCTTTGTAAGTCTCTAAGGACTTGCTTTATGAATCTGGGTGCTCCTGTATTGGGTGCATATATATTTAGGATAGTTAGCTCTTCCTGTTGAATTGATCCCTTTACCATTATGTAATGGCCTTCTTTGTCTCTTTTGATCTTTGATGGTTTAAAGTCTGTTTTATCAGAGACTAGGATTGCAACCCCTGCTTTTTTTGTTCTCCATTTGCTTGGTAGATCTTCCTCCATCCCTTTATTTTGAGCCTATGTATGTCTCTGCATGTGAGATGGGTCTCCTGAATACAGCAGACTGATGGGTCTTGACTCTTGATCCAGTTTGCCAGTCTGTGTCTTTTAATTGGAGCATTTAGTCCATTTACATTTAAGGTTAATATTGTTATGTGTGAACTTGATCCTGCCATTATGATATTAACTGGTTATTTTGCTCGTTAGTTGATGCAGTTTCTTCCTAGCCTCGATGGTCTTTACATTTTGGCATGTTTTTGCAATGGCTGGTACCGGTTGTTTCTTTCCATGTTTAGGGCTTCCTTCAGGGTCTCTTGTAAGGCAGGCCTGGTGGTGACAAAATCTCTAAGCATTTGCTTATCTGTAAAGGATTTTATTTCTCCTTCACTTATGAAACTTAGTCTGGCTGGATATGAAATTCTGGGTTGAAAATTCTTTTCTTTAAGAACGTTGAATATTGGCCCCCACTCTCTTCTGGCTTGTAGAGTTTCTGCCGAGAGATCTGCTGTTATTCTGATGGGCTTCCCTTTGTGGGTAACCCGACCTTTCTCTCTGGCTGCCCTTAAGATTTTTTCCTTCATTTCAACTTTGGTGAATCTGGCAATTATGTGTCTTGGAGTTGCTCTTCTGGAGGAGTATCTTTGTGGCGTTCTCTGTATTTCCTGAATTTGAATGTTGGCCTACCCTACTAGGTTGGGGAAGTTCTCCTGGATGATATCCTGAAGAGTGTTTTCCAACTTGGTTCCATTTTCCCCCTCACTTTCAGGCACCCCAATCAGACGTAGATTTGGTCTTTTTACGTAATCCCATACTTCTTGCAGGCTTTGTTCATTTCTTTTTCTTCTTTTTTCTTTTGGTTTCTCTTCTTGCTTCCTTTCATTCATTTCATCCTCAATCGCTGATACTCTTTCTTCCAGTTGATCGAGTCGGTTACTGAAGCTTGTGCATTTGTCACGTATTTCTCGTGTCATGGTTTTCATCTCTGTCATTTCGTTTATGACCTTCTCTGCATTAATTAGTCTAGCTGTCAATTCTTCCACTCTTTTTTCAAGATTTTTAGTTTCTTTGCGCTGGGTACGTAATTCCTCCTTTAGCTCTGAGAAGTTTGATAGACTGAAGCCTTCTTCTCTCATCTCGTCAAAGTCGTTCTCTGACCAGCTTCGATCCATTGCTGGCGATGGGCTGCGCTCCTTTGCAGGGGGAGATGCGCTCTTATTTTTTGAATTTCCAGCTTTTCTGCCCTGCTTTTTCCCCATCTTTGTGGTTTTATCTGTCTCTGGTCTTTGATGATGGTGACGTACTGATGGGGTTTTGGTATAGGTGTCCTTCCTGTTTGATAGTTTTCCCTCTGACAGTCAGGACTCTCAGCTGTAGGTCTGTTGGAGATTGCTTGAGGTCCACTCCAGACGCTGTTTGCCTGGGTATCAGCAGCAGATTTTGCAGAAGATAGAATATTGCTGAACAGCGAGTGTACCTGTCTGATTCTTCCTTTGGAAGCTTCCTCTAAGGGGTGTACTCCACCCTGTGAGGTGTGGGGTGTCAGACTGCCCCTAGTGGGGGATGTCTCCCAGTTAGGCTACTCAGGGGTGAGGGACCCACTTGAGCAGGCAGTCTGTCCCTTCTCAGATCTCAACCTCCGTGTTGGGAGATCCACTGCTCTCTTCAAAGCTGTCAGACAGAGTCGTTTGTGTCTGCAGAGGTTCTGCTGCCTTTTTGTTGTTGTTTTTTAGTTGTGCCCTGTCCCCAGATGTGAAGCTACAGAGACAGGCAGGTTTCCTTGAGCTGCTGTGAGCTCCACCCACTTCGAGCTTCCCAGCGGCTTTGTTTACCTACTTAAGCCTCAGTAATGGCGGGCGCCCCTCCCCCAGCCTCACTGCTGCCTTGCGGTTAGATCGCAGACTGCTGTGTTAGCAATGAGGGAGGCTCCGTGGGCATGGGACCCTCCCGGCCAGGTGTGGGATATATTCTCCTGGTGTGCCCGTTTGCTTGAAGCGCAATATTGGGGTGGGAGTTACCCAATTTTCCAGGTGTTGTGTGTCTCAGTTCCCCTGGCTAGGAAAAGGGATTCCCTTCCCCCTTGCGCTTCCCAGGTGAGGCGATGCCTCGCCCTGCTTCAGCTCTCGCTGGTCAGGCTGCAGCAGCTGACCACCACCGATTGTCCGGCACTCCCTAGTGAGATGACTCCAGTAACTCAGTTGAAAATGCAGAAATCACCGGTCTTCTGTGTCGCTCGCGTTGGGAGTTGGAGACTGGAGCTGTTCCTATTCAGCCATCTTGCTCTGCCCCCCAAATTTGTATTGTTTTAAATAAAAAATTCAGTGACTTAAAATTGAGGGATTTTAAAAATATATGCTACACATATACACACATCATCAAAATTAGATTCTTAATTTTAACGACTGTTTAGATGAAACACATTTCAGTGTTTTCACCATTTGTAATTCACTTTGAAAATATGCCAAACTCCATCAAATCCAGTAAAAAAAGACTGTGAAGTAATAAAAAAAAAAATCACATCACTTTGTGAAATCACATTATGTGGGTATAATTGGATACACCTAGCTGCCTCATACTGATACTTAATAAACATTTTTTCACATTGCAATATAACTATCAGTCCCCACTGAACTATGTATGCAAAATTGATGAAACAGTTGAGCCTTAATGAATGGAGATATTTGCATTTCATTACAGTACTAGGTTGTATAATTCTGCTCATAAATTTATGAAATAATTTTAATGTTCAATTCATTGCAAACGAAAATGAAACAATTATTTTAAAAACTATCCTGAATTCTTTTCTTCCTCAGCAATGGTGAGTATACTAGTTTTTCTTAATTTCAATAAAGTGGATTGAACTATGGTAAGATCACAAATTTAAAGTTTCATAACTTTACCAATTACTCTCTAAGGTTCATGAAATGTTTATCAGTCAGTTGGATCAAAGCAGAAGTTTAAAACATGCACATATTTAAGTAACTTCTAAGGGTAGCGGACCTTAACTTTTTTTAATTGGTATTAACTCTTCTAATAAAAACAGACATTATCTATAGCTTCTTGTTCTTGCAGTTTCATACCAGCAATTTTGAATACTGAAAGATTAACAATGACTATTATTAAAGTAATTTTAGTGTAATTTTTTTCTGTTGCCACTTTAGTTTTTTATTCTAGGAGCAGCTCAACCCTCTTCTTTGTTTCCATCATGCTCTCAAAGGCAAAGGAGTGTCAAGGGTACTCTGATTAGATATGATTTTCTGAGCATACAATTGCTTCTCTTGATTAAATGTAGGGACATTTATAATTAAGTCACTTTTTCTATTTCCAAGGGAAAGTAGGTAATCCCTATTTCTGGGTAATTCCTACCCAAAAGTTGACTTGTGGTGGTTAGCCTAGTTCCAGAGACTGACTTCTTTTTTATTTCTCAGTCCTTTATCTTTTGAATGGAAGGCGTGCTTTTAATGTATCTTTTCTTGTTTTGGAGTCATAAGGTACAAACTAGCTGTAGTAATAAAGGGAGCCTACTCAAAACTTCATCATGTTTTATGTATAATGATGATTGGGAAAAGTGAGTTTCTGATTCTGAACTCAATTACAGCATTTTTCATTGGAATTTAATGTCCGACTTCCGATTGATCATTTATTGATAATTTGCTACATACCAATATAAAACTAACACAGCTTGTTTGGAGTATTGGGGTCTCTTCAGTCTGTTGTCTAAAATAGCAATGCCGTATTACCCTACTTCATTGCTCTCAACCTGATACTTATGGACACAAAACAAAGAAATAGGATTATCAAGTTTTCTTTATACACACATTTGCACTTTTAATTTTAAAATTTAATTTATGGTTATTATAAACTTCTTCAGCAAATGACGATCTAATTAGTGTAGTAAAACATTTGAACAAGACTTAATACTTTCAAAGCTACATGAGAACAAATACAAAGGAGTATAATGCAAATTGAGTTGGTGTGGGTTAATTAGATAGAATTTAAGGTAGAAATACAGTTAAAAGATCACTGTTTCTGAATCTTCTTGCCTCAGCAGAATTATTCCTATCAGATTTTATTTTCTGTATATGACTATTTAAAATGTGCTTTAATTTTACATAATGTACAATTTCATTCAAGCCCATGGCTACAGTTTCCATGTACATGGAGATAACTCTCAAATTGCTTTTTTTTAGTCAAGATATTTTTCTGAGCTCTAATTTTATAAATCTGACTCTTTATAGAACTTATGTCCTTGAGTATCTTAATCTATACTACCTAGTGATACCAGGGATCTTCCTATTAGCATAAATCTGATGACATTCAAATTCTTTAGCACAAAATATGATGTTATCTCTCCATTTCTGTTGTTTCCTGATGTCCCAGTGTCATCTCTCATTTCCATATCTTCTAGTTGCATTTAACTCCTGGCAGGTCCTCAACACACCAGATAATTTTATGCTCTGTCTTGTGCCAATTCTTGTGCGTGAAAATTACCTCCACATATTTTAGCACCTAGATCAAGCATGCCTGCCTCTAGGATGACTTATAGAATCATATATGCCCCAATACAGGATCACTCAGATTTATAAAAAAAGTTTTTAGAGACCTACAAAGAGACTTAGACTGCCACACAATAATAGTGGAAGACTGTAACAGTCCACTGTCAGTATTAGATCATTGAAGCAGAAAATTAACAAGACTATTCAGGACTTGAACTCAGTCCTGGATCAAGTGGACCTGATAGATATATACAGAACTCTCCACCCAAAAACAGAAATATTCTTTGTAGTGACACATAGCACTCACTCTAAAATAACATAATTGGAAGTAAAATACTCCTCAGCAAATGCAAAAGAACTGAAATAATAACAGTCTCAGACTGCAGCACAATCAAATTAGAACTCAAGATTAAGAAACTCATTCAAAACCACACAATTACTTGCAAATTGAACAACCTGCTCCTGAATGACTCCCAGGTAAATAATAAAATTAAGACAGAAATCAAGAAGTCAGGTAACATGATGCCTCTAGCTTTGTTCTTTTTGCTTAGGATTTTCCTGGCTATACAAGCTCCTCTTTTTTTTTTTTTTTTTGTTCCATGTGAATTTTAAAGTAGTTTTTTCTAACTCTGTGAAAAATGCCAATGGTAGTTTAATGAGAATAACATCAAATCTCTAACTTGGGGCAGCATGGCCATTTTCACAATATTGATTCTATCCACGAACGTGGAATATTTTTCCATTTGTTTGTGTCCTCTCTTATTTCCATTAGCAGTTGTTTGCAGTTTTACTTGACGAGGTCCTTCACGTCCCTTGTTAGCTTTATTCCTAGGTATTTTATTGTCTTTTTAGCAATCATGAATGGAGGTTTATTCATGATTTGGCTCTCTGCTTGTCTATTGTTGGTGTAAATGACTGCTTGTGATTTTTGCACGTTGATTTTGTATCCTGAGACTTTGCTGAAGTTGCTTATCAGCTTAAGAAGTTTTTGGGCTAAGACAATGGGCTTTTCTAGATATAGGATCATGTCATCTGCAAACAGAGACAGTTTGATGTCCTCTCTTCCTATTTGAATACCTTTATTTCTTTCTCCTGCCTGATTGCCCTGGCCAGAACTTCCAACACTACATTGAATAAGAGTGGTGAGAGAGGACATCCTTGTCTTGTGCAGATTTTCAAGGGGAATGCTTTCAGCTCTCGCCCATTCAGTATGATATTGGCTGTGGGTTTGTCATAAATGGCTCTTATTATTTTGAGGTATGTTCCATCAATACATAGTTTATTAAGAGTTTTTAACATGAAGGGATGTTGAATTTTTCAAAGTTCTTTTATGCATCTGTTAAGATAATCATGTAGTTTTTGTCATTAGTTTTGTTTGTGATGAACTATGTTTGTTGATTTATGCGTGTTCAACCAGCAATGAATCCTGGGAATGAAGCTGACTTGACCGCAGTGGATAAACTTTTTGATGTACTGCTGGATTTGATTCACCAGTATTTTATTGAGAATTTTGGCATTGATGATCATCAGGGATATTGGTCTAAAGTTTTCTTTTCTTTTCTTTCTTTCTTTCTTTTTTTTTTTTTATATATATGTCTGCCAGGTTTTGGTATCAGGATGATGCTGGCCTCAATAAAATGAGTTGGAGAGAAGTCCCTCCTTTTCAATTTGTTGGAATAATTACAGAAGAAATGGTACCAGCTCCACTTTGTAACTCTGGTAGTACTCAGCTGAGAATCCTTCTGGTCCTGGACTTTTTTTGGTTGGTAGGAAATTTATTAACTCCTCAATTTCAGAACTTCTAATGGCTTTATTCAGAAATTCAACTTCTTCCTGGTTCAGTCTTGGTAGGGTGTATGTGTCTGGGAATTTATCCATTTCTTCTAGATTTTCTAGTTTATTTGCATAGAGATGTTTATAATATTCTTTGATGGTTGTTTGTATTTCTGTGAGTTCAGTGATGATATACCCTTTATCATTTTTTATTGTGTCATTTGATTCTTCTCTCTTCTTTATTAGTCTAGCTAGTGATCTATCTATTTTATTAATTATTTTCAAAAAAACAGCTCCTGAATTCATTGATTTTTTGAAGGGTTTTTCATGTCTATCTCCTTCAGTTCCACTCTAATCTTGGTTATTTCTTATCTTCTGCTAGCTTTGGTGTTTGTTTGCTCTTGGTCCTCTAGTTCTTTTTGTTATAATGTTAGGGTGTTGATTTGAGATCTTTCTAGCTTTTTGATGTGGGTGTTTAGTGCTATACATTTTCCTCTTAACACTACTTAGCTATGTCCCAGAGATTCTGGTATGTTGTCTCTTTGTTTTCATAGGTTTCAAAGAGCTTCTTGATTTCTATCTTAATTTTATTATTTACCCGTGAGTCATTCAGGAGCAGGTTGTTCATTTTCCATGTAGTTGTGTGGTTTTGAGTGAGTTTCCTAATCTTGAATTCTAATTTGATTGTGCTGTGGTCTGAGAGACTGTTACAATTTCAGTTCTTTTGTATTTACTGAGGAGTATGTTACTTCCAATTATGTGATTGATTTTAGAGTGAGTTCCATGTGGCACTACAAAGAATGCATATTCTGTTTTTGGGTGGAGAGCTCCATATATATCTATCAGGTCCACTTGATGCAGAGCTGAGTTCAAGTCCTGAATATCCTTGTTAATTTTCTGTCTCAATGATCTGTCTAACATTGACAGTGGGTTGTTAAAGTCTCCCACTATTATTGTGTGGGAGTCTATGTCTCTTTGTAGGTCTCTAAGAACTTGTTTTAAAAACCTGGGTACTTCATATATATATATGATTGTTAGCTCTTGTTGTTGAATTAAACCCTTTACCATTGTATAATGCCTTTCTTTGTGTTTTTGATCTCTGTCGATTTGAAGTCTACTTGAAGAGGTCCTTCATGTCCCTTGTTAGCTTTATTCCTAGGTATTTCAGTTTAATACCTAGGAATTAAAGTCTGTTTGTTAGAAACTAGGATTACAAGCCCTGCTTTTTTCTGCTTTCCAATTGCTTGGTAAATTTTCCTCCTTCCCTTTATTTTAAGCCTATGTGTGTCTTTGCGTGTGAGATGGGTCTCTTGAGAACAACACACTGATGGGTCTTGACTTTTTATCTAGCTTGCCCTTCTGTGTCTTTTAGTTGGGGCATTTAGCCCATTTACATTTAAGGTTGATATTGTTATGTGTGAATTTGATCCTGCCATCATGATGCTAGCTGTTTATTTTGCGAACTTGTTGATGTAATCGCTTCATAATGTTATTGTTCTTTTTACTTCAGTGTGTTTTTGCAATGGCTGGTACCGCTTTTTCCTTTCCATATTTAGTACTTCCTTCAGGAGCCCTTGCAAGGCAGGTGCCTTGATGAATTCCCTCAGCATTTATGTGTCTGAAAAGGGATTTATTTCTCCTTCACTTACAAAGCTTAGTTCGGCTAGATATGAAATTCTGGATTGGAAGTTGTTTTTTTAAGAATGTTGAATATTGGCCCCCATTATGCTGTGCTGTAGGGAATTCCTCCTGAGTCTAAACTGTCCAGTCTCTCTGGCACTGGCAGGGGAAAAATGGCCAAGTGAAGATGCAGTGATGGCTGCCGCCCCTCCCACAGGGAACTCAGTCATCTTAGGTAGTAAGCAGCCACAGTGATGGCTGCCACACCTCCCAAGGGGAGCTCAGTTGTCTTAGCCAGCAGGCAGCCACTGTAACGATGGTCACCTCTTCCCCCAGGAACTTGGTAGTCTTAGGCAGTCTCCAGCCAAGTGGCCACTAAGAATCTGCTCAACTTTGCGCTTGGGACCCAAGGCCCTGGTGGCATAGGCTCATGATGGGGATCTCCTTATCTGCAGGTTGCACAGCTCTGTTACCAGAAAGTGATCCTAATCCAGACCCCAAGAGAGAGTTCTTGGATGTCATGCAAGAAAGAATTCAGGGTGAATCCACAGTGCAAAGCAAAAATAAGTTTATTAAGAAAGTCAAGTGGTGAAAGGCCATAGACAGAGTAGGGCATTCCCAAACATGTCCACCATAGATACAATATTTGTTTATATACAGCATAAGAAAAGATTATGAAGAGATGTGCTCTGCTACAAGGGTTTCTAATAAAGGATTAATTTTCTTAATTATTATATTTTGCAAGAATCAATATTATTATCTATAGAGGAAAATTAGGAATCTTCTGTTCTCTAGATATCAGGATATTGGGAGACTCCCAAGTCTGAGTCTGCTTAGTAAATATTATCAATCTGTTCCCTTAACTGTAAATATCTAGAGTTTAGGAATACCTAACTTTCTGTGAAGGCAGCACAGTAAGTCCCAACCTCATTTTCCTCACTCTCATTCAAGATAGAGTTGCTCTGGTTTGAATGCCTCTGACAGATCCATGGAAAAAGCTGGGGTCAGGAGCTCCCCTTGCCCCACGTGACTCCCAGGTGGGCTGTTGCATCACCCTACTTTTTCTTGCTCTCCATTGGTCATGCTTACCTCCTAGTCAGTTCAAATGAGATAACCTAAATATCTCAGTTGCTAATGCAGCATTCATGCGTCTTTTTCATTCTTCTTGGTAGAAGCCTCTGACTGTAGCTGTTTCTTGTCAGCCATATTGGCCCGTCAACAAGAGTTCTTAAATAGGCTGAACTGGCCAGATGACAGAAATGGAATTCAGAATATAAATGGGCACAAAGATCATCAAGATTCAGGAGTATGGAAAACCCAGTCCAAGGAAAATAAAAATTGCGATAAAGTGATATGGGAGCTAAAGGACAAGATAGCCCATATAAAAAAGAACCTAATAGGTCTGACACAACTGAATAACACAAGAATTTGACAATACAATCACAAATATTAAGAGCAGAATAAGCCAAGCTGAGGAGAGAATTTCAGAACTTGAAGAATGGTTCTTTGAAATAAGATAGTCAGAAGTAAAGGAAAAAGAATAAAAAGGGAATGAATGAAACCTCCAAGAAGTATAGAATTATGTAAAGATGCCATATCTGTGCATCATTGGCATCTTTGAAAGGGAGTGGGAGAAAGCAAACAAGTTGGAAAATATATTTCAGGATATCATTCATGAAAACTTCCCCAACCTTGCTAGAGAGGCCAACAGTCAAATTCAGGAAATACAGAGAACTCCTGCAAGATTCTACACAAGAAGATTATCCCCAAGGTACATTATCATCAGATTTACAAGGTTAAAATCAAAGAAAAATGTTAAAGGCAGTTAGAGAGAAAGGGTAGGACACCTACAAAGGAAACCCTATTGGACTAAGAGCAGACTTCTCAGCTAAAATCTTACAAGCCACAAGAGATCGGGTACCCGTATTCAACATTCTTCAAGAGAAAAAAAATTTCAACCAATAATTTTATATCCAGCCAAGCTAAGCTTCCTAAGTGAAGGAGAAATAAGATCTTTTTCAGTTAAGCAAATGTTGAGGGAGTCCATTACCACTAGACCTGCTTTATAAGAGATCTTAAAAGGTGGATTAAATATAGAAAGGAAAGACTGCTACCAGTTAATATACTTAAGCACACAGACCAGTGTCATTATAAAGCAACCACACAAACAAGCCAGCATAATAACCAACAGCACAATTACAGGATAAAATCCACACATATTAATACTAACCTTGAAAGTAAATGGGTTAAATGCCCCAGTTAAAAAGTATAGAGTGGCAAGCTGGATAAAAAAGCGAGAACCAATGGTATGCTGTCTTAAAGAGACCCATCTTAAATGTAATGACACTCATAGGCTCACAATAAAGGGATGGAGAAAATGTACCAAGCAAATGGAAAACAGAAAAAATCAGGGGGTGCAATTCTAATTTCAGACAAAACAGATTTCAAACCCAGAAAGATCAAGAATGAAAAAGAAGGGCATTATATAATGGTAAAGGGTTCAATTTAACAAGAAGATCTAACTATCTGAAATATATATGCACCCAACACATGGGCATCCAGATTCATAAAGCAAGTTCTTAGAGACCTATAAAGAGACATAGACTCTCACACAATAATAATGGGAGACCTCAACGCACCATTGACAGTATTAGATCATCAAGGCAGAAAGTTAACAAAGATATTCAGGAACTAAACTCAACATTGGACCAAATGGATTTGATAGAGCTTTATAGAACTCTCTACTGCAAAACAGCAGACTATACATTCTTCTCATTGCCACATGGCATGTACTCTGAAATTGACCACATAATTGGACATAAAACAATCCTCAACAAATGTAAAAGAACTAAAATCATACCAAACACAGCTCAACAAAAATAGAAGTCAAGTATAAAAATTGCTGAAAACCATGTAATTACTGGAAATTAAACAACATGATCCTGAAAAACTTTTGGGTAAATAATGAAATTAAGGCAGAAATCAATAAGTTCTCTGACAATAATAAGAGCAAAGGTACCACATACCAGAATCTCTGGGGCACAAATAAAGCAGTGTTAAGAGGAAAATTCATAGCACTAAATGCTCAGATTAAAAAATCAGATCTCAAATTAACAGCCTATGTTCATGACTGAAAGAATTAGAGAAGCAAGAACAGGTCAGCCCCAAAGCTCACAAGTGATAAGAAATATCAAAAATAAGAGCTGAACTGAAGGAAAATGAGACATGAAAAACTATTCAAAAGTTCAATGAGTCTAGGAGTTGGTTTTTTTGAAAAAAAAAAAAATTAATGAAAAAGGCCATTAGATAGACTAATAAAAAACAAAAGAGAGAAGATCCAAATAAACACAATTAAAAATGATGAAAAGAATATTAGTACCATCAGAAATAAAAGCAACTGTCAGGAACTACTATGAGCACCTTTATGTACACAAGTTAGAAAACCTAGAAGAGATAGATAAATTCCTGGACACATACACCCTCCCAAGACTGAGCCCAGAAGAAATTGATTCCCTGAACAGAACAACAACAAGCTCCAAAATTGAATCAGTAATAGATACCCTACCAACCAAAAAACATCTGGGACCTGATGGATTCACAGTCAAATTCTACCAGGTGTACAAAGAAGGGATGGTACCATTTCTACAAAAACTACTCTAAAAAATTGAGGAGAAGGGACTCCTCCTCAACATATTCTATAAGGCCAGCATCATGTTAATACCAAAATCTGGCAGAGACACAATGAAAAAGGAAAACTTCAGGTCAATATCTTTGATAAACATTGATGCAAATATCCTCAACAAAATACTTGCAAACCAAATCCAGCAGCTCATCAAAAAGCTAATCCACCATGATCAAGCAGGCTTTATCCCTGGGATATGAGATTGGTTTAACACATGCAAATCAATAAATGTGATTCATCACATAAACAGAACTAAAGTTGAAAACCACATGATTATCTCAATAGACGCGGAAAAAGCTTTAATAAAATTCAACACCCCTTCATGTTAAAAACTCTCAATAAACTAGGTACTGAAAGAACATACCTCTAAATAATGAGTCATCTATGACAAACCCACAGCCAACATTACATTGGATGGGGAAAAGCTGGAAGCATGCTCCTTGAAAACTGGAAGACAAGGATGTCCTCTCTCACTACTTTTGTTCAAGAAGTCTAGAAAATCCCATAGACTTGGCCCAAAATCTCCTTCAGCTGTTTGACAACTTCAGCAAAGTTGCAGGATACAAAATCAATGTACAAAAATCACTAGCATTCCCATATACCAACAACAGCCAAACTGACAGCCAAATCAGAAAGGCAATTCCATTCACAATTGCCACAAAATGAACAAAATACCTAGGAATGCAGCTAACCATGGAAGCAAAAGATCTTTACAATGAGATTTATAAAACACTGCTCAAAGAAATCAGAGATGATACACAAAAAAATGGAAAACATCCTATGCTCACAGGTAGGAAGAATCAATCATATTAAAATGGTGATACTGCCCAAAGCAATTTACACATTTAATGCTATTTCTATCAACAACATTCTTCACAGAACTAGAAAAGACCATTTGAAAATTCATATGGAACCAAAAAGCCTGAATAGCCAAGCAAAAAGAACAAAGCTGGAGGTGTCATGCTACTTGACTTCAAACTATACTACAAGGCTATAGTAAGCAAAACAGCATAGTACTGGTACAAAAAGAGGCACATAGGCCAATGGAATAGAGTAGAGAGCACAGGAATAAGGCCGCACATCTACAACCATCTGATCTTTGACAAAGCTGACAAAAACAAGCAATGGGGAAGATTCACCACTCAATAATGGTGCTGGGGTAATTGGCTAGCCACAGGCAGAAAACTGAAGCTGGATACCTTTCTCACACAATATAGAAAATTCAACTCAAGATGGATTGAAGACTTAAATGTAAAACCCCAAACTATAAAAACCCTGGAAGACAACCTAGGCAATACCACTCAGGACATATGAATGGGCACAGATTTCATTAATAAGACACCAAAAGCAATTGCAGCAAAAGCAAACATTGACAAATGAATCTAATTAAACTAAAGAGCTTCTTCACAGCAAAATAAACTATCAACAGAGTAAACAGACAACCTACTGAATGGGAGAAAATTTTTGCAAACTAGGCATCTGACAAAGTCTAATATTCAGCATCTATGAGGAACTTACATTTACAACAGAAAAACAACCTCATTAAAAATGGAGCAAAAGACATGAACAGACAATTCTCAAAAGAAGACATACATGTAGCCAAGAAGCATATGAAAAAAAACTCAATATCACTGATCATTAGAGAAATGCAAATCAAAACCACAATGAAATGAAATACCATCTCACAGTGAAAAGATAACAGATTCTGGTGAGGATTCAGATAAAAAAGAATGCTTATACACTGTTGGGGGTAGTGTAAATTAGTCAACCATTGTGGAAAGCAGTATGGCAATTCCTCAAAAACTAAAAGCAGAACTACCATTTGACCCAGCAATCCCATTACTGGGTATACCCAGAGGAATATAAATCATTCTACCATAAAGACACATGCACATGAGTGTTCATTTCAGCACTATTCACAATAGCAAAAACATGGAACCAACCTAAATGTCCATCATTGACAGACTGGACAGAGAAAATGTGGTACATATGCACTATGGAATACTATGCAGCCATAAAAAAGAATGAGATCATGTCCTTTGTGGAAACATGGAACTGGAGGCTATTATCCTTATCCTTAGGCTATTATCCTTATCCTTCCTAATGTAGGAATAGAACAGCAAATACCACATGTTCTCACTTTTGAACACAAAAAAGGAAACGACAGACACTGGGGTCTACTTGAGTGGGGAGGGTGGGAAGAGGGAGCGAAGGAGAAGAGATCTCTTTTGGGTATGGGACTTAATACCTGGGTGATGAAGTAATATGTACAACAACCCCCCGTGACACATGTTTACTTATATAACAAACATTCAATGTACCCCCAATGTACCTAAAATAAAAGCTAAAAAAATTACATTGTTTTTCAAAAATATAAATGATCTAAATAACATAATCTGCAGTAGGTAAAATAATAAAAATTGACCTTAGTGGAAACAGAACTCTAGAATATCAATCACCATGGGAAAAATTAAGTTATCATATAATTAATTCTAAAAATGACTGGTAAGATTTTAAGTGTAAATCCTAGCAAATTTTCAGAGAACAGATAATTTACATACCAGGTAAATTATCGCATAGGTGGGAAAAGAGGGGAAATTCTGCTAAAATGTTTTTACTTGCTTTATATGACACCGATGCCAAAATCCAACAATGATGGAACAAAAAGAAAAATAAACACTGTGATAAATAACCTGACTCCATGTTTTATGTTTGGCTGCTGACAGCTTCTAGGCCCTGCCCTTTCCCTTTTGCCTCTTGTTCCATATCTGGGCAAACTGATAAGAAACCTTGAGTACTCCCTCCCTTGGTGTTAGTGGAGAAGTTCAAGCCATGCAAACCCTTGCTGTGTGCAAGATGTCACCTAGGCCCTACCTACTAACCACAATAAAAACCAAAGCCACCTGCATGTCCCTTCACATAAGTAGTATCAGGTCAGCTTTAGTGCTTGCTTTGGTGTCCCCAGAAACTCCCATTACGTAGGTAAGGAAACTTTTAATGCTCTCTTGTAGCACATGCGTCATCCTCCGTCTTGATAATCTGAACCTATTTTAGGTGGGAAGTTGATCTCATTCTCTTCAGGGCAACTACAAAATAATTGGCACTAGGAGACCTGGGGGTCTTTCTTGTTTCTGACTTGCTACCTGGTTCTCCTGCCTGCTGGTGACACTGCACGTTGAGCCTTTGCCTCCTGGCTAATGTGTGTTTTGAATTGTTTCACTGCCTACCAGTAAGCTTGCATTTTGAATTGTGTTGTGTTGTGATGCATTTGCTGAGTCCTACTATGTTTCTGGTATAGATTTAACTAATTATGTGGAAAGTTTTAACAGGACATTTAGGGGTAGGAGTATGGCATTTGAATTCCTTCTAAAAGTGGGCCTGGGTCATATGTTTGGCTTAGATCTATCCATGTGTTTCAATTTCAGCATAAGTCATAGCTTACTCTGGACATGTGTAACAACTTTTACCCAATGACCATTGACTGAATTTCTCAACCAGGTGTTGAGCCCCGGTGTAGTATATAGACCCATTAGTTGTGTACTAGTGTGAGGAAGAGTAGTCACTATGTTGTGTGCTGAGGTCCACATTCTTAAATTCACAGAGCTCACTGAGACCCTATAAACCTTAAGATATCTCTGCTGCTGCCACACATGCCTGTGTTGCTACAAAGACCCTGGTCCTCAGGATTGTACAGAAAAAACTCTCATGGTACCTCTTATGGCATAGACTCTTATGAAAAGCAACCCTAAGTGCTTTACACTCAACCCCATTATAGGTCCAGAGGGCACTGTTACCCTGTTAAGTAACCATAAAAGGAATGGACAGATTGTGGGGTCTATTGAGTATTGCAGCTTATCAACATATCAAGTGGTTAATTCATACCCAACTTAATTCCGGAGTCCCTAAACCATCATAACAACATTCACCATGTGGGAGATTCCCTCCTCCACGATACTAATTTAGTAATCTCTGAAAGATGAGACTTACAAGCATGAGCAGAATAGAGAAAACTCCCCTTTCCCCCTCCCCATGTAGTATATCCAGTAACTTTAAACACAAAATAAAATAAAACAACAACAACAACAACAAAACACTTCATACAATGGGAAGAAATAGGCACTGAAACAGAGATCTGTAATTTGGTCCAATTGGAAATCAAAATTCACTAAAATAATTTGTGGAAAAGAAAGATAAAAATGACTATTGGTTATTGTGTTTCTAAAAAATAGGTACTAAATTAATGTCTGCTGAGATGTGCCAACTGGAAAACATTTATGGCCTAAGTAATGGGGCTCAAATTACAGTTGTATACCTGGGAATGCCACAAAATATAAACCAACGTACCCCCTATACTCTTAGGAGAGTTACTGGCCATAAAATAGAGGACAAATAAGTATATCCAACCTTAGCCTTGTAAATGTTGCATCTATTCCCCACAGTGTTCAGTGCCCAATATCCCATAGTGGGCATAAATATTTTGACCCAGCAAATAATAAAATTAAACCTCTGACAGTTAAGATTAGCTTGATAAAATAGGGCTCCATGGACTCATTCACCCTAAATCCTATACCAGATTAAATAGTACAGATCAATATAGATTTAAACAAGTCCTGCAAAAATTAAAGTCATACAAGACCAGCTGAAGGAAGGGGCCATTGTTCCTGTATTCTGATGTTTGCTAATGGTCAAACCTAATAAAAATAAGTGATGCTTAACAGTGAGGCTTGGTGCCTCAAGCATCTCAGATTAATGAAATAAAAATGGATGATGTAACAGGGGGAAAAGTTAGATCTCTATCTCACATTCTACCAAAATAAATTACAAAGGAAGCAAGGAATCAGTTATGAGAATAAAATAATAAAAGTTCTGAGTGTTTATGTACATGGAAATGTATAGTCTTGCATTGAGGAGGGATTTTTTTAGAATTACACCAGAAGCCATAAAATAGAGAAATTCTGGATTTGTATACATAAATATTTAAACTTTACTTATAAAATAATAAGGTATGAATAGAATTAAAAGAAAAACAGTAAGTAAACAGGAATCTGTTACTTACAAAGCTTCTTTAAAAAGTATATAAATATAGCCTGTAATCCCAGCACTTTGGGAGGCCAAGGCAGGTGGATCACGAGGTCAGGAGATGGAGACCATCCTGACTAACACTGTGAAACCCCGTCTCTACTAAAAAAATACACAAAAATTAGCCGGGCGTGGTGGCGGGTGCCTGTAGTCCCAGCTACTCGGGAGGCTGTGGCAGGAGAATGGCGTGAACCCGGGAGGCGGAGCTTGCAGTGAGCCGAGATCGCGCCACTACACGCTAGCCTGGGCGACAGAGTGAAACTCCGTCTCAAAACAAACAAAAAAAACCCCAAAGTATATACATATAAATACCCAAAAGAATGAAAAGGCAACTCGTTGAAAAAAATAAAAATAATCATTAAGAATATGACAATATCTATATTTAACTAATAAAAATAGAAATTAAAACAATGTGATAGTATTTGGTATCAAACTGGTAAATAAAGAAAATTAAGAATAAGTAGCTTTGGCTTTCCTTGATTCAGACAGATGGGGACTTTGATATGCTACTGGTGGCAATATAAATTTATGTACCTTTCTTAATGCCCGTGGACAAGTCAAGGTTCTCCAGTGAAATACAACCAACAGGATGGATATGTATTCGGAAAGATGTATTGGTGGGCCAGGTGGCTTATGTCTGTAATCCCAGCCTTTTGGGAGGCCGAGACAGGAGAATGACTTGAGCTCAGGAGTTGGCAACCAAACTAGGCAACATAGTGAGACCCTGTCTCTACAAAAAAGAAAAAAAAATAGCCAGGCTTGGTGGCACATACGTGTATTCACAGCTACTTGAGAGGCTAAGGTAGGAGGATCTCTCAAGCCTAAGAGTTTGAGGATGCAGTGAGCTCTGACTGTACCACTGCACTGCAGCCTGGGCAAGAGAGTGAGGCTCCATCTTAAGAAAAAGGAAGGAAAGGGTAAGGGAAAGGGAGAGGGAAGGGGAAAGTTCTAAAAACGTATGCAAAGTTTGAGCTACCAAATCTATGTGTAAGAATTTATTTTAAGGAAATTACTAAGAATAATGCAAATATTTAATTACTTGACTATGCATTACACTGCTGTTTACAATAAAAAACTGAGAAAATAGCAAAAACAAGGTTTGAAATTGTGTGCAATATGATGCAATTTTTATTTAAAAAATACATATATATGGAAATGTTCAGAAGCTGTTAATATTGTTCATCTCTGCTTGATAGAATTGTGATTTTCTTTTTTGTTTATGTATGTTTTCTGATCGTTATTCAACAAATATGAACTAGATGTGCAATAAAATATTTTTTAAAATTGTCACATTTTGATGTATTGTTTTGGTACTTGGTATCTATGCCCAACAAATTGGGTAAATATCATGTTTGTATACTGCTTTGTTCCTGTTAATATTTTAATTACACATTACATTTTCTGTATCATTTGTGCTATTCAAAAACATAATTTAAAATGTCTGCATGAAGCTTATTTGTATGAACCACAATTTATTTAATTATATTCTATTGTTAAACAATAGAAATACTCATAATAGTGAAAAATTGGAAGCACTGCGTTGTATATATATTTTGATCCATGGTTCTGATTATCTTCCTAGTACAACACTCTAAAGTAGACTTAATGCAATTAAATTTTTGACATCTTTAATATAAATTCTGAAATATTCTCCTAAAATTCCTGAACAAACTTTTTTCCTGCTGTCTCTCAAAAAATGCTGGATTTATCACATCAGAAGTAAGGATGACTTAAACAAATAAGCAAAATCTTCTGACAATTCGAGTGGTTAAATATGGCATTACTTTTTTTGTTTATAATTTGCATGCCCTTGTTTTAGTTTTTTAGTTATCTAGTAAGTAGGTTGAATATTTTTCACATCTATTAGCTACTTATTGACCGTTTATTAGCCATTTATTTATCCTCTATTTATTTCCTTGAATTTTCTGTATATGAAAAGCAAGGGAGGGGCATCTCTTTCAGTATGAATCTTTACATTGTCAAAGCTGAATCCTTCACATATCTGTAGCAAATATTTGTTCCCAGTTGTTGGCTTGTGAGTGTTCCTTCAATAATAATGGACGCTTATTTAGAGTTTCCTATGTGCCAAGTGCTGAGTCTATTATCTCATTAGGTTTTATAGCTTTATGCCTAGTGTCATTACCCTCATTTTACAGATGAGGAAACTGAGGTATAGATTAAATGTTTTGTCTGTTGCTATAGACTCTGGCACTCCAGTGTCTAGATCTATTTATGGCTCCATGAACTGAAAGGCTAATAGCTTCCCATTGTCCCAGGATCCCAGAATCAGTGGACAACAGGTAAGAGTCACGTACAAGAGGATAGATGATAATGATAATGGCAATTTCCTTCATAGATCAGCATTAACTTGCTGAATTTAATGTGCTTCAAGAACTTGCATCTTCATTTAGTTTGATACATCCCTGTACTAAAATAAACAGAGGTTGCTCCGACTTGACCAGAATTTCTCACGTTTTTACGTAAGAAGGCCATAAATAGTTATGCACTTTGGAGTTAGGTCTGTACCCAATGAATCCTCAGGCCCTCCTTGCTGTCATTATTCAAGTTTTGAATTTTTAAAATGATATTTGTAGTTAATTTTGCAAATTTACTGCATGATTTGCATTGACAATTTATCTCCATTTAAGAAAAGATAAATTTGCTTGTGTACTCAACACACAGGATCAACAAATTAACAAAAATTACTCTTTGATATTTGCCATATTTTTCACATGTATGTATATATGCAAGAAGTTAAAATCCACCTTATTTTTGTTTTCCAGACCTATTCTTTTGTCTCCCTCTCTACAAGCAGCCGGTATCAAGAGAGGTTAGAGCAAAATCACAGACTTCATCTATATTGCAACACTGGGTAAAGAAGTCTTGATTGTTATAAACCCATTCACCAGCATGTTGTTTCTTAAGTGGATGAATGGTTTTATATTCAAAATAAATAATAAAATGAATGTATTTTAACAGTATTTTTTTTTTTTTTTTTTTGCAGTGGAGTCTTGCTCTGTTACCCAGACTGGAGTGCAGTGGCATGATCTCGGCTCACTGCAATCCCCACCTCCCAGGTTCAAACAATTGTCCTGCCTCAGCCTCCCAAGTAGCTGGGATTACAGGTGCTTGCCACCATGCCCGGCTAATTTTTGTATTTTTAGTAGAGATAGGGTTTCACCATGTTGTCCAGGCTAGCCTCAAACTCTTGACCTCAAGTTGTCTGCTCACCTCGGCCTCCCAAAGTGCTGGGATTACAGGCATGTGCCACCATGCCCTGCCAGGTTTTTAAAACTTTAAAAATGGAGGCCTATTAAACAGACCTCTTTGTTCAAGTTCTTGCCTGTGTAGAATGAGAACTGATATTCATAAGGATAATCCATTTACTGTACATCTACCTATCTTTTCGTGAATCATCAAGGAATATTGATTTTTAAAAAATTTAATTGAATTTTACATTGGGATAAGATCTTAGAGCTTATCAGGCCTGATGTTATAATTTCACAGATCAGGAAGCCAAGGTCAAGAGTGCTCAAGTGACTTGTTCAAGGGCATGTGACTAGTTAAGAAAAGACCTAAGGCTTAAGTCCAAGTGTGCTGATTTCTTTTGAGATCAGTATTTTTTTCCCACTCAGACCATTTTGCTCTACAGAAAATGAGACCTTCCACTACAGACTTGGAGGAGACCTGTTGGTTTATCATTTCCCTAGAAAATTCTGACTTATCTGTCCTGGAATTGGATTATCAGGGTGGTAGAACCATTAATATAATTAATACTAGATTCCACAAGTGATGAAAATCATAAATGAATGTCTAAGGAATTTGATTTTACTTAAATATCAATTCCTTACGATTTATAATTTTTTTTTGACAATGTCTCACTCTGTCACCCAGCCTGTAGTGCAGTTGCATGATCATGGCTAACTGCAGCCTTGACCTCCCAGGCTCAAGTGATCCTCCCACCTCAGCCTTCCAAGTAGCGGTGACCACAGGTGCATGCCACCATACCTGGCTAATGTTTTTAATTTTGTGGAGACTGTTTTGCCATGTTGCACAGGCTGGTCTCAAACTCTTGGGTTCAAGTGATCCTCCCACCTCAGTCTCCCAAAGTGCTGGGATTATGGTGTGAACAACTGCACCCGGAAATTTTGTTCTTTAAAATTTTTTTTCACAGATCTAGAAGTAAACAGCTGCAGGTGCTGGGTTCGTTATCTTAGTGTTGACACATTATAAGGGCTATCAGTGAAAAGTTTCAGTCGAGCATCTATCTTTTTGCAGTTAAATAGCACTTTTGAGGACTAAGTCTAGAATGAAGGGTGTTACTTTCAGTTGAGGAATTGCTTAACTTGAGGTTAGCAAAATATAAGAAAAGCCAGTAGTAAAATTTCATTAGGTGGGAAAAGGATGAGCAATGCGAAGAAGGACCCAGAAAACTAGTGATCTAAAATAGCAAATTGTTTTTATAGTCTCATTGTTCAAAAAGTGTTTCCATTTTTTTTTTTTTAATTTTGCTGGCACATATACTAAGAAACTAATTACCAACATATTGGCAAAAAAGTTTCCAATTTTGTATCAGAAATTAAAAGAAAGAATGTCTTCTTACAATACTAGCCATCTGCTTAATTGCATTACAAGGTGATGATTTTAAATTGTAAGAGAAGAAAGGAAAATATGTTTCCTTTCTTGAATAATGGAATTGTTTTAGATACTGTTGCCTGTTTTTAATCCAGAAGAAATAAGCTATCCATATTTTCTAAAAAGCATAAAACATAAGAAATGTACCCTCTATACCTCTTTGTATAAAATAAGAACCATTATAACTTACTTTTGTTTTAAGGCTTTGTTTTTTCAAGGAACTCTGAACATTTTTGAATATTATTGCACTAATCTTCATGAAATCCTTGAGCAAAGGGAATCAATATTCTACAAGGAGGAAGTAAAAGTAGCAAGCAAAATTTGATGTCTCTTAGTAAACTAAATAGTAAGTAAAATTGATTTTTTACACTTTATCTTGTTTATTTAGTCAAAGACTGGTCTAGAATTAAGGTAACAGTTCCATATTTTTTGTTCATCCATTCATTTCATTTATTGACCATCAAGCAGGCTTTGTGCTATGTAGTAAGACAAGCACTTAACTAAGCATTGGTGATATAAAGATAAAAGACAAAACATTTTTGCCCTCAAATTATTCACAGTCTTATGGCAAAAGAGAAAAGTGTATAGATAGACAATTATAGTGTATCATATTAAAAGTAAATTCAGGGCCAGCCACAGTGGTTCACATCTGTAATCCCAGCACTGTGAGATCCCAAAGTGGGAGGATTGCTTGAGCCCAGGAGTTCGAGGCTGCAGTGAGCTACATTAGTGCCACTGCACTCCAGGTCAGGAAACAGAGCAAGACCCTGTCTCAGAAAAATTGATTAATTAATTAAAGTAATGTAAATTCAGGGAATTTGAGAAACATATAAGAGGGGATCATTTCTAGACTGGAGGATGAAAGAACATGGAAAATCCCTTGGCACAGAGGTCTATCAGTTCCAAATCATTTTCAAGACTTACCGGGGAGCCCATCTAGAGGGAATCATGAAGTCCAAGTACCGCAGTGTTCTCATTTTATTATCTGTTTTTGAAGAAGCCTTTTTTTTTTTTTTTTTTTTTACCCGTGGAGAAGATACACTGTAATGTAAA
This sequence comes from Rhinopithecus roxellana, assembly GCF_007565055.1. Taxonomy (NCBI): domain Eukaryota; kingdom Metazoa; phylum Chordata; class Mammalia; order Primates; family Cercopithecidae; genus Rhinopithecus; species Rhinopithecus roxellana. Next base: position 100,720,834 of record NC_044553.1, read on the forward strand.
GAAGGAAGACCTTGGAATAATCAGACTCAGGTTCAAGTCACAGCTTAGCCACTGAATGGTATTGTGACTTTGGACAAAAGCTACACTTCCTTGGAGCCCTGTCTTCTTATCTTTTAAATGACAATGATAATAAGGTAATTTTTAGGATTAAGTAGGACAGCATTTATTTATCTGATACAGTTCCTGGCATTTAACAAATATTTTAAACTTATGAACATTTATTACCATTATCTTTTTCTACCATTAATATACCAAAAATTAATGATAAAATTCAAAAAAATTTTGATGTCAAATACTTTAGTTTTAGGAAGCAATGTTTTAAAGTAGATACAGTAACTAGGATTATAAGAGAAGTTCTAAAGTTGTAAGTAGACTTTACACAAAAGTTCGTGTGCATAAGCATTGTTTGGCTCTTAAATCACATTTTCACAAATAAACAATCTTATTAATCAACAGAACCATCAGCAACATTTTTGAATGTATATTTTGGGTTTGTGTCTCATGTCTCAGATTAGATCACAAAATTCTATTTAACATACAATGTCAGTGAAACGCTAGGAATTCCTTTCATTTGGACGTTTACACATTGTAACTTGGATCATTTGATACAGTCAATTGCCAGTTTTACCACTTACATCCATTTCTTCAAGAGTACCAACATTGTGGGATTTGCACAAATATAAAATAAGGCAACAAAATATAATCAGTCATGTCTATATTGTGCAATTTTGCCATAATTATTATTTTATTTGTCTTTACAAATAATGACTTGGTGTTTGGTATAGTGGGTTATCAATAATTTATGAAATGCTTGAGAGTGTTCAACAAAGCCTTAAATACTTTTAAGCCTCTACCTGGAGGATCTTCATAGGATGCAAGCATGTGTATGGTATAGTAATAACATCTTAATATACTGTAAAAGAAACGTCTGAGGAGCAAATTTTAAAGAGTTTATTTGAATAAGTAGCCATTCATGAACTGAGAAACACCAAACTAAATTTAGTGCTCCAATGACAAAGCGTCAGAGGCAAGTATATATGGGGTGGATACAGAAACAAGATGAATAAATGATTTGATTGGTTGCAATTATAAAATTGTCCTTTTTGGTTTACTTTGTCGGAAAATTTCTTGTTACAGAACTATAAGTTAACTGACCTCTTATGATAGGCTGAGGTTATGTTTTCTTTTTGTCTAACATAGGCATGTACCAGAAGTGACCTGAGTTGTTTCGCTTGTGTTTGCAGTTTAAGCAGGGTTAAGGCTATTTTTTCAGGCCTGGTTGGTTTTGTTTGTTCAGGAATTTCTCAGGCCCAGACTCCTTTTTAATTTTGAGATAACTGTATGTAGGGGTATATGTGTGTGTAGAATTCTATATAATATATAGAGTTGTGGAATATAAGTGATTTTTATAGTTTAAATTTGCTTTGTTATTTATTTTTTAACAAAAAGATACTCATCTTCCTTCAAGATTTTGAATAATTTTAATTAAAAATCCTGAGATGATAAGCTATTATTTTATTGAATGATTGGCATTTTCATCCCTGTTTATTTGTATTTTCTAATAATGTGCAGCCAGATAAATAGCCTGGAAACAAATTGGATGTCAAAGCTGATATAACACCACAAGTGTTATTCACTGCTTCTGTTTTCACTTTTTTGTGTTCAGCTTCATATACCTAGTATTCTCACTGACTAAATTTGTAATAAGTAACATTTTTTAACTTAAGCTTATAAAAATACATTTCTGATAAATACATTTGGTGTGTACTTTTAAATGATGGGATTACCTATAGGATTTTATTAAAAATTTTTTTCTCTGGAAATCTGAAAACTTTAACCAAAGAGACAGGAAAAAAACCAGTTTTTTTTTTTTTTTGTTTTGTTTTTTAATCGTCATCAGCATCAGCAGCAACCACAAGAACACATATAACAAGGACAATAAATAAGAACTGGAGACCTTTGCAATCCTTGAGGGAAGCAACAATTCACACAGAGAGTGTTTCTGCTTATCCAAAGAAAAAATTTCAAAGGAAAAGCAATATACCAATCAAACCTTTGTGACATATTTCTTGAGATAATTTATAAGTATCCAAATTGTATCTGTCCCAAATCACTTCTAAATGCTAAGAAGTCAAACAGAATTATTGAATTATCAATTAATATTTATTGCAGGTCTTACATGAGTTTTAGGTCAATTTTATGATATAGTTTTATGTGTTCAGTTAAATATATATATATAGAAAGACAGACTTATAGATATATTGAGGCCTTTTGTATAATCAATACATGTATCTATATATGGATATAGATTATTATATAATACATTTATACTCATTTTATATGATCAGAAGCATAATGTTGCCATGGAAATGAATGTATAGTAGGTTTTTGGTTATATTTATTGTGTTTTCTTTGTTATGACTGATTTATTAGGTGGTTTATCCTTCTCCCCATTATAACATGATTTTTATGGAAACATGATTCCCTTCAGGGCAACCTGCTTTATATTATGATTTTAGAGAAAACTGTAATGAATGTATGGGACCCTCCTAAAGAGTATTTGTAATTAAAGTAGGAAAAATTTTTTTAAAAAGTAGTGGTTTGAGAGAGATTAGAAATTAAATAAGAAATAGCTTTTGAAAATGATAAATGCTGATCTTTGAGACAAAGTAAAAAGCAAAACAAAACCAACATGTTTCATGGGAATCATTATTGGAATAACAGAGACCATTTTGTGTAAAAGTCCTGCTCATAGCCATCCCTATTTCTTACAGTGTACTAAATATCAGGTTAGATTATTACAAATGTCAAGAAATATTCTCATTGGAAAATTAAATAAGGCTGGAGACCTGTTACAGGTATGTGCAACTACAACCTATCTCACAAACCTGGCAGTAACATGCATCTATAGTTTACTGGCAAAATCTCTTTTAAATAGACTGTGTTCTCTTTCCTCAAGTTCCACCAATCACAGGGTGTTTGCCTAGGCATTAACTTCTGGCCTGCCCCACTTGTTGTGTGTGTGTGTGTGTGTGTGTGTGTGTGTGTGTGTGTGTGTGTGTTTTGTTTGTTTGTTTCGAGACAGAGTCTTGCTCTGTTGTGCAGGCTGGAGTGCAGTGGCGCGATCTTAGCTCACTGTAGCCTCATACTCCCAGGTTCAAGCAGTTCTCCCACCTCAGCCTCCTGAGTAGCTGAGATTACAGGCGCGTGCCATGGCGCCTGGCTAATTTTTTTTTTTTTTTTTTTTTGTATTATTGGTAGAGATGGGGTTTCACCATGTTGGCCAGGCTGATCTCAAACTTCTGACCTCAAGTGATCCACCAGCCTTGGCTTCCCAAAATGCTGGGATTACAGGTATGAGCCACTGCACTTGGCCCATTTTTTCACATTTTCTGTGCTGTGTGTTTCTGACCTCTATAGCTGATGCACTGGAGGGTTTGCCACAAGGATGTCTCTGCTGAGGTCAGGAAATGATGCTGAAGATGATGCGTCTATACTAAGGCAAGTCTCAAGAGTTTCACTTCAAAAAAGTGTCATGCTTGCTCTTTGTGGAAGCAGTAACAAACCTAACCTTCCTCCTATCAAATAGCTTTATCAATAACGACGTCATATTTATCTTCCCAACCATAGACATTTCACTGATGGCTCAGAACATTTTGCTCAACAATCTCCCCACTCTCATTCTTTTTGGTGATATGGAAAATGCCCCAGAAAAGAAGCTATAATCCAAGGGTCATGTTTATGCATCCACCACTGGAACATGTTTTATAGGGTAGGCATTACACTTCTTTAGTTAGAAAACTTAGACTGTAAACTCTTGTTAGGCTCCATTTAAAATAATGAGTTGGGTGCATTTCTAGAGAGGGTAAATGGATTTATGAAGAGTTTATATTTTTTCCTGACTGACTACAGGAGCTTCTTGCCTAAGTAAAACATCTTAGAAATGTTACTTGAAAAGCTAATCCTAACTTGTTTTTCCTCGGTAGCTCTGTGGGAGGCCAGAAGGCAGGGAGAAGAGGAAGACAAAGGAAGGAGATATAGTATCATAAAGGGGTTGAAAATTTGTCAGAGTGATGATGTTTCTATTATTTTCATTGGGCATATTCTTCCAAAATTAAAGATCATTCTTCTTATGCAAAATTGAAAAGAAAGTCGAAAGGGGCATCCATAGAAATTTATCTTAAAGCCTGATATTAAGGGTTTTTCACAGATGCCTACAAGAACTGAAGAGCAGAGCCCAGGTCCCATCTGAAAGTGGCAGTTGCTACCTAGTTCCAGGTAATTGTTAGCAGTTATACCTGTGAGCCACATGTTGCCAGATTTGCTGATTTTTCAAAGGGAGGGAGAATTTATTTTTCTATAAAATTGACTGATTTTAAAGACCAACTTTCTTTTTAAAATTGTATAGGCAAAACAAAACATGTCTGTGGTTCACCAATTTATTTTCTCTAAGTTAACATGAGAAACGCCAAATATTTTTCCATATAAGGATGCTTTGGGCTGCAAATCTGATGACTAGCAAGGATATCAAGAGTTTACTTAGTGGTCCTAAAATTAATTTCCTGGCTCTATGAGATCTTCTAGAATCTGGGCTTGTTCTCTTTCCATCTTCTGTTTTCTCATTCTCAGCATTTGGATTTTCATATTAGGCTGTTGCCTCATGCCTGAAACAGTTTCAATTCACTCACCTTCACACATCCACATCAGAATGGGTGAGAGTAGGGCTTTTCTGCCATACCTCTTGCCTTTTATCTAAGAGAAACTGTTTATTTCCTACACTACCCCAAGAGATAGCTTTCATCTTGTAGGCCAGCAGTGAATCAAATGCAAAAGTGAGTGGGAAAGTGAGGAGCTGACCTTTACACCCTGAAAGTACGAGGTAGGCACAGTGAACAAAAATTGAGAGTGAATGCCAGATGGTCACCCAGGATAGCGTCTGTAGCATTCAGTCATTTTGATTTTGTATTTCCTTCAGTCATATTCTCATAGTCGAGTTAGGTCTTACACACAGCATGGCAGCCGTTAAGTTTCTCCATCGGAGAGAAATGATATCACTGCTGAGGTAAAGAGTCACAACTCCAGATTCAAAAAGTTCTTGATGAGAAAGGTCATGGCAGCCTTGCTGATATCACTGTATTATAATAGACTTTGAATTTTAATTAGGAAGTGAAATCACAGAAAAAAATGTTTCAAAAGCTTTGGGAAAATCTACTAATTCCATCTTTAAAAAAATAAGTGAGTGTTCTGGGAATGGCACTTTACCTCTCTGGGGTTTGTTCAGCAAAACCCATTACCCTAGTCTAACCATTTGAAAAACATCAGTCAGGCTGGGCTCAGTGGCTCATGATTGTAATCCCAGAAGGGAGCCTGAGGCAGACTGGTTGCTTGAGGTCAGGAGTTGAAGACCAGCCTGGGCAACATGGGGAGACCCTGTCATTGCTAAAAATAATAAAAAAAACTAGCTGGGCATAGTGTTGCATGCCTGTGGTTCCAGCTACTTGGGAGGCTGAGGTCAGAGGATCTCTTCAGCTGGGGGGGACAGAGGCTGCAGTGAGCCAAGATTGTGCCACAGTACCACTCCAGCCTGGGTGACAGAGCAAAACCCTGTCTCAAAAAAAAAAAAAAAAAAAAAAAAAAGGTAAAGAAAAGAAAAAAGAAAAATATCAGAAAAATCAAAATTGAGGTATATTCAGGAAAACAAAAAACAAAAATTAGAAACCTCATCAGTGCTTCTCAAAACTCATAATTAGAAAGGATAAGGAAATCCTGATAAACTGTCACAGCCAAGAGGAGCCTAAGGAGACATGATGACTAAATACAAAGTGGAAACGTCAATGGAATCCTGAAACAGAAAAAGTACGTTGGGAAAAAATTGGTGAAATCTGAGTAAAGTTACAATATACAAAGGTTGGTTTCTTATATTTGACAAAGGTACTATGGGACTGTAAAGATGTTAACAACAGGATAAAGGGCATAAGGAAATTCTCTGTACTATCTTTGTAACTTTTCTGTAAATTCTGTTTTTTTTCCAACAATTTCCCAATAAATCTCATTGTCAACATCATCATAATACAAGACATTGGCATCACTTTCATTCTTGAGGAAAACTTTTGATTGATAAGTGTTTATGATTTAGGTCAAATTTGGTAACGTGTATTTTAGGGCAGCAACTTCTATCATCTGTCTAGATTATTTCATTTTAGGATGTTGCATTGATATTTCTCTTTCCTACATCCCGGACTGTTTTGAACTTCTATAAATCCTTTTAACTGCTCTGTAACTTTCAAGCCTAAATAACAGTTGCTGAACTTAAACTATTTCACTTCTTCTTCCTTAGGGCTCAGTCCTATTCCCCTTGCTCTGCAGACTTGTCTATATCCTTGAAGGATTTCAATAATAGTCCAGAAAGGCAAACCTTTTTCCATGGTCAGTTTATTTGAGCAAAGTGATTTTGAATTCTTGCCTGGCATTTTTAGAGTTTCTCTCTTTAGGGGGAAAAAAACCACCACAAACACAAAAAAACAGGTACTGGGGGAGCTTCGTTTATTAGAACTTGTGAATTTATAGGGGAAACTGGAGCCTAATAAAAAGAAGCATCAGGACAGGATGACCTGACATTTCTGAGGGAAAGCAGGATAGGTTACCAAATCAGGAGAAAGGAGCTAGGTATAGAATTAAATATAGAATCTAAGTCATAAAGAATTTCAATTTTTTAAAATCTCAGTTTCTCTCTTACTTGTTTACATTATCTTTCTCTCTCTCTCTCAGAAGAAATATTTATTGTTTTCATTTTATAGCTGTATGTGAATGTCATTAAAATGTGTGAGTAGTTAGAGATTTCCAAGGGTAATTAATATAGATTACTCCTACAAGCTTCTGAGCCCTACACTTTCTTTCAAAGGATAGTTTCCAGTTATCTGAAATGGAATAGGTATCACTTAAATACATCAAATAGAAGCAAAAATTTTTGGAATTTTAATCACTATAACCAGAGCTAACAAATCAATGTTTTTGTTATGTACAGAAAAAAGTGAATGCATATACAGAAGGTACTTTTTCTAGGTTCCTCAAACTGAAGAAAATTCCAATTCTTTGGCTCTCTTCTTTGGGGATGAATTGGAAGAATGCTACCATATTTGAGAGCCAACATCTTTGCTCATCTCTTTCTCTTCTTTGTAGATATAGCTCCTGTTGAAGTAACAAGAGTCTCTTCAAGGCAAAGTTGACTTTCTCACATGTTTGCGCATTTGGGGAGAATAGGAATTTTATACTGTGTTGATTTCTTTTTCAGTGCACCTTGGATTGTAATTCTTTGAGGCTAAGAAGAAAAGGGTTTTCAACAAATTGAGTATCTCTTAGAAACATGTGTGAGTGGTCAATGATAAATACTATGTGCAGTTCTTGACATTCACAGTAAATCTGCCTGCTGATCTGGTACTCATGCAAAAGACATTTGAATATGTTGTGATTCTCTGTGTACTTTACACAACATTCAGCTGCAGCTTGGAAACTTCTAAAATGCCCCTTTTAAGATATAATATTGTTTCACATTAGCAGGGAAACTAGTGGTCCTACAGCTTTATGGAAGGAGTATATAATAGAATGCTTGAGAAGTCAATTTAGCACTATATATTAAAATCCTTAAAAACATACACATTTTGATTTAGCAATTTCACATGTAGGAATTTATCCTAAATAAGTAATTAAGGATGTAAATCATATGTAGCTCTGGCAAGAATGTTTGTAACAGCGTTGTTTATTATAGTGAAATATTAGAACAACTTAAATCTTCAATAATAGGGGAATATTTAAAGTACCGAATACAACAAAATATTGGTCAACATTTTAAAATGATTTATAAGCTGGATATTTGTTCATATATAGATATATTCATAATATATTAACTAAAAACTATAATTAGAGGAAGCAGAGCAAAATGGCTGAATAAAGGCCGCTAGAAATAGTTCCCCACCCTACAGGAACACAAAAATTGAACAACTATCCACACATAAAAGCACCTTCATAAGAGCCAAAAATCCGGAATCACAATATCTGGTTTTAACATTTTAAGGAAAGAGGCACTGAAGAGGATTGAAAAGACAGTCTTGAATCACTGACACCACCCCTTCCCCATCCCCCAGCAGCAGCTGTGTGGCACAGTGGAAGAGTCTGTGTGCTTAGGGGAGGAAGAGCACAGTGACTGTGGACTTTGTATTGGAACTCAGTACTGCCTTGTCACAGCACAATGCAACTTGGGACAAAACTCAGCCAGTGCTCACAGAGGAAGCATTTAGACCAGACCTAGCCAGAGGCAAATTGTCCATCCCAGCAGTTGGAATCTGAGTTCTGGCAAGTCCCTCCACCATAACCTAAAATGCTCTGGGGTCCTACGTAAACTTGAAAGGCAGCCTAGGTCACAAAGACTGCAATTCCTGGGCAGATCCCAGTGGACTTGGGGTGCACACAACCTAATGAGATACCAGCCAGGGTGGCCAAAAGAGTCTTTGAGTTGCACCTCCCCCAACCCCAGGCAGTGCAGCCCACAGCTCTGAGAGACTCCTTTCCTCTGCTTGAGGAGGGAAGAAGGAAGAATAAGGAGGACGTTGTCTCGTAACTTGGATACCAGCTCAGCTACAGTAGGTTAGGACATGGGGCAGAATTGTGAGACCACCATTCTAGACCCTAGCTTCTGGATGACTTTTCTAAACACACCCTGGGCCAGAAGGGAACTTGCAGCCTTGAAGGGAAGAACTCAGTCCTGGCAGAATTCATCATCTGCTGACTAAAAAGCCCTTGGGTCTTGAATAATCAGCCGTGGTACCCAGGAAGTACTTGCTGGAAGGCTTGGGTGAGATTCAGAGCAGTGCTGGCTTTAGGTGTGACCCAGCATATTCCCAGCTGTGATAACTATAGAGAGATATGCCTTCTTCAAGATAAAAGAAACAAATAACATACAAAGGAGTTCCAACAGGTCTAGCAACAGACTTTTCACTGAAAACTATACAGGCCAGGAGAAAGTGGCATGATATATTTATAGTGCTGAAGAAAAAAAAATTATCCTATCTAGCAAAAATATTCTTCAGACTATGATGGAGAAATAAAGACATTATTAGAGAAACAAAAGTTGAGTTATTTCAACACTAGACCTGTTCTACAAGAAATACTAAAGAGAGTTCTTCAATCTGAAAGGGATATTAATGAGCAATAAGAAATATCATCTGAAGGTACAAAACTCAGTGTTAATAGTAAGTACACAGAAAAACACAAAATATTATGACACTGTAATTATTGTTTGTAAACTGCACATATCTTGAGGAGAAAGACTAAAAGATAAACCTATCAAAAATAATAACTACAGCAACTTTCCAAGAGATAGACAGCATAATAAGATATAAAACAAACGAAGTTTAAAAATGGGGGGATAAAGTTAAAGTGTAGAATTTTTATTAATTTTCTCTTTGCTTGTTGGTTTATGCAATCAGTGTTAAGTTGTTAGCAGTTTAAAATAATGAATTATAAGAAATGACTTGCAATCTTATGGTAACCTCAAATCACAAAAACATATAGTAGATACACAAAAAATAAAAAGCAACAAATTAAAACATACCATGTGAGACAATCACCTTCACAAAAAGGAAGAAAGGAAAGAAAGAAGACCACAAAACAAACAGAAAGCAAATAACAAAATGGCAGGAGGAAGTTCTTACTTATCAATAATAACAATGAATGTAAATAGACTTGACTCTACAAGTGTTAGACATAGAGTGTCTGAATGAATTTTTTAAAAAGCGACCTACAAGAAACACACTTCACCTATAAAGACACACAAAGACTAAAAATAAAGAGATAAAAATATTATATGCAAATAGAAACAAAAAAGAGTGACAATAGCTATATTTATATCAGGTAAAATAGATTTCAAGACAAAAACTATAAACAAGAGACAAAGAATGTTATATGATGATAAAGTGGTCAAACCCATTATCATCATATAATAAGAAGATATAACAAAAGTAAATACATATGCACCTAGCATGGGAACACCCAGATATATCAAGCAAATATATCAGCGTTCAGAAGAGATAGACCTCAAAATAATAAGGACTAGAGACTTCAACACCCCACTTTTAGCATTGAACAGATCATCCAGACAGAAAATTAACGAAGAAACATGGGAATTAATCTGCACTATAGAGCAAATAGACCCAGTAGATATTTATAGACTATTTCATCCAGTGCTGCTGAATACACCTTCTTCTCAGCACATGGGTTATTCTCAAAAATAGGCCTTATGTTAGGCCACAAAACAAGTTTTAAAACATTCAAAAAATTGAAATCACATCAGGTATCTTCTTTGACCACAATAGAAAATTACAAATCCATAACAAGAGGAAAATTGGACTGTATGCTTCTGAACAACCACTGAGTCAAAGAATAAATTAATCAGGATTTTTTTCAGAGATGAAGCAAATTAAAATGCAAATACAATATATGAAAACCTATGGGATGCAGCAAAATCAGTACTAAGAAGAAACTTTATAGTAATAAGCCCCTACATCAAAAACTAGAAAAATTTTACATAAACAACCTAAAGATGCATAATAAAGAACTGCAAAAGCAAAAGCAAACCAAACCCAAAATTAGTAGAAAAAAGAAATAATAAAGTTCAGAGCAGAAATAAATGAATTGAAAAACTGCAAAAAAGCAATGAAACAAAAATTGGTATTTTAAAAAGATAAATAAGATTGACAGACATTTGGCCAGACTAAGAAGAAAAGAGAGAAGACCAAAAAAAATAAAATGAGATATGACAAAGGAGATTTTATAATTGATACTTTGGTAAGGATTATTAGAGGCTGATATGAACAACCATATGCCAATAAATTGGAAAACTTAGAATAAATGGATCAATTGTTAGACATATACAATCTACCAAGATTAAAACATGAAGGAAATTCCAAACCTGAACAGACCAAAAACAAGTAATGACATGAAAGCTGCAATAAAAAGTCTCTCAACAACAAAGAGCCTGGGACTGGATTGCTTCATTTGTGAATTCTACAAAACATTTAAACAAGAACTAATACCAGTTCCGCTCAGACAATTTTAAAAAATGAAGGAGGTGGTAAACTTCTAAACTGATTCTACAAGGCCAGTATTACTTGACACCAAAACCACACAAAGATACATGAAAGGAAAGAAAAAAAGAGAGGGGGTGTGGGAGGGAGGGAGGAAGGAAAAGAGAAAAAGAAATAAAGGAAAAGAAAGAGAGAAGAAAATTACAGGTCAGTATCCCTGATGAACAATGATGCAAAAATCCTCAACAAAATACAAGCAAACCAAATTCCACAACTTAATAAAAGGGCCATTAATTATGACCAACTGGAATTACCCCATAATGGAAGGATGGTTCAATATACACAAATCAGTCAGTGTGATACATCGTATCGATAGAATGAAAGAAAAAAATTCATTTGAAAAGTGAAATAAAAAGATTTTAATTGATGCAGAAAAAGCATTTGATAAAATTCAACATCCCTTCATGAAAAAATCTTTAAAAAATGGGTAAAGAAGGAACATAAGTCAACACAATAAAAGTCATATATGACAGAGACCCACAGCTAGTATCATGCTGAATGGGGAAAACTGAAAGCCTTTTCTCTAAGATCTGGAACACAACAAGAATGCCCACTTTCACCAGCATTATTCAGTGTAGTACTGGAAGCCCTAGCTAGAGCAGTTAGAGAGGAGAGAGAAATAAAAGGCATCCAACTGGAAAGGGGGGAGTCCAATTATTCTTGTTTGCAGATTATATGACCTTATATTGGGAAATGATAAAGACTCCACAAGAAATCTATTAGAACTGATAAGTAGATTCAATAAAATTATAAGATACAAACTCAACATACAAAACTCAGGAACATTTCTATATGGTATCAATAAGAAATCTGAAAAAGATATCAAGACAATATTGTCATTTACAATAACTACAAATAAAATAAAATATCTCAGAATAAACTTAACCAAAGATGTGAAAGATCTCCAAAAGAAATACTGTAAAACGTTAATCAAAAAATTAAAGGGGAAACACACACAAAAAGGAAGATTCCATGTTCATGGATTAGAAGAGTTAATATTGTTAAAATGTTCACACTACCCAAAACAATCTACAGATTCAATGCAATCCCTAAGAACATTCTACACAGAAATAGAAAAAACAAGTTTGTGTGGAACTGCAAAAGACCAAGAATAATCCAAGCTATCTTAATCAAAAAGAACAAAACTGGAGAAATCATATTACCTGACTTCAAATTATACTGTAGAGGTATAGTAACAAAAACAGCATGGTAGTGACATAAAAACAGACACATATACCAATGGAACAGGATAGAGAACCTAGAAATAAAACCATACATCTACAGCAAACTCTTTTGGACAAAGTTGCCAAGAGCATATTTGCCAAGAGCAAAAGACAGTGGTGCAGATTTGCAAGTGATAATATTTATTAAGTCTGTGCCCAGGCTCAGATTCCATTCATGGACTGATTGCAATAATTCAATGATCCCTCTAGGTGTCTGAGGTTCTGAGTTTTGAATGGCTAATTTATTTTAGAACTTTCTGCATGTTCTTATTTCAAATACTCTGGTTTAATTTATTCGTACAGGTGTTTTATATACACATTGATTTCTAGCATTGTTTCCTGTTTTTATGCAGGTGAGCAGGACTTTTAGATAAAAGCCTTTTTAACTGGGGTTACATGATTTCTCATTGCAGTTTTGATTTGCATTTCTCTGGTGATCAATGATGTCAAGCACCTTTGCTGTGCCTGAAACAAAGCTGTCTCTTCTTCGAACTCTTAAGTTTTCAGAACCCAGGTCCTTCTTTTCTTCTGGACATGGCTCTTGAATTCTGAAGAATCCTTCAAAGCTCAGTCCAACCTCCACTTTCTCCGTAAAGCCTTCCCTAATCAAACATTCTCCAAATATATCTTATTAGACATTAAGCTCCCTAAGTACAAGGGCTTAGCTACAAGGTTCTTTTCATTTCCAACCCCTGCATCTGTCACATTTTCTCATATACACTAATCGTTCAATAATCATTTTCTGAATTATTTGACAGTGACAATAGCTATAGAAAATCTGAGTCATCAATTTAAAGCAACACCTTTAAGAGGAATCTAATGAATTACAACATTAATAGTATTCAAATGTACTTGCTATTTTAAAAATAACAATGTAATTTTGAGAAGTGCTTTAATACAAACAACAACTACAACAACAACAAAACTCTCAAGATGCCCTAGGAACTGAAATATTCTGTATTTTTGACCTTAATAAAATGGTTACTTAGAATTTTTTATACTGCAAATACCCTGTTTCTGTAAGTATTATGTATGGTGTTTTAAAAAATCTAGGAAAGGAATCTATCAATGTTTAATAGAACTACATGCTGTTGTTACTTGGAGAAATTCCAGTGATTGATTTCACAACCTTCATTCCAAAATTCTTTTTATTTCTTACAGCTTCCAGGCTAAAATTAGTCATGTCTGAGACCTACTTTAGCATTCATCCACCAAAAATGAAAGTTTAAAAGAAATGAAGATGGGAGGTGGGGGTAAAATCCCACGTGCTTAATTGTAAAGATCTGAAAAATAAGTCCCAATACCACTCTTATTTCCTTTTTTAAGTAACAGAGGCATAATCACATTTAATTAAAATAATCTTTTTTGTTTCTTTCGAATCCTTTCATTGTCTATTTTTCTATCTCACACTTATTCTGTCATTTTAAATTTTGTGTTCTTGCCACTAATGTGCAGTTTCCTTATCCACCAATGTCATCTACCCGTTTCCTTCAGCAGAGTACAGTCCAATCCCAGTCTCTTACTAATAACACCATCTGAACAACCTATTATGAGATTCTTAATTTGGCAGACTTGCTGCATTATTTATGCAGAACTGATAAGGCACAAAACACATGGTTGAGTTTCCTGAGGAATTTCACTGTTTAACACCTCCACAAGGCTGAATCTATTTAAACACAACTCGCACAAAGCTTTCTTTGTTTCATTATGTTTTGAAACATGGCACAAATAAGTGGAAAGCAGACAATATATTTGTATCTTTTAAACATTCAGTATATCCAATAGGTTCAAGTAACATAATGAGGTGCTTATGAGCTCATGTCAAATTTTTTTGTTGTCTTTCTTACCCAGAAATAAGAATTGAAACAATAACCCATCCTACATTTCCCTCTAATTTATTTGTTCCTTATAGTTTGTCCAGGAATGTTTGAATTCTAATCACAGAATCTTTCTTTATAAATCATGATACTCACTTCTACTCCATTTGTTTGAAATCAAAGATTTGGTTTTTAGGATAAGTAGATCATGATTTCATATTATTTCCAGAATAATGGTCTCTCTAGGGTTTGTTAAATCCTGTGAAATAATGGCAAATAAAACTTTTGTTCTCCTTTTTGAGTGTGTAAATTTTAACATTGTACCATATAGTATCAAAAATATACTTTTTTCTTAGTGTAACAATCATTTGCCACTTCTATACATTAATGTAATTTTTAACTACTATTAAAATTGATCATTCTGTTGGGTAAGCTACAACCTCATATAAATGTATTACACTAGTATATGCTAATTCATTTTAGATGATTTTGCTTAAGACATATTTAATTATGAATTTTCCTATGTTAAATTGCTGTAATTACAAGCTACGTTTTAGTGATGTTTAAGTTTCCTTCCAGATGAATGTTAAACATCTTTTAAAATTTATTTTAGACCATGAGGATATAATTCATGACACTTGTGATGTCATTAAGACACTGGGAAAATCTGATATTCAATAGGAGATTGCTCCTTACTTTTTTAGATGGGGCTGAGAATGTCACAAATAGCCTAAGCTAAAGTAGCAATGTTTGAGAGTAGTGTTTTGGTTGCGACAGGGCAGTGTCATGGTAAAGGAAAGCTGAGAACTTTATCCTACCTTGGTTTGGGAGGGAAAATGAAAGAACATATATGTTGATAGTGTTATAACTATGTAGTTAATATGTAAAAGCAAGATATAGCTCAGTTCTAGTCATAATAGGCAAATATACTCAGATGACCATAGTAAAACATATGTAGAGTATTTGATTTAATTTTTAATAGAATCTTTCAAACTGGCAAAACACAAAATAATATCCATCTGTTTATCTGATTTCCAGCTTTAACAAATTTTAACATTTTGTCATGTTTGTAACTTATCTTTTTCTGTCAAAATACAATTTTATAGTGACATCTAGATTCTAACCCTTTCACTCCAAAGATAATCATTATCCTGGAGTTGCAGTGTGTCATCCCCATATATTTGTAAATATTTCTTCTATTGATGGGTGTATCCATAAGGACTATATACTATTGCAGTGTGTTTTAAATGTGTTTGTATATCTGTGTGTTATGTATATATTATTATATATTTATCTTTTTGGTAATCAATTTTTTTCACTCAACATTATGATTTTTTTATTTTCAAATGGTTATTTTACTAGACAGAAATGACAGTGATATAATAGTTCATGGGCCATTTCATTTACAAATGTCTGAAGTTCCCAATCAATATTTAAAACTTTAAATTTTTTAGAGTGATTTTTCTTCCTTTGGGGATATACCCAGTAATGGGATTGCTGGGTCAAATGGTATTCCTGGTTCCAGATCCTTGAGCAAGTGCCACATTGTCTTCCACAATGGTTGAACTAGTTTATATCCCCACCAACAATGTAAAAGCATTCCTATTTCTCCATAGAAACACCAGCATCTGTTGTTTCTTGACTTTTTAATAATAGCCATTCTGACTGATGTGAGATGGTATCTCATTGTGGTTTTGATTTGCATTTCTCTAATGATCAGTGATGTTGAGCTTTTATTCATATGTTTGTTAGCTTCATAAATGTCTTCTTTTGATAAGTGTCTATTCATATCCTTTGCCCACTTTTTAATGGGGTCGTTTGTTTTCTTATTGTAAATTTGTTTAAGCTCCTTGTAAATTCTGGATATTAGACCTTTGTCAGATGGGTAGATTGCAAAAATTTTCTCCCATTCTGTAGGTTGACTGTTTGCTCTGATGATAGTTTATTTTGCTGTGCAGAGGCTTTTTAGTTTAATTAGATGCTGCTTATCAATTTTAGCTTTTGTTGCAATTGCTTTTCGAGATTTCATCATTTTTTGTCCATGCCTATGTCTTAAATGGTATTGCCTAGGTTTTCTTCTAGGATTTGCACAGTTTTGAGTTTTACAGTTAAGTCTTTAATCCATCTTGAGTTAATTTTTGAAAAGGTGTAAGGAAGGGGTCCAGTTTCAGTTTTCTGCGTATGGCTAGACAGTTTTCCCAGCACCGTTTATTAAATAGGGAATCCTTTTCCCATTGCTTGTTTTTGTCAGGTTTGTTGAAGATCAGATGGTTGTAGATGTGTGGTCTTATTTCTGAGGTCTCTATTCTGTTCCATTGGTCTATATGTCTGTTTTGGTACCGGTACCATGCTGTTTTGGTTACTGTGGCCTTGTAGTAGAGTTTTAAGTCGGGTAGTGTGATACCTCCAGCTTTGTTCTTTTTGTTTAGAATTGTCTTGGCTATGCTGGCTCTTTTGGTTCCATATGAATTTTAAAGTAGTTTTTCCTAATTCTGTGAAGAATGTTAATGGTAGTTTGATGAGAATAGCATTGAATCCTTAAGTTACTTTGGGTAGTATGGCCACTTTCACAATATTGATTCTTCCTATTCATGAACATGGAATGTTTTTCTATTTGTTTCTGTCCTCTCTTATTACCTTGAGCAGTGGCTTGAGGTCCTTCACATCCCTTGTTAGCTGTATTCCTCGGTGTTTTATTCTCTTTATAGCAATTGTGAATGGCAGTTCATTCACGATTTGGCTCTCTGCTTGTCCATTGGTGTATTAAAATGCTTGTGATTTTTGCACATTGATTTTGCATCTCAAGACTTTGCTGAAGTTGCTTTTCAGCTTAAGAAACTTTGTGGCTGAGAACATGGGGTTTTCTAAATATAGGATTATGTCATCTGCAAACAGAGACAATTTGATGTCCTCTCTTCCTATTTGAATACCCTTTATTTATTTCTCTTACCTGATTGCCCTGACCAGAACTTCCAATACTATGTTGAATAGGAGTAGTGAGAGAGGACATCTTTGTCTTTTGCTGGTTTTCAAAGGGAATGCTTCCAGCTTTTTCCCATTCAGTATTATATTGGCTGTAGGTTTTTCATAAATAGCTTTTATTATTTTGAGATATGTTTCATCAATACCTAGTTTATTGACAGTTTTTGACATGAAGGAATGTTGAATTTTACTGAAGGCCTTTTCTGCATCTATTGAGATAATCACATGGTTTTTGTCATTGATTCTGTTTATGTGATGAATTACGTTTATTGATTTGCATATGTTGAACCAGCCTTGAATCCTAGGGATGAAACCAACTTTATTGTGGTGGATAAACTTTTTGATGTGCTGCTACATTTGGGTTGCCACTATTTTATTGAGGATTTTTGCATTGATGTTCATCAGAGGTATTGGCCTGAAGTTTTCTTTTCTTGTTATATCTCTGCACCGTTTTGGTACCAGGGTGATGCTGGTCTCGTAAAATGAATTAGGGTAGAGTCCTTCCATTTCAATTGTTTGGAATAGTTTCTGTGAATGATGGTACCAGTTTCTCTTTGTATCTCTGGTAGATTTCTGCTGTGAATCTGTCCGGTCCTGGGCTTTTTTTGGTTGGCAGGCTGTTTATTACTTTATTCAGAACTTGTTATTCAGAGATTATACTTCTTCCTGGTTTAGTCTTGGGAGAGTGTATGTGTCCAGGAATTTATCCATTTCTTCTAGAGTTTCTAGTTTATTAGTGTAGGGGTGTTTATAATATTCTCTGAGTGTAGTTTGTATTTCTGTGGGGTCAGTGGTGACATCCCTTTTATCATTTCTTATTGCGTCTATCTGATTCTTCTCTCTTTTCTTTTTTATTAGTCTAGCTACTTGTGTATCTATTTTATTAATTTTTTCAAAAAACCACCTCCTGGATTCGTTGATTTTTTGAAGGGTTTTGTGTGTGTGTGTGTGTGTGTGCGTGTGTGTGTGTATCTTCAGTTCCATTCTGATCTTAGTTATTGCTTGTCTTCTGCTCGCTTTTTTATTTATTTGCTGTCGCTTCTCTAGTTCTTTTAATTGTGATGTCATTGTGTCAATCTGAGATATTTCTAGCTTTCTAATGTAAGCATTTAGTGCTTTAAATTTCCTTCTTAACACTGCTTTAGCTCCATCCCAGAGATTCTTGTGTTGTCTCCTTGTTCTCACTGGTTTCAAAGAACTTCTTGGTTTCTGCCTTAATTTCATTATTTACCCAGTAGTCATTCGGGAGCAGGTTGTTTTATTTCCATGTTGTTATGTGGTTTTGAGTGAGTTTCATAATGCTGAGTTCTAATTTGATTGCACTGTGATCTGAGTGACTATTTGTTATGACTTCAGTTCCTTTGCATTTACTGAGGAGTGTGCGACTTCCAATTATGTGGTCAATTTCAGAATAAGCACCACATGGCACTGAGAGGAATGTATATTCTATGTTTTCAGGTGAGGTATTCTGTAGGTATCTATCAAGTCCACTTGATCCAGAGCTGAATTCAAGTTCTGAATAATCCTTGTTAATTTTCTATGTCATTGATCTAATATTAACAGTAGGGTGTTAAAGTCTCCCACTATTATTGTGTGGGAGTCTATGTCCCTGTGTAGGTTTCTATGTACTTGTTTTATGAACATGGGTCCTCCTGTATTTGGTGCATATATATTTAGGACAGTTAGTACTTCTTGTTGAATTGATCCCTTTACCATTATGTAACACCCTTCTTTATCCTTTTTGATGTTTGTTGGTTTAAAGTCTGTTTTGTCAGAGAATAGGATTGCAACCCCCACTTTTTTCTGCTTATCATTTGCTTGGTACATTTTCCTTCATCTTTTTATTTTGAGCCTGTATATGTCTCTGCATGTGTGATGAGCCTCTTGAATATAGCACACGGATGAGTCTTGATGCTTTATCCAATTTGCTAGTCTATGTATTTTAATTGAGGCATTTGGCACATTTACATTTAAGGTTAGTATATTTATATGTGAATTTGATCCTGTCATTATGATGCAACTGGTTATTTTGCACACTAGTTCATGCCTTTTCTTCATAGTGTCATTGGTCTTCATATTTTCATGTGTTTTGCTGTGGCTGGTACCAGTTTTTCCTTTCCCTATTTAGTGCTTCCTTTAGGAGCTCTTGCAAGGCAGGCCTGATGGTGATGAATTCCCTCCGCATTTGCTTGTCTGAAAAGGATTTTATTTCTTCTTCATTTGTGAAGCTTAATTTGGCCAGATATGAAATTCTGGGTTGAAAATTCTTTTGTTTAAGAATGCTGAATATTGGCTTCCACTTTCTTCTGACTTGAAACGTTTCTGCTGAGAGATCCACTCTTAGTCCCATGGACTTGCCTTTGTTGGTGACCTGGCCTTTTTCTCCAGCTGAGCTTAACATTTTTTCCTTCATTTCAACCTTAGAGAATCTGATAATTATATGTCTTAGAGTTGATCTTCTCATGGAGTATTTTAGGGTGTCCTCTGTATTTCCTGAATTTGAATGTTGGCTTCTTTTGCTAGTTTGGGGAAGTTCTCCTAGATAATATCCTGAAGTGTGTTTTCCAATTTGTTTCCATTCTCCCTTATCTCTTCCAGGTACTCCAATCAGTCACAGGTTTGGTCTTTTGACATAGTCCCATATTTCTTGGGGGTTTTGTTTGTTCCTTCTCATTCTTTCTTCTCCAAACTTGTCTGCCTGCCTTATTTCAGCAAGATAGTCTTCCATCTCTGATATCCTTTCTTTCACTAGATTGATTTGGCTATTGCTACTTGTGTATGCTTCACAAAGTTCTTGTGCCTCATTTTTCAGCTCCATCAGGTCGTTTGTGTTTCTCTCTAAACTGGTTATTCTAGTTAGCAGCTCCTCTAACCTTTTATTAAGGTTCTTAGCTTCTTTGCATTGCATTAGAACATGCTTCTTTACCTCAGCAACGTTTGTTTCTACCCACTTTCTGAAGCCTACTTCTGTCAATTCATCCATCTCATCCTCTATCCAGTTCTGCACCCTTGCTAGAGAGGCATTGTGATCATTTGGAGAAGAAGCACTTTGGCCTTTTGGATTTTCAGCATTTTTTCATTGATTCTTTCTCGTCTTCATGAGTTTTGTCTAGTTTCAGTCTTTGAGGCTGCTGACCCTTGGATGAGGTCTTTGTGGGGATTTTTTGTTGTTGTTGTTGATGATGCTGTTGTTCTTGCTTTCTGTTTGTTTTTCTTTCAATAATCAGGTCCCTCTTCTGTAGGGCTGCTGCAGTTTGCTGGGAGTTCACTTCAGGCCCTTTTCATCTGGTTCACTCCTGTGCCTAGAAATGTCACTCAAAGAGGCTAGAGAACAGCAAAGACGGGTGCCTGCTCCTTCCTCTGGGATTTCTGACCTTGAGGGGCACCAGCCTATACCAGTAGAAACATTTCTGTATAGGATATCTGACAGTCCCTGTTGTTGGGGGGTCTCACCCCTTTGGATGGCACAGGAAGCAGGACCCATTCAACAAGGCACTTTGGCTGTCCCTTGGTGGAGGGGGTGTGCTGCGCCGGGGGGAAACCCACTCACCTGGGCTGCCCAGATTCCTCAGAGCTAGAAGGAGGAAAGACTAAGCCTGCTCATCCATGGAGACTATGGCCACCCCTCCCGCTAGGGGCTCAGACCCAGGAAGACCAGAATTCTGCCCCTGAGCCCCCTGGCTGGAGTTGAAATTTTTGCAGGGAGGTCCTGCAGCTAGAGTGTTGGCTGCCTCCACTCCCATAAGGACCTCAGATGGCTTAGACCACAGGTAACTGCCACAGTAGTGATTGCCGCCCTTCTCCCTGGGAACTCGGTAGGCTTAGGCTGATTCTAGCCCAGTGGCTGTTGAGAATCTGCATGGCTCCATGGTTGCGAGTCAAGACCTCGGTGGTGTGGGTGTCTGTGTGGGGTCTTCCAATCCGTGGGTTGTACAGTTCCTTGGAAAAATCACGGTTTCCCAGACTGGTTAACATTCTCACTCGCTACCTCCCTTGGCTGGGAGTAGGGGCTCTCCTGCCCCATGTGGCTCTCAGGTGGGCCACCGCACCACACTGCACTCCTTTCCTTTCTGTGGGTCATGCCAGCTGCCTAGTTAGTCCTAACAACAGAACCTAGATACCTTGGTTGCCAGTGCAGAATTTGCACACTGTTTTGGATCTTTTTGATGGGAGCCTTCCATCACCACTGCTTCTAACATTATGTTTTTGAAATTTTTGAAATCCATACTGACATATTTTTAACTACCATGTAGTATTCCAAGGTGTGAATAACTCTAGTGTAACCATTCCCTTACTCGTGGGTTGTATTATTTTATTTTTTATTTTTATTTTTTGGTACTTCTCTGAACAGCTTTGCTCAAGTCTGGTTTAGAAAAATTCAGAATATCAGGGATAGGAGATTTCACTTAAAGAGACTGTGCTATCTACAGGAAAATCATAACACAATTCCCTGCACACGTGTTTCTGCTTGAATCTCCTATTTTAATTTCATTCCTTGTGTATCTTAGTTATGTTCATAATAAACTTTGTCCATTTGAGATGAGGGCTATCCATTTTTCAGTTAAGTGCTATACTGCTCCTCTAACTGCTTAGAATGATAACCATAAAAAAATGCCTCTTCTGAGATTTAATGCTTTATAGCACTGCAGGAAGGTATTTCCTACTAAGATAAATCCACTACTTTAGGTATTCTGTATTTTTATGTATTTATCCTCTATTTGGCTTACTTTGTGACTTGTAGTGTTGGGAAGAAGGAAGCATTTTTTCTATTTTTGTTGTGATTTTTCAATATATTGCACCAGTACAATTTGTGCCCATTAAGGTCTGTGAAAAAGCAAAGAAGTTACATAATTTACTTGAAAGAGAGAAAGCTATTTCTTAGTGAAGCTCATTTAAAGGATATGGAAAAGCAGGTTAACTTGAGGTGATTTTATACCATTTGATTATGGTTGACATCACTAATAAAAACAAGAATTAAGCTAACTGAACAATTTTTCATTGGATAAATTTAAAATACATTCAATCCAACTACATTCTCAAACATTAGAGCATTACAAATGCATTCCATCTGACCATCACACTGGCTAGCTGGTAATGGTATGAGAATGGATGTCTCTGATTTGCAGAAAGGACAGCTCTGTACCCCGTTACCTAAGCCCCATGAAAGCATGGTCCTGGGAGAGCAGTGGACTGCCTGTTTTTTCCTGCTAGCCTCTCAATGGCCATTGTGAAAGCTGTGAATGAAGTGCAGCTGCCAAAAGTTTGGAGCGTTAGCCTTAATGAGTATTTCTCCCCAGAAATCTGGCCTCTGAGTGGATAATATGGGAAAATTTTAAAGGAAATAGTAACTGGCTCACCATTCAACTTGAAATTGAATTCCAACCACCTTTCATTTTCCTGTGAATCTTCTAGATACACTCTATCTTGTTCACTGAAATTCAGGATATATTTTTAAGAAGAGTGGGAAGAGGAGCACATTCCAGAATTTATCCTCATTATGTAAATAGTAGAAAGGCATTGATGATTGGAATCCAATCTGGAAACATAATTTTTTAAAGACAAACTTTTAATTAAAGGCAATTACTTCTGCCATATGGAAAGATATTCTTTAAGCTGTGGTGTATATAACCCAGATGGGCTAAGAAGTCCCGTGGCACAAAATAAACCCCATGAGGAAGGAAGGAGGGGGGCTGGTGAGTCCCCTGATACAGAGGCACCAATGGACATTTTCCTCTATCCTTGAGTAATTGTAACTACTGAATTAACTGTGGTTTTAGATTTTAGCAATTACAGGAAAGAAGACCCTCTTGGGGATTACATCTGTTGTTTCCTAGAGTATACCTAGGACATAAGGGATCTTTAAAAATGTTCTGTGTAAAGGTCCCTAAAGAAATTAAAAATAGAATTACCATATGACTCAACAATCCCTCTTGTGGGTATATAACCAAAGGATATAAAATCACCACCTCATCAAGATACCTGCACGCTCATGTTCATTGCAGCATTATTCATAATAGCCAAGATATGGAAGCAACCTAAGTGTCTATCAATGGATTGATGGATTAAAAAACTGCAACACGCACACACACACACACACACACACACACACACACACACCCCAAGAGATAAATATTTTTCAGCCTTTAAAAAAGAAAGATTCTGCCATTAACCACAACATGGATGTGGAGGACGTCATGCTAAGTGAAATAAGCCAGTCACAAAATAAAAATTTTATGTGGTCTAACTTCCATGTGGAATCAAGGGAAAAAATGAGAATAAAGTAGTTACCAGGGCTGGGGAGGGAGGAGGAAATAGGAAGAGATAGGTCAAAGGATGCAAAGTGCAGATATGACAAAGTCTAAAATTCTGATAGTAGTGTAGTTAATAGTGTATCATATTTAGTATTTTTGCTAAATGAATAGATTATAGCTGCTCTTGTCATGGGGAAAAAATGAGCAACTTTGTGAGATGATGGATATGTTAGTTTCCTACACTATAGTAAACATTTGCTATATATGTATTTCAGAACCTCATGTTGTGTGCCTTAAATATACACACAATTTATTAAAATTTCTACAATGGTTTGTTGAGAACTAAAAAATAAGGTTCTGGATGTCACCCACACCCTCCAAAATGCAAACTAGTTACAAATTCATCGATCTGTTTATTAGAGCCCCAGTGTGATAAAAAATTAATTTATTTATTGTAATATTTACTGTAAAGAATACTTAGTAGGGTGAGGCCAATGACTGCCTTCACAAATGACTGACCCTGGGGCCGAACTTACCTATAAAATTATCATAGCACATCTTATAAAAGATTCTCAATACATTGGAATAAAACATGAATATGTATTTAGTTAGTAAAATATCTACAGTTTCAATCTCTTCATGTGTGGATCATATTTTACCCCTGTGTTGAGAGAACTATTACAGCTCTTAGAGTAAATATCACTCTTCCCAAGCTCAATAGGAGTCACTTGGCAGTTTCAAGCATCTTAACTACTCAGCCTCATGAGTTCTCCAAGGCTTAATGCTGGATATGCTGTTACCTCCTGACTTGACAGATGAGCTTAATTTCTCACTGTTTCCGATCATAATAGTAGGAAGCTCTGACTGTCAAAATCTGAATTCGTTGTCAGAGTTGAAGAACTCACCTCGATAGTGCTACGTAGAATTACCCTACTAAGGAATAAATGAGTGAGCACATGTAAAACACTTAAAACTGGGCTTGGCATGGACTAAATGTTAGCTGTTCTTAGAATTAATTTGATATCCTGAATGATTTCCAAAACAATGAGTCAAACCAATGAGGTATATTTTGAAAAGGAATGTAGTAAAAATATTCTCCACCCTGATCCTGCTGCCTCTGAGTGGGTAGAATAACTTCACAATCCCAGACAACCAATCACTTGGAAATGCTTTTCTTCTCAGAGCTATAAATGTATATTTGGACTACTCTGAAAATTAAAGTGATACAAATGTATTTGTTCATTCTCACAATGGCTGGTGAAATGTGAGTAGTAAGTAAAGGTGTTTTTCAGTTTTGGAAGTGGCAGGATAATGGAGTTTCTAGCCCAGTAGTTTTATTTCAGAGAGCCTGTACAATTTGCACATGTAAAAATAGTCCTTCTGCTATATCCCAGACGAGCTTGATTTCAGCAGTACCAGCAGCTCCATAGAAGTGCACAGAGAGAAACTGTTCTAAGAAATGTACTCTCTGAAAATGTCACAACATTCTACTGCAGCATGGTCATTTGCTGACTATTTTTCACATTGTGTCTGGCCTTCTTAATACCAGGACTCTCTTTAAAATGCCAAAGATACCCCTCCAAAAATACACATGAATCAGTCATTTGCATTTCCTCATAAAACTCTTTTGCCTTTTCAAAGAGCACAGGGTTGAAGACAAGGACGCCTTTCTGTCTTTTCACTGAGAACCACTCACTCAGAACACCATATAGTTTCCCTTATTTATTTATGTGAGTGCATCATGGGGCACTGCTCCATCCATGCTTGGAAAGACTGGAAATTCATTACATGTTTAAATATCACCCGTTCTGCTTCCTGATATTTTATATCAGGGAAGAACATTGTGATTATCTGCTAAAACTTTCCCATGACCAGCCCTATCCAGTTGCATACATGTCCATTTTCTCTTTAGCTGATCATTGGCTTTCCACACTTCTATTAGTTGACTTCCACTTAGAGTGATTTTCTTTTTTTCCTCATCTCCATTTTAGTCATCACCATCATGATTTCTCTTATAGCCTATCTGGCTCTCTCATCTTTAATCCTTACATTCTTCCTTCTTCTTCTAAATGACTTATTTCTTGCCTTTTTTTCTCTTTTGTCGCTTATTTCATGAAAAATAGCTCCATCACAAAGGGCTGTCATTTTGTGGACATGAAGAAGAGGAGCTCCTCCTCTGTGTTCTGTGTGAGGAGCACAAAGCATTGGGTGCGAATCTTCCTGGCTAGATTTTCTCTTTGTAAACATTCGAGGCACTTTGCGGCCATTGCTTCCAGAACAGAGCATTCCTGGATGCTTGTATGTTGCCGAGGATTGGTGTCTGGACCTCTTCCACTGAGAGTAGAGGTCGCACTGAGGCTAGGGCTTGCAGCGTTTGGTGAGGGACTAGGCAGGAGGCATACTCAAATCAGGCGGTTAGGTTTCCATGGCTCAGACAGAGACTTGGAGACTGACAATGCACTGAAATTAAGAATGTGAACAGGCCAAGTGCGGTGGCTTATGCCTGTAATCCTAGCACTTTGGGAGGCCGAGGCGGACAGATCACCTGAGGTCAGGAGTTCGAGACGAGCCTGGGCAAATGGTGAAACCCTGTCTCTACTAAAAATATTTTTAAAAAGCTGGGCGCGGTGGCACACGCCTGTAGTCCCAGCTACTCGGGAGACTGAGGCATGAGAATCGCTTGAACCCAGGAGGCGGAGGTTGTGGTGAGCCGAAATTATGCCACTGCACTCCAGCCTGGGCAACAGAGAGAGACTCTGTCTCAAAAATAAATAAATAAATAAATAAATAAATAAATAAATAAATAAATAAGAATGTGAACAGAAAACATGAGAATTAGGCCAGAGTAAATAGGAGTAGAGACCATTCTTGGTCTATGGGCTTCCTTGGGCCCCACCAGGCAGTGGAATCAAGGCAAGTATCCTATAGCTTAGGAGCCTGCCCCAGCCACTATCAAGAAAGGATGCCAATTTGCCAGTTATTCAATACCTACAATGAATCTTGCTTCCGATGGGCAGGGTCATGGGATTGGCCTTGTGTAGGGATGGGTAGCTGGCAGATAATCTACCTGTAGTAGGACTGACACTCTTGCCTGTGACATCTTCTGTATATAAGATCCTAGACCATAAGTCACTCACAATAAGATTTTGAATTGTCAGCAGAGTGAAGTTCAGCATTTACCTGAGATCTGGTCCTGAAATGTAGTTTATCTGAAAGGTAGGCATAGCTCCCTCAAGAGGATTGGGAGAGATTCATAAATTTTCATTCTGTTGTTCCCTGATGTTATTCCACACATGTACATTTTTAAAGCATACTCTGTTAACAGAACAGGGAGGAGATAAAGGTGAAACTCAGAAAAGTGGATTGCAAGAATTCTGCAAAAATTTAATTATTGCCATCCACAAAAGTAAAAGGTGATTCTTGAATTTTAAAAATTAAATGGTCACTTGATTTCACATATATGTCTGTGATAGGAGACGAGACAGGAATCTGAAAATAATAATTCTAATCTGTATGTGAGTATGCATGTGTCTTTGTGTAATAATTTATAATGTGCAGACACCAAGTCTCATAGAATTCTATCTCTATGCAATAGGAGGAAGAAACTGAGACCATTTTTATTTTAACATTCATTCTTCATTATTTCCCTAGGGCATTTTTTATTTCAGATGGCTCATTCTTTTCAAAGCCCATAAGTCTCCTTAGAAAAAATGTTCACCTTGGGAAAGTAGAGACTCCACACTGAATCTTGTGCAGCTCTTTTTCTGGCCATGGAATATTTAAAATGAGCTCAGAGGAGGGATGAGTGTTTTGCATTTTATTGCCTTATGCTCTGCATTTCAAGGATAATCCAAATATCTAAAATGTGTTTGCAGTAAAGCACCCCTTCCTACTTGCAGTGTCCTTGAATACCACTGAATGTGTCATCACTCTTCTAATATCTGTAGCTGAGAATATATCTAACCACCATGAGGCTGTAAAACATAAGTGCTCCCCATAGTAATACTAAGATAAATGCAGAGTCATATTAGTAATACTGCCCTGGAGGTAGAACTTGCCACTGGAGCTTATCATGTGTTTAATGAAAGACACAATCAGACAAATTAAATGCCATATATTTTATTCATATTCATGCAACTGTTCTTTCAATCATGCCCTTCCATGAAAGGCCAAGTTGAACCACTGCTGTTTCTAGTCTACCCCACCCACCCTGCCCACCCCTCTTCTTATAAACAAGAACACAGGCAGCCCCCTGGGGAAGCGCTAAGACAAATAGAGCACAGCTGCTGCTCTGGAGAAGCGGGAAATTGACTGTTGTTGTGTCAGATCACCACTAGTCTTATTTTTCTCAGTCAACCATAAGCATCATGTGTCTCTTTAATCTAGAGGCAGCTCAGAGGCCTGGGGAGGGGGAATGCAGGGCAGACAGGGCTTGGCACACAGGCAGGCTGGCCCTATTGTCAGCAAAAGGGAGGTCTAAATTTCCAAAAAGATATTTAGCAGAGAACAAATAGAACACAAGCATCAGTAGGTTTATTTACAGAGTAGAGCTCATTAATTCTCCTCCAGCCCAGGTAATTATAGTCTAGCTTTGCCCCTTCCCTCACTTCATTCAGATTGGGAAGGTATGGGAAACAAACTGAATTCATTTGGCACCTCATTACTGAGTATGCTTTTCTCTGGGTATAGGTGTTTTGGTCTAAGTGTATCTCTCTTGAAGACAAGTGTGTAGTTAAAATTGACTTTGTGGCTCAATAGGAGTCTGTTTCTTTTCATAGGAAAATTCAGACCTTTATTGACATGACAGAAATGTTTGTTCTTAGCTCCATCACCATATTTAATGTTATGACTTCTGTTTTTGTTGTGTTAAAAATATTTTACTGTGTATTTTTTCCTAATGATTAACTTTGTTCAATAAACTGAATCCTCTCTTTTTTTAAGTACATATACTGACTCCCTATTATGAGCTAGAGGTGAATTTAAGACATGTCCATTTTAGCCCTCCTCACTCCTTGTCCTCTACTACCTAAATTTTAGTTAATTGTGCTTTTTTAGTGTTTATATTTCACAACTTTATTTCTTGTTTTTCCATTTTAAATGTCTTTGGATCCCTTGGCTATCAGAGATCAGCCTGTTTACAAAATCTGCCCTTACCTCTTCCTTCTTTACCAAAAATTATGATTATAATCATTTCTATATGGTGGGGGATGAAGACATTTACATTCTTGCCTACAATCAAAAATTTACTATTTGTATTTCAAATCCTAAAGTTAAATGGATTTAATGATCACATCCATGCCTTTTACCATGGAAAGCTAAAGCTTGTTTTCTTCCACTTTTTAAGGAACTGAGGAAAAGTATATTAATTGCATGTTTTTAAAAGTTTGTCTTCTGATTTTATAAATGATCTATATTTTGTGGCTGGATACATAAGTCTCAGTTTACACTCATTCCTTGAAAACTTTATAGTCATTGCTTTGCTATTTTGGAAACTGTTAGCAAATTCTTTTAAGTATCAGGATACACTTGTTCAGCAATTGACCCAGAAATTTCACCCCTAGATATTTAGCCAGGAAAGATACAAACATATGCCCATAGAAAGATTTGAGTATGAGTGTTCATAAAAGCTATATTCACAACAGCCAAAGACTGGTGATAACTCAAATTCATATCACAAGGAAAACGGATAAATAAGTCATGGTGTTTTTATACAATAGAATATTACTTAGCAATTAAAAGAAATAAACCACTGACACACATGTCAACATGAATGAATTTTGTAGACAGCATATGGAGCAAGAGAAGGCAGATGTTAACAGTGGTCAAACATAGGTTTTGATATTTTCCTGCAGGAAGAATACTGTACTAAGCCCTAGTGTGTAACCGGCTAGAAATGTAACTTGTGAAACTCAAGCCTTTCTAGGCTTTGCCTTTGCATCGATAAAAAGGAGAAGTTTAGATGAAATTATTTTCAGCTTTCTTAAGGTTCTAAAATCCAGAGACATTAGTGGTTTATAGTTTGCAGTAACACAGCTAAGAACTTTGAAATTCACATAAAAGAACATTAATCAAGTATCCCATCCCTTAAAGTGTGTGAATTGTAATCTCTAATAACCTTCCAGTTTTAACACAATGGTTTCTGAAACATTGTGAGGAATTGCTACATACCCTAAAAATGAAGAATGCAGGCCTGAGTGAATAAGATCAAGTTATATCAGATTTACTAATCTATTTCATTACTCATTTCTTATATATCATTTCCTCTTCTCTAATAATGGTCAAGTTTTTCTTATACTTAATTCATCAAATATGTATTGAATGTCTATCTTAGAACTGCATGCAGGTCCATAAAGTTGTTTTATTATTGGTTAGGGAATTGACTATTATGTTTGGGTGTTTTTCTTTCCTTAATGCAATAAAACAAGTTGAAAGGTTTCATTCTCTCTTTAAAAATTAACTTAAAGTAACTTCTGATTAATATGTTTTCTACACTTGCTAAGGTTTTCTTTGCTCCAGTGAGGTCTCTGTTCATAAACAAAATTGGGACTTATGAAAGATGTAGCTCTTCAAGGAAAGAAAAGAGAATAGCAATTATCCTTAACAATTTTAATTATTTCAAGGCCTTAAAAAGTAATATTTAAAGCTCTAATTTAGATACAATTGATGGCTACTTAGGAAAGTACATTTCTTTGATTCCAATAGTATTCCCATGTAGTCTAGTTGGTCTAAAAAATCCTAGATTTTAGTGCTGCTGCCGTTCTTTAAAAAAACTTAGATATACAGTTGAATTTTGTTTTTTTTTCACTGCTAGTTAGGGAACAGCAATTCCAACATTCTGTTTGTCAGACTCTAGAAACTAAACCTCACATAAGGCAAGAAATAGAAATCACCATCCCAAATCTCAAGTTAGTCCAACAGAGAAGTTTATAAATGATTTTAACTCTGATTATTAGGGCTTTGTTTATTAACCTGTCTAGGACCTGTTTAAGGGTTATAGGATGGTCCTCTTTATTCCCAGTGAAGGCAATTGTGAGATAAAATGAGAGGATCAGAGTTCTCCATTCCTGGAGTGGACTAATTTTTCAGAGCTGATCTCCAGATCCTTTACAAAATATTCAAAAGGCTTTTGGTGGGAACCTTTTTGTCTAACAAAAGTACACTCTGTGGCATTTGGGCATCTGCTCTGTAGCTTTGGCTACAGCTAGGGATGACTTACTATACTCATGTGAAATTTCATCCGCACCTGCTGGATGTCCTGTAACAGGTGGCTGTTTCCTACGGATGGAGACCTTATCTTACACTCTGCATTTCCTATAGATCCTACCCAGTGGCTTGTATACCACAGGTAGCTATTAATTACTTGATTAACCGATATTTCCTGCTAACTACTGTGTTCCCTGTAAATATAAACTTTAATTAACCCCTTTCTTTAAGATTTTCTCAAAATAAAGAAAATATTATAAGTACCTTTCTGGGAAGTATTTAAATAAGG
Source organism: Rhinopithecus roxellana (assembly GCF_007565055.1). NCBI lineage: Eukaryota > Metazoa > Chordata > Mammalia > Primates > Cercopithecidae > Rhinopithecus > Rhinopithecus roxellana. The sequence goes on from NC_044553.1 coordinate 100,751,737, forward strand.
ATATAGAACTTTGTATCTGAAATAATTAGTGTTAAGCCCTGCATGGATTGAAGAGAAAGACAGTAAAATGATTGCATGTATGTTTCTAATCCTTCATTCCTTCCCATATTCTTTCCCTTTGCCCCATGACTTGGAGATTCCTTCAGTGAGGGGTGGGGGATATATCCCCATCCCACTGAAGTCGTGGGAACAGTGTTATTATGACAATAACTGACTCATTCAGGCAAGAGCACAGAAAATAAGACCATCTTCCTGAAGTTGATGTTAACAGAAATCCTTCTCAGGTATAGTTCACAGATCAAGCAGATGAAGAGCTTTTTAGTAAGTGATAAAGGCATTTGCACACTGCCATGGTGTTAAGTATTCATTTTCATTAAAGAGCAAGTGGTTACATGACACCTTCTGAGATCTCCTAGTTGTTTAGTACATTCGAAAACATTGAAAAAGCATCTGTGCTCGTGTTTAAGATACATGCATTCTATTGTATCTCCTGATGAAGACAAAAAGCTCCATTGTCCACCTTTGTAGACTACAAAAGCATGTCCCAGGCTTAGAGAAATCCTCATGAGTGATCTGACCATTCCAGTTGCACAGCAGACAGAATCTTCAAAGTAGACACATGTAAGTGCAACAAATAATACCTGAAAGGACTTTCCTATCATTTGGACACTCTAGGATAACATGTGTATCAGAGAGAGAAATAAAGGGTGCACATAGACTGAGTTTTGACAAGAGGATGTACACAATATTTATCACAGTTTAAGGAACAGTCCTGGAGAATGCTGGTGGCAGAGGCAAAAAGGAATATATAACAAATTGAAAAGCAACCATTGACAATCAATAATATGTAGACAAGAAAAAAAGGAAAGTATCTGACTTCCAGGCCTGGATAGAGACAGCCCATGAGCTTTCATTCTCTCAAGACTGAAAGCAAAACAAGTTATCTGTGCAGAAGGAAAACATAAAAAAGGTCAAAATGTGCTCTATGGTCATTTAGAGAATAAGTGAAAAAAGAACAGGATGGAGCACTACAGAGGCAAAGACTTAGAGTACCACAAGGAAGGTACATTGATGGGGAGGGAGGGAAAGACAGAATGTAAGTTGTGTTCTCTGTTTAGGACAGACAGTTGTGTTTATAAACAGTGTTTACAAAGGCAAGGAATATCATAGAGTTCTGCAGGCCAGGAAAAAAGAGCAAAGGTCTTAGTGGACTGAGGTAAGGAGTGATGGAAGAAAGCAGCAAGATGCAAATAGCTATTCAAAGCTAGTAAGAATGCAGAATAAATATGAAAAAGGCAAAAAGCAAAAACACAACACAAAACTTTGTTATTAATAGAAACAATAAAATATTAACAATTGTGGCAAGTTTGATCTTTTTTCCCATAGAAATAAGTTAAGTTCTTGGATCTTTATGGAACATATATGATACTCTCTCCAAGCAATAATTGAATTTGTTTCTTTTTTTTTCCCACTTATCTTTTAAAATGCAATAATTGTCACAGGCAAAAGAATTTGTGTGTCTACACATGCATATCACTTATATGTGAATTACAAAGTACAATAGTAAAATGAATATCCAAAGATACACCACACAGAACTTGACAAGAATTATGTATCTACCAGTATGCTGTTCTCTTTTCCCTTCTCTCTGACTCCTTGTCACAGATGGCCTTTGTCTTAGATTTTCACATTACTTTTCTGTGCAATATGTTCCCAATGAGATTTTTACCAAGTTCTAGGATTTCTCTACCAAGTTGAGTTGGTTACATTCTAAAACTTGTTTTTCTTGTCAAACGTATCAGAGAAGAATAAAATCAAAGAGTTAATTCAATATTTTCACATTTCTTAACCAGCTCCTTTCCTGTGGTCTAACTCCCCTCATCACTCTGCCCCTGGAATGTCAGCATGGTCATTGACTTGGCTCCTCTACTGATCTTAACACAAACTGGGTCTACTCTCCAGGTGGTCTATTTGCTAATGTGGGAACTCTGCAAGTAAGATTTCATCCCTGTATTACACAGGGAGTTAAGATATTTCATAATCAAAGCAAGATAGAGGCTGTTAAATGGGGTATATAATTTTAAAAAGAATGTTCTTTGCTTCCTGCAACATATTTGCAATCATGCATATAAGTACAAATAAATATATGGCTTCTTTGGTTTGTGCCTGCTGCATCCACATGTACCCTTTAAGATTTACAGATACTTGCGTTTAAAGCCATCACTATTTCTAATTTCATGGACTTAAGTTGTTTTTAAATATTAAACGACTAGCAAAACAATACCAGTATAGAGCTGGGAAAGAACTTCCTTAAAAACCTATGTAAAAGAATAAAAGAAAATTTGAAAAGAAAGAGAGAGAGAGAGAGAGAGAGAGAGAGCACACAAGAGAGTCCGCGTTATATTTCATAGCAAATCGTTCTTCTGCTTCTCAATTCAATTGATTCATATAATGCTACCTATTTTGTGCAATGTCAACATTTCCGATTTGTCTGACTCATTCTTCTTAAGCAAAATAAAATTGTTTCTCCTTTCTCCATTTTTTTGTAAAACATTTTATGTTTTTATTTTTCTTAGTGCTTCACATTTGATCAAATGATCCCGTCTATATTTAAAACGGAAATAAAATGTTATATGATATATAAAAGTATATAATAATTATAAAATATTAGTTTTACAATGTTAATACAATGCATTTTTTTTTTTTTTTTTTTTTTTTTGAGACGGAGTCTCGCTCTGTCGCCCAGGCTGGAGTGCAGTGGCCAGATCTCAGCTCACTGCAAGCTCCGCCTCCCGGGTTTACGCCATTCTCCTGCCTCAGCCTCCCGAGTAGCTGGGACTATAGGCGCCCGCCACCTCGCCCGGCTAGTTTTTTGTATTTTTTAGCAGAGACGGGGTTTCACTGTGTTAGCCAGGATGGTTTCGATCTTCTGACCTCGTGATCCGCCCGTCTTGGCCTCCCAAAGTGCTGGGATTACAGGCTTAAGCCACCGCGCCCGGCCGCATTGTTGTTTTTTAAAAAGTGATATTAAATCTCTAAAAGACACAACAGGTATCCCCCATACTTACCTATTAATTATTGCCCATGACACTATGCCAACCTCATCTTCAGCTCAGAACAGATAATGTGCCTAACAAATAACTACAATTAGTGTTTTCCTTAGAAAGGGTCAAATTACATAATGACTATGAAGATGTTTAGAAATGCTAAAATTATGATTATTCTTTTATATGCATAATAGAAATAAAATGCACCAAAATGCACTGCTCTGACTAAATTTTTTTTTGGAAATTCCACAGATAACTATTCTAGTCCACTCTTAAATATTAACTCAGCATGTTTTTCGTCCTGCATCATTAGAACTAATCTCACTGAAAAAAAGATGCTCTCAGTGATAAGGAACTTTTAAATCTTTTAAAAATGTTTTATGGAAACACAGTTGTTGAAACTTTGTTAGTGAAAATGTAGTAAATGTGAAATAGACTGTGAAATATGCAGTGAATAGGGCTAGATACCCCACAGCTATCACAATGTCACAAGCAGAACAACATTTTCTAACAACTTCCAGAACTTAGAATGCCTCACAGTACTGCCTGGTTGAATGTGGCAGAGATTCTGATTCTCATGGCTATATTTTAGCCGATTTTTAAAAATCAGAACTGCTTCCTCAAATGTGTGTTTCAACCACTGTCAAGGTAGTCATTTCTCATCTTGGCCTCTAAGATGCTCTTAATAGACAGCTATGTTCTCTCCTCACCTCCTGAAATTTCCCATGGCTACTACAAATCTCTTATTTCATCAGATTGCAGAATTTGCAAGTCATTGTTATTTTTAAAATGTGTTCAATTACTTTCCTTCTCAATGATGCTCCAGATCATCCAACAGTAAGCTAAAGTATCTTAAACTTTACAAAAGGCAATTACAGAATACGTGAAGTTATACAATCGATTAAATACCAAAAAATTGGCTCTTGATCTTATATTTGAGCTAATATAATTCAGAAGAAAAGTCTTTGTTATTTGTTTTCATGCTTTCAAAGCATTATGAAAATCCATAAATATAATAATTACCATTTAAATAGCTGTTCCATCTCAAAAGCACAAAATCTGTGATGGAGTTTTGCCAGATAATCAGTGAAAACTGACAGAGAATACTGCTACCTTTTTTTGTTTCATTTGTCAGAATGTGTCATCACCTCAGCTTTTCATTCTATATTCAGCATGTAATTGAATGAAATATAGTTTGAAATGAAATCTATTTCCTTTTATGAGAATACTCACCTATTAAACGTTAAATAAAAGTTGAAGAGCATGTAACTTATCTTGAATTCAAATGGCTTGGCTTTCACTATTTAAATATTTAGTGATCAATTTCCACCAGTAACCAAGTTTTTCCATATTTCTAAATATATGGAAATATATCTTTTAAAAAAATTAAATTGAATATTTAAATATGCTTTTGGGAACAATTATAGATTAATTTTAGGAAGTAATTTAAATAATCTCTTATTAGTTCTGCAACCTTGTGTTAAAATACATATAAAATATTAGAAAATCTATTACTTTCTTATGTACTTATACTATTATATTTTAATTAAGTTAATGTAATATTTTCTGATTAGAGTTTTTTTCTTAGTTTAAAAATGTAATTGAAGGAAAATTAATGGATGATTTTTTAAATTCTGTAGAAAAAATGATAAACTTCTCCATTGTGGGTTAATTAAGATTTTACTCTATTAGGAGTCAAAATCTCATCTAGTTTATCAAATGCTTTATGGATTTTCCTTCTGATAACTGTGTGAAATGGATTTGGGAAAAACATAATTAATCGTCCTTAAAATAATTCAGAAAAAAATTCAGAGTAGAGTGGTAGAGCAAAATAAAATTGCAAAACTTTTTTATTTCTGTGCATCCCTTGGAATATTGTGCCCTGAGATAATTTTTACATTTAGTCAAACTACTGCATAGGAAAGCAGTAATTCAAACATGTGAATGCATTATCTTTAATTATGTCTAATTTGTATGTTGCCTATAAACACTGTTGAGATGATCTCAACTGGGATAGAGTTACAGATTTAAAGTAATATCCATAATTTCAAAAAGTTTAGGTTGTGATAGTTCTTGTTACATAGACCATGTTTATCAACTAGCCTTGTTTGGAGAGGATATATATTAGAATTTTCACAAACAATGTAAGAGTCAAGAAATTTTCCTGAATCATTAGCAAAGAACCACCTGTTAAGATACACGGATGTGAAAGACTTTTTTCTTTTCTCATGCGTAAGTGTAAAACTTCTTTGAATTAAAACAATTTTCTTTTCAAGACCTCAGAGTCCCCATTGTTGTCATTTCATAGTATTTTTGCGAGGAGTAAATAGGAAATTTTTTAATGTGTAGAATTCTATCTTTTGTGAATAAGTGACTTAGAGTCATAGCTAGTGTTCAAAGGAAGCTCAGACATCATCATGTCTACTATTTCCCAACATCTCCAATGGGCGGGCATTCATTCTCTGCTTAAATACAAAGAATCAGGGAGTTTAGTACTTCATAAGGCTCTTCATTCAGTTGTGATTTGGGGTCACTGTCATTGTTTCAAAAACTCCTCTCTATAATGAGGCATTATCCACTTATGATTTTTTATTCATTAATCTTTACTTTGACTTCCACATAAGTAAGATTCACCTTCCATGCCCATCTGGAGGATATGTGCTCTGGAAGAAAGAGAAATGGTCCACAAACCAGCACACCTGGGGTCAGCCCAAATTTCATCATGCTCAGCTCTGTGGTATTAGGCATGCAGCAACTGTGTGCCTTAGTTTCTTCATTTATGGACTAAGAATAGTGATGCATGCTTGCTCTCCTTCCCTATGTTATGAAGCTATTGTGAAAACCCAATAAAAATAACAAGTAGAAGCTCTTTCTTAAAATGTCAAGCACGTAGGTTATTATTATTTCCATTAATAATTCAACTATCATGGTTCCCTCTAAGCCTTCCCTTCTTTAGGGGCAAACATTCTAAGTACCCTGAACTATTCACTATATGATATGGATTTAGGTTTCTTCATCATTATAGATTTTCTTTGTTTTGTCACTATTTCTATTAATGTGATTTCAAGAAGGACGACAATATATTACAATAAATGTAAACAAGATTACATTTATTTTCTCATTCAATCCTCAAAACATTTATTATTATTTTAGTAAAAACAAAAAAAAAAAAAACAAAAAAAAACAACCTTGAGGCTTAGAGAGGTGAGATGAGATGCCACAGGTAACATAGTTAGCACATGGTAGGGCTGCTGTTCTAACTCAAGGCTGACATCAGAGCCCTGCACTCTCAGTCCACTGTGCTAACCCGTGCATGTCACAGTCATGGAGTCATCATTTATTCTTGCAGTCAGCATTTGTTTATTAAGTACATCATACTGGATGCTAGGAATAGGAAGGCTAATAGGGCAGAGATTCTGTTTTCAAAGAACTCACATTACAATAGAGAAGTTACATAAAGACACAAATGCTTGACAATAATGCAATATGATAACTGTCATAATAGAAGTGAGAACAACCACACTATTACCCCTTTGGGCACGCTATTTTCACTGACACACCTGAAAATTTTTATTTTATTTTATTTTGTCAACTAGCACATGGCTGACAAAGTTGTGGAAGTGTTCACACAGAAGAAAAAAATGTTCCTTAGAAGGCACATTGTTGAAGGGACTCAATGATCATAAACCAAGGAGAGGGTTAAACGAAGTGGCCTCTAGTGTGCTTCTGAACTTTTGGATTCTATGAGCTTGAGCTGGAGTCAAGTAAACCATCAAGTATTATTTACCTAAACTAATATTCCACAATTCATCTTCAGTTGGTTGTTTATAAGCTAAGCACAAAACTTGACATTTTTCTCTTTCGAAATTCCTTCCTGTCAAATGTGGTTTGCTGTTTTTTTGGAAACTGCTTTTATCATGCAGCATGATGACTCTCGAGTATAACCTGTATCTTCTGTAAATGTTATCTACATGCCCTCTTTGTCCTCATTCATCCAACGGAATCTATTAAGCATTAGCTCTGGGCCAGGTGCCATGCCAAGGCAGGTAGGGAAGAGACTCTCAGATCAGTTAATGAAAAATCACAGAGTTTCATGGTCCAGGCCATGATGGAAAGGTGCACAGAGAAGGTGGTGGCTGATAGAGGCTGGGGAATGCAGATGGAACAAATAAGGGAAGACTTCTTGGCTCAGTCTTGAGATGCATGTAGAAGTCAGGGAAAGAGTGCTCCAGGCAGAGGAGCAGCCTGTACACAGTGAGGAGAGCAGGGAGGAGGATGAAATTTAAGGAATTGTGAATTAGTTCAATAGGGCTATCATATAATATGGGATGTAAGAAAGAAATAGTGAGAATGACGCTGAGTAGGTTTTTGGATGGAGGGCACCCAGCAAACTTCTATGGAGAACTCACTCCAGATTCACATCACTCAGCCCCTTTGTGAATTAGACACGGTCCTCCAGCCAAAGAACTATGCTATTTACTCATGCTTGGTGCTGTTGTGCAGGTCAATAAGGGAGAGGAGAAGGAAAAGATAATGAAGAGAAGTGGAAAAACAAGTTAAAGAAAAATGACTTCCAACTACAAAGTCTAAAAATACAAAACTGCAAGGGAAACATTTCAGGTAGTAGAGGAGAGTGAACTTACCTGTCAAAAATGGAGAATCATCTGGAAGGATGGCAAAGTCTCAATCTTAAACAACACCTAAGTTCTGCCTCCAAGAAGGCTTACACATTTATAATTAGATAAGCAACTACAACTAGGTCCTTTAGGGCAACGAATCCACCCCAAGGTAAGAATAAATTCCAAAAGTGTCTTTTCTATAGGTAATTGTGCTCAACTGACAAGATTATAGGCTAGCCAGTTCTCTGTTAAACCCACTTAATTTTTAAAATAAGGAATGATGGGAAAATCTTTACAAGGAAGCATAACAAAGAAAACTTGGAACAACTTTCAACATGGACTGTTATACTAAATTCTTTAAGTACTACGTATTTCCAAAGATAAATTATCACCGAGACATCTTACCTTGGTTTATTTACATTTTCCAGGCTTTGTGGCAATCAAGTAAAACCAAAATGAATTAGATGATAATTTAACCACTTCAGGAGATTTAGAATGAATCTGGCTTCCACTGGCATATAACCTAAGGGAGTGCCCAAAAGTTTTATTCAAACGAAATATGGAAATTCAAAGAAGGCTTCAGAAATTTATTCCCTTCTTTGCATATTTGATTCTTCCCAAGGGTGTATATCTCCTTCAGAAATTTCCTGCAATTTCACTCTCCTTTTAATAATTGTAGTATACTTGGCATTTACAATGACTTAGTTTTTCTAATGGTATTTTTAAAAATCTTGTATGTGAATATGGTTTTTAATCTCCCTCTCTGAATTTTAAATCTCAAGGAATTGGGCAAACATCCTGGACCAGTGTTAGGTCTTTTTTCTCCTGACTGAACACCTGTTAGAAGAAGGGTATAGACAAAAATACTTAAGCATTGAAATTGAGCCTCTCTTTCTGTAATCAGCTCACAAATAACAGAGCCAGATGTGAACAACCTATCCTTTTCCAAGGAGGCTTTCCGTGAATCTGCAGGGAATACATTCTGTGTACCTCTGCCATGTCAACAGCAGGTCACAGACCCATTGTAACTTTGCCACCTCTTCTCTCCACTGTCCTCTGGTGTTAGTGTCACCACACATTCTTGAACCTGAAGTTTATATTCATTTTAACTGGCTCTTTGTTAAGTAAAGTACACATGTAGTGACTCTGCTTTTCCCTGATTCTTATATTTTGATGACCTCTTACGAACTTAAAAAAAAAAATGTTTCTCCTCAAGCATACTATATCCTGTCTCCATGCATTTCTTTTAGAGGCGTATTCTCCACATTCCATCTTCTTAGGCACATTCTACTGATAGGATCTCCTTTGATGTTTCGACTTGGCATTTGTGTGTGTGTGCGCGTGCACGTGTGTGTGCATGCATAGGAGTCTTTGCCTTGATCCCTGATTATATACTGATAATTGAGATATGTAAGAAAAACTGGTAGAAAACACCACCAACTTGGTTTATTTTACATAATTTGGAGAGGCTTAATTTTCCATTATTCTAATTTTATCTTCTTCCCTGTTAAAGGATATCAAAGACATCTGATCATTTATCTTCTATTTTAAAATGATCAGTACAATTGAACTTCCCTTGGTTTCTCTCTTTCCTGAATTTGCACTTATTTGACTGCCTTTCATCTGAATCCCTAGCCTGCACTTGCCCCTCATTCAATATTCATACATGTTATGTATGAATTGCCACACCCTCTTTTACATTCCTCTTTCACACAGCACAGACCCCCAGAACTTACTATGCTTTCCCATGGGAGTAAGCATCATTCTCATTGACTTTCCTATACTCATGACTACCTGAGGGCAGAGTGGCTAGCACCTGAGTATAATGTAGGATTACTAAATAGATAGATAAATGTTCTTATCCTCAACTGGGCTTGACTTGCATATAGATTCAAATTTACATTAAGTTAATTCAGACAAACACTTAATACTTTCTACCCCAATCATGGTATACTCAGCCTCAGTGAATGTCATCTGGCTTAATTTTCTAAAGCAGAAACTTCTACGTGCAGTTAACAGTCATACTACCATTAATTCAAGAGTTTGACTTCCACAAACTATAAACTGAATTTTCGTGTATATTTACCCATTTTTTTTCATAAGAGACAGGTTATACGTGTTTGATCTGTGACAGGAAAATGAATGGCTAAGTGTTTTACTTAAAATTATATAAAAACAATTATGAGCTGTATATGCACTTTCATCTATATGGCACATGAAGGCAGAAAAGTGTAAAAGGACAGGATCTGGAATTGAACTTCTGTGTTTCAATCCTCACTCCTTCCTTTATTAACTATTATGAACTGAATTGAGTTCCCCCCAAATTCATATTTTAAAGTCCTCACCCCCAATATGACTATATATTGGAGATAAGGCCTTTAAGGAAGTAATTAAGGTTAAATGATGTCATAAGGGTAGGATCCTAATCTGATAGGACTGGTGTCCTCATAAGAAGAGGAAGAGACACTGAGATCTCTCCCTTTCCATACTGACACAGAGGAAAAGCCACAGCAAGATGGTAGCTGTTGGCAAGCCAAGAAGAAAGATTTCATCAGAAACCAACCCTCCTGGCCCCTTTTAGCCTCTAGAGCTGTGAGAAAATACGTTTCTGTTGATTAAGCCACCCACTCTGTGGTATCCTGAATGGCAGCCTGAATAGGCTAATATAGTGACCTTCAGCAGATTGGTTAACATTTCTGAACCTTATTTCTTAACTGTAAAATTAATACTGTACTATGTCATGAATTCTCATTGAAGAGACATTTAGATGACACATTTTTGCACTTAGCAGTTTTTGTGGCACATGGTTAGTACTCAAAAATCAGTAGCTATTAATATTACTTCACTACAAAATTATTCACTGTGACTTGTATTCTTGTGATTGAGAGTCCTTGAGTCACATTTGGGACAATTAAGTCGAGAAAATTCAACCAATAGGAATTCTGCAAAGTTTAGGTCAATTTAAGTATGTGTAAACACAGCTTGATTGCCCTTGCTAACTATGGAAACTCCAAATATGCTGTAGTAATAATTTATGTAATTTATGAGGCACTTTATATGCACATCAATCAATTAAAAAGAAAATTTACCCATAGTTAAGAAGTAATTATTGTTAATTACTAATAAATTAATAAGACCTTACAAAATGAGCGGAAAAGAAGGTAAAAAAGGCAAAAAATGTGAGTCAGGTTTTGCGAAATGGTAAAAACAGGTGACTTTAGAAAAATTCACCTTTCCTCATGTAATTTTCACCAGAATCTCCCTCCTTTAGAGCTACCTCTGGTTCTATGTCACCATTCCTGCTTTTACCTCTACACTGAAATTCCCCTTAAATTGGAGATGGGCTTTTCCTGACAGATAGGTCTTCAAGCCACATATATTAAATAACCCCATGCACTTTAATGTTTTTCTGTCTCCGCTGGTCACCTTGGTATATAATGTTCTCAAAGCTCATCTGGAATATCTTTGTATATTTTTGTGGAAAGGATCATTGTCCATTGAAACTATTTATTCTCAAATTATAAGAACCCTTCCTCCACCTCCTGCGAGTCTTAGCTAATTCCTTCCTCTCTGTGTCTTGTGGTTGGGCCCTTATTCCTCAGCCTGTGCAGTAGAGCATTTCCTCTACTTCCTAGTATCCTCTGTTTCTCCTGTTTAGCACATCATGGCTGGCAAGCTTCATTTCACAGCACTGGTCACTCTATCTCTCTTCTAGGTAGACTGAGGACCACCAAGTGTTTGCCCAGGCTATGCTCAGAAGCTTTGCTGAAATCAGTTCTGAGATCATTCAGCACACTCAAACGTTTATTCTTCAGATCAGGAAATTAATTGTGTTCACTGTAATGTCTGCAGTTAAATCCTATTTTTTCTTTTTCCTTTTTCAAACTTAATATTACTAACACTCCCCTTTAAGCCTTTCTTTATGTTGTTCTGTAAAAAACAACTCATTTTCCCATAGTTGCTTATTATGGTCAGTTTTGCTGCCTCACCAACATCCACCTTTGTGTCTTGTCTCCTAGCCAAGACTATGACACATCTGTCTCTTTTTCTGTTTTATTTTCTCATGTTTGTGATTCTGATCATGTCTATATTTGGTGCCACCCATTTGCTGATGCATCTTTACTCTCTGCTTTAACTTCTCAACTTTTCCCCTTAATTATACAATAATTATAATTATCTCTACATTGGGAACATCTGTTTTGCTCTTTATACCTTTATAAGGCTCCAACTTTTATAAGCTACCCCAGAGGCCTCTGACATCTTGAAAGTAGATGAAAACTCACCCATCCTTCATTATCTCTCATATTTTAAATGTTGCTCATGTCTAAGGGGATATTCCACACTCGGTGTTGTCAGTTAGTATTGTATTAGTATGGCCAGATTCTAAATGTTTACATTTATAGAGAAGTTTTTTTTTATCACTTACCAACCTATCATTTATTTCTATAAATATGCTGGAATTCCCCAATCAGCATTAGCGATCTTATTAAATGCAAAGATGTTGCCATATTCTTAAACAAGTTTCCCTTTTTATATTTCCTTTGGGAAGCATAAAGTCTTATAAGTTTTATTTTCCCCAATCTACTTTTTATCCTCAACCCTGTATTTTCTGAAAAAGAGAGCATATCTTTTAACCATACCATGGAGAGTAAAGCAAAAAATAAATATTTTCATGTTTCAACCTTTGAGAAAGTTTTTTGTTTTATTAAATTTTAGACAAAACCCTATTCCCTCCATTCTTATGTTTCTATGAAAGGATTTTCAATGCACACATCAAGAGAAGATCATATTGGAAAAACACCCATGGATACTTATTTCATGCAGTCTCACCCTGGGAAAAGGAGCAATCCATCTGATTGATGAGACAAGGAATGAGGGAAAGTTTAGCATCCAATGGCCCTGGTAACAGGGCTGTCACAACACTGAAAGCAGGGGCCTCAGCTTGTTCCTCTCATGCCTGTTAAAGTAAATGAAAATGTAGACCAGGCTTGATGAATCACTGAGCAGACAAAGTTAGTTAAGCTTTATACATGACTTTAACCTTGCTTGATTTCCGAACATAAGTGAAACTTAACTTGAGCTAGTTCTTGTAAATGTCTGTCTTGAAGAACAACAGAACTTAGTCTCAGCCAATCAAAAATAGCCAACTAACTTAGAATGATACAGCTAGAGACTTTCCAGTGGGATAGACCAAATAAGCCAACTGTGTATCGGTAACCCATCAACTATTTCCTTTGCTTTACTCTCCTATTCATCTATATGTTTCCTTTATGGAGCTCCAAACTACTTCTGGTTTGGAGCTGCCAGATGCCTGAATTGCTGTTTGTGCAAATAAACTCCTAAAAAAATGTTATTATGTCTCAGTTTACCTTTTAAACATCTCCTTGGACTTGTTGCTTTCAAATCATATGTTACTGCTGCTTTTTTACCTTTTCCCTCCTGGTGAAAAAAAGAGGACAGATTTTCCCCAGTGTGGTGGGAGGTGTGTCATTCTCTAGCTTGTCTGATGGGATTGGGTATCGAAGTGTGGGAGATGTGATTCCCAGAGCCTAGGTTTAGTGAGGGTCAAGGGAGACCCCCTGTGTTCTCTGGACATACTAACAAAGTTGTCTTGGAGTAAAGCATATGGATCAACCAGTTATCTTCGTTGTTTGTGAACATATGCTATTAGTCAGAATTCTGAAGTGGAAGAGGAGCATCTGGTAGTACTTTGGCACAAAACCTCAAGTGAGCTTTCTTTCTTTGGCCTTTGTTTATGTGTGCGTGTGTGTGTGTATGTGTGTGTTTCATATGTTTTCTAATTCTAAATTTTGAAATAATTTTAGACTTACAGAAAAGTTGCAGAGACAGTACAAAGACTTTCCATGTATCATTTCTCCAATTTCTCTTAATGTTAACATCTTGCCATACAATGATTTATTCAAAAAACCTAGAAGCTAACATTGGTACAATTCTATTAACTAAACTATCAACTTAGTTCCCTTGGGTCCTTATTCTGTGCCAATAATCAATCCGGGATCCTACATTGTATTTAGTTGTCATTTCTCCCTAGCTGCTTTTGATCTGTGACAGTTTCTCTGTCTTTCCTTGTCTTTCATGACCTTGACACTTTTGAAAATTACTGTTCAGGGGTTTTGTAAAATGTCCTGCATTTTGGATTTGCCTTATGTTTGCTCTTATCTTATAAAATGAAGTGATGTTAACCTTGATCACTTATTTAAGATGGTGTCTGCCAGGCTTCTCCATGAAAAGTTACTGCTTTCCCTTTTGTAATTAATAAATATTTTCAGTAAGGTAATTGGAAGCTATCTTGTTGCTCCATAAACTTTCTCTAATTTTAGCATTTATTGGTTGATCATGTCTGTAGTGATTATTACTCTGGTGTTCTAGTGGTATTTTCTATTTCCTTCATTTCTTCTGCACTTATTAATTGGAATTCCTCTGTAAGAAATGGTTAAACGGTTGTTCTTTTCCCCAATAATTAATTTATTTATTTACTCATATTAATATAAAATCATGGATATTTATTTCATTCCTTGGGTTATAATCCAATTCTATCACCATTGATCCATGAGGAGCTATTTCAGTTGACTCCTGTGTCCTTTTAATGTGCTATCATCTTTTTTAAAAAGCTGCTTTAAATTTGGAATAATTTTAGATTTACAGAAACAATGTAGAGATAATACAGCAAGTCCCCTAATAGACACCCTTTGCTCCTTTTCCCTATTGTTAGCATCTTACATTACCACGGTACAGTCATCAAAACTAAGAAATCAACTTTGGCACAGTACTATTAACTAACTCCATACTTTTGGATTTCACGAGTTTCTCCACCAGTATCTTTTCTCTGTTTCAGGATCCGGTCTAGTGTATCACATTACTTTTAGTTTTCATGCCCCTCCAGTCTCCTCTGGTCTGTGACCATTTCTTAGTCTTTCTGTGTTTTTCATGACCTTAACAGTCTTGAGGAGTATTGGCTAGGTATCTTGTAGAATTTCCCCAACTCTGTATGTTTTTCTCATAATTAGAATTAGGTTATGAGTTCTTGGAAAGAATTCCATGGAGCCAAAGTGCCCATCTCACCACATTATATCAAGGGGTACATGATATCCATGTGAAGTCACTGGTGATGTTAACCTTCATAACTTGGTTAGGATAGTGTTTGCCAGATTTGTCTTACTCTATTCTATGGAAGCAAGTCACTAAGTACAGCTCACTCTTGCAGAAGAAGGGCAAGGAATAATGATCCTCCTCCTGGAATGGAGAGTATCTACATAATTATTTAGTATTCTTTCATCATAAAAATTTGTCTCTTCTACCCCATCAGCCTTTGTTTTTTTCCCCTAAGAAAACATCCACTTTCTCTTCTCTGAGAGTTCCTTAGGCCACATCTCCATTTTTTTTGTGTTCTTATTTGTGTTGTTTTCTTCCTGATGACGGTACTTACTCCATGTATGTTTTTAATTAGTGCTTTAAAGCTTCCCTGGACTCAATTTCCTTCCCTTTTGACTCATCTCTTCCACTATTCTCAAGCCTCAGTCAAATGCCTAAGCTGTGCCACATTAGGAGGCTGTCTCTGTCTCCATTCACTGTGGTTAATCATTCTTTACCACCATAAATTCTGTATATACTTGCCTTCACTTGATCCTAATCAGAGAATTTTAGTCCCAGACAGACTTACTGTCTTCTGACCAAGCTCACCTAGCATCATCATGCTGCTTTTTCTGTTTCCCATTGCTACAGCTGTTGTTTATCGCTAACTCCTCTATT
The DNA here is from genome assembly GCF_007565055.1 of Rhinopithecus roxellana. Taxonomy (NCBI): domain Eukaryota; kingdom Metazoa; phylum Chordata; class Mammalia; order Primates; family Cercopithecidae; genus Rhinopithecus; species Rhinopithecus roxellana. The sequence goes on from NC_044553.1 coordinate 100,767,173, forward strand.
TTTCCTTCCCTTTACCACCCACTCTACCATCTGGAAATCAGTGTATTTATTCTCTCCTTCTTCCTCTTTTCTCAGTGCCCCAAGGGGGCTCCGTGAATTCATGTGAGCAGACATTCAATTGCTGTTCTATTGCTTGACATCCCCTTTCCTCATGGTGACCTGGCCCCTGTGCACGTTTGCCTCACTCTCTCTTAATTTACTTTTTCAAGTTTCAGAAACACCACTTTACAAAAAAACACAAGAAACAGCTTATACACAGTTTACTTTATGTGACAGTTATGTTCTTGTCTTCCATACTGCAAAGCACATTAACAATCATTATATAGTCTTCCTAGTAAACGTTCCTCTCATTTATTGAGCACCCAGACTGTGCCAAGTGCTGTGCTATCTACATAATATTCATAGACTTACTGAATCCTCACAACATGATGTGTTATTATATCCATTTTATAAATGGAAAACAGGCTCAGAAGGTTAGCTAACTTTCAAGTTAGTAAATTTAAAAATTCCAAAGTCATTTTCTCTTAACTTCCCCTGTAATTCTGAATTCTTTTATTGTCATTTAGATGAATCTTTAGCTATCTCTCTAGCATCTCTTTGGCTTTCTGGATAGCACTTGAAGTCTTGATCACGTTTGAATGAAAGCAGCCTGGTTTGTGGGTAAATTTATTATCCTCTTGCTATAAATTTTGAAGCATCCAGCAAAACCATGACTTTCAACAATAATGAGTGGTTTACTATATACTTCATATGGCTTGTTTTATTTAATATCCTAATAACCCTTTGCAGTAGATACTATTATACCCATTAAACATATAAGAAATTCAATTTTAAAGCATTTTAGTAACCTGCTCAATCTAATTACACAAACGATTTGGTTGGTGCAAAAGTAATCATGGCTTTTACTGTTACTTTCAATGGCAAAAACCACAATTACTTTTGCACCAATCTAATAGTTAGTGGCCAAGCTAACTGAATTTAAACTTAGGTTTTCTAAATCAGAGACCATACTCTTAACTAACTCACTGTGCATCACAATGTTTTTAGGGATTAAACTTAGCTATGCTCATATTGCTTCTCCTCAGTTACCTATGCATACATTACCTGTCTACTTTACCTTTCATCTTTAGCCTTAACTAAAAATTATCATGTGGGAATTGAAATTTAGAGTGGATCTCTGAGGTTTAATGAAGCATTTAATTTAGAAAGTATCATTTAACATTTTCTCAGATTATGATATCATACTCCTCCAAGCCAGTGAAGAGAGTTCATCATAATGGAACATGAGTATAAACAGGTGTTAATAACAAAGAAAGGAAATCTTAGCATCCTGCTTTGATTCACATATTCTCAGTAATAGAAAGAAGATAGTCACGTTAACCACTACATACTCATTTCTAAGTGACATATTCTTAGAAATTGCCAAATATCAGTAATTTGTAGTATGCCTTCTCTTAACAAGTACTTTGAAATTTTATTACTACCATTTTAAGGGAAGGCTCAAATAACATCATTTGTATGGAAGATCACTGCATTCAACATCAGACAGAAGACTTGAGCTATGGATTAAGAGTTGAAAATCTTCAAGATTCCAAAGATAAACATTATTAGGGAATTGAGTACTGGGATTTAATCTGTTTTAACTGGTGAATATTTTCTAAGTGGAGCAGAAACTTGACAATTATTTAGCAATTTCAGTTATATGGAAAACCATCTATAGCAAAAAGAAATCCAAAAAGCACAGTGAATTAGATAATTTGAAGAAATAACAAACTGAGGAAGATGAGTTGAGCATCTTTTCCAACAGTTTGCTCTTGAATTGCTACATTTATGGCATCTACTGGAAAAAAGGATGATAGCAAAATGACTGAAATGTAACAGAGTGCAGTTAATACATTGCTCTTCAAAAGCCTTCTGAATGACTACTCTGGCATCAGAAACATAACAGCCTCAGACTTTCCACTCTCCGCTTTCAGCACACCCACTACAACAAAATATACAGGTTTCTTTATCTTAGGCTCTACGTACTGTTCCCTTCAGGTCCCTTGGTTATAGGGTATTGCTGTTCAAATCAATATTATTCTGAATAATAGATCAAAATGATCATTTCTGAAAATAGATAATGCAGCATTTTCCCCTTAGACTGTCCTTTCTCCTGACCCCATTACCATTAATGACCTCCTCACTATGAACAGCAGCCAAGTATCTCCTAGTAACTAAAAGATGTAAAGGGTTTAATGTTATTTTTGAATAGTGGTTACATGCACATGGTGTAACATTCAAAGAGCACCAAACATTATACATTCAGAGGAACTCTCCTCCTCTTCTTGGCTTCTGTGCCCCATTTCCCTCCTTAGAGGCAATCTCTGCTGTCAGTTTCTTGGGTGTGCTTCCAGAGGTACTCTGCTGGTTTTCATGAGTGGCAACATTGCAAACACAACTGCTGTGCAGCACCTTTTTTTTGTTGTTAAAAAAAAGAACATATTTATTGAGATATAATTTGCAAACTATACAATTTACTCATTTTTAAGTGAATATCCAATGATCATATAAGTTTACAGAGTCATGTGACCTTTTCCAAAGTCCAATTTTAAAACATTTATATTATTCCAAAAAGATCCCTGGTGACCATTTGCAATCATTCCCTGTTCTCACTCCAGCCCCAGGAAACCACTAATGTATTTTCCATCTTTATAGATTGGCTTTCTGTGGTCTTTTGTAACTGGCTTCTTTCACTTAGCCTAATGTTTTTAAGAATCACCAGTGTTGTAGCATATACTGCTACTTCATTTCTTCTTATTGCTGAGTACTGTGAATGTCAGAGGACTGCATAATATGGAAGTTGGCAAATTTCCTCTTTTTGACTTATTCATGGGATGTTAGCAATCCATGTTTGTGACAGTTTCCCACCATTGGAGCTTTATTCTCTAATAACTTCTCAAAGTATTTCTTCCTAACGCAAATAATGGTTTCCCTAAGAAGTATTTTGATGAATAGTCTCTTTAGTCCCCTTCTTGATATATTAGTATGAGAGAGCTCTTAGGAAGCACATGAGAGGGGAAGGACTGAATAAAGAAGTTTAGAGAAAGTCAAATGTAATTGTAGCCCACACAGAGGTGTGCATTCTAACATTGCTTTCTAACAGACATTCTAACATGCCTAGATATATACCATTTAGTCCTACCAGACCTCCATTCATTCAGATACAAGAACACTTGATAATTGAGCAAGTTAATGTTTATGTGATAAAATATTGATTAGAAAGAGCAAGTGTCTTTAAAGATGAACATCTCTGGGCTCAAATCCCTGCTTCAGCATGTCCTAATTGAGTAAATCTCTGCAAAGTTGCAATGAGAAGTAACACACATGCCATTGTAAGGATCAAAAGATGAAATATACAAAACACCTAGAACAGTGTTTGGCACCAAGTAGGTACTCAGTAAGTAGTCATTGTTATTTTCACAACTCTAGAAAGAAGGAATAACTGTCTTTGTCTGCTGGCAACGTTTCATCTTTTTCCACCAGTAATGAATAGATATATTCCAAGATAATCATTAAATAAATTAAATTCTCAGTCTTCATACATCAAATGAATGTAGGAATTTTATTCTGTCAATGTAATAAAATAATTAAGTCATTGTTTTTAAAGGCTTTAACAGTTCCAACATAAGAGCAAAGAAGCCATTCTCAGCATCAATCATCATCAAAAAGTGGAAGATAATTAATTCAGAGGTTGTGGTTTAATAGAATCTATTGTAAAATAACATCCAACAATGGAATTAAAGTTGTTTTTATATAACACTGTATTCTTTGACATTCACAACTGACCCTTGAGATAAGTAGACTTCCTGTGATTATCCCTAGCATGGGTGAGGAAACGAGGCTCACACACGTGAACAACCCTGAATCCTGGACTTTTCCCCCTACGTTGTAAAAATTTCATTAAATAAAATAATGAATGTAAAAAACCTTCATAAGCCATAAAGTGTTGTGAAAATATAAGTAGCTATTGTGATTGTTCTTATCTTGGAGTAGATAATCTAATACATTCTAGAACTCAAAATTTATCTTTTATAGTTAAAACCAAAGCATTTAATTCTACTACCAAAAGCTCCAGAGGGTTGAACTCTTCTTAGATGACCTTAATCTTGGTTCTTACTCTAAACTAAGGATCTGCATTTCCTCTAGGTCTGTGAAATTAGGTGAGGGTTAGAAGAGACACAATCTTCAAGACCTTTTAAATATCTTGAGGCAGCAGGTTACGTAGGACTAGGTCTCTGATAGGAATCAGCTAAAAGCTTTGCAAACAGAAAACACATATAACACATTATAAACTTTGGTTGCAAATACAGAATTAGATACTGGAATCATGTGAATCATAGGGTGTCTTCACATAATGCCTCTATTCAGAAGGGCATTTAAGGACCTTACAATTTTATGATGCCACTCCCCTATTGTATTTCTTTCAGCTATGCGTTAGACATATCTTCCTACACATTCATAGCCCTTCTACTATTCAGACTGACCCAGTGTCTCTATCTCCCAGGTTACTGTCACCAGTTACTATTCAGCATGAAAGGATTTGAGTGCAATTTGCATGTCTCTTTCACATTGTTGTTTTAGTAAACTATTGTGATTCTAGTCTTTCTATAGAATTCCTGGAAATTATACAATGTCTGTTTCCCCTTTAGCTAAAAGTGTACTCATTTCATTTATGGAAAAAATCTAGATTATTTTTGTGGGGGATTAACCAGCTTTATATTTCACAAGGTAAAATACAATCTCAGGGGAATACATTAATGTATAGATATTTAATAAAAATCTCTGGTATCTTCCCATCAATAGGCATTCTGAATAATTCTCAATATATTTTTATAGATAAAATTGAAGTATTCAACTTCAAAAAACTTATGAAACCAACCAAAAGACATAAAATCTCAACATTGATAGATGTCTATCAAATTAGTCTTAGCTTCAAAAATGCAAAAGGAGCTACCACTGTGGTTTTAAGAGTACTTTTTTACCCCTTTTCCATCATGTTATAGAGGGTGGATGATGAAAGTTTTCCTGACTTGCTGACTGAACTAATTTGCTATCTTCTGACTAAACTTTTCCCACCCTCACACCCATTGCAATGTCCAAGAGCAAACAGGGACTGTTGCTTCCTGCTTTTTCTCTTCTTGTGTCTGAGACACAGAGTGTAAGTGGAGTAATGCAAGTCATCAGAGTAAAAGAGAGCCAAGTGTCATCATATATAAGTTTAGAATCTACCTGTAATGTTCAATGGGAACAAAGTTTTCCAACTTTTACAGAAAGGAGATTTTATTTATTTTTAAATTTAATTTAATTTTATTTTAAGTTCCAGGATACACAGGATGTGCAAGTTTGTTACATAGGTAAATGTGTGCCATGGTGGTTTGCTGTACCTATCAACCCATCACCTAGATATTAAACCCCATATGCATTAGCTATTTATCCTGATGCCCTCCCTCCCCCTGCTCTCTGGCAGGCCCAGTGTGTATTGTTCCCCTCCCTGTGTCCATGTGTTCTCATTGCTCAGCTTCCACTTATAAGTGAAGACATGCAGTGTTTGGTTTTCTGTTCCTGTGTTAGTTTGCTGAGGATAGTGACTTATAGCTCCATCCATGTCCCTGCAAAGGACATGATCTCATTCCTTTGTATGGCTGCATAGTATGCCATGGTGTATATGTGCCACATTTTCTTTATCCAGTCTATCATTGATGGGCATTTCGGTTGATTCCATGTCATTGCTACTGTGAATAGTGCTACAATGAACATATGTGTGCATGTGTAAATTATTATAATAGAATAATTTACATTCCTTTGAGTATATACCCAGTAATGGGATTACTGGGTCAAATGGTATTTTTAGTTCTAGATCTTTGAGGAATCACCACACTGTCTTACACATGGTTTAACTAATTTATATTCCCACCAACAGTGTAAAAGCGTTCCTGTTTCTCCACAGCTTCACCAGCATCTGTTGTTTCTTGACTTTTTAATAATTGCCATTCTGACTGGCATGAGATGGTATCTCATTGTGATTTTGATTTGCATTTCTCTAATGATCAGTGATGTTAAGCTTTTTTTCGTATGTTTGTTGGCTGCATAAATGTCTTCTTTTAAGAAGTGTCTGTTCATGTCCTTTGACCACTTTTTAATGGGGTTGTTTGTTTTTCTTTTTATAAATTTGTTTAAGTAGCTTGTAGATTCTGGATATTAGCCCTTTGTCAGATGGATACATTGCAAAAATTTCCCCCCATTCTGTGGTTGTCCATTCACTCTGATGATAGTTTCTCTTGCTGTGCAGAAGCTCTTTAGTTTAATTAGATCCCTATTTTCAATTTTGCTTTTGTTGCAATTGCTTTTGATGTTTTTTTCATGAAATCTTTACCCATGCCTATGTCCTGAATGGTATTGCCTAGATTTTCTTCTAGGGTTTTTATAGTTTTGCGTTTTACATTTAAGTCTTAAGTTCATCTTTATTTATTTATTTATTTATTTATTTATTTATTTATTATATTTTAAGTTCTAGGGTACATGTGCATAACGTGCAGGTTTGTTACATATGTAAACTTATGCCATGTTGGTGTGCTGCACCCATCAACTCATCAGCACCCATCAATTCATCATTTATATCATGTATAACTCCCCAATGCACTCCCTCCATCCTCCCCCCCCCCCATAATAGGCCCCAGTGTGTGATGTTCCCCTTCCCGAGTCCAAGTGATCTCATTGTTCAGTTCCCACCTATGAGTGAGAACATGTGGTGTTTGGTTTTCTCTTCTTGTGATAGTTTGCTAAGAATGATGGTTTCCAGCTACATCCATGTCCCTACAAAGGACGCAAACTCATCCTTTTTTATGGCTGCATAGTATTCCATGGTGTATATGTGCCACATTTTCTTAATCCAGTCTGTCACAGATGGACATTTGGGTTGATTCCAAGTCTTTGCTATTGTGAATAGTGCCGCAATAAACATACGTGTGCATGTGTCTTTGTAGTAGAATAATTTATAATCCTTTGGGTATATACCCAGTAGTGGGATGGCTGGGTCATATGGTACATCTAGTTCTAGATCCTTGAGGAATTGCCATACTGTTTTCCATAATGGTTGAACTAGTTTACAATCCCACCAACAGTGTAAAAGTGTTCCTATTTCTCCACATCCTCTCCAACACCTGTTGTTTCCTGACTTCTTAATGATTGCCATTCTAACTGGTGTGAGATGGTATCTCATTGTGGTTTTGATTTGCATTTCTCTGATGGCGAGTGATGATGAGCATTTTTTCATGTGTCTGTTGGCTGTATGAATGTCTTCTTTTGAGAAATGTCTGTTCATATCCTTTCCCCACTTTTTGATGGGGTTGTTTGTTTTTTTCTCGTATATTTGTTTGAGTTCTTTGTAGATTCTGGATATTAGCCCTTTGTCAGATGAGTAGGTTGCAAAAATTTTCTCCCATTCTGTAGGTTGCCTGTTCACTCTGATGGTAGTTTCTTTTGCTGTGCAAAAGCTCTTTAGTTTAATTAGATCCCATTTGTCAATTTTGGCTTTTGCTGCTGTTGCTTTTGGTGTCTTAGACATGAAGTCCTTGCCGATGCCTATGTCCTGAATGGTACTACCTAGATTTTCTTCTAGGGTTTTTATGGTATTAGGTCTAACATTTAAGTGTCTAATCCATCTTGAATTAATCTTCGTATAAGGAGTAAGGAAAGGATCCAGTTTCAGCTTTCTACTTATGGCTAGCCAGTTGTCCCAGCACCATTTATTAAATAGGGAATCCTTTCCCCATTTCTTGTTTCTCTCAGGTTTGTCAAAGATCAGATGGCTGTAGATGTGCAGTATTATTTCTGAGGACTCTGTTCTGTTCCATTGGTCTATATCTCTGTTTTGGTACCAGTACCATGCTGTTTTGGTTACTGTAGCCTTGTAGTATAGTTTGAAGTCAGGTAGCGTGACGTCTCCAGCTTTGTCCTTTTGACTTAGGATTGTCTTGGCAATGCGGGCTCTTTTTTGGTTCCATATGAACTTTAAAGCAGTTTTTTCCAATTCTGTGAAGAAACTCATTGGTAGCTTGATGGGGATGGCATTGAATCTATAAATAACCTTGGGCAGTATGGCCATTTTCACGATATTGATTCTTCCTATCCATGAGCATGGTATGTTCTTCCATTTGTTTGTGTCCTCTTTTATTTCACTGAGCAGTGGTTTGTAGTTCTCCTTGAAGAGGTCCTTTACATCCCTTGTAAGCTGGATTCCTAGGTATTTTATTCTCTTTGAAGCAATTGTGAATGGAAGTTCATTCCTGATTTGGCTCTCTGCTTCTCTGTTACTGGTGTATAAGAATGCTTGTGATTTCTGCACATTAATTTTGTATCCTGAGACTTTGCTGAAGTTGCTTATCAGCTTTAGGAGATTTTGGGCTGAGACGATGGGGTTTTCTAAATATACAATCATGTCATCTGCAAACAGGGACAATTTGACTTCTTCTTTTCCTAACTGGATACCCTTGATTTCTTTCTCTTGCCTGATTGCCCTAGCCAGAACTTCCAAGACTATGTTGAATAGGAGTGGTGAGAGAGGGCATCCCTGTCTTGTGCCAGTTTTCAAAGGGAATTTTTCCAGTTTTTGCCCATTCAGTATGATATTAGCTGTGGGTTTGTCATAAATAGCTCTTATTATTTTGAGGTACGTTCCATCAATACCGAATTTATTGAGCGTTTTTAGCATGAAGGGCTGTTGAATTTTGTCAAAAGCCTTTTCTGCATCTATTGAGACAGTCATGTGGTTCTTGTCTTTGGTTCTGTTTATATGCTGGATTACGTTTATTGATTTGCGAATGTTGAACCAGACTTGCATCCCAGGGATGAAGCCCACTTGATCATGGTGGATAAGCTTTTTGATGTGCTGCTGAATCCGGTTTGCCAGTATTTTATTGAGATTTTTTGCATCGATGTTCATCAGGGATATTGGTCTAAAATTCTCTTTTTTTGTTGTGTCTCTGCCAGGCTTTGGTATCAGGATGATGTTGGCTTCATAAAATGAGTTAGGGAGGATTCCCTCTTTTTCTATTGATTGGAATAGTTTCAGAAGGAATGGTACCAGCTCCTCCTTGTACCTCTGGTAGAATTCAGCTGTGAATCCATCTGGTCCTGGACTTTTTTTGGTGGGTAGGCTATTAATTATTGCCTCAATTTCAGAGCCTGCTATTGGTCTATTCAGGGATTCAACTTCTTCCTGGTTCAGCCTTGGGAGAGTGTAAGTGTCCAGGAAATTATCCATTTCTTCTAGATTTTCTAGTTGATTTGCGTAGAGGCGTTTATAGTATTCTCTGATGGTAGTTTGTATTTCTGTGGGGTTGGTGGTGATATCCCCTTTATCATTTTTTATTGCATCTATTTGATTCCTCTCTCTTTTCTTCTTTATTAGCCTTGCTAGCGGTCTGTCAATTTTGTTGATCTTTTCAAAAAACCAACTCCTGGATTCATTGATTTTTTGGAGGGTTTTTTGTGTCTCTATCTCCTTCAGTTCGGCTCTGATCTTAGTTATTTCTTGCCTTCTGCTAGCTTTTGAATGTGTTTGCTCTTGCCTCTCTAGTTCTTTTAATTGTGATGTTAGAGTGTCAATTTTAGATCTTTCCAGCTTTCTCTTGTGGGCATTTAGTGCTATAAATTTCCCTCTACACACTGCTTTAAATGTGTCCCAGAGATTCTGGTATGTTGTATCTTTGTTCTCATTGGTTTCAAAGAACATCTTTATTTCCGCTTTCATTTCATTATGTACCCAGTAGTCATTCAGGAGCAGGTTGTTCAGTTTCCATGTAGTTGAGCGGTTTTGATTGAGTTTCTTAGTCCTGAGTTCTAGTTTGATTGCACTGTGGTCTGAGAGACAGTTTGTTATAATTTCTGTTGTTTTACATTTGCTGAGGAGTGCTTTACTTCCAATTATGTGGTCAATTTTGGAATAAGTGCGATGTGGTGCTGAGAAGAATGTATATTCTGTTGATTTGGGGTGGAGAGTTCTATAGATGTCTATTAGGTCCGCTTGGTGCAGAGATGAGTTCAATTCCTGGATATCCTTGTTAACTTTCTGTCTCGTTGATCTGTCTAATGTTGACAGTGGAGTGTTGAAGTCTCCCATTATTATTGTATGGGAGTCTAAGTCTCTTTGTAAGTCTCTAAGGACTTGCTTTATGAATCTGGGTGCTCCTGTATTGGGTGCATATATATTTAGGAGAGTTAGCTCTTCCTGTTGAGTTGATCCCTTTACCATTATGTAATGGCCTTCTTTGTCTCTTTTGATCTTTGATGGTTTAAAGTCTGTTTTATCAGAGACAAGGATTGCAACCCCTGCTTTTTTTCGTTCTCCATTTGCTTGGTAGATCTTCCTCCATCCCTTTATTTTGAGCCTATGTATGTCTCTGCATGTGAGATGGGTCTCCTGAATACAGCAGACTGATGGGTCTTGCCTCTTTATCCAGTTTGCCAGTCTGTGTCTTTTAATTGGAGCATTTAGTCCATTAACATTTAAGGTTAATATTGTTATGTGTGAACTTGATCCTGCCATTATGATATTAACTGGTTATTTTGCTCGTTAGTTGATGCAGTTTCTTCCTAGCCTCGATGGTCTTTACATTTTGGCATGTTTTTGCCATGGCTGGTACCGATTGTTCCTTTCCATGTTTAGGGCTTCCTTCAGGGTCTCTTGTAAGGCAGGCCTGGTGGTGACAAAATCTCTAAGCATTTGCTTATCTGTAAAGGATTTTATTTCTCCTTCACTTATGAAACTTAGTTTGGCTGGATATGAAATTCTGGGTTGAAAATTCTTTTCTTTAAGAACGTTGAATATTGGCCCCCACTCTCTTCTGGCTTGTAGAGTTTCTGCCGAGAGATCTGCTGTTAGTCTGATGGGCTTCCCTTTGTGGGTAACCCGACCTTTCTCTCTGGCTGCCCTTAAGATTTTTTCCTTCATTTCAACTTTGGTGAATCTGGCAATTATGTGTCTTGGAGTTGCTCTTCTGGAGGAGTATCTTTGTGGCGTTCTCTGTATTTCCTGAATTTGAATGTTGGCCTGCCCTACTAGGTTGGGGAAGTTCTCCTGGATGATATCCTGAAGAGTGTTTTCCAACTTGGTTCCATTTTCCCCCTCACTTTCAGGCACCCCAATCAGACGTAGATTTGGTCTTTTTACATAATCCCATACTTCTTGCAGGCTTTGTTCATTTCTTTTTCTTCTTTTTTCTTTTGGTTTCTCTTCTCGCTTCATTTCATTCATTTGATCTTTAATCGCTGATACTCTTTCTTCCAGTTGATCGAGTCGGTTACTGAAGCTTGTGCATTTGTCACGTATTTCTCGTGTCATGGTTTTCATCTCTGTCATTTCGTTTATGATCTTCTCTGCATTAATTAGTCTAGCTGTCAATTCTTCCACTCTTTTTTCAAGATTTTTAGTTTCTTTGCGCTGGGTACGTAATTCCTCCTTTAGCTCTGATAAGTTTGATGGACTGAAGCCTTCTTCTCTCCTCTCGTCAAAGTCATTCTCTGACCAGCTTTGATCCGTTGCTGGCGATGGGCTGCACTCCTTTGCAGGGGGAGATGCGCTCTTATTTTTTGAATTTCCAGCTTTTCTGCCCTGCTTCTTCCCCATCTTTGTGGTTTTATCTGTCTCTGGTCTTTGATGATGGTGACGCACTGATGGGGTTTTGGTATAGGTGTCCTTCCTGTTTGATAGTTTTCCTTCTGACAGTCAGAAGGACTGTCTGTTGGTCTGTTGGAGATTGCTTGAGGTCCACTGCAGACCCTGTTTGCCTGGGTATCAGCAGCAGAGGTTGCCGAAGATAGATTATTGCTGAACAGCGAGTGTACCTGTCTGATTCTTCCTTTGGAAGTTTCCTCTCAGGGGTGTACTCCACCCTGTGAGCTGTGGGGTGTCAGACTGCCCCTAGTGGGGGATTTCTCCCAGCTAGGCTACTCAGGGGTCAGGGACCCACCTGAGCAGGCAGTCTGTCCGTTCTCAGATCTCAACCTCAGAGTTGGGAGATCCACAGCTCTCCCCAAAGCTGTCAGACAGAGTCGTTCACGTCTGCACCGGCCCCCGCTGTTTCCCCTGTTGGTCTTCAGCTGTGCGCTGTCCCCAGAGGTGGAGTCTACACAGACCGGCAGGCTTCCTTGAGCTGCTGTGAGCTCCACCCAATTCGAGCTTCCCAGCGGCTTTGTTTACCTACTTAAGCCTCAGCAATGGCGGGCGCCCCTCCCCCAGCCTCGCTGCTGCCTTGCGGATAGATCGCGGCAGACTGCTGTGTTAGCAGTGAGGGAGGCTCCGTGGGCGTGGGACGTGGTGTGGCGTATATTCTCCTGGTGTGCCTCTTCGCTTAAAGCGCCGTATTGGGGTGGGAGTTACCTGGTTTTCCAGGTGTTGTGTGTCTTAGTTCCCCTGGCTAGGAAAACGGATTCCCTTCCCCCTTGCACTTCCAGGTGAGGCGATGCCTCGCCCTGCTTCAGCTCTCGCTGGTCAGGCTGCAGCAGCTGACCAGCACCGATTGTCCAGCACTCCCCAGTGAGATGACCCCAGTACCTCAGTTGCAAATGCAGAAATCACCGGTCTTCTGTGTCGCTCGCGCTGGGAGTTGGAGACTGGAGCTGTTCCTATTCGGCTATCTTGCTCCGCCCTCTAAGTTCATCTTGAGTTAATGTTTGTAAAAGATGTAAGGAAGGGATCCAGTTTCAATATTCTGCTTATGGCTAGCCAGTTTTCCCAGCACCACTTATTAAACAGAGACTCCTTTCCCCACTGCTTGTTTTTGTCAGGTTTGTTGAAGATCAGATGGTTGTAGATGTGTGGTCTTATTTCCGAGATCTCTGTTCTGTTCCATGGCTCTATGTGTCTGTTTTTGTTCCAGTACCATGCTGTTTTGGTTACTATGGCCTTGTAGTATGGTTTGAAGTTGGGTAGCATGATGCCTCCAGCTTTGTTCTTTTTGCTTACGATTGTCTTGGCTATACAGGCTTTTGTTGTTGTTGTTCCATATGAATTTTAAGGTGGAAAGGAGATTTTAAATAACAATGCTAGGTAACCGTTACAAGCAAAATTGTGTCCCCCACCATTCATGTATTGAAGTTTTACCCCTGAGTTCTCCAAAATGTGACTGCATTTAGAGAAATGGTTTTACTTAATTAAAAGAAGTAATTAAGTAAAATGAGATCATTACAATGGATCCTAACCCAAAATGATTGGTACCCTTATAAGAAGAAGAGATTCAGACACAGGGAAAGAAGGAAGATCATGTGAAGACACAGGGAGAAGGTGGCCATCTACAGTCTAAGGAGAGAATCCTCAGGAGAATTCAACCCTGCTGACACTTTGATCTTGGATTTCTAGCCTGTAGAACAGTGATAAAATATTTTTTCTTGTGGTTTAAGTTACCTGGTCTGTGGTACTCTGTTATAGAAGCCCTAGAAAACTGATACAGTAAAACTAAACACACACAGGCACACACACATACTCTCTCTCTCTCTTCCCCCACCCCCAGATTACTTTAGTGTCCATGGCAGAGTTCCCAGAAATAGACCACTGTCCCCAACTCTATTATTACTTCTCTAACTCCCCCACCTGAAATTGAAAGGTGCTATTCTCTATAATCCATTGGTCAAAGGGCTGTAGTTAGAACAAAAGTTAAAATGCCTGTACTTACCATGTAATCCCTGGGAGGTGACAAGCCCTCTGATCCTTAGTCTTCTTCCTACGTCTCTCTCAGATGACAGCATAACAGATGTGAGAGCTATCTTACATAGGTCCAAATCTCTCCTCTGCCCATTTACTTGCTGTGTAACCAATGGCAAGTTACTCCACCTCTCTTTTCCCATTAGTAAAATATGGATGATAATAGTACCTATGATTCTTATGAAGATTATATGAGTGTGTGTGTATGTGTGTGTGTGTGTTATAACACTCAGGACACATGATAAGTACTATGTAAGTGTTTACCTTTTTGGTTTTTTCTTCATCATAGCCTTCTTAAGAGAATTTAATGAGCAAATTATGTAAAGCATAGTCCTTGCAAGAGTACAGGTGTTCAATAAACTAAAAATAGTGTGCTGACTTGTAGTAAAGAACACAAGGTTTGGATTTAGGCAAGTCTAGATTAGAGTTTGGGCTGCTTTACCTTCCTCCTCCCAAAGCCTGCTTCTCTTACAGTCTTTCCATCTCAGTTAATGGCAACTCCATCCTTCCTTTTCCTCAGTCTGAATGTCTTGATATTGTCCTTGATTATTCTTTTTCAATCCTGTTATGTCTACCTTCAAAATACATCTGAAAATAACCACCTTTTATCCCCCACAACCCCCACTACCACCACAGTCCAAACTACTCTCTTCTCTCATCTGGCTTATTTCAACAGCATCTTAAATAGACTTCCTAGTTCTTTGCTTTCTCCCCTTCAGTTTGTTCTGAACATGGCAACCAGAATCCTTTTAAAATATATGTCACTCCTTTGCCCAAAATCTTTAATAGTTTCCCAAAGTGTGAACCAACTAAACTTACAACGACCTACTACGTACCATATCATTTGCACAGCCTCATACCCTACATTACTTATATGACCTAATTTCTTACTTCTTCACCCTTTCAAATCACTTCACTTGGGCAACATTGACCTTGTTAGCTGCTTTTTGAACACACCAGGCAGGCTCCTGCCTCAGAGCCATTCACTTGCTGTTTCCTCTGCCTGGAATGTTTTTCTACCAAAAAACTCCATGTGTCTCCCTTTCACCACTCTCAAATTTCAGTTTCCTTGGGAACCCTATTTGAATTTACAACTTTTACAAAACTGTCTCTAACTTCATCTTCTTGGATTGTTTTTTCATATATTTTTCATTACAAATATTATAGTTTCAAAAACTCTTGCTAATTACCTATCTTTTCTCCCTTGAATATAAGTTCATTGAGGGAAAGGACTTATGTACCTTATATTAACTAACACATTGCTTGTGTTTGGAACATCCCCAATACCTGGCATGTGATATGTATTTAATAAATATGTTGAATAAATGAATAGAAACATTATCTTAAATAAAATGCCTCTTTTTGATGTCTAATACCAATAAAACAAATAAACTACAATGTAGATATACTAAAAGGGGTTAAGAGGTAGATTTCACCTCACATGAATTTGTTTACTAAATGTAATATATTTAAGGATTACACTATTTTATCTGATCATGCAAAAATGTTTATTTTGGAAATGAATGACAGATATGGTATCTATGTACAGATTTGGAATCTATATCTAGAACTAAATTTAAAACCTGGTTCTTATCGTTACTGTGATGTACCATCTAGTTGGTGATAGAGATATTCCCTTAGTAAATATATAATATGTTCATCATTATTTGAAATAAAATTCCTAAGAAGTAATAATTTTACAGTGAGTTAATAGAAAGGTTTGTACTTATTTCTGAAAACTATTAACTATTTCTTGCCTAATTTGAGTTCAAGCCAATAGATGAGGGTCAATTGTAGGTTTGGTTTAATACCACATTACTACTTCCCCTAAAATGTCCAAAATTTATTGTAAAATAATTTACTAAGACATGGGATCTTACAGGCTTTTGTGTAACAGGGAATTTGGCTGGCCTTTGTCCCTCTTTCCTAAGAGGTAACCTCTAAACCTGTGGTATTTCCTGAGTAATAGATATTTCTTTGTTATGTGAGACCTTTGATAGTTTATGTTAACAAGATGATCAGGATGAGGTCTGGCTGTGCAGAAAGGCCAATTATGTGATTAGAGAGTTAGAGCATTCAGCCACATGATATCAGCCTGGTCTCCAGGGAGGCAAGGGAAGCTAGAGATTGAGTTCGACCTCAAAGTCAATGATTCAATCAGTCATGCATACATAATGAAACCCCAATAAAAACCCTGGACACCAAAGTTCAGGTGAGTTTCCCTGGTTGGCTATACTCTGGGTATGGTTGCACATTCCTGTGGCAGGAGGAAAACAGGACCTCTTGTGCGGAGAAAACAACGTGAACTTCATGTTTGGAACCTTCCCATTATACTCGACGCTTCTCTCCCTTTGTCTCCCTCTGATTTGTATCCTTTTGCTATAATAAAACTGTAATAAGCATAGCACTTCCCTGAGGTCCATAGATCATTCTAGTAAATTATCAAAACTGAGAGGCCATGGTAGCTCCCAAATTTGAACCAGTTGGTCAGAAGTGAGATGACAGTGGCCTGGTGTTCTCTTAATTTGCAGCTGAAATCTGAAGTGAGAGCTGCCTTGAGGTGGACTGTGCCCTTAACCTGTGAAGTTTGGTCCAACTCTGGCCAATTGGTGTCTGAGGACATTGCACCTTTCTTTGTCTACTTCTATCCAAATAGTTAAACATCTTTTAGTACAAGTAAATCCTAGTTGAATAGTGATGCTTTTTAACATAAGTAAGTACTTCTTTTTGTTAAAAGGAGATGGTACTTTAACAGTGACAGATTCATTCAGATGATTCATTTTGTGAGATAAATGAATTGTCATGGTCCCCTTGAGAAAATGAGAAATATTCATTTTCTAAATATTCATTATCTAAAATATCTAAGGAATTTCCTCTGAATCTTCATATGAATATAAAAGTCTGATAAGAGGAAACTGCAACTCATGATCAATGCCATAGGAGAGTGAAAAAATTGATCGTCATCATTCTGTTGAGAAAGCACAAAATATATAAGATCTCTCTGTGTTTCCAAAATATCTTTGAATTGACTTTCTAAACAAATTTAAAATTCAAAACATCAACATAAAGATACCACTCATAGCCATTCCTAAACAATGGTAAAAATAAATAGGAACACACAGTTCTCTTAATCTGGAAGATGCCTTTGCATATTTGATTAAATGTAGCTTTGGGGGACTTAAACCAAATAATTATATGCCTCTTAATTGTGTTCTTAAGAATATTACCACTACAATCAGAAAAAAAATACAATCCCACTTATTCTTCACTCAATTGTGTTATTGAATCATTCTTTAAAAGATAGCATAACAGGCTGGGTGCGACGCTCATGCCTGTAATCCCAGCACTTTGGGAGGCCGAGGCAGGCGGAACACCAGCTCAGGAAATCGAGACCATCCTGGCTAACACGGTGAAACCCCATCTCTACTAAAAATACAAGAAATTAGCCGGGCGAGGTGGCCGGCGCCTGTAGTCCCAGCTACTCGGGAGGCTGAGGCAGGAGAATGGCGTGAACCCGGGAGGCAGAGCTTGCAGTGAGCCGAGATTGCGCCACTGCACTCCAGCCTGGGCAACAGAGTGAGACTCCGTCTCAAAACAAACAAACAAACAAACAAAAAGATAGCGTAACATTTTAAGCTTTTTTCCTCCTACTGTTTGTATGGTAATGTTAGTGATTTTTTTCAAATGTGGCCATCTTGCCTAGTTGACTTTATAGTCTATCACATACTTCAAAAGGTATATAGCCTTTTTTATTTTTAGAATTAATTCTAGAGATCATGGCCTCAGATAATGGAGCCATGATATAGATAATCCAAATGAATTCTCAAGGCAGTTCTAGGTGGAGTTGTGTTTGAAGAGGCTCAGTTCAACAGATAATTTCAAAAGCATCTCATTTCTTACTGGCAATTAAGAAAGAGCCAAGTCAAAACCTATACTAGCACTTTTCATCTTAGATCCTTCCATTCCTCAACTTTCTTGCACACAGGCGGAGTGTTAGAGCTCTGTACAGTGAAAACTCCAACCCTCAGTAGTATTTCTCTCCTGCTCCTCCAGTCCCATATCCCTCTTCCTGATCTCTTTATGAGACCTGTCTGACCTCCTACCCTCTTAGTGAGAACCCCTCTTCTTTAGGGAAGGAGATGGAGGGATGGGAAACTAGATTTGAGTTTGCAGGGTACTTTTTTTCAGATTGTGTAGCAGTGGTAGCCCTGAATCACTGAATAACTGAATGTTATTTTCCCCTTCATATTTCATCTTTGGTGGAAGACAGAGTAAGTGCATCTTGGCTATTATAATGTATTTGTTCACTATGTGAAGATATCTAATATTCTAAATGCATTGTACAAAAAAGTAACATCCAGTTCAACCAACAGATTTCTGATCTAATGATAAACACACCTAACTACATATTTAAGAAGCTTTTTATGGCACACTCAACTCGTATATAGCTCACTATCACTGAGAGGGGCCCGGTTCAGGGAAGGCTACGTTGTCAGGCATGCTGCTGACATCATTATTTCTGCACAAATGCTGAAATAAGCACCTATGTGGCCAGCTGACTACCTTGCCTGATGCTAATTTTTGTTTAGTTATTTTATGGGATGAAGCTATTACATGAGAACACTTTGAGAAGAAAATGTCCCTCAATATGAAATTATATGCCTAGGTTTGTGTTTTTAAATAAATACCGTGACATTTTATTACAGCAGGGGAGATGGAGGGACCATTTCAAAATGCTTTTTTTAATTATCATTACTCCTTTAATTAGACTAGATGGAACTGGTATCAAACAATCAGAATGCTGGATGGTTGACTCAATTACTGTTTGTTGCTTTCTTCCCCCACCCAATTAAACCACCTCTTTGCCCACTGTCAGCACATTCTGTATTTTCCTCCCAGGAGGTAGAAAATGTTATTATTTTTTATTTCTGCTTGATTTACATAGCATTATTGTCTTAACAAAACTTAACTAGATTTCACTCCATAAAGATTTTAGATAGCAAACTGTTTAAACTCCCTTAACAATTAGGCTTTTTGGTAATTATAAGATTCATTACAAAGAATACAGGCTTTGTTTGCTGCCCACTTTTGTTTTTTGTTTGTTTTCATATTCGGTGCACTTAAAGAAACTTTATTATCCTGGTGTTCCCAGTCACCTGGTGAATTAGCATGCAGTTTGTTTACTAAGTATTGCTGGTATCTTCTATAAATGCAGTCATTAGAATATATTCTGTGCTACTTAATTGGGTGGAAATTGTATTCCTGGTTATTTTACAGTGTAGCGATTACATTTTATGTAACTTGTAATGTTTTTGTTTTGTCCCTTTTTGTGTGGGTAAAAATACTGATATAAAGCATTCTACCATGAGGAAAAAGCTGTTCTAGAACTCTGAGACAACTGGTAAATGAACTTGGAAAATTTCAGGGAGATTGGAAATATCAGTGCCGTACCATAGGGCTAACAGAAAAGTATTCAAGATCTAGGTTATGGGATTGGGTTGCCTCAGAATACAAAAAAGATCCATTTATCTGATATTCACAAAACTAGTGTAGACCTTTGCTGCTGTATAGCATATAGATAATTGATGTTTGAAAGAATAACCTTGAAACAATTAGAATGTTCTAGGAAAATAGCAAAGACTCAATTATTTTGCGTGAAATTTTTAAAATAGTTATGCTTTATTACATTCAAATTCTTAGAATCATACTTTACATTGATATATACATGTATAATATAGTATATTCTGTATATTAATTCTTAAATGATGTTGATTATCTTTCAGTCACTTGGGACAAATTAGTTGGCTATAATGAATATGTCTGTAATCTAAATGAGTCTAAAATTAGTCTATGTTGTACTGAAGATTCTACTGAAGTTTGTGCTATCGCAGATGGCATCTAAAGTGAGTTTTGGTTTATTATACACTCATGCCTTAATAACTGTAACAATTAATCATTACTATTACTATGTATTTTGAGTTCTGATGAATATCAACTAAACTCATTAAAATAGTAGGGGACTCATTGACTTTACAATAATTGGTTCTTAGAATAGGGATATCCCAGAGTTATAGTGTATGTCCAGATACATTGTTTTCTCTACTCTTATTCATACATAATCAGTTTCTGGTCCTTTCTGATGGCTGACTTGTATTGTGAGCATTCATTCAATTAACTTACACTGTGCAGTCATAAGCAGCTGAAATCAGCTAGCTATATAGGAGAGGCCTATATCTTCAGACTTCTTTTCTATTTTCAATGTGTTTCTTCTGTTGACTAGCTACCATTCTGGAGTGACAAGATGACAGTCTAAGTTTAAATATATGTGTATGTACATATGTGTGTGAATGCGTGTGTGTATTTACGTATGTAAGTGTACCTGTGTGTATTTAGGGTGGGGCCTTAATATGACAAGAGGCTTTTACAAATATATTATTTTTATTATTAAATCTGTCTTAAAACAAGGCATAATTTCAAAAATATCTAATAAATAAATAACAAAATAGTGTGCAACTGCAGTAAAAAGTGGCTTCCTTATGGAGAAATGACATGTTAACCAGATACAGGCAGCAAAATTTTATTCATTCAACAGCTTTAGCCTCAGTGGCAAAGAATTTTATGCGGACTTGATCAAATAAACAAAAATGTTTTTTAGGAAGGGGGAAAAAGGACTACCTGTTCTGTTATACTTTTCTCAAAATTTCATAGATTTAGCTGTGTTTTATTAAACCAAACTTGCTTGATTTAAAAAAAAGACACACCCACCCTTACCAGCAAGGAGTAATATTGTCTAGTTTTATCTTTGTGATGACAATTATGAAGACTCAAAGTAATGATTATCATGGGAAGGACCTAATAAACAAGTGCTCAATAAATGCTTGTTGGAAGAATGAGCACACCTGTAGCCTTCAGGCTGATTGAGCCATTGTTAGCGGTTTCTCACGTGCCCTCAACTTACTTATGTTCTCTAAGGGAGGTGGTTTTTACAGCAGCTAATTTAAATGGTATATCATATCACTCCCTAATACTTTTAGGATGTATGTTAATTTGATCAGGGAGTAAAATAAGCCCATTTTAGCTTGAACTATGAGAAGAAGCATTTTCTAAGTCAAATTAAAGTGTACCTCTTGTCCTCTCAGGGGAACTGAAGAAATCTTTCTTTCTCTACCACCTTGCTCCAGCCCTTTTGATATCCCTGAGAGGAGTCCGAGGTCCTAATTGTGCTTCAGTACAGCAGGTGGAGTTTTCAAAGAGATTCATTGTGGCTACTAACCACATAACCTAAGCTTTGATCAAAACTTCATTCAGGGGGAGGTGTCACAGGTTATATCAATGAGAGTCTGCTTTAGTTAGAAGGTATAATAGTCTAGGCTTACTTGGGAAAATAAAAAGTCTATCCTCATGGTCAAGCTTACATTATATTGGGTTTTGGGGCCAAAATTCCAGATGTAAGCAAGATATTATTTTTGTTATTTTAATTTGTTGACTTCAGAGGAAGGCAGTATTATGCAACCAAGTCAAGATTTCAATATCCCTTGGCCAAATAGTATTATAGTCACCTTAAGCTCACCATCATTCCCTATAATAACAGATAGAGGTGGATGTTTAACTACTTGAGAAACATTGGTTTTGAAAACATGACAGCATCTTTTCTATACCATATCTAATAGTAATAGCTAATGTGTCAAATACTATACTCAAGGCAGAAATATAGGGCCACCCTTGAAAATGTACTTTTCTTCACCCTACGTCCAATTTAGTAGCATCCCTGGTGGTTTTAATTGCAGTGATTTCTTGGCTTTGACCTCTTTCCTTCACCTTTGTTAAATCATCATGATCATACATCCACATTATTGGAACAGAATTTTCACTGGGTCTCCTCAGTTCAGTGCTCCTCTTCAATCCATTCAATCCACTCTCCACAAGGAGCAAAAGTGATCTTAAAATTCAAATGGAATCATGTCAACACTTTGCTTAAAATCCTTCTGTGATTTCTCATAGCAATAAAATAAAATCTATACACTAGAGCAAAGAGTATAATTTCTGCATCCGTTGGCCCCTATTTATGTCTCCACTTCTACTTTGTTCCTAACCCACGATCTTGTAGTTACATTGCTCATTTTTCAGTCCTTTCAATGAGCCAAGCACATTGCCACCTCATGGTCACAGCCTAAGCTCCCCCCTCTAAATGGAATGTTCTCCCCACATGTCATGTGACTAATTCCTTCTATCTTTTGGGTGTCAATCTTAAATGTCACCTCCCTATAGAGATCTAATCTGACAAAACTACCTAGAATATGTTCCCCCATTCTCATTCTTGATCTTAGTGTCTTCTTTGGTCTTTTTGTAACAAATTTCCATGTAAAGTCATTTTGTGCATATATTTACTTGTCTTTTTTGGGGATGGGTATTATGTCTTCCCATAAAATATGTGTTCCAAAAGAATAGGTACTGTTACCGTCTTCTTCACTATTATTCCCTCAGCAAAACCTAGTAGAGAATAAAAGATAATCAACATATAATTTTTGAATGAATAAAGGTGAGTTCTCAAGCTTTGAAATTTTCATGTATGTGATATTTAAGACAGAAATTTATTAGGATGGTCATAACACTATTGACCTTTTTTTGAGATGGAGTCCCACTCTGTCGCCCAGGCTCAAGTGCAGTGGCATGATCTCAGCTCACTGCAACCTCTGCCTCCAAGGTTCAAGTGATTCTCCTGCCTCAACCTCCCTAGTAGCTGGGATTACAGGCACATGGCACCACACCTGGATGAGTTTTGTATTTTTAGTGAAGACAGGGTTTTGCCATGTTTGCCAGGCTGGTCTCGAACTCCTGACCTCAGGTGACCCACCCACCTCGGCCTCCCAAAGTGCTGGGATTACAGACGTGAACCACTACGTCTGGCCCATTATTGACTTTTAAACCAAATAGTAACATGTAAATCTATATACATACATATGTGTATATATACTTTCTGTATACATATATTTGTATATGCATATATATTCTCTGTAGACATAATTGTTATTTGTGATAGTTATGTTCTATAATGTTTATTTCAACACTGATATAGCAAACACTGGATAATTGCTCTTAGAGGAAATATGGAACTAGGTTCCTGCAAGCCCTCTGCTCACAAAATTTTTATTAATCAATACATAACCTTGTTACCATTTTCTCTTTTATTGTTTAGGCAAGAAAACTTAAGATCTACCTCTTAGCAAGTTTCAAGTATGCATTATAGTATTGTTAACTATGAGCATCATGCTGTACGTTAGATTTCTAGAGCTTAATTTGTTTTGCATAACTGAAACTTTATACACTTTGACCAACTTCCCATTTCTCCCTTCCACTATTTAAAGCCATAAAACCTCCCAAACAAAACCATGTAACTTTGTTTTATGTGTGTTGTGATATAAAGACACCTTATTTAACATGTTGTTGATTCATTAACGTTGAACTTATGGACAACCGGTCTATAACTCATGCCTGAACAAAGCTTAGCAATATATATTTTTCCATAAGGCCATGGCAGCTTTCCTGTGTTCCAGAACACTAGAAAGCATTTCAACACTACAGTTTGGAGCCATTTGGAGCTATTTAAAATTAAATAGCAAAATTATCGACAAAAAATCCCATGCAAAAATACAAGAAATATGGCACTAAATGGACTACCAAAGTGTTAAGGTGTTGGAAAAGTATGACACTTTCTAGTAGTACGAGAGCTGAAACAACAACAAGAACAACAAGATCATTGTAGGTAGCCAGGGGCAAACACCAAGAAGCTACAAACTGAAGGGTTTCAAGAAAAGTGAGTCAAATATTACATGATTTCTGATTTTGACCATCTCTGAACACTTTCTGATTTCAAAATATGAAATTTATTAGAGAAGGTACGTAATACTCATGGTATTTTTCATGTGTCTGACTAGATTTGCTTTGGTGCATTTTAAGAAAGATGGGGAAAGCAAATCTCTAATTTTATACTCTATTGGGCTGTCCCTTCAGCATTTCCAGTGACAATTTTATGGAAGTCGATTACTGAACTAAAATTAAGCTCTTGAGTGATTTAATGATATTAACTTCAGGTAAGTCTCATTTTGATATGTCTAATAATGATGTAACACACTGCATTCTTGAAGTCTGCTGGAGATATTGATTACACATCAGGAATGCATTTAAACTAATTCATAAGATTCTTGTCAAATCAGTTTTCTGGCAGTTTATGTAATAAAAAACATGATGAGTGATTAGGAAGCATCACTTTATATAGAGGGTCTCCCCTAAAAGCCCTTCTATTATATTGTATGGATGTGCTGTCTTGATGAAATAGTAAACCAATTTACCCTTAGTCATGGTATTTCACTCATATTTAACATAGAGAGGTGTCTATACTCTTGTGTTGTTCAACAATATAAGCCTAGGTTACCTGATTCATTTATGCTTCATCTACTTTCATTCTGACAACAGCAATTTATCATCTTGTAAGACATAGAAGAATAGGTAAACTTCCCATTGATAGTATCTAATAATGTTGCACATTCTTGAATTTTATAAATTATTTTCATAACCATGTTTCATTTAGTAAACTTAAAAATTACATGGAGTAGATTCAGATACTATTTTGACCACTTTATATAATGAAAATTGAAGTTCAGAGGATTAAGTGCCCTGTCTAAGCTACCATAGTTAGTAAGTTTAAATTCAGATTTTATTTTTTAGTGTGCCTTCTATGTAGTATATTTCATCTTTTTATGCTTAGGAAACTAAAGAATAAGAGAAATCAAATTTTGAGAAAACAAATTTTGACAACAAACTAAATCTCGTATGTTCTTGAGGGTAAAATAATAATAATAATTTATTATTATTATTATACTTTAAGTTCTAGGGTACATGTGCACAATGTGCAGGTTCGTTACATATGTATACATGTGCCATGTTGGTGTGCTGCATCCATTAACTCGTCATTTACATTAGGTATATCTGCTAATGCTATCCCTCCTCCCTCCCCCCTCCCCACAATAGGACCCGGTGTGTGATGTTCCCCTTCCTGTGTCCAAGTGTTCTCATTGTTCAATTCCCACCTATGAGTGAGAACATGCAGTGTTTGGTTTTCTGTTCTTGTGATAGTTTGCTGAGAATGATGGTTTCCAGCTATATCCATGTCCTTGCAAAGGACATGAACTCATCCTTTTTTATAGATGCATAGTATTCCATGGTGTGTATGTGCCACATTTTCTTAATCCAGTCTGTCACTGATGGACATTTGAGTTGGTTCCAAGTTTTTGCTATTGTGAATAGTGTTGCAATAAACATACGTGTGTATGTGTCTTTATAGCAGCATGATTTATAATCCTTTGGGTAGATACCCAGTAATGGGATAGCTAGGTCATATGGTATTTCTAGTTCTAGATCCTTGAGGAACCGCCATACTGTTTTCCACAATGGTTGAACTAGTTTACAATCCCACCAACAGTGTAAAAGTGTTCCTATTTCTCCACATCCTCTCCAGCACCTGTTGTTTCCTGACTTTTTAGTGATTGCCATTCTAACTGGTGTGAAACTATTATTTTGAGCCAAATCCTAAAATAAATAAAAATATCAAAAGTTTCCATATATTATTATAGTTTTAAAAAAGCAAAACATCTGTTAATGAGGTGGCTTTCATACCATAACAATTGTAAATATGCTATAAAGTGATGAATTCTATCCAATTAAAATATAGAAACATTCAGTTAATTATCAAGATGATCCACAAATAACAGAGTTCAGAATTGGTCAAGGTGGTAATTAGCAAGTTCTGAATTACACTAACAAGTTCTGAATTACAGAGACAAGTTCTGCATGAAGTAGAGAAGGTTATAACAAGAGCTAGAGAAATAGATAAAAGAAAGGTTAAATTAGCAGTTTTCTATCCTATTTCCAACACTTAAATTATCTGAAGGGATGCTATGCTGTCAGATTCTCAAAAAAATTTTCATAACAAATTTTATTTCAATTTGTGATTATTCCAAGTGCCTGTAATCATTCCAAGTGCCCATACACAGGTGTCATAGAACACTTCTGTAGTAAGTGTTACAAACTCAAAACAGTGCTACATTTGTATCACTCCAGGCAGGTTAGGAGGCACAACTTGATACATCTTGATATAATCCATCTGCACTCATCCTGCCCCATCTCAGCAGATTCCTGTGGATGGAGCTCTTAGATTGGAAAGACATGTATCCCCTCCTAAAGAGGAATACTGAAAAAACTCCCTTGCTGTTACTCTGAAGATACAAATTCTCCCTTCCCAGTCATACTCCTCCCTAGAGAGCCAGCCCCAAAGCCCTACCTATCCTGCCTGTGCCCTGTGGTTTTACACTCTCCCAGGGTCATTGCTAATTAAAGCTGAACCAATCAGATTCCATTAGAAATCTGAGTGACGTGGAGTCTAAATCAGTGAAACATATGTACTAACTTGAAAGAGAGATTATGTAGAGCTGGGAAAGCCATTTTAATATTTCTACCATAAAAGACCTGCAGCAGAGGAGCTAAGCAGTAGTGAAAAATAGGAGGAGGAGGCCAAGGTGATTGTACTACTTTGACCACAGACAGGGAAAGAGACTTTTTGGTTTTCCAGTTCTCAGTTTTCCTGTTTGGACTTCCTACCCTGGTGTTCTCTGCTTCAGTAAGATATCCCTGGTGTTCTCTGCTTCAGTAAGATATCCCTGTATTACTAGGATAAGGAATGCTTAAGTCTGTTGAAATGAACTTCTATTTGTTCCAATCAAATAGTCCCTGATTATGGCAACACAAGCTGATCCGAAATTAGCAGCAACCCTGTGCCAAGTGACCAGACAGCCTCAGACTGGGTTCCAGTCAAATCCGATTAAGTTACCTCTCCCTACAGGAGAAAATATCACGTTTACTCTAATACCCTTTCAGCAGGGTTTTAGCAACACTGGTGTGTCTTATTCGCTCATAGTTGTAAAATTGCAGAATTTTCTACCTGGAATGGAGCCTTAATAATCACATTTAGCTCTCTTATTTTGTGAATCAGAGAATTGAGATGCAATCTTGATCAAGGGCTTGGGAAATTCCTGGCTTGGGTCTCTTCATTTAATCTCTCTCCACAGGACCTTTACTGTCTACTGGTAGAGGGGTCTTTTGAGTTTTCTTCCCTTGTAAAGGGAAGGTTCTGCTGCCCATAAAACCTTCAGCTAACTTTGTGGATCTAGTAAGAATCATGTTCAGCTGCATGTAACAACATGTCAGATACAACAGTGGCTTAAACTTATGAAGATATATTTTATTCCATGTAAAATAAGTTTGGAGATGTGCAGTCTGGGGAAGATATGGTGACCCCATGATCATCAGGGACTCATCCTCCATCTCTATTTCTGCCCTTCCAATCTTATCTGGCTTCCGTCTGCTCTTCCATTCTTATTATTTGGTTTCCATGTCCAGGATCACCACAATAGTCCAAAATGGTGTTTGAAGACTCACCCTTCATATCTGCATTCTAGGAGGTAGGGTGTGGGAAAAGGAAGGGGCAAAGTGACACATGCCAGCTGTCTGTCTTCTCCTTCTATAGATTTTGCTTACTTCTCACTGGTCATAGCTCAGTGAAGTGGCCACTTTAATCTCAAGATAAGCTGGGAAGTGCATTATTTTAACTAGGCACATTGCCACCCTAAATAAAATTGGAGTTCTCTTACTAATAAAGAAAGGGTAAATGAATGTTGAAGCAGCAATGAGAAATCTATGCCATACTTTTCTGGGCTTTTTCTCTAGTGGATATCTTAGAATGTTCCCATGATTAGGAGGCATCCTAAACTGTTGGGGAAATTCTTTCTGAGTCATCTCCTTTTCCTGTTAGATCTCCCCATCCCCCTAAACAATGTCAGTCTGAACCTCTGTCTAATTCTAATATCCACCCACTATGAGCTGACTCCTTTTATCCTCTCTTGGCAGAGGTTTTGCTATAGTACATGTCGACACCAGCAATAGTAAAATGCATACCCCAAATATGCTCTATTTACTGTCTTTTGGAAAATGCTTTTCATATCATTACAGAATACTAAGTAGGAGAAAGAAACTCCTTAGTTAGTGGTAAGGCAATCTCTACTTCTCTTCAGAAGGTTGTCTGTAGAATGATGATAATAACAGTCTCAACCAATAAGATGTTTTATCATGATGATATAAGTTAATGTGGAAAACACTTAGGACACTGTTTTGGAACAAAATAAGTCCCCTATGAATGTCTGTTATTGTTATTATTCATTAATATTATGATTATTATTGTTATCAACACATGGCTTTTTTTAATAGTGAGGAATATTTAATGATCAGCTAGGAAAAAGATATTCTTGTCTCCTAAACAAAAATTCCTCCCAGGAGAACTATTAATGGGTCTATAAAGCAAGGGAGAGGCATTATATTCAGGAAGCCGCAGCAAGAACAGCTATATAATACCATACATGCTTTACCAAGTCACCTAGTTGGTAAAGTGGTACTGTACAGTGTGAATGTTGGGAGACATGATTCCTATAAGGGAAGCTTCTCGTCTCCAGGAGGCTTTGTGAATCAAGGATGGTGATGAGGTGGCAAGGAAGATGCTTAGGGAAGAATCAACACACAAAACCAGAGGAAAACATGCTAAACTGTCTCCTTCACAAGTTTTCATAGACTCATTTCTGGTAAGCTGGGTTCCAGGTGTTTGGGGATGAAATTCCTACTGATTGAGTTTCCTAACTACATTCCAATAATCCTCATATATGTTTGATGAGCTGCACAGAAATTTAATGTTGTTCTAAATTAAGTGGAGAGGAGAACAGGAATGTGTTAATTATACATAACAGTGAACCAAGTGTGAAAACTGAAGCCTGTAAATTTATGCTTTGAAGCATATTTCTTGCTTTAAAAAAAAAAAAGGAAACTAAAAAAATGATGAGACCGTTTAGTGCCTGAAAAATGTGGGGCACTGGGACATGCTGTAGTTTGAGTTGTACTTTGAACACTGTTAACTTAGTTGTTATTGAGAGGCTGATGTGCCCTCAAGAGTGAGCATAATTAAAGCCTGATTTGGGAGTCTTTTTTATTTCTGATACGGTTCTAAGAGTGTGTAAGAAAGTTCTGAGGACTGACATTTGAAAAGAAGCAGAGTGACTTTTGTATCCTGAGTAAATCACTTCCAATGAGGAGACAGGATTATAGACAAGGACAGGAACAAAAGGTTAAGGGGAAAGGAGGATCTTAGGTGAAAAACATATAAATCTATCAAAATGGTTTATGCTGACATGCTACGAAGGCACATGCAACTAGCAATCACTTTTGCAATAGTCAGGAGAGAGAAATGTGGACACTTACATGAACTGAAAATTCCTTTCAAGCACCTCTTTGGATCTTCTTTATCTATACTTTGCTTGGAAGTGAACAAAAATAGATCTTTGAGTATGATTTTTCGTTTTCCATTGTTGATTAGATCGCAGGATGTCTCACACAAGGAATAGTGATGCTAACCATTTTCTAGTTGAGGAGAAAGGGGACAAGGATTATCAAGGAAGATCTCCAAAGACCATGAAATTGGAATTCAGGAAAGTAACTGCCTTCCCTCCAACTCTGTGGCCAAGTTTCTCTCCTGCTTTCTCAAAGATTATTCAGGTTTCCAAATGTAAAATGAAAATCATTCATTCCACCTATCTCATCTATTTAAGTTAAATAAAGTTTCAATATATAGTAACTGTATAGCAGCTTAGAAGGTCCCATTAAAAATAGTCTGCTGAGACACATGAAAAAATGCTCATCATCACTCGCCATCAGAGAAACGCAAATCAAAACCACAATGAGATACCATCTCACACCAGTTAGAATGGCAATCATTAAAAAGTCAGGAAACAACAGGTGTTGGAGAAGATGTGGAGAAATAGGAACACTTTTACACTGTTGGTGGGATTGTAAACTAGTTCAACCATTATGGAAAACAGTATGGCAATTCCTCAAGGATCTAGAACTAGATGTACCATATGACCCAGCCATCCCAATACTGGGTATATACCCAAAGGATTATAAATTATTCTACTACAAAGACACATGCACACGTATGTTTATTGCAGCACTATTCACAATAGCAAAGACTTGGAATCAACCCAAATGTCCATCTGTGACAGACTGGATTAAGAAAATGTGGCACATATACACCATAGAATACTATGCAGCCATAAAAAAAGGATGAGTTTGCGTCCTTTGTAGGGACATGGATGCAGCTGGAAACCATCATTCTTAGCAAACTATCACAAGA
This sequence comes from Rhinopithecus roxellana, assembly GCF_007565055.1. Taxonomy (NCBI): domain Eukaryota; kingdom Metazoa; phylum Chordata; class Mammalia; order Primates; family Cercopithecidae; genus Rhinopithecus; species Rhinopithecus roxellana. The sequence goes on from NC_044553.1 coordinate 100,797,199, forward strand.
AGAGAAAACCAAACACCGCATGTTCTCACTCATAGGTGGGAACTGAACAATGAGATCACTTGGACTCGGGAAGGGGAACATCACACACTGGGGCCTATCATGGGGAGGGGGGAGGGGGGAGGGATTGCATTGGGGAGTTATACATGATATAAATGATGAATTGATGGGTGCTGACGAGTTGATGGGTGCAGCACACCAACATGGCACAAATATACATATGTAACAAACCTGCACGTTATGCACATGTACCCTAGAACTTAAAGTATAATAAAAAAGAAAAAAAAAAGAAAAAAAAATAGTCTGCTGAATTTGCAAATTTGCACCAGAGTCTGGAAGATAGGAATATACATATAGATATATAAATATAGTACGCGTAAAGTCCGATAGTAATTGATGATCATTTTCTAGTTAGTAACCAAGCCTTACCTAATCAGCAGGATAGCTTAGGGAGTGGGGATGGAGAGTCAAGGAGCAACCCTACCCAGCAAGTGGGGAAAGACCTGAAAGATGCAGGTGCTATCAACAAACTGTATTTGGATACTGGAACACAGTTGAAGATACTGAGATGAGAACCCTTTCCAAATGGAGGAGAGCATTCCTTGAGGGGAGAAGTATATGAGATTGCTGGTCTGCAATCTTACTGGGAATGAGGGAGAACACTCAGATGAATCCATGAAACCAACTTTGATAAAAGGAGCAAATATCATAGGAGGGGAAGGAGGGAGTTGTGGTAGGTCCTTGATGACTTATACAGATAAAGAACTGGAAAACTACCCTGAAATAACACTTAGACTATCTGCTGCCTACACACCAGCTATAGAGCCTAGATAATATGAAAAACAAAGGGTATTTGAGATCAAAATACAGGATAATGTGATTTTGTGGCTATGACTGAGATTTCGCAGGATAGTTTCTGTCTGAACTTGGTTGTCGATACTGAAACCCTGACTGGAAGCTTAAGCCTCCCTGGCTCCAGGCTTTGCAAGGCATCTTTTCTTGGAACCTCAATTCTACCCAGGTTTTCTTTGGCACAGGGTAGGGAGCCATTAAAATTCTTAAAAAAAGAAAACTGGTTTAATAACACCAATTTGTTATTTTTATGTGCTATTACAAAGGCCTGGGGGTTGGGAGATGGTGTTCAAGGGATTTTGACGCTGATCAATGTAACAGAAGTGACCATGAAAGGCAGTAACACCTAACACGCTTTACTGAGCAGCACTTAGTACTGAGTTACCTAAGAGGGGAAGTCTGTCACAGCACACGATCATCCAGAGGCTTCAGATGGGGAGCCACCCTCCAGGAGATGAGGAGGGCAAGGGAATCCCTGGGTGAGAGCAAGATCGGAAAGGGTGCTTCCTATGTAAGTGATGTCACTCAGCAGTCTGACACAGGTCTCTGGGTCAGAGACCTCCAAAGGGCCATAGCAGTTTGGTTATATAACCACAGTGTTCTACCTTATCAATGGGTAACAGCTGCCAGGTAAGATTTCACAGAGTACGCAAAGCAGGCAGGCTCTAAACAGTTAAAACTCTGTGTTTTTGAAACAACTGAACATGTCAAGTTTAAGGTTGGTGCTAGTGGGCTTTTGAACTGATGGGTCTTAGCCTGCAGTGAAGAAATGAACAAACTGACGTATACAGAGAAGTAATCTTTGGTTCATTTATATAACAGCTATAATAAATGCTTATTATAAAAAATTTCAAACAATACAAAAAGTAAAAAGAGGAAAGGAAAAACTACTCTGTATCTTTCAACCCATAGATAAGTACCATTAAGATTTTGGTCTGTATTAATATTTGTACACTGTGCATACACACACACACACAATATAAACACATTGTTGTAGACATAAGTATAGATCTGTATAATTTTTATTTTTGCATAGAATTTTGTGTGTATGCTTATATTATAGTTTACTTTGAAAAATCCTTGTTGATATATATTTAGGTTAATCCATTTTTTTACTAATATAAACAATTCTTCAATTACCAAACTTGCATTCATTTTCCAATTTTCATAAATTCCTAGAAGTGGGCTTACTGAATCAAAGTGTATGCACATTTAACCTTTTTTTTTATACCAATTGCTACATTGCCTTTCAAATTTTTATTAATTTATTCTTCATGTTATATTTATGAACTTTAGATTAAGTTAGAAGGGCTTATAATAAAAGTTAAAATAGAAACTGAATTGACACATGTAAAAGTTGCTACGGGGAAAACTTTTCTCTTAAAATTATATTTGGAACAAGAAGGTGATTACAGAAGGTATATGTCTACCATCCTTTCACTCTTGCAGATGATCCACCTTCACTGTTTCAGATAAAGTAGAGTCAACAGGAAGGAAGTCTTTCTGCCTTCAGTTTCTACCCCTCAACCTCATCTTCATTCCAGGTTACCTACTACTGATTCAGAGGAAGAGGCAGTTCTACTTCTTTCTGAAGTTCTTGGTCTAACTGTTTCATAGATTTGTCACTCTTGCACTCTCTCTCCACCAAAATTTCTCTTAAAACTAGAAACCTGTTCAAAATATCTTCATTCTAAAAGCAATTCTTTTGACTATGCCTCCTCTTCAAGTCATCACCTCGGAGAAAAGAAAAACATGACAAGTGCCGAGCATTTAAACGTGCATACAAAATTGACCGCTGCACTATCTTAAGCCTAACACAACATTTATGAGCCTCTTAAAATACTGTTATATTTTTGTGACATAAAGCAAAGTAATAATCAATTCAAAGAGATAATTTATAATACTTTCCTTAATAAATCATAATTTAATGCAAATAATACTTTCTCATGTGGAGTTAACTCTCTCTTTGGCCTCATATTTCATCCTTCCTCTTTCAGCTTGTGGAGACCTACTGAACTCTTTCTGAGTGACTTGGTTCTCCTCTACTTGCAAAGGAGGCAAATTCAACTCTAACTTTTCTCTTGTGATCTTTGTGTTATTCCCTGACACCTGCCTCCCTCCATCTAATCACAACACTCAAGCATAGTCTACATATCCTGCCTCTACTTTCTCCCTTTCCACTTGTTCTTTAACCCACTGCAGTATGATTTCTGTTTCTACCAACTAACTGAAGCTGTTTTGGCAAAGCTCAAAATTATTGAACATATAATTTACAAATTCAGTAGTTTATTTTAACTTTGTATCCAGAGTGATCTCTCTGTGGAATTTGACCATTTCTGCCTTGAAATTCTCCCTCATCCCAATATCCTCATTACTGTTTCCCTCATTATTTTCCTTCTGCCTCTCTGATTTCTTCTTTTTAGTGTTTTCCTCCCCTCTGGTTCCTTTTCCTTAGCATAACTCTTAAACATTGTTTTTCTTCAAGGCCTCTGTATTAGTCATTTTTTGCTGTGTAAAAGATCTCAAAGCTCAGTGGTAGAGAACAACAATGCATTACTCTACTCTCATGTCTCCAAGTTGGCTGAAGGTAACCTTAGAGTTAAACTGGCTTCCATTCCAAATGCAGTTGGTTCCAGGTCTCCACAAGTCTCTCATCCTCCTTTGACCAGTAGCCTGGTTGGGGCATACTCTTTTCATGGTGCTGACAAAAGTGCAAGAGGGTAAGGCCAACCATTCATGCAATGATATTGTAAAATATATATTTTGTCCTCGTCCCCAGTTTTCTAACACAAAATTCCTTAAATATTTGAAATCTTCATAGTGGTAAATGTCTTTTTGTATGCTAAAAAGTTGACTGATGACTAACAGCTACTAGGTAGCTTCAGGATGGAGTCTGGTCACTGGAAAGACCACATAGCAGGATTAGAGGAGTTACTCAGCTCCACCATCCAGCCTTCAGGGAGGGGAGAGGGCATGAAGGTTAAGTTGATCACTAGTGGCCAATAATTTAATTGATCATGCTTAAGTAATGAAACGTCTATAAAAACCGAAAGGACCAGGTTGAGAGAGCTTGTAGACAGATGAACACACGGGGGCTTGGACGTTTATAAGCCAGGAAGGTGATGCACTCCAACTCCTTGGGGACAGATGCTTCTGGTCTTGGGATCCTTCCAGAACTTGCCCTATGTGCCTCTTAACCAAGCTATTTATTTGTAACCTTTAAAGTATCCTTTGTAATAAGCTGGTAAACATAAGTTAGTGTTTCCCAAAAGTCTATTAGCTGCTCTAGCAAACTAACCAAACCTGAGGAGGAGGTTGTGGAAACCCTAATTTATAGCTGGTCAGTCAGAAGCACGGGTACGACAATCTGGGGCTCTTGTTTGGCATCTGAAAGGTTGTGAGGGGACAGTCTTAAGAACTGAGCCTTCAACCTGTGGGCTCTGATGCTATCTCCAGATAAATAGCATTAGAAAACCAAATCAAAGGATACTCAGACAGTGTTAACTGTAAAATTAATTATTTGGTGCTATAGTTCGAATGTTTGTCTCCTCCAAAGCTCATGTTGAAACTGAATTCCCAGTGTAGCAATATTGAGAAGCGGGGCCTTTAAGATCTGATTGCATCATGAAGGCTCTGCTCTCATGAGTGAATTAATCCATTAATAAATGAATGGATTAATCTTTTAATGGATTAATACACTAATGGGTTATCACAAGAATGGGCCTGGTGACTTTATAAGCAGAAAAAGAGAGCTCTGAGCAAGCATGTTCAGCCCCCTCACCACGTGATGCCCTGTGCTGCCTCAGGACTCTGCAGAGAGTCCTCACAGCGAGAAGGCCCTCACCAGATATGACCCCTTGACCCTGGGCTTCTCAGCCTCTATCACTGTAAGAAAAAAATCCCTTTTCTTTATAAATTACTCCTTTCTAGGTATTCTGTTGTAAGTATCAGAAAATGGGCCAAGATACTTGGTGTGTCTGTTGGGGTGGGGAAACTCCCACGTATTTGGTCACAGAAGTATTCTCTGTGGAAAGAGGAAAAGCTGTTTTAATCTACACAAATGCACATTTGAAATTTTTGCTTATATTATATCTACTAACATCTTACCTCCCAAAGGAAGTCACATGGTCAAATTCAAAATCAAGTGATGAAATAGTATTCTGTGCTTATCATGAAGCCATGACAAGGGGTGGATACATAATACTACTACAGGGGAGTGAGGAATTGCGACCAATAATACAGTCTACTAAACTTTCTAATTCCCTAGAAGACCCTGAGTGATCTGACCCTAACTACTTCTATAATCTTGTGTCTTGACACTTCTCTTCATTGCAATGTTGCAGATGTAAATCTGTATTTTAGTTTCTCTAATGCCAGATTAAGTCAGATTCTCTTGTTATATCTTCTTACGCATTGCATATTTTTTCTATTCTGTGCTTACCGTACTTTTGATGGTATAATTTCTTTGTTTCTTTACTCAGTTGTTTGATTTTTTTCTTCCTCCCTAGAAGTTAAGTTTCTTTGTGGTAAGAATTGTCTTTATTTTGTTCATTGTATTTCTAGTGCCTATTTATTCTTAATATAATAGGTGTTCAATACATGAAGGAATTGATGGATCTATGTGTTCTTCCTAAGCAATTTCATCCATGTCTATGTCTTCAACTCTCACCAAATTTAAGTCTAGAATGTAAAATCTTTTCTGGGCTCAAATCTATGTTTCCAACTGAATATTCCATGACCACTTCACACTGTGCATGTCTAGAAGTCAAATCTTTCTTCTCTTCCTGCTTGTGAAAACATTACAATTCACTGGACCACCTGTGATGGTTAGTTTTATGTCAGCTTGACTGGGCCACAGGGTGCTTCCATGTTTGGCTAAACATCATTCTGAGTATGATTGTGAGGGTGTTTCTGGATGAGACTGACATTTCAATCAGTAGAGTGGTAAAGCAGATTGTCCTCCCAGTGTAGGTGGGCCTCAGCCAATCTGTTGAAGACATGATTAGAACAAGAAGTTTGAGCAAAGGAGAATTCACTCTCTCCACATGATTGTCTTTGAGTTAGAACATGAGTCTATTCCTCCCTTTGAACTTTTACTTGGACTGGAATCTATACCATCTGCTCCCCACTGGTTCTCAAGCTTCAGACTTATACTGAAACTATACCATGTAATCTTCTGGGCCTCTAGCTTGCTGAGTATAGATCTTGAAACATCTCTACCTACATAATCATGCGAACCAATTCTTTATAATAAATCTCATTCTCTATCATCTATCCCTCTACCTAGCTACTTACCTATTCATCCATCATATTGATTCTGTTTCTCTTGAGAACTCTAATATACCACATAAAGCAAAATCCTGGAAATTGTCTCCAGCTCCATGATTTCCTAAACTTTTGCATGTAATTTGCCTCTATAATATGCTTTTTACTTCTGCAATATCTTTCTGATTAGTATCCTGATTTTTTTCTTCTCTATCATGAATAACACTGGCACTAAAAAGCAAAAAAAAAAAAAAAAAAAAAAAAAAAAAAAAAAAAAAAAAAAAAAAAAAAAAAAAATTTGTTAAGAAGAAAAGGAACTTCAAGATTGGGTAGAACAATCTAAGAAAACAGCTGGCAGTTCTAAATGTGTTCCAAGTTTCCTGGCCAGGATGAGTCACATCCTAGAGAGTGAAGAACACATACCAAAGACATCCCCATGATGGATTGCTGAGGAAATGTGAAAACATTAGATACAGCAAAATAATGGAAAAATTAGAGGTGGGGAGCAAGGGATTCATAGGCAATTAAGCTGCAATGTTCCATTGTCTTCCTTAGGGACAGGATATCGAAAATTCCTCTTTTCAGAGACAGTGCACATGAGAGTGTCGGTATCACAAATTGTGAGCTTTCACAAAAAAAGCATAAGTGACACTGCATTGAGGTAATTATAATAAAAAAAGTAAAAAATATATATATTTTCTTTATAGATGATACTAGCATAGAATACTGAAACATTTTTTGGACATTTACTTGTCAATCCTTTTGGGGAGAAGGTGGAAGGACTGTATGGCAAGAATGTCCCCTCCTCTAATTGATAATGTGTAGCCCACCATCACCATTATGACATACTTCTAATGTTTGCTTACATAGAATCTTGATAATATTTATGATTTTATCATGAATGTGTTATCTTTATTCAAATAATAAACATCCTTCTGATGTGCAAAAATATTTAAAAGTAGAATTTTTGTTTTAAAAACAATAGCCTTAGAAATATAGAAATTAGGGATATCAGTATGTTCAGGTTTATAATATAATTAGTGTGTAGAAGTGATAGTGGAGGGCAAATGAAGTATACATAATGCTCTTTCACTTTTCTTGGATTGCATTGTCTAGACTACATTTAAATGTTTGCTTGAGCTAGAAATCCAAATCCTCTGCTTCTCATGTCACTTATCCACAAACAGAAGCAATAAGTAACAATAGACATAGTTACAAGGGCAAAAAATGAGGAAACGTTTGTAAGTATGAAAAGAGCATGTGGAAGTTTAGAAAACAGGTTGATAATGTGTTTTGCTAGTATACTGGAAGGGATGAAATAGAGCATCTTTTTAAAATAACTGTTATATCAATTAATTTGTATAAGGTTCAAAAATAAATTACTTTTACAAGCAACTCTGTCCAAGATCTAGAAATGAAGCTATATCCTTTGCTTTCATTTTTGTTATCAATAATAATGAATAGAAGCCATTACTGAAACAACATGTTGAGTGGTGGAATAATGAAAAGAGGAATACTTTTTGTATCTGTCAATTTTCATACTGCTGATAAAGACATACCCAAGACTGAGCAACTTAAAAAAGAAAGAGGCTTAATGTGACTTACAGTTCCACATGGGTAGGGAAGCCTCACAATCATGGCGGAAGACAAGGAGGAACAAGTCACATCTGACGTGGATGGTGGCAGGCAAAAAAAAATGAAAGAGCTTGTGTCAGGGAATAATACCTCTTTTTGAAACTATCAGATTTTGTGAGACTTATTCACTATTACGAGAAAAGCACAGGAAAGACTTGCCCCCGTACTTCAATTACCTGCCACCAGGTCCCTTCCACAACATGTGGGAATTCAAAATAAGATTTGGGTGGGGACAGAGTCAAACCATATTATTCTGCCCTTGGCCCCTCCCAAATCTCATGTTCTCACATTTCAAAACCAATCATGCCTTCCCAACAAGTCCCCTAAAGTCTTAACTCATTTCAGAATTAACTCAAAAGTCCACAGTACAAAGTCTTTTATCTATGAGCCTACACAATCAAAAGCAAGTTAGTAACTTCCTAGATACAATTGGGGTACAGGCATTGCATAAATACAGCCATTCCAAATAGGAGAAATTGGCCAAAACAAAGGGGCTACAGGCCCCATGCAAGTCCAAAACCCAGCAGGACAGTCAAATTTTAAAGCTCCAAAATGATCTCCTTTGACTCTTTTGATACTGATGCAAAAGGGGGATTCCCATGGTCTTGGGCAGCTCTGCCCCTGTGGCTTTGCAGGGTACAGACTCCCTCATGGCTGCTTTCATGGGCTGGCGTTGAGTATCTACAGCTTTTCCAGGTGCACAGTGCAAGCTGTCAGTGGATCCACCATTTTGGGGTCTGGAGGACAGTGTCCCTATTCTCACAGCTCCACTAGGTGGTACCCCAGTAGGGACTCTGTGTAAGGGCTCCCACCTTGCATTTCCCTTCTGCACTGCCCTAAGAGATGTTCCCCATGAGGGCCCCACCCCTGCAGCAAACTTTTGCATGGGCATCCAGGCGTTTCCATACATCTTCTGAAATCTAGGCGGAGGTTCCCAAACCCCAATTCTTGACTTCTGTGCACTGGATGCCTCAACACCACGTGGAAGCTGTGAAGGCTTGGGGCTTGCACCCTCTGAAGTCACAACCTGAGCTCTATGTTGGCCCCTTTCAGCCATGGCTGGAGCAGCTGGGATGTGGGGCACCAAGTCCCTAGCCTGCACACAGCACAGGGACCGTGGGACCAGCCCCTGAAACCACTTTTTCCTCTTAGGCCTCTGGGCCTGTGATAGGAGGGGCTGCTGTGGAGACCTCTGACATGCCCTGGAGATATTTTCCCCACTGTCTTGGGGATTAACATTCAACTCCTTGTTACTTATGCAAGTTGATGAAGCTGGCTTGACTTTCTCCTCAGAAAATGGAATTTTCTTTTCTGTCGCATTGTCAGGTCTCAAATTTTCCAAACTTTAATGCTCTACTTTCCTTATAAATGTGAATGCCTTTAGCAACACCCAAGTCACATCTTGAGTGCTTTGCTGCTTAGAAATTTCTTCTGCTAGATACCTTAAATTATCTCTCTCAAGTTTAAAGTACCACAAATCTCTAGGGCAGGGGCAAAATGCTGCCAGTCTCTTTGCTAAAAGATAGCAAGAGTGACCTTTACTCCATGGAGTTCCCAACGAGTTATTCATCTCCATCTGAGACCATCTCAGTCTAGACTTTATTGTCCACATCACTATCAGCATTTTGGACAAAGCCATTCAACAAGTCTCTAGGAGGTTCCAAACTTTCCCACATTTTCCTGTCTTCTTCTGAGCCCTCCAAACTGTTCCAACCTCTGCCTATTACGCAGCTCCAAAGTCACTTCCACATTTTTGGGTATCTTTACAGTAGCTCCCCACTCTACTGGTACCAATTTACTGTACTAGTTAGTTTTCATGCTACTGATAAAGACATACCCAAGACTGAGCAACTTACAAAAGAAAGAGGTTTAATTGGACTTACAGTTCCATGTGGCTAGGGAAGCCTCACACTCATGGTGGATGGTTAGGAGGAGCAAGTCACATCTTACATGGATGGTGGCAGGCAAAAAATGAAAGAGCTTGTTTAGGGGAATGCCTATTTTTAAAACCATCAGATCTCATGAGACTTATTCACTATCACAAGAGCAGCACGGGAAAGACTTGGCCCCATGATTCAATTACCTCCTAGCAGGTAACTCCCACAACATGTGGGAATTTAAGACAAGATTTGTGTGGGAACACAGCCAAAACATATCACTTTTTATTCAAAAAAATATGATTTTATGACATTAGATGATTATCAATGTATTTTAAGGACCTAGGGCTCAACAACCACTATTGGATGCATCTGCATTTATCTTCCATGATCTCTTTCTTTCTTCCTTCATTTATGCATTCATTCATTCAAAAAGGATTAATCATGGGCTCCGTATCTATGAAGTGTTGTTATAGACACAGGGGATAAGGCAAAAAACAAAAAATCTACCAATTTCCCTACGCTCTTAGAGTTTACTTTCTAGCAGGGTGATCATTCAAGGCCAGACATGGCCTCACTGATGTGTTTATGTAAAGACTGGAAGGATATGAATGAGCCTTGTGGATATCTGGAGGGAGATGTTTTAAGGAGAGGAGAAACACCTGCAAAGGCCCTGGATTGGGATCATGCCTGGTGTGTTGAAGAAAGAGCAAGAAAGCCAGTGTGGCTGGAGAGCAGTGAGCATGGAAGAGAGCAATAGGAGTTGAGATCAGAGAACACATAGGGCCTTGTAGAATATGGTAAGGCCTCTGGCTTTATTAGGTGTGATATGGGAAGCAAATCATGGTTGTTTTGTTTTGAATAAATGCTTTATTTTTAAATAATTTTAAATATATAGAAAAGTTACTGAGATACCATGCAGATCCTGTATATATGTCATCCAGCTTCCCCTAACGTTAATATCTTATATAACCTTAGTGAATCTATTGAAACTAAGAAATGGATGTTGGTGCAATACTAGTAGTCAAACTACAGACTTTGTTTGGATTTTCCAGTTTTTCCACTATTGTCTTTTTACTTTTGTCTTGATTCTGATCTAATCTAGAATACCACATTACATTTAGAAATGGAGGATTTTGAGTATAGGACTGACATGACCTGAACTTCATTGTGCATTCTTACTCTGGCTGCTGTGTATACTTGGAACTCTTTTGATATATGCAGTATTCTTACTTTACCAAAGCAGTGAATATCCACAATAAAATTGTATCTGGTGGTAGATGCTTTTCCAGTTTCCTATTCAGTGGTAGATGCTTTTCATCCAACCTGACACTAAGTAAATAGAACCCATTAATTCCCAGCAGGTATTAAGTAATTCAGCCATACATTTGGGTACATATATTTTAAAAAGTACTTGTTTGTTCAGCAGAAGAAACTAAGGCTCAGAAACAGGATCATTGTTCAAGAGTGTGACTAAATCAATTACCAAAACACAGCTCATAATGGAGGAAAGTTTGTCTTTGGATTTAGCTTTTGTGTTCCCGTTTTAGGGTACAATTGGGTCAGCATATTTGATGTCCAATTAGACAGCATTTTGTAGCATTACACACTGACAAACTGCTTTTATAAGTATTCCCATAATTAATTAAATACAAAACACACTACATCAAGCGTTACCTAGAAGAGATTTCATTTATCTGACTTAAAGAGACAGAAAACGGGCCGGGCGCCATGGCTCAAGCCTGTAATCCCAGCACTTTGGGAGGCCGAGACGGGCGGATCACGAGGTCAGGAGATCGAGACCATCCTGGCTAACACTGTGAAACCCCGTCTCTACTAAAAAATACAAAAAACTAGCCAGGCGAGGTGGCGGGCGCCTGTAGTCCCAGCTACTCGGGAGGCTGAGGCCGGAGAATGGCGTGAACCCGGGAGGCGGAGCTTGCAGTGAGCTGAGATCCGGCCACTGCACTCCAGCCCGGGCGACAGAGCGAGACTCTGTCTCAAAAAAAAAAAAAAAAAAAAAAAAGACAGAAAACGGAAGGTCAGGATGTCCCGGTTAACAAAATATCAGAATTATGTAACTTAAAGCACCATGTGATCCAACCACATGTTTTAAGTAATTACCATTAGTGTGTGATACTGTTGAATTAAATCTCACCACACCATAGACACCTTGCTATCCTTCCCATTAGGGTTAATGGGCCATTGCATTGTCCCGGTAAACTTACTTAGAGACTACATAGTTAACCAAGTAATAGGTTCAATTTCTCCTTAACATTTCATTCTGAGATTTATTCTTTTAATGAATTCTGTCAACTGTGAAGGAAACATTTCATGCTGATGTGGATTATGCACCACCTACTAAAATGACACACACTATCCCATAAAATGTGTTTAGGACCTATTATTTGCTCTTCACACTCTTGGCAGTTGTACATTTTTGCTACCAGTTTCAGATTATACGGTTTTAATACTATTTAAGAAGAATTCTCCTGAAGATAGTTAACTTCCTTTAATTAGAGCATTTTCTTATGTCTTAATATAATGATACATTTTTACTAATTTTAGTATGGAAATCCAGAAATTTCTTCTTTTGTGAAAAGCTATTCTACCAAACACAGTGTCTCCAGCTTATATATTTTCATGTGAATTTACAATTCCAAGCTTCATCTAAGACAAATATCCCTAAAAAGTAAGAAATGTAGATTTGTATAAGGAATATCAAAAATTGCTTAAGATTTCTTAACTTTAGTAAAATTAGAAAAGAAGTTTTTTGAAAGTTAAAACCACTAGATAAACAGACTGAGGAATGATGTAAAAGAGGTCATTGAACAAGCAATTAATCATGTTTTATGAAAATTTACAAGGAATCACAATAAAATTTGATGTTATTCAAGGTCAGCTATGGAGGCCATGGTTCTTATGACAATTGCCACATTAAAATGTGTATGATATCTCTTTTGAAATCAGTGTTACAAGCTAATATGTGCTTATCTAGAAGGCCCTTTCAACTTTTGATTTGTACGAATCTGTTGACCTGAAAGCTCCCTCTCATTGTTCTACCTTCACTCTAGTGAAAGGATTATGTGTTATATTGTCTGCCCTGCCAGACAATCTTCAGGCACTGGTATTATCTTTACCTCTTTTTCTCAATAGACACACACTCTGATTAATTGCCTAATAGAATGTAAACTAATTGAGGTTTATTTCCCTTGTAAGATTTTAACATTAAAAATTATAGATATGACTATAATCCAAATGACTTTGCCACAAGAAATGCATATTGAAAATTCTGTAATTTGTATTGAATACTATCAGATCTTGGTAAATATCAGGCACATCTTCTAGGAAATATAAAAATAGCAAACATTCTATTCTTTCTTCTCTGTTTTTCTAAATACTTGAAGAAAATTATTCATAGAATAATTTTCATAGAATCACTTATAGGTAGCATTATCCAATAGAATGATCTCCTACAGATATCAAGAAGAGGTCAATTTTTTTGTAGAAATAAAGAACATATGTTCTTAAAAGCAAATATTTATCATAGCTATAAAAATTGTAGCCATCTATTATAACTGTGTGTGAACTTCATTTGTGAAGTTGGTATTATTTACTATTAGTAGAAACTAATCTATTGGCTATCTTTAAAGTACTGCTGTTCGGTAGTAGTACCAATGATAATTGTTAATACTTATAGAACACTTACTATGTGCTAGATACTATGCTTATTACTTGTATTTACATGGCTGAAAATGGCTACTACTTTCTTATGTCATCCTTCGTAATCAACAAGACATTTTGGAAATAGCCAAGCAAAGGCACGCAGTTGTCAACCATGGAAAATATTATATATAACTCAATGGGAATTCTACTTTGTAATATTCGAACTCATGACATCAAGTTCATTAGCATAATCATTTCATTTTAACCAATGGCACTAACTGGTCCATAAACTATTAATATTCTCAGGTTAAACATACAGATTCACACACGTCATAAAATACACACTAGGATCTCATTATCTAGTGTGTTTTATGAGAGCAACTTTTGACATAAAGTATATCTCCAAAACCAAGACATATCTGTTAATTATGCCTATTTAGATGTGTAAGCAATGATTTGAAAATCAATGACAAATAATCTACTTCCTATACAAATCAAAAGCCTACTTAAGTCAGTTTAATTCTGAGAGTTTTCTACTTCATTTGTGTTGCACCCTAACATTTTATTAAATTTTATGGGCTTATTTGCCTAAGAAGTATAGTTCAGTACTTGCAGTTATCTTTTGAGATAATGCCCTTTTTGTAAGTCTTGTATATTCTATACTCTAACTAAAAAGTTAATCCCAGAGGATTTGCTTCTTGATTGCAACTAACTAAAACAAGAAAATATTTGTACATAAGCAGGGCTTGAAACTAAGTGGAAAATTCTTTGAATATTACATTCAATTTCACATTTATTCATATTTTCAACAAATAAGCACAGTATTCCCACCACCCTTTATCCTTGGTTTCACCTTCCAAAGCTTCAGGTATCTACAGTCAACTACAGTTCAAAAATATTAAATGTAATATTCCAGCAATAAACAATTCATAAGTATTAAATGCTAGTTCACAATGCCTTTGTAATTTACCTCATCTCATCTCACCATGTAGGCATTTTATTATCTTACACCATCACAAGAGGAAGCAGGATGAGTACAGTGTAATAAGGTATTTTGAGAAAGGAAGACCACATTCATATAACTTTTATTACACTATATTGTTATAATCATTCTATTTTGATTAGTTGTTATTGTTAATCTCTCACTGTGTCTAATTTATAAATTAAACTTTAAAAAATTTTTAGTTTTCGGTTTTTGTGAGTACATATATTTGTGGGTTATATGAGATACTTTGATACAGGAATGAAATGTCTAATAATTACTTTATGGTAAATGGGGAATCCATCCCCTAAAGTATTTATCCCTTGTTTTACAAACACTCCAATTATACTCTTTTAATTATTTTTAAATGTATAATTCAATAATTATTAATTATAGCCACCCTGTTGTGCTATCAAATACTTAATCTTACTCATTCTTTCTAACTGCTTTTTGTAACCATTAACCATCCCCACTTGCCCCCAACTATGCCACTATCCTCCCCAGCTTCTGGTAATCTTCCTTCCACTCTTTATCTCCATGAGTTCAATTGTTTTATAATTTTTAGCTCCTATAAATAAGTGAGAACATGTGAAGTTTGTCTTTCTGTGCCTTGCTTACTTCACATACCATAATGACCTCCAATTTCATTCATGTTTTTGCAAATGACAGAATCAAATTCTTTTTCATGACTCAATAGTGTTTCATTGTGTATATATGCCACATTTTCTCTATCCATTCACCTGTTGAGGGACACTTACGTTGCTTCCCAATCTTGGCTATTATGAACAGTACTGCAGCAAATACGGAGTGCAGATATCTTTTCAATATACTGATTTTCTTTCTTTTAGATACCTCCCCAGTGGGCAGATTGCTGGATTGTATAGTAGCTACATTTTTAGTTTTTTGAGGAATCTCCAAACTGTTCACAGTGGTTGTACTAATTTACACTTCCACTATTAGTGGATGAGGCTTTTTCTCCACATTCTCACCAGCATTTGTTATTGCCTGACTTTTGGATAAAAGCCATTTTAACTGGGGCAAGATGATATCTCATTGTAGTTTTGATTTTCATTTATCTGATGATGAATGATATTGAGCACATTTTCATATGCCTCTCCACTTGTATATCTTCTTTTGAAAAATTTCTATTCACATCTTTTGCTCATTTTTAAATCAGATTATTAGGTTTTCTTCCTATAGAGTGTTTAGAGGTCCGTATGTATTCTGGTTATTAATTTCTTATGAGATAGGCAGTTTGCAAATACTTTCTCCCATTCTGTTATTTGTCCCTTCACTTTGTTGATTGTTTCCTTTCCTATGAAGATGTATTTTAACTTGATGTGATCCCATTTATCCATTATTGCTTTGGTTGCCTGTGCCTGTGGGGTGTTACTCAACACAAGACATTTTTCACCAGACAAATGTCCTATAGAGTTTCCCCAATGTTTTCCTGCAGCAGTTTCATAATTTGAGATCTTATATTTAAGTCTTTAATCCATTTTGATTTGATTTTGTATAAGACAAGAGATAGGGGTCAAGTTTTATCCTTCTGCATATGGATATCCCTTTTACCCAGCATCATTTATTGAAGAGAGTGCTTTTTCCCAATGTATGTTCACATTTCTCAAAAATGTGTTCACTGTAGATGTATGGATATGATCCTGGGTTCTCTATTCTGTTCCATTGGTCTATATGTCTGTTTTTATACCAGTACCATGCTGTTTTGGTTACTATAGCTCTGTAGTATAAGTTGAAATCAGGTAATTTGCTTCTCCCAGTTTTGTTTTCTGCTCAGGATAGTTTTGGCTATTTTGCATCTCTTGTGGTTCCATACAAATTTTAGGACTTTTTTTCTATTTCTGTAAAGATGTCATTGGTATTTTGATAATGATTGCATTTAATCTGTAGATTGCTATGGGTAGTTTGGACATTTGAACAATATTGATTTTTCCAGTCCATGAACATGAAATATCTGTCCATTGATTTCTGTCCTCTTCAATTTATTTCATCAATATTTTATAGTTTCCAGTGTGGACATCTTTCACTTCTTTGGTGAAGCTAATTCCTAGGTATTTAATTTGATTTATGGCTATGTAAATGGGATTACATTTTGATTTCTTTTTCAGATTGTTCACTGTTGACATATAGAAATGCTACTGATTTTTGTTTGTTGATTTTGTATCTTGCAACTTCACTGAAGTTATTTATCAGATCTAATAGCTTTCTTGTGGAATCTTTATCTTTCTCCAAATATCACATTATATAATCTGCAAGCAAGGATAATTGGACTTCTTTCTTTCCAATTTGAATGATTTTATTTCTTTCTCTTGTCTGACTACTCTAACTACTCTAACTAGGGCTTCTAGTACTACACTGAATAATATTGGTGAAAGTGACCATCCTTGTTGTGTTCCAGATCTTAGAGGAAAGGCTTTCAGTTTTCCCCATTCAGTATGATACTAGCTGTGTTAGTTATGTTGTGTTGAGTTATGTTCCTTCTTACCGAGTTTCTTGGGGGATTTTTTCATGAAGGGATGTTGAATTTTATCAAATGCTTTTTCAGCATCCATTTAAATGGTCATATAGCTTTTGTCCATCATTCTGTTGATATGATGTATCATATTGGTTAATTTGCATATTGAGAACCATTCTTGTATTCTGGGGATAAATCCCACTTGGTCGCAATGAATAATCTTTTTGATGTATTGTTGAATTTAGTTCACCAGTATTTTGTTGAGAATTTTTGCATCAATATTCATCAGAGATATTGACCTGTAGTTTCCTTTTTTTAATGTGTGTTTGTCTGGTTTTGGTATTGGTAATACTGACCTTCTAGAATGAGGTTGGAAGTATTCCCTTCTCTATTTTTGAGAATAGTTTGAACAAGGTTGGTATTAATTCAAGTAATTGGTAGAACTTAGCAGTGAAGCCATTGGGTCTCAGGCTTTTCTTAACTGTGTGACTTTTTATTATAGCTTTGGTCTCATTACTGGCTATTGGTATGTTCAGGTTTTCGATTTCTTCCTGGTTCAATGTTGGTAGGTTGTATGTGTCTAGGAATTTATCAATTTCTTCTATATTTTCCAATTGATTGGCATATGGTTGCTCATAGTAGCCACTAATGATCCTTGAATTTCTGTAGTAACAGTTGTAATGTCTTCTTTTCATCTCTGATTTTATTTGTTTGGGTCTTCTATCTTTTTTCTTACTTATTGTTCTGATTGTCAATTTTATTTATCTTTTCAAAACAATCGTTTTGTTTCATGGTTCTTTTGTGCTGTTTTCTTTTTTGTTATCTTTTTTGCTTTTCTTTTTTGTGTGTTGTTTTCTTAATTTCAATTTTACTTATTTGTCCACTCATACTTATTATGTTCTTTTCTTCTACTTCTTTTGGGTTTGGTTTGCTCTTGCTTTTCTAATTCTTTGAGATGAATCATTGGTTATTTATTTGAAGTTTTCTTCTCACATATAGCTAAAATTAAAATTTCCCTTTTAATACTGCATTTGCTGTATTCCATAGGTTTTGATAAGTTGTGTTTTCATTATCATTTGCTTAAATACGTTTTTGAATTTTCTTCTTAATTTCTTCATTTACCCACTGGTCATCCAAGAGCATATTGTTTAATTTCCATGTGATTGTGCTGTTTCCAAAATTCCTCATCATTAATTTCTCGTTTCATTCTATTGTAGTCAAAAAAGATGCTTAATATTGAAACTGCCTATGCAAAAATTATAGCTGAGGAAATTATGACAGTGAAAGAGATCAGACCTAACTGTTTCCATCTTAATTCTAACCTTTAAGCTGTTCATGTTCATTCCTGACCATAGGCTGAACTAACCTTGGGAAGGAATTTAGTTTATAGTTTAACTCTGAAACAAAATTAATAATAGCCCTTTTCTGAAAAAAGAACCCTTCTTGCCTGGGACTATTCTGCCTTTGTAGGACTAACAAATTAGTTACAAGATTAGAAGTTATGGGTTAGGGACCTTGCAGTCTCCTGCTGCAAGAGTCTGAACTCCTCAAATTGCACCTGGGAATAGCATCACTTGTAAACCTAAGATCAGTGTTTAACATATTTTGCAGACCCTGTGTTCTGATGCACCAGCTGACACCCAGACTGGCAATCTGGCTCAACTAGTTCTGCAATCCTACCAGAAACAGAAGACAGCAAGAAAACTTCACTTCAATCCCCTATGATTACATCTCCAAACTGACCAATCAGCCCTCCATTCTTCCCAATCCCCTACCAGCCAAGTTATCCTTAAAAACACCAATCCCTGAATGCTCAGGAATAATAAAACTCCAGTCTCCTGCACAGCTGGCTCTGTGCAAATTACTCTTTCTCTATTGCAATTCTGCTGTCTTGATGAATTCACTATGTCTAGGGAGTGGGAAGAGTGAACTTGTTGGGCAATCACAATATTATTTCAATTGTTTTGAATGTTTTGAGATTTGTTTTGTGACCTAGGTCTATTCTTTAGAATGATCCATGTGCTGAGGAGAAGACTTTGTATTATAGAGTTGTTGGAAGAAATATTCTGTAAATACCTATTAGGTCCATTTGGTCTGTAGTGCAGATTAGGTTCAATGTTTATTTGTTGATTTTCTATCTGGATGATCTCTCTAATGCTAAAAGTAGGGGTGTTGAAATCTCCAGCTATTTTTGCATTGACAATTCTCTCTCTCTTTAGCTTTAATAAGATTGATTTTATATATCTGGGTGCTCAAGCATTGTGTGCATATATGTTTACAAATGTTATATACTCTTGCTGAATTGACCCCTTGATCATTATATAATGGTCTTCTTTGTCTCTACTCACAGTTTTTGTCTTGAAATCTATTTGTCTGACATAAGTATAGCTACTCCTGCTCTTTTGTAATTTCCTTTGTCATGGAATATCTTTTTTCATCCTTAGTAGTCAGTCTATTTGAATTTTATGGATGTTTCTTACAGGCAACAGATCATTAGGTTTTTGTAAATTATTATTATTAATCCATTCAACCACTGTATGTCTTTTGATTGGAGAGGTTAGTCCATTTACATTCAATATTATTATTAATAAGTAAGGACTTATTCCTGCCATTTTTAAATTTGTTTTTTGATTGTTTTGTCATCTTCTCTTCCTTAATTCCATCCTTTCTGTCTTCCTTTTAGGGAAGGTTATTTTTTCAGGTGGTATGATTTAATTTCTTTCTTTTTATTTTTTTGTGTATCCATTGTATGTTTGTTTTTTATCTGAGGTTACCATAGGCTTGCAAATACCCTTGTAATCTATTATTTTAAACTGATGACAACTTAACACTCATTGCATAAACAAACAAACATGCAAATAGAAAACCAATGCAAACTCTACACTTTAATTTTGTCCCCCTGCTTTTTACCTTTTTGTTGTTTCTCTTTATGTCTTATTGTACTACATCTTGAAAAGTTGTTGTAGTTATTATTTTTGATTGGTTCATCATTTTGTCTTTCTACTTAAGATAAGACTAGTTTACACACCACAAATGCAGTGTTATAATAATGTGTGTTTTTCTGTGTGCTAGCTATTACCAGTGAGTTTTGTACCTTCAGATAATTTCTTCTTGCTCATTAATGTCCTTTTCTTTAAAAGTGCATAATTCCTTTTAGCGTATCTTGTAGGGCAGGTATCTGGTGTTGAAATGCCTCAACTTTTGTTTGCCTTTGTTTTTTCCTTCGTGCTTGAAGGATATATTTGTATGTAGTATTTGAGGGTAAAAGTGTTTTCTGTAAACATTTTAAATATGTCATGCCACTTTTTCCTAGTTAACCATTGAAGGTTTCCTCTAAAAACTCTGCAGCCAACCATATTGGCACTACATTGTATGTTATTTGTTTTATTTCTGTGGCTGTTTTTAGGATCCTTTCTTTATCTTTGACTTTGGGGAATATTATTATTTAATGCCTGAAGGTAATTTTCTTTGGCTTAAGTCTTGGGTATTCTATAACCTTCTTGTATTTGAATACTGATGTTTTTCTCTAGGTTTGGGAAGATCTATGATAATATCCCTTTGAATAAACTCTGTACCCTTATCTCCTTCTCTACCTCTTCTTTAAGACCAGTAATTTGAATTTGCCCTTTTGAGGCTGTTTTCTAGATCTTGTAGGCATGCATCATTGTTTTGTATTCTTTTTTGTCTCCTTTGACTGTATTTTCAAATAGCCTGTCTTCAGGCTCACTAATTTGTCCTTCTGCCTGATCAAATCTACTATTAAGAGACTCTGATGCATTCTTTCAGGTAAATTACATATTTTAACTCTATGATTTCTGCTTGATTCTTCTTTTAAATTATTTCAATCTCTTTGTTACATTTATGTGATAGACTTCTGAATTCCTTCTCTGTGTTATCTTGGATTTCTTTGAGTTGCCTAAAAAAACAAAACAAAACAAAAAGCTAATTTCAATTCTCTGTCTGAAAGGTCACATATCTCCATTTGTCCCAGGTTGGTCCCTGGTACTTTATCTAGTTCTTTTGGTAAAGTCATGTTTTCCTGCATGGTCTTAATGCTTGTGGATGTTTGTCAGTGTCTGAACCTTGAGGAACTAGGCATTTATTGTGGTTTTTGCAGTCTCAACTTGTTTGTGCCCATTCCTCTTAGGAAAGCTTTCCAGGTATCTAAAGCCTTAAATTCAGTAACACTGGGGTTCTTGCAGACTCATAGAGGTACCGCCTTGGTATTCTTGCATAAGATTCAGAAGAATTCTCTGGATTATCAGGCAGCAGCTCTTGTTTTGTCCCTTAATTTTCCCCAAACAAATGGAATCTCTCTCTCTCTGTGCCGAGCTTCCTGAAACTGCAGGTGGAGTGATGCAAGTATCTCTTTGGCTTCCACCACTGAGACTGCACTGGGTCTTATCCAAGCCTGTACAGCACTGGGTCTTACCCAAGGCTTGCTATAACTGCTACCTGGCTACCACTTATATTTATTCAAAGCCCTAGGGCTCCACAATCAGCAGGTGGGGAAGTCATCCAGGTTTGCAACTTTCCCTTCTAGGTGGTGAGTTCACCCAGGCCCCAGGAGGGTCCAGAGATGCCATCTTGGAACCAGGGATTGCAGTCAAAAACCTTAGAAATCTGTCTGGTGTTCTATTCTACTGCAGCTAAACTGGCCCTCAAATGACAAGACAAAGTCCATCCCACTCTTCTTTCACCTTTCCACAGCAACAGGAGCCTTTCCCAGTGGCCAGCACCATGACTGGCCCATGGGGAATTCTGCAAGGCTACCACCAATGTTGACTTAAACCCTGAGGCATCTTCAGTCAGCTTGTGGTACTGCTGCTAGGCCTGGACTCATGCTTCAGGGCAGTTGGCTCCCATCTGCTCCAGAGCAGGTCCAGAAACGCTGTCCAAGAGCCTAGGACTAGACTCAGGAACCCCAAGCACTCACTTTGTGCTGGACCTTACTGTGGCTGAGCTGGTACCTAAGGTGCAAGACAAAAAGTCCCCTTCACTTTTCTCTTTGCTTTTCTCAAACAGAAGGATTCTTTCACTATAGTCACTACAGTTGGGAACGTGCTGAGTCTCACCTAAAGGCAGCATTTCTCAGAAGCTCACCCAATGCCCACAGTGTACTACTGGGGTATCATCCAATAACCCTGTTGGTTATTCAGGGCCTATGTACTCTCTAGTCAGCAAGTGATGAATCCTGCTGGGCAAATGTCCTTCCCTTCAAGTCAGCAGATTCCCTTATGGCTCAGAGTTTGTCTAGAAATGTTGTCCAAAAGCTACAGCCAGGGATGAGCTAGCCCTATTCTGTGGCTGAGCTGGTATCCAAGATGCAAGACAAAGTCCTCTTTACTTTTCTCTCTCCTCCCCTCAAGCAGAAGGAGAGCTTCACTGCCTGGAGTTGGGAGAAGGGTGAGGCAAACACTCCCTTAGCTGCCCCAGCTGGTGTCTCCCTAGGCCATAGGCCACCCTAGTCCACTGGCTCTAAGCCCAGCCCAGCACTAGGACTTGCCTAGGAATCGCAGTCCTTGTGTTCTAGGCTGCCTTTCAAGTACACCTAGGACCCCAAAGGATTTTAGCACCTGGTGGTGATGCTTGCCGAAACTCAAGTTCCAGCCACTGGAATGGGCAATTCCACTCTCGTTAGGGCTGATTCAAATGTTCTCTTCATGGGTGGATGCCAAATGAGCCTAGCATGGCTTTGCTTTCTGCTGTGACAGGGCAGTACAGTACTGAGTTCAATGCCAAGTCTCCCAGGCACTATGCTGTTTCTCCACCAAGTACACAGTTTTTCTCTCTGCATTACATGGCCACTGACAAGGGAAGTGGGGAGGAGTGACATCAGTGATTCAATCTGTGTTTCCTACCCTCTTCAGTGCCTCTTTCAACGATATGAAGTTACAACCAGGTACTAGATTGCTTACCGGATTTTTTGGTTCTTATGACAGTGCTTTTGTGTGTGTGTAGTTAGTTGTTAAATATTGATGTTCCTGCAGGGGAAACTATCAGTGGAGGCTTCTATTCAGCCATCTTGCTCTGCCCTCCTAAATTAAACTTTATCATATATATGTACAGGACAAAACATAGTATATATAGAGTTTAGTACTACCTGAGGTTTCAGACATCTATTGAGGGCCTTGAAACATATCCCATTCTGGAAAGACCACTGTATAGTGTTTCCTGTTGAAAACAAGTAGTCTAACACTGAAACTGAACCAGAAATTCTCAATGTTAGAAAATTTTAACTGCACAATTTATTCTTAAATATAAACTGTCATCGTGAGAAACTCAAATAGCAATACTCCTTCACTACCTCCGCTGTCTTCAAATCTGGACCAAGTCGTCTCTTCCGATGACTACAGAGAGAGAGCCAGTGGTAAAAATAATATTATGCAAAGGGCTGATCTATCAGAGGATTCATATAATTTATCATCTTTGGCTAAAATTCAGACTCCCCAAGAGTTCTTGCTTCAGAACTGTTTTCAGTCTTCCCTCCTAATGTTTCATCATTTTCAAGCAATTAGTCATAATTATTTCTTTTAATTTTACCTCCTTTCTCTATTTTTCTCCTTTCCTGAGATAGGGATATAAATAAGTACTAAGGTACCTAAAGATAAATAATAGTGAGCGTTGTATAAAAAATACTTTTCTACTTTGAAAATAGTTAATAATATCTAAATTATCCTTGTTTCACTGCAATCCTTTGGGTCTCTTTGGCAAAAATAAATCACACATCTAATATTAAAGAATGTTACTAGCAGACAAAAATGTATTGGGTATGCTTAAATATCATTCTTACATATTAGTTATCCAAAAAATCCATTGGAATAAATTGGGTAGCAGGATGTCATATAAAATTTTAGCTCAAAAGTTACTTTGGCATTGGGGTAAATATGACCTTAGATCTAATCCTTGCCTCAAGCTTTTATCTTACTGCATAAAAAGCAATAAAAATAGAAAATGCCTTATTTGTGGTCAGACTTTAAAAAAAAAACAGATTTCCTTAGTGAGCATCCTGAATTTTAAAACTTGTGTTTTAGTTTTATTCATTTTTAGACTTTTAAAAATTTCAAGTAAAGTTTTTAGTTTGAAGAAATATGATTTCATCTTTGACACTTAATTACTGTCTTGCTATGTACAGTTATATTATTTTGATGCCTAGTAATAAATAAAGGAATCATAGTAGTTCTATAGATATGATAGCTTTCTGGAAGACCTTACTCTTCAATGTGATATGGGTGAAAAGTAAGCATTTAGTCTAACAAGGATATTATTTTTTGTTTACTATACATAGCACTTTCAGGATCTGTAAAATTCATTTAATTATACAAATATTTATTGAACCCTTATGATGTGCCAAAAACAGCTCTGGACTCCAGAACTACATTGCACTTTGAGTATTTTATTTATAAAGACATGTTTTCATTAGAAATACATATTTAATAGTAATTTCTTTGGCTACTAGTCCCGAAACATGTTTTTTGAAAATTACCTGTAGATGTTCACTACTTATAAAATATTACAACATTGATTTAATGTAGAAATGGTTTTCCACTTTCAAAAATCAGGAAGAATTCTACTACTGTAAATATAATACCTGATTTGCTCCTCATATTGCATGTAACAAATACAGTATGATTCAGAATGTTTGTGATAATTGCATGAAACTCCTCTCCTGAAATTTCCACAAATTTATTTTTATTTTAATAGCAATCTAGTGACTCCTTAGGAAATATCTATGCGAAAAGTAATATCTATAAGACTAGTACCAAGAAAATACATTTTATGGGCCAAGACCTTAACAGACATCTCACCAAAGGAGATATGCTGATGGAAATAAACATGCAAAGATGATTCATATCATATGTCATCCAGGAAATGCAAATTAAAACAACAATGAGATGCCACTATACATCTATTAGAATGGCTAAATGCCAAAACATATCAAATGCTGGTGAGGATGTGGAGCAACAGGAATTCACATTCATTGCTGGTGGGATTGCAAAATGGCACAACCACTTTGGAAAACAGTTTGGCAATCTCTCACAAAACTAAATATACTCTTATTATATTATTCAGCAATCATGCACCTTGGTATTTACCCAAAAGAGCTGAAAACTTATGTTTACACAAAAACGTGGACACAGGTGTTTAAAGCATCTCTATTAATAACTGCCCAAACTTGCCAACAACCAAGATGTTCTTCAGTAGGTAAATGGATAAATACATTTGGAATATTCAGACAAGGGAATATCATTCAACGTTAAAGGGGAAGGCCGGGTGCAGTGGCTCACGCCTGTAATTTCAGCACTTTGGGAGGCTGAGGTGGGCTGATCAGGAGGTCAAAAGATCGAGACCATCCTGGCCAACATGGTGAAACCCTGTCTCTACTAAAAATATAAAAAGTAGCTGGACTATAGGTGGCACTAGCCTGTAGTCCCAGTTACTTGGGAGGCTGAGGCAGGAAAATCACTTGAACCTGGGAGGTGGAGGTTGCAGCGAGCTAAGATAGCATCATTGCACTCCAGCCTGGTGACAGAGTGAGACTCCATTTCAAAAGAAAACAAAAATTAATTCAAATAAAATAAAACAAAAATAAAAATAAGCTATTTAGTTATGGAAAGCCATGAAAAGACATGGAAGAACTTTAAATGCATATGAAGTGAAAGCAGTCAATCTAACAAAAATACATACTGTATGATTCCAACTATGTGACATTCTGGGAAAGTTAAAACTATAAAGACAAGACAATAAAAATATCAATACTTGTCAGAGTCATGGGGGGCATGGATGAATGAGTAGAGCACACAGGATTTTTAGGGTAATGAAAATACTCTGTATGATGCTACAATTGAGGATATGTGTCATTTTCCTTTGTCCAACCCCTAGGATGTGCAATATAAAGTGTAAACTCTAATATAAACTATGGACTTTGGGTGATAATTGTGAATCCAAAAGTATCTGAGACAGGTCTCCATCAATTTAGAAAGTTTGTTTTGTGAAGCTTAATTACACTACCATGACACAGCCTCAGGAGGCCCTAATGACGTGTCCTCAAGGTGGTCAGCAAACATTTTGGTTTTATACATTTTAGGGAGACATGAACCATCAATCAATACATGTAATATGTACATGGGTTTAGTCCAGAAATGCAGGATGACTGGAAGAGTGGCTTCCAAGTCATAAGCAGATTCAAAGATTTTCTGACTAGCAATTGACTGAAAGTGTTATTATCAATAGAAAGATATATCTGTATTATAATATGGGTTTGTGGAGACCAAGGTTTTATCATGTAGATGAAGCCTCCGGTAGCAGGCTTCAGAGAAAATGGATTGTAAATGTTTCTTATCAGACTAAAAGAGTCTGCTCCATCAGTAATTCCAACAAGGAGGTGGGTATAATGGGCCCTGTGGCTCCCCTTTCCCATCATGGTCTGAAACTAGTTTTCTAGGCTAACTTTGGAACGCCCTTGGCTGAGAGGAGGGGCCCATTCAGATGGTTGGGGGCAGGGGATTGGAATTTTATTTTTGGTTTACATAATGATGTATCAATGTGGTTTATCGAGTGTATCACATTGGTAGGGGTGCTGAAAATGTGGGAGGCTATGCATGTGTGGGGCAGGGAGTAGATGGAAACTACACCTTCTTCTCAATTGTTCTGTGAACTTAAACTTCTCTGAAAACAAATCTTTTAAAAAAGAGAATGAAAATTTATTTTACAAATGAGGAAGTAGTGGTTACTTACCCTAGACACAGGTTCAAATAGAAAGGTCAGGACAAAACAGTCTGAGTCAGAGCCTATTGTTAAAGCTCTAAAAAGGTAATTGTTTCTTTTTCACTATGTTTCTCACATCACTGATTAATCCTAAGCACATGTAGTAATTTTTACAATTTCCTTTTAGGTTTGTGCCAGCAGCAATTGCAATTTGTCACTCGTCTTAGGAACGGATCACAAGGTTGGAGAGGCAGTATATTTTAAGTGACTTGAAAAAATATTAATGATATAAGTGTGCGTGTGCACTAATTAATATTCCACCAGGAAGGTAAAGAACTTACAATAAATCATATTAAACAGCTACAAGAATAAATTTAGAAAATTGCTTGATTTTTCATCTAAAGACTTTATTAATAATTTTTTAAAGTCATTACCGCCGAGACGGGCGGATCACGAGGTCAGGAGATCGAGACCATCCTGGCTAACACGGTGAAACCCCGTCTCTACTAAAAATACAAAAAAACTAGCCGGGCGAAGTGGCGGGCGCCTGTAGTC
Source organism: Rhinopithecus roxellana (assembly GCF_007565055.1). NCBI lineage: Eukaryota > Metazoa > Chordata > Mammalia > Primates > Cercopithecidae > Rhinopithecus > Rhinopithecus roxellana. The sequence continues at coordinate 100,824,209 of NC_044553.1, forward strand.
CCAGCTACTCGGGAGGCTGAGGCAGGAGAATGGCGTAAACCCGGGAGGCGGAGCTTGCAGTGAGCTGAGATCCGGCCACTGCACTCCAGCCCCGGCGACAGAGTGAGACTCTGCCTCAAAAAATAAATAAATAAATAAATAAATAAATAAATAAATAAATAAATAAAGTCATTACCAACATTTGAAGTTTTCTGCCTTTCTCTTTCAGTCACCCCAGGTAAAATGACATAGGGTTTTCATATTAATGTAACTAGCTACCTTTAGTAAAAACAACTGATAGCCTTTGTATTTATACTCCCTTGGAAATTTCTTGCATTTTTTTCAGTGCATTCAAATTCCTGGCTTGAGATCTATTAAAAATGGCCAATAGGTATATTAAAAAATACACAATGTCACTAAGCATCAGGGAAATACAAATAAAAACCATGACGAGATATTACCTCACACCTGTCAGATTGACTATAATCAGAAAAACAAAAGACAACAAATGTTGGTGAGAATGTAGAGAAATTAAAACTTTTTCACATTGTTGGTGGGAGTGCAAAAAGGTGCACTAGGTATAGAAAACAGTATGGAGGTTCCTCAAAATATTAAAAATAGAACTGCTGTATGAACCAACAATCCTACTTCTGGGAACTTACTCAAGAGTTGAAATCTTGGTCTCAAAGAGATACTGGCACTCTCTTGATTGTTGTAGCATTATTCATTATAGCCAAGATGTGAAAATAACCTAAATGATCCACCTACAGATGAATGAAATTTTAAAAATGTGAAATGTATATACAGTGAAATACTCTTCAACCTTTAAAAAGAAGGAAATGCTTCAATATGTGACAACATAAGTGCACCCAGCGACATTAGGCTAAGAGAAATAAGCCAGTCACAGAGAGACATATATTGCACGATTTCACTTATTTGATGTATCTAAAATAGTTAAATTCATAGAATCAGAGTGGAATGATGGTTGCCAAGGTCTGGGGAGAGGGAGAAATACCAAGTTACCAAGCAACGGGCATGAAGTTTCAGTTAAGCAAGATGAATACATTCTAGATATCTGCTTACAACACTGTACCTGTAGTCAACAGTACTGTATTAGACACGTAAACATTTGTAAAGAAGCCTGGAGATATATCAGATCCTACAGATCAAGTGCTGAGTCCTACAACACTAAAAAAACTAGGAGAATAAAAAATGTGTAAAGAGGATATATTTCATGTTAAGTGTTCCTACTACAGTAAAATAAAATGAGATAAAGTAATTGTTCTGAATAGGGTAAGGAGCATTTTTAGAGCTGTGGATTATCAACGGAAACTATAACCCCAAATTTAACACTAGCATGCGAACTTGTACTTTCAGTGAAGCAGTTTTTGATATTAAAGCATGTTACTAACTTAGTGGTCTGCCTTAAGTTTGCTGGTAGTCATTCTATCAGAAATCAACTGGTTCCAAAACAAAATATGTTTCCAAAATATATGGAACCTGTGCGAAAGAAATAGCAGTGGACACCTCGGGTGCAGACAGGGAAAATGGCCATAAAGAGAGACTTTGGGCATGATCTTTGGGTTTTCGCTTTCTGGATTCACCAGTGTTGCCTATTTTTGGCTTCCCTAATCCAGTATCCACCGCATTTTAAAAAGAGATCTCTTAAATGACCTTGTCCAATGACCTCGAAATCCCAAGTTAGCTCTATGCATGGACTTCCCTGATCTTTGACCACAGTGGTTCCAAACTCGTGATCCATGGACCTTCGTCGTCTCTCTTTTATCCTAGATTGGAATAGAGCGAAACTTGATTCCAGCGAAAGGTATAAAAGTGGACTGATGATCTGTGAGTGAACTTAGCTACTATGGTCTACTTAAGAATGCCTCTCAACTATCTTTCCTGATCATTTTGGGCTAACCTCAGTAGGCTAAAGTTCAGCCCAGGTGTCCTGCAAATGTAAGGTCTCAAGAGAACATCAGTTTTCTAAGTTTAAAGTCTTCTGAAACTATATTTTAATATCGGTACACCTCTTACCATGCATGCCATTTATCCTCTAGTAATCAGTTCTACTATCTGATCTGCAGCTTGGAGGCCTTGCTGTTGTAAACCCACAGAAGAAAGCTAAAAAATTATGCAGAATTATTGATTGCTCTTTCTATATCTGCAAGAAAAAGAGAGTTTTTCTCAGAAAGTCTGCTCTATATAACCACAAAGATGGAAGCTAAGAATCTAGCCAAACAAAATTATGGTTTTGTGTTTATGTACATAGCACTTTCACTTACCCCACTGGTAAAATTTATTCAATTTAATAAATATATATTGAACCCCTACCATGTGGCAGAGACAGTACTAAGTACTAGATGTGTATCTGTGAACAAAACAGACAAACTCATAGAGCTTATTTTTATGTATTTACCTTCATGGAGCTTATATTTACTTCAAAGAGCTCTTGTAGTTGTTGAGATATGTAACACATTTGGCATAGTTTCTGCCACATAAAAACTACATAAAATGAAGTTTATCTTTAGTAGAAAATAGGGCAAATGGCAACATTCCAGATAGAGTTTGCTTTAATCATCATTTGTCATTGCTATGATGAATATTGCAAAATTAAAGATTTAGATTGACACTTTTAAAGTCAAAACATGCCAAATGCATCATAAGAGTCAGTTGTAAAATGACGTTAATCTAACTGTTGATATCCCGATTTTCACAGCAGTATTCTAGTGCAAGCATTAACTTAATCCTGGCATAATTTTCAAAATTTAAATATTAGTTCTGTTACAGTTACTTTTTCCCATTTTTGAGTTAGTCCTAAGACATGGTCCCTTTCCTGGGAGAAGATGCGCATTTGCTGAAAAGCGTTCTGTGAAATATTTTAAGATGCTTGAAAAAAGGAAAATTCAGCACTATAATTTTTTATTATTAAAAATACCTCAATATTTTAAGTAATGCTTCAATTTTGATGTAAATAAGACTCAGTTGAAAGTCAGGTATTTAATTGCCTTTTGATCTTTAGTAATTGAAAGTATCTGACAATTTGCAGATTATACACAATTCCCTTTTTAAAACACTTTGACACTTTAAATAAGAATCATCTTCACTTGTATTAAAATCCTTAAAAGTATAATAAAAACATTATTCTTTATTATGTAAGTAAGCCCTTAATGAAGCTCTGAAGACTAGAAAGAGAATCTTAGTTGGAAGAGTCATAAAATTAGTAGCATTATCAAACAAAAAGAAAAATAAAAGTCCAATAAAACTTAAACATTTTTTTCTAAAGATTGGAATATTCTAAATGTAATGCAGTCCAAATATAGGCAATGCACAAGAGCAAAAAACAATTAACATTAAATGAGAAAAAATCCATTATAATATTAAACATTAATAAAAGGGGTTCTTGATCAGATATATTATGATACTATGAAATTAGCACTAATACTGTTTGGTAGTAGTAAGAATATTTTTTAACATGTCTTTTTCTTTGAGTGAGTAAGAAGATAGCGTACAATCTAATATAGAAAACTGATCATAAGAAATGGAGACTTTCTATTCCTATTCCATGCTCCTTTTGACTTTCAAATAATACTTCTCTCAGATATGTCTTCATCCTTCTCTATGCGAGTTTAGATTTGGTTTTAAACACTATAAACAATCCCAGAAAATGCTGAGATTATGTTAGGAGCAGTGTCTTGAATTTTGGTATCCAGGTTGCTAGACCTAGCCAATAGCAGAACTTTTATTTGTCAGAATCATCGCAAACCTATAGAACTTTGCCAGACAATCCGTGAACCCTATGAAGATTCAGAAGCATACCTGTGGCACATATTTAAGACAAAAGAGTCACATTTCTCTATTTGTATGCAACCATTTTATAAAGAGTATTTTGTGTTAATTTGCAATGTCTCATTAACCTTATTCCACAGATAGAGAAAAAGATGAAAGAGTTGCCTGTTTGCCTTTTCACTGTCTTTGGGTTGATATAATGGTTTGCGATCTGTTAACAGAATCACTTTAGCAATCTAAAATAAAATATAATCTCTCAGATTCCTGTGAGCAAATAAAAGCTGCGTTTAATGAAACTTCCTTCAAGGTAATTTGGGTGACCTAGCAAACTTCATTAATGAGGCTAAAAATAGTGTCATTTTGGAACAAGATGATATATCTAAGACTTTGAGATGCTGTATCTATTGTCTTTGAGATATAATGAAAAGGTTGGTCATGTGATACTGTTACAGGAAGGGAGTCCTGATGCAAACCCCAAGAGAGGCTTATTGGATCTCACACAAGAAAGAGTTCAGGGAGAGTCCACACTGCAAAGTAAAAGCAAGTTTATTAAGAAATTAAAGGAATAAAAGAATGGCTACTCCATAGACAGAGCATCCCCAAGGGCTGCTGGTTACCCATTTTTATAGTTATTTCTTGATGATATGTTAAGGTGGATTATTCATGCCTTCCCTTTTTAGACCACATAGTGTAACTTCCTTATGTGCCATGGCATTTGTAAACTGTCATGGCGCTGATGGGAATGTAGCAGTGAGGGTAACCAGAGGTCGCTCTTGTGGCCATTTTGGTTTTGGTGGGTTTTGGCCATCTCCTTCACTGTAACCTGTTTTATCAGTAAGGTCTTTTATGACCTGTATTTTATGCTGACCTCCTATCTCATCCTGTGACTTAGAATGCCTTAACTATCTGGGAATGCAGCCCAGTAGGTTTCAGCCTCATTTTACCCAGCTTATTTAAGATGGAGTTGCTCTGGTTCACATGCCTCAGACAATGCCATGAATTTTTGGGTATATGGTGTCTTTGATGTCGACAAAATACTCATTTGTTACCTATGTGAGGTGATGGCCTTGGTACCCTAAAAAAAATTTTTTTTAATTTAATTTTATTTTAAGTTCTGGGATACACATGCAGGGTGTGCAGGATTGTTACACAGGGAAACATGTGCCATGGTGGTTTGCTGCACCTATCAACTCATCGCCTAGGTATTAAGTCCAACCTGCATTAGCTATTTATCCTGATGCTCTCTGATATGGTTTGGCTGTGTCCCACTCAAATATCAACTTGAATTGTATCCCAGAATTCCCATATGTTGTGGGAGGGACCTGGGGGAGGTAATTGAATCATGGGGGCTGGTCTTTCCCATGCTATTCTCATGATAGTGAATAAGTCTAACAAGATCTGATGGGTTTACCAGGGATTCTGCTTTTGCTTCTTCCTCATTTTTTTTCTCTTGCCGCCACCATGTAAGAAGTGCCTTTCACCTCCCGCCATGATTCTGAGGCCTCACCCAGCTATGTGGAACTGTAAGTCCAATTAAACCTCTTTTTGTTCCCAGTTTTGGGTATGTCTTTGTTGGCAGCATGAAAACAAACTAAAACACTCTCCCTTTCCCTGCCCCCACACTCTACCCTAACAGGCCCCAACATGTGTTGTTCCCTTCCCTGTGTCCATGTGTTCTCATTGTTCAGCTTCTACTTGTAAATGAGAATATGTGGTATTTGGTTTTCTATTCCCATGTTAGTGAGGATGATGGCTCAGCTTGAAGCTTAAAAATGTGAATACCTCGCGTTCACCCACTAGTACTTTTTACCACATCACAATAGCTAACATTTATTAAACCCCATTTCACTTAGGTTAATAACAATTGCTAATAAGTGATAGTTACTGTGCTAAATGCTTTTCATGAATATCTTATGGAAATCTCCCAACAAATCTATAAGGAAGAAAATACCATTTTTTCCATTTTAAAGATGCAGTCACGAACATTCTTAGAAGCTACGTGATATGTAAATTGTTACACAGCAGGGAAGGTAGAATTTAAATCCAGTGTTATGAACACACAGGGTTTCAATGGGGGAGAAGATGATAAACATGAGAGACAGAGGGATAATTTAGCAGGTCTTTGGAAGGCCTTTCTAATGACACCGTCACATCATGCTACATCAATTCTCTGCCTAGCACCTATCACTGTTGATATTTTTCGTATTTAAGTAATGTTTATTTCTTGTCTGCCTCCTGTTACTAGCATGTAACAGCCACCTTCTAAAGGGCTAATGTAAATGGAGATTTGTGTGACAAGAAAAAGTCCAGGAAAAACAGGAAAAAGCATTCTAGTCAGAGTAATAACAGCTAGTTCAAAAGCCCTAGACTGAGAAAGAGTGTGGCATGTTAGAGGAAAATAAAGGGCAGGGTATCTAGAGCATAGCAGGATGGGTTGGTGTGGAGGTAAGCAAAGATCGGGTCACATGGAGCTTGGTAAATTAGATTTAGGAGGTTGTATGAGACTCAGTTAAATGAGATGAAAGCCCTGAGGGATTTTCAGCTTGAGTGACATGATCTTTTCTAAAGGATCTGACTTCGGCCCCTGTACCAAGAACAAACTGGGAGGGGTGGGACAGAAGTAGAAGTGAAAAGAGGACAGTTAGAAAGGCACTGTAATATTCCAGCTGAGTGATAGCATTAGCTTGGACTAGGAAGAAAGTAGTAGAGATGGAAAGAAGGAGTCAGAATAACGATATGTTTTGGAGGTAGAATCACTTAGGTTTACTGATGGATTAGATACAAGAGATGAGGGAAAGATAACCACTCTCCATTGCCCCCAGCCTCCATCCTCATAAGCACTGTTTTTCTTTTATTAGTAATTTGGTATTGAAGTAAAACATTCAGTAAAGTAAGCAAATATTAAATGCTCAGTTTTGTTGACATTCTGTGTATGTATTTGCTTGAGCCCAGCCACCAGATCAAGATGTAGATAATTTTTCGTACTCTAGAAGTCTCCCTTGACCCCCTCCCAATCTGTCCTCCACTCTTATCTACTCTTGGTATCTTCCCCAACCCCCTTACAACAATCCATTTTGCACACTGTAACCAGATTAATCATCTCAGGTTACTGCTTTGTTCGCCTGTTTTTCTGTTTGGTAACTTTAGTCATGCCCTATTGCAACAAGCTATCTAAACATACTAACCTGTAATTCAAACCCTTCCACTGATTCATCCCAATCCCTTTCTCCCACTTCTTCCCTTCTGACAAGTAGCATATTCATTACTCTCTCCCAGATAAGTTCTACTCACTTCCATCTTCTATAACTTTACACATATCTAGTCTAAAATATTTTCTCTTTTTGATTCTATCTGTTCCTTTTTTAATTTTTAATTTTCATGGATACATAAAAATTGTACATATTGGCGGGGCGTGGTGGCTCACGCCTGTAATCCCAGCACTTTGGGAGGCCGAGGTGGGTGGATCACGAGGTCAGGAGATCAAGACCATCCTGGCTAACACGGTAAAACCTCCTCTCTACTAAAAATTCAAAAAATTAGCCGGGCATGGTGGCAGGCGCCTGTAGTCCCAGCTACTCAGGAGGCTGAAGCAGGAGAACGAACGGCATGAACCCAGGAGGCAGAGCTTACAGTGAGGCGAGATTGTGCCACTGCACTCCAGCCTGGGTGACAGAGTGAGACTGTGTCTCAAAAAAAAAAAAAAAAAAAAAAAAAAGTACATATTTATGGGGTACATGTGATATTTTTGTATAAGCATACAATATGTAAGGATCAAGTCAGTGTAATTGGGATATCCATCACCTCAAACATCTATCATTTCTTTGTGTTAGGAACATTTCAATATAACTCTTTTGGTTATTTTGATATACACAATAAATTATTTTTAATTGTAGTTGCCCAACTGTGCTACTGAATACTAGATCTTATTATTATTATTATTATTATTATTATTATCATTTTATTTTTATTTATTTATTTTTTGAGACAGAGTCTTGCTGTGCCGCCCAGGCTGGAGTGCAGTGGCCGGATCTCAGCTCACTGCAAGCTCCGCCTCCCGGGTTTACGCCATTCTCCTGCCTCAGCCTCCGGAGTAGCTGGGATTACAGGCACCCGCCACCTTGCCCGGCTAGTTTTTTTTTTTTTTTTTTTTTTTTTGTATTTTTTTTTTAGTAGAGACGGGGTTTCACCGTGTTAGCCAGGATGGTCTCGATCTCCTGACCTCGTGATCCGCCCGCCTCGGCCTCCCAAAGTGCTGGGATTACAGGCTTGAGCCACCGCGCCCGGCCTAGATCTTATTATTTTTAACTGTTTTTTGCATGCGTTAATTATTCCCTCTTTATCTCCCCCTCCCACTACCTTTTTCAGCCTCTGGAAATCATCATTCTACTCTCTATCTCCATGAGTTAAATTTCTTTTAAGCACTTAAATATTATAAATATCAAAAAACTCAATATGAGAAAAGTAATACTATTAAAGAAGAGGCAAAAGATCTAAATAGACATATCTCAAAGGAAGACATACAAATGACCAACAGGTATATGAAAAAATGCTCCACATCACTAATCATCAGAGAAATGAAAAGTAAAACTACAGTGAGATATCGTCTCATCCAGTTAAAATGGCTTTTACCCAAAAGACAGGCAATAATGAATGCTGGTGAGGATATGGAGAAAGAGGAACTCTCATACATTGTTAGTGGCAATGTAAATTAGTACAGCCATTATGGAGAACAATATGGAGATTCCTCAAAAAACTAAAAGTAGAACTACCATATAATCCAGCAATCCCACTGGTGAGTATATGTTCAAAACAAAGGAAATTAGTGTGGCAAAGAAATACCTGCACTTCCATGTGTACTGCAGCACTATTCACAATAGCCAAGAGATGGAAACAACCTATATGTCCATCAATGGATGAGTGGATAAAGAAAATGTAGTATATACACACAATAGAGCACTACTCAGCCATAAAATAAATTCTGTTATGTGTATCCATTCTTTAGGGCTTCACCTGCCCTTCAGTGAAAACACCAGGATCATCCTCCATTTGTCACAGGTATGTGACAGCTATCAGTTTGTGCAAATCACAATTACTTTTGCAGTAATCTATATATTGCTTTAACGTCTACTCCTGCTATGATCTAAATGCTTGTATTCCACCAAATTTCATAAGTTGAAACATAATCACCAATGTGATGGTATTGTGAGGTAGGGTTTTTAGGAGGTGATTAGGTCATGATGGTGAAGCTCTCATGAATGGGATTAGTGCCCTTATAAGGCACTAAAGAGGTATAAGCTTTTCCCTTCTGCCATGTAAAGTTTCAACAAGATGGGCCCTCACTAGACAGTGAGTCCACCAGCACCTTGACCTTAAACTTCCCTGACTCCAGAACTGTGATAAATAAATTTCTCTTGTTTATAAGCCACCAACTTATGATATTTTGTTTTAGCAACCCAGGTGGACTAAGACAACACTTAAGTTTTGTATTTTGTTGTGGTGCTCATGTTGCTTTAATGTCTGCACTACAACCTCCCTATTTTGTTCCTTTAGCATAACACCTGGCACAGGTTTGGTGTTCAATAAATATTTGTTGATTACATGGTGAAAGAATTAATTAAGATACATTGTTAGTTATCTTATTTGATATGTATGTCCTATCTCCCGGTATAGATTGTATGTTCACTACGGCAAAGACCAAGTACTATATTTCTCGTGGTATCATTCATATCTATCAAGGCAATATAGAGAAAGTAATAGACTAAAAAGTCAGCAATTCCTGTCTTCTCCAAAATGTGTATCTTTGCTTATCCTAATTGACTTCTCATTGATTGAGGTAACTTTGAGGGGCACAGGGAGAAAGGTGACAATAGATACATCATCTGTGCTCAAATTCAATGTCTCTGTTGTTGGTGGTTCAGATATCTGGTAGAATCTTCTGGCAAACTCAAGCCTGAAGGTTCATGTAAAAAACACTTTCTATAAATCTGGAAATTTACCAGTCCTGCTCTGGTAAGTAGGTCCTATGTCTAGAAGGAAGATTTGACTATTTTTAAATGCTTCTAATAAATAGGTGTAACAGACATCAAGATCATTTTATGTAATAAAGAATATGAGATTAAGAATAAGCAATCCAATGCTGTCAGCAATTTTAATGAGGGAACTGAACTGACTGCAAGGTCAGTTTGATTATTTTTTACAAAAATCAATAATAAGCAGCTATCATTATTGTTAAGGATGTCAGAATATGAAATGGAGGACCTGCGTTCAAGTTGTAAATTTTTCATTAACCAGATGTGTGATTTTGGAAAAGTTGCTTAAATTATCTGCAATGTAATTTCCTTATCTGCAAAGTGAATATGACCAGAAAGACTGTGAAGAGAGAATGAGATAATACAAAGGCTTTGAAGATATAGGTATCATATATTAATAATAAGGTGCTAAAAACATAATTTAAGAATAAAGGAAAATGTACATACGGGTCCCTTAAATCACAACCATGTTGTATTAATATTCTCTGCTACTAATTAGACGTTGCATCCCTCAAAGGAATGGTTTATTTCTGGCTGTTCCAATCACATCAAGTGTTGCCATGTTTCTTGTCTCAGACCCCAGGTCCCAGGTGTTCTGAACTGTCATTTGGATGTATCAAGGCACCCCAGTATTATTGTTGGGTTTCAGTAGTCATGGAAATTAAAAGTTGGATTTCAGTAGTCATGGAAATTAAAAGTTGGATTTCAGTAGTCATGGAAATTAAAAATTGTCCTGTTTATTGTGGCAGCAGGTAAACAGATAGCACCTTTTACATCATAGCTCTTGGTACTTGGGAATTGCCGGAGAATAAAATAAAAGTTAAAAAAATTCAATAACATAGTTCTCTGCACCAGTGAAGGGTCCAGGAAGCCACTTACATCACAACAGACATCCCTGAGCAAACTGGTAGAAAAGCAGTTATACTCTCAATAGCTCAGTTGCTGCCTATTGTCAAAGAGCAATTAGAATTTCTTCCTTAGCAGTCCATACTCAAACTTGGAGAAGTCCAGAGTAAAATTGTTGTTGCCTGGGACAGTGGGAGGGGTGGAGGTTAGAAATAGGGAGATGTTCATCAAAGGGAACAAAGATTCAGTTAGGAAAGATAAATGAGTTCTGGAGATCTGGTATACAGCATGGTGATGATAGTTAAAAATACCAGTGTTTACTTGAAATATGCTAAGGGTGCATCTGAAGTGTCCCATGCACCCCCCAACCCCCCCCACACAAGAAAATGGTAATTATGTGATGTGATACATCCGTTAATTAGCTTAATTTTGATGATTATTTCACAACATATACATATATGAAAACATCAAGTTGTATGCTTTAAATATATACAATCCCTATTTGTCAATTTTACCTCAGTAAAACTGGAAAATAAAAAGAGTTTCTTCCTTTAGCAACAAAAATTTTAGTAAGTAAATTTTTTTAAGTACAGTTATGAGCCACATAAGGATGTTTCAGTCAATGATAGGTTATAACAGAGCTGAAAAATTCTTATTGCCTAGTGATGTCTTAGCCATCATAATGCTATAGTTACAATGCATTACTCACCAGTTTGTGGTGATGCTGGTATAAACAAACATACTGCACTGCTAGTCATATAAAAATATAGCACATATGATTATGTATGGGACATAATACTTTATAATGATGACTATCACTAATTTATATATTCACTGTACTGTATATTTTATCATTATTTTAGAGTGTAATCTTCTATATATAAAAAAGTTAACTGTAAAACAGCCTCAGGCAGGTCCTTTAGGAGATATTGCAGGCGAAGGCACTGTTATCATAGGAGATGACAGCTTCATTCATGTTATTATCCCTGAAGACCTTCAAGTGGGACAAAATTTGGAGGTGACCAACAGTGATATTGATGATCCTGACCCTGTGTAGGTATAGGCTAATGTCTGTCTTAGTTTTCAACAAACAAGTTTAAAAAGAAAAAAAGAAAAGAAAAAAGAGAATTAGAAAAAAACTAATAGATATAAAGAAAGAAAATATTTTTGTACAGCTGTACAATGTATTTGGTTTTAAGATGTGTTATTGTAAAAGAGTTAACAAGTTTTAAAAAATTAAAAATTTTTAAAAGAAAATAAGTTCCAGTAAACTAAGGTTAATTTATTTTTGAAGAAATAAAAATATTCTTGTATAAATTTAGTGTAGCCTAAATTTACAGCTTTTATGAAGTCTATAGTAGTGTACAGTACTGTCCTAGGTCTTCACATTTACTCTCCACTCACTCACTGACTCACTTAGAACAACTTCCAGTCCTGCAAGTTCCATTCATGGTGACGGCCCCATGGACGTGTATCATTTTCTACTTTTATGTCATATTTTTACTGTACCTTTTCTATGTTTACAAATGTTTAAGTACACAAATAGTATTGTATTAAATTGCCTAAAGTGTTCAGTACAGTAATATACTGTGCAGGTTGGTAGCCCAGGTATGTAGTAGGCTATACCATCTAGGTTTGTGTATATACATGCTATGATGTTTGCACAATGACAAAATTGAACTTGCCTAACCCCATATTTAAGCAATACATGACTGTATGTGTAGAAAATAGGTGAGTAGAAAACTATGCCAGAGGAGCAAAATGTGTTATTCCAAGCATTAATTATGTATAAACAAATATGTAACATAATTCTATTAAGTTTAGAAAGGAGATCAAAGTTAATTTTATTACCAAGTGCCCTTGGCCCTATTCATATAATAGTAGAGAGTGCACAATCTATCAAAGTAAAAAAAAAGTTTAAAGCAATTTAAATTTATTTTAACAAGGTCAGAAATTACGTTTTCATGTATTCCATCCAGAGTAAGTACAATGTTATGGCATTAATAACAACTAAAAATACATTTAGACTTTTGAGCAATTTTTTTCCCAGGGGGAACATAGAACCTTGAAAATACCTTGGGAGAAATTAATTAGCCTCTCTGAAAAATAATAAATCCTCATATTATCCTTAACATCCCTAAAGCATTATGGAATGTTTTCTAATTCTGTATTATAGATGGAAAAGCAAAGAACTTGGCTAATACTTTCTATTTTCAGGAATGTACTGGCCAGAACTACAGTAATGCTCTTTCATTTTCAGTTTGTCTATCACTTGGCCTTGTATATTTTTTCTAAGAGTGTGTAGATAAGAAATAGCTGTTCTTAAAATCACTGTGATATATCACCTCACACCCATAAAGATGGCTGTTATCAAAAAGATGAGAGATAATACAAGTTGGCAAGGGTATGAAGAAAAGGAACCCCAGTACACTGTTGTGGTGAATGTTGACTGGTACAGCCACTATGGAAAACAGCATGTAGATTCCTGAAGAAATTAAAAATATAACTACCATACAACCCAGCAATCCATCTTATGGGTATATGTCCAGAGGAGATGAAATCACTGCCTTGTAAATATACCTATATTCCCATGTTTATTACAGTATTATTCACAATAGCCAAGATCTGGAAATAACCTAAATGTCCATTGACAGATGAATGGATAAAGAAAATATGGCATATACAATAGAATTGTATTCAACCTTAAAAAAGAAGGAGATATTGCCATATGCCACAACATGGCTGGACTTGGAAGACTTTATGCTAAGTAAAATAATCCAGACACAGAAAAAATATATTACATGATCTCACTTACGTGCAAAACACATATATTTTTAAAAAGTACTCAAATACACAGACATAGCAAATGAAACTGTGATATGGTTTCAATCTGTGTTACCAACAAAATGTCATGTTGAATTGCAATCCCCAATATTGGAGGTGGGGCCTGGTGGGAGGCGATTGGATCATGGGGGGAGGATTACCCCCTTGGTCCTGTTCTCATGATAGTAAGTGAGTTCTCACAAGATCTGGTCATTTAAAAGTGTGTGGCACCTACCTGCCTCTTACTCCTGCTCCAGCCATTTGAAGTGTTGGGTCCCCTTTTGCCTGCCCCATGATTGGAAGCCATGTTCCTGAGGCCTCCCCAAAAGTAGAAGCTATGCTATGCTTTCTGTACAGCCTGTGGAATCTGGAATCATGAGCCAATAAAACTTCTTTTCTTTATAAATTATCCTTTTCCAGATTTTTTTTTATAGCAGTGCAAGAATGGACTAATACATAAAATTGCTACCGAGAGTGCTGCATTTGCTCTAAAGATACCTGAAAATGTGGAAGCAGCTTTGGAACTGTGTAATGTGCAGAGGTTGGAAGAGCTAGGAGGGCCCAGAAGAAGACAAGAAGATCAGGGAAAATCTGGAAACTTCCTAGAGACTTGTTGAATGGTTGTGACTGAAATGCTGATAGTGATATGGACAGAGATGCCCAGGCTGATGAGGTTTCAGATGGAGATAAGGAAGTTATTGGAAACTGGGAAAAAAAAAATCACATTTGCTATGCTTTAGCAAAGAGCCTGGCTGCATTGTACCCCTGCTATAGGAATCTGTGGAAATTTGAACTTATAGAGTGATGATTTAGGGTGTCTGGTGAAAGGAATTTCGGAGCAGCAAAGCATTCAAGTTGTAACGTGGCTACTTCTAACAACCTATGCTTATGTGAGTGAGCAAAGAAATGACCTGTAATTGGAAATTCTAATTAAAAAGGGAACCAGAGCATAAAAGTTTGGAAAATTTGTAGCCTGGCCATGTGGTAGAAAAGAAAAATAGAAAAGTTTCCTATTTTCAGGAAAGCAATTTTAGCAGCCGGCAGAAATTTGCATAACTAAAAGGAAAATAAGTGCTGATAGCCAAGAAAATGAGGAAAAAGGCCTTGAAGACATTTCAGAGACCTTTGCTACAGCCCCTCCCAACACAGGCCTGGAGTAGGACAGAAGAATGATTTTGTGGGCCAGACCCAGCACCCTTCTGCCCTGTTCAGCATCAGGACACTTCTTTCCCATCCCAGCCACTCCAATTCCAGCTGTGGCTAAAAAGGGCCCAGCTTGGGTACAGGTACAGCTTGGGTCACTGCTTGAGAGGGTGCAAGTCATAAGCCTTGCTGGCTTCTGTGTGGTGTTAAGCCAGAAGGTGCATAGAATGCAAGAGTTGAGGCTTGGGAACTTCCTCCTAGATTTCAGAAAATGTATGGAAAAGCCTGGATGGCCAGGCAGAATCCTGCTGCAGGAGTGGAGCCCTCATGGAGAACCTCTACTCAGGCAGTGCAGAGGGGAAATGTGGGATTGGAGCCCCCACACAGAGTCCGCCACTGGGGCATTGTCTAGTAGGATTGTTGGAAGGGGGCCACCATCCTCCAGATCCTAGAATTGTAGATCACCAGCAGCTTGAAGTATGTACCTGGAAAAGTTATAGACACTCAATACCAGCCCATGAGAGCAGCTGTAGGGACTGAAATGTGCAAAGCTACAGAAGTGGAACTGCCCAAGGCCTTGGGAGCTTGGACACCAGTGTGCCCTGGATGTGAGACATGGAATCAAGGAAAATTATTTTGGAGCTTCAAGATTTAATGACTTCCCTGCTGGGTTTCAGACTTGCATGGGGCCTGTAGCCCCTTCCTTTTGGCCAAAATTTCTTTCTTTTGGAATGGGAGTATTTACCCAAGGCTTATGCTCCATTGTATCTTGGAAGTAACTCACTTGTTTTTGATTTTATAGGCTCATAGATAGGAAGGGACTAGCCTTGTTTTAGATGACACTTTGGACTTTGAACCTTTTTTTTTTTTTGCTTTCCTGGAAAGTATTTTACTTTTATTTATTTATTTATTTATTTATTTATTTATTTATTTATTTTTATTATACTTTAAGTTCTAGGGTACATGTGCATAACGTGCAGGTTTGTTACATATGTATACTTGTGCTGTGTTGGTGTGCTGCACCCATCAACTCGTCAGCACCCATCAATTCATCATTTATATCATGTATAACTCCCCAATGCAATCCCTCCCCCTTCCCCCCTCCCCATGATAGGCCCCAGTGTGTGATGTTCCCCTTCCCGAGTCCAAGTGATCTCATTGTTCAGTTCCCACCTATGAGTGAGAACATGCGGTGTTTGGTTTTCTCTTCTTGTGATAGTTTGCTAAGAATGATGGTTTCCAGCTGCATCCATGTCCCTACAAAGGATGCAAACTCATCCTTTTTTATGGCTGCATAGTATTCCATGGTGTATATGTGCCACATTTTCTTAATCCAGTCTGTCACTGATGGACATTTGGGTTGATTCCAAGTCTTTGCTATTGTGAATAGTGCCGCAATAAACATACGTGTGCATGTGTCTTTGTAGCAGAATAATTTATAATCCTTTGGGTATATACCCAGCAGTGGGATGGCTGGGTCATATGGTACATCTAGTTCTAGATCCTTGAGGAATTGCCATACTATTTTCCATAATGGTTGAACTAGTTTACAATCCCACCAACAGTGTAAAAGTGTTCCTATTTCTCCACATCCTCTCCAACACCTGTTGTTTCCTGATTTTTTAATGATTGCCATTCTAACTGGTGTGAGATGGTATCTCATTGCGGTTTTGATTTGCATTTCTCTGATGGCCAGTGATGATGAGCATTTTTTCATGTGTCTGTTGGCTGTATGAATGTCTTCTTTTGAGAAATGTCTGTTCATATCCTTTCCCCACTTTTTGATGGGGTTGTTTTTTTCTTGTATATTTGTTTGAGTTCTTTGTAGATTCTGGATATTAGCCCTTTGTCAGATGAGTAGATTGCAAACATTTTCTCCCATTCTGTAGGTTGCCTGTTGACTCTGATGGTAGTTTCTTTTGCTGTGCAGAAGCTCTTTAGTTTAATTAGATCCCATTTGTCAATTTTGGCTTTTGCTGCCGTTGCTTTTGGTGTTTTAGACATGAAGTCCTTGCCCATGCCTATGTCCTGAATGGTACTACCTAGATTTTCTTCTAGGGTTTTTATGGTATTAGGTCTAACATTTAAGTCTCTAATCCATCTTGAATTAATCTTCGTATAAGGAGTAAGGAAAGGATCCAGTTTCAGCTTTCTACTTATGGCTAGCCAATTTTCCCAGCACCATTTATTAAATAGGGAATCCTTTCCCCGTTTCTTGTTTTTCTCAGGTTTGTCAAAGATCAGATGGCTGTAGATGTGTGGTATTATTTCTGAGGACTCTGTTCTGTTCCATTGGTCTAGATCTCTGTTTTGGTACCAGTACTATGCTGTTTTGGTTACTGTAGCCTTGTAGTATAGTTTGAAGTCAGGTAGCATGATGCCTCCAGCTTTGTCCTTTTGACTTAGGATTGTCTTGGCAATGCGGGCTCTTTTTTGGTTCCATATGAACTTTAAAGCCGTTTTTTCCAATTCTGTGAAGAAACTCATTGGTAGCTTGATGGGGATGGCATTGAATCTATAAATAACCTTGGGCAGTATGGCCATTTTCACGATATTGATTCTTCCTATCCATGAGCATGGTATGTTCTTCCATTTGTTTGTGTCCTCTTTGATGTCACTGAGCAGTGGTTTGTAGTTCTCCTTGAAGAGGTCCTTGACATCCCTTGTAAGTTGGATTCCTAGGTATTTTATTCTCTTTGAAGCAATTGTGAATGGAAGTTCATTCCTGATTTGGCTCTCTGCTTGTCTGTTACTGGTGTATAAGAATGCTTGTGATTTTTGCACATTAATTTTGTATCCTGAGACTGCTGAAGTTGCTTATCAGCTTAAGGAGCTTTTGGGCTGAGACAATGGGGTTTTCTAAATATACAATCATGTCATCTGCAAACAGGGACAATTTGACTTCTTTTTTTCCTAACTGAATACCCTTGATTTCTTTCTCTTGCCTGATTGCCCTTAATGCTGGAATGAGTTAAGATTTTGGGGGGGGTATTGTGAAAGCATGATTGTATTTTGCAATGTATGAAGGACATGAGATTTGGAGGGGCCAGGGCTGGAATGATATAGTTTGGATATGTGTCCCCAACCAAATCTCGTGTTGAATTGTAATCCCAATATTGGGGGTGGGGACTAATGGAAGCTGATTGAATCATGGAGGTGGATTTCCCCCTTGGTGCTGTTTTCATGATAGTGAATCTGATGAGATCTGGTTGTTTAAAAGTATGTGGCACCTTCCCCTACCTTCCTCCTGCTCCAGCCATGTGAAGTGCTGGCTCCTCCTTTGCCTTCTGTTATGATTGGAAAGTTTCTAGGACCTCCCCAAAAGCAGAATCTACTATGTTTCCTGTGAAGCTTGAGGAGCCATGAGCCAATTAAACCTCTTTTCTTTATAAATTACCTAGCCTTGGGTATTCTTTATAGCACTGTGAGCGCAGATGAATACAAACTGTTTACCATAGGTGGGGGTACAGGGAGAGAAAAAAAATGGCATAAAATAGGAGATACATCGGATGAACAAGTTTAGAGATCTACTGTACAGCATGAGGACTAAAGTTAATAAAATTTTTTTGTAATAGGGATTTTAAAATAAGACTTTAGCTGCTTTTGCACACAAAAAGTAACTGAGATAATAAATTTGTTAATCTGCTTCACTTTAATAATATTTTACTACTATATGTATCCCATGACATCATGTTGTAAACCTCAAATATAAACAAGATTTATTTTTTAGAAAAGAAATAACCCATTCTTTATTCTGAAGTCTTCTATTAGTCACTGTGACTTCTGAGCATACTCTCTGGACTATGTAGAGCTAAATATAAAGTCTAGTTTCTAGTATGTAATATTGTACTTTTATGTCTAATTATTTGATGCCCAACCTATAGGATTACACAGCAACATATGTGGTCATGTGATACACTGACATCTGGTTGAGTCATGTAACTATTTGCACAATGGACTGTAAGCAGAAGCGTCACACACTATGTCAAGGCAGAAGCATAAGAGCCATAGTAAGCTTCAGCCACTTCTCCCTTCCTCTGCCATGAAAATGGCTTGTCACTTTGGTCCCAGAATGAGAAGAGAGAGCAGAACAGGAGCTATCTACAGGCTACTTATAACATGGATAAGACATACATCTTATTGTTGTAAACCAGTGAGATTTTGGAAGTGTTCCTTAAAGCAAACAATCTAGCAAAAGTTGCTACTATACAATTCTTGCCACACTATCACAGATTTAAAACAAATGACTATTTTAGTGCTAACACATAGAAGCAGTTATTCAGCTTGAAATTTAAATAAAAAGCTTGATCTTTGCATTTGGACATTGCCATTGGATTTTCAATCTCAATTACAGTATTGTCCGGGTACTTGAATAAAAGATGTGTGTCCCTTTTCAGAAAAAAAAAGAAAAAAAAAAAGGTTAAGCTTCAATTTAGTACTCAACTGTAAAAAAGGCAGATCAAGTTCAGTAGACTGTTGGCATTTATGGATTTAAAGTTGACCACTTACGAGTGATTGTTCAGTCTGTGATGTGGTAGTTTGTAGGTTTGCTGAGGCATTGATTTAAATAGTATTCACAGTGAACCTGTGGTAAAAGTATGCTTCTGTACATGACACTGGGCTTTGGGAAGTCCTAGTCCAATGCTTCTCAAAGGGTAGCCCGTGAGCTGGTAGCATCAGTATCACTTGGGAACTTGTTACAAATGCAAACTCTTGGGGGTCACTCCAAACTGACTTAATCAGAAACTACTGTGTTGGGACCCCCCTGTCGGTATTGTAACCAGCCGTTTTGGTGATTCTGGTGCTTGCTAGAATTTGTGAACCACTGACTTTGTCATTTTCCATGAAGATATTTGTTGTCCTCTATACATGTGGTGAGACAAAATTTGAAAATCCACTCTTTAAAAAGCTTTCTTGTTATTCCTAATGCAGGCAGTTCATTTTCACTGGTTTACATTTTAAAAGATTATTCAATAGTGTTATTCAGGATGTAACTTTCACAATATAAAAATAGACATTCAGAAAAAGCTCGGTATACAGCAATGTCAAGGGTCTCCTATACATATAATTTAAAGTGATAAATGAATGCTCATATATTTATGCTCATAATACACATTGGATTTTATAAAAGAGCAAAATTACAAATGTGGTCCCACAGACTCTCCTGACATTCACAGCAAGGAACAAGTCCACAGTAAAGAACACAAAGCATGAATTTCCAGTCCCTGCTTTTTACAACTGAACATTTTACCTGCCTACTCATCCTATGTTCTGGTGTCCTTGAGAGAGAGGAACTAGGAAGTCAGGAAACTGGGAACCAGAAATTTAGAAAACAGCTTTCCAGGGGCAGATGCTTCAAATTAAAACATTAAGATGAAAGTCAAGGTCAAGTTGGGAAGAACAGATCCGAATAGAGTGTGGGTTGGGAGGAAGAGGAATCTGTTTCTGAGTCTAAAATAGATAATAATAAGAGAAAAAGAGGACTATCATAAATGACATGAATCAATTTTTAAAAAGACAAAAAATAACAAATGCTGGCAAACATCTCGAGAAAGGGAACACATACACAGTTGGTGGGAATGTAAATTAGTACAGCCATTATGGACAACAGTATTGAGGTTCCTCAAAAAATAAAAAATAGAACTGCCATATGATCCAGCAATCCCACTACTTGGTATAGAGCCAAAGGAAATGAAATAAGCATGGCAAAGAGATGTCTGCATTCCCATGTTTATTACAGCACTATTCACAATAGTCAAAATACGGAATCAACCTAGGTGTACATCAATGGATGAATGGATTAAAAATATGGTACATATATATATACAATGAAATACTATTTAGTCATAGAAAAGAATGAAATCCTGCCATTTGCAGCAACATGAATTGAGCTGGAGGTCACTATGTTAAGTGAAATAAACTAAGCACAGAAGGACAAATACTGCATAATGTCACTCATATGTGTGCTTTATAACAGTTGATCTCAGAAGCAGAGAGTACAGTGGTAGTGACCAGAAGCTGAGGAGAGTAAGGGTATGGGATACAGAGTGGTTCACCAATTGGTACAAAGTTATGGTTAGATGGAGGAATAAGTCCTGATGTTCTATTGTACAGTAGGATGACTATAGTTAGCAATAATTTATTGTACATTTCCAAATAGCTAGGAGGGGATTTTGCATGCTATCACCACAAAGAAATGGTAAATGTTTGAGGTAGTGGATATGCTAACTCCCCTGATTTGATCATTATACAATGTGTTTGTATATGGAAACATCACACTGTACCCCATAAATATGTACCATTATTATATGTTCATTAAATAAATAAAACATAAAAAGAAGGAAGAAAGGAAGAAAATGAGTTGTCAACCAGTTTGTTTTAATGTCTAACTTCCCATATTTGTGCCAGTGTTATGCTCATATTAAATCAGCATCATGGACCGTGACCCAACACTAGTCTTAATGCAGTAGAATTATTTCTTATGGTTAGAACTCAAGTGCCATGGGAACAGGAGCCTTGCCAGACTTGTTACCACTCTACTCCAAACACCTGATCAACCAGTGAAGCACAGTGGCAGCTTTACTGTGAAGCTAAGCCTAAGCTCCTTCCTTGCATGGACTACTTTCAATATGCATAATTACTTCATAATTTGGTATTATTTTTCTGAAATAGGATTCCTCAAATGTTATCAGCTTCAAGTTTCATTAAACATGAATCTATCTATGGTAAGAGGCAATAAACTGAGGTGCAATATGCTTGGATGAAGGTACTACAAGGAGAATGAAAAGAGAAATGATTAAATAAACATGTTTAGAAGAAAATCAGCTGTACTTAGTGACTGAATTGTGGAAGGAGGGGGATAAAGAAATAAAAAGTGAACAATTATTTTTCTTTAATGGCATTATTAATTTCAAAGATAAGTCATATGTAACAGCAGGATATCTGTATATCAACTGGCATATGAAAAGCATATCAATGATACATTGCTTGCCAAAGTGGAGGAATAGCTAAATGCTACTCTAATTAACTGGATTATGAATTGGGTAAATGACTGTACAAATGACACTGATTGAAGAGTTAACATAAATCTATAAGTTTCTATGGGTGTCTTTATACCTCTTTTTTTAAACATGTTTGCTAATGATTTGGACCAAATTATAAGCATGTGCCCAATACATTTACATAGGTGATGTGATTTTGAGAAATCCAGAGGATAAATTAAAAACTTATTAATAGAAGGAGGCCGAAGTAGATTCTAAAGTAGTTTATCGAGATACATGACTTGGCAGTAGTATTGTTAAAACTGATTTGAGGTTACAGTTGCCCCTGAGTTCATTTTGTGTCAACTGTGTGATGTTCATCCACAAAAGCTAATGTCATCCAAAGCCTACATTAATAGAAATAGTTTCTAGATTCTGCAATGAAAGGAGTGTGATAGCCTCCTTTGCACCGCAATGCTCATTGCTCTCTTCAGTGTGCTGTTGACATGCTCTGTGTGATGAGAATGGTTCAATTTAACCTGCCAAGGATAAAGCTAGGATGAATATCAATAGATTTAATTTTATTAAAATGACTTTTTAATAGAAATATAAAAGAGAAGTGTAGCAGTGAGTTGCTTGCTGTATGTGTTCAATCATAGGCTGGACAGCCAACTTAGCTGTCATTTTGTTATAAAAATTAAAGCATTAGGCAATTGGTTATTTCATGGACTTTAAGTTACCTTTTTAAACTCAGAGTTGTCAAAATCCTATTACTCTATGACTCCTTGATAATTTCTGTTTCAGTTTCAGGTGTTGGTCCAGCTTCTTCTGAGTAGTTCTTTTAACTCCCAGTTGAACTGGCAGCCATCCATAGAATGTTCCTTTCTGTGCTTCCAGTCTCATTTCACAAATACAAAAGATAAATTCTTACTGAAAACTCATATGCTGTTTATTCTTTTGTTTAAGGAGAATTCTGTTTATTTATCTACAGTAAAGTTTTTAAAAAGTGCAGTTTCTGGGTTTGGGCGTGGTGGCTCACACCTGTAATCACAGGACTTTGGGAAGCTGAGGTGAACGGATCCCGTGAGCTCAGGAGTTCGACACCAGCCTGGGCAACACAGTGAAACCCTGTCTCCACTAAAAATACAAAAAACTAGCCGGGCGAGGTGGCGGGCGCCTGTAGTCCCAGCTACTCGGGAGGCTGAGGCAGGAGAATGGCGTGAACCTGGGAGGCGGAGCTTGCAGTGAGCTGAGATCTGGCCACTGCACTCCAGCCCGGGTGACAGAGCAAGACTCCGTCTCAAAAAAAAAAAAAAAAAAAAAAAAAAAAAAAAAAATTATTAGCCGGGTGTGGTGGCACGTGCCTGTAATCTCAGCTACTTGGGAGACTGAGGCAGGAGAATCTCTTGAACATAGGAGGTGGAGGTTGCAGTGAGCCAAGATTGTGCCACTGCATTCCAGCCTGGGAGACAGCGGGACTCCAGCTCAAAAAAAAAAAAAAAAAAAAAAGTGTAGTTTCTGGCATAATTAAAAGGGCTTAAAGAAATTTTCTTCAAAAAATAAGGACAATGTGAAGACATCCACGGTGAAAGTCTCATTCAGCTTATAAGCAGGAATCTGATGATTCTAGATTTTTCTGCTCCAGTTTTCTTGACAAAGATTGTACATTCATGCTCACTAAGGTTCTCAGCCAGTTAACTATTAAACTGACATTAGTAAATTACAACATCAGCTACCTTTGGCCAAAGAGTTATGTTAGAAAATATTCTCCTAAGGATTGCTTTTCTATCTGATATATAAGCCAAATTTTCACAGTAAAAAGAAAAAAAAATAAGTTCTTATATTACTGACACTAGTAGGATCTAGTTAATTTTCTTAAAGAGCAATAAATAGAAGGGATATTTATTAACAAAAAAGACAGTAGAATTAACTTTAATGAGCAGTATTATCCAAACATTCCTTTATAAAATAACAAAGAATAGATAATCAAATTTAGGTTTAATATTACTGTTTCTATAAAAGGGACAGCTTAATTCTTCAAAGTAATCACCATAATTAAAGGGAAAAACTTTTACTAATTAAAATATCACGAACAGTCATGCAAAAAGGTAAAGCAAAAAGTCAACATGAGGAATCAATCATCATGCTCAGAAAATAAAGTCAAGGTAATAAATAATCAAGTAAATGTAACTTGAATACCATCATTATGAGAGGTAAAAGATAAAAATATTGTCACCATGTTTGCAATATATTTATCTTTTGTCCTCTCACCTCTTCATAAACTAAGATTTTCCCCATTACCTCACTGAAGCTTTAGAGGAAATTCATAAATATGAGAACAGTTGACATCTAGATTACTCCCAGAAGTTTATTCCTTGCAGCCGAACTGTCATTACCCTATACAAGAACACCTGTAATCTAAATGCTACTTTCAAAGGAATCAGTAGAGAAAGATAAATTTATTAAAAAGCAATAAGGTTGTACTAAAATGACTCAACTTTAACATTTTCTACTACATCTATCACAGACAATGAACAATGGTCTACTTTGTTTTGTAATAACCAACATGTTACAAACTCTGAGGAAATCAATATTTACTTTTATAGAAACAATAACAAGAAAATATGTAGAGCTTTAGGGCCTATTAAAATAACTAAAACAAGAACAAATTGTACACATAGATTTTAAAACTTTATTTTAAGGGTGACTTTTATTATATATCACTGTCATAATCATCATATACTTTTATATTAATAATTATTATGGGACCTAATGTTGCTTTCTCAATTCACCTGTAGTGCTGCAAACCTGATAGGGTCTCAGTAATAGAAAGCCTTTTTGGTAAGCAGTCTGATAGGCTCATAAAGATAGAGGGTTTATGTTCACTGTTCAGTTGAAACTACAGAGTACAGGGGCCATTAGCAGGACTCAAGAACATCAGCTAACAAATGAGAACTGTAGGATTTAGTGAGTCATTCCAGAAGGAGCCACTGATCAACTGAAGTATAAACTGGCATCACTGTGCAAATGCCACCTTCTTCAAGAAGCCAAATAGATAACCTACAGAACGACACAAATATGCAAAAAACTAGGCATCTGGCAAAAGTATAATATCCAGAATCTATAAGTAACTTAAATCAACAAGCACAAAACAACCCTATTTAAAAATGGGGGCTAAGGACATGAATAGATATATCAAAAGAAGACATACAAGCAGCCAAAAAAAAACCATGGAAAAATACTCATCATCACTAATCATCAGAGAATGCAAATCAAAGACACAATGAGATAACCATCTTATATAAGTCAGAAAATAACAGATGCTGGCCAAGTTGTGGAGAAAAAGGAATACTTATACACTGTTGGTGGAAATGTAATTTAGTTCAGCCACTGTGGAAAGCAGTTTGGAGATTTCTCAAAAAATGAGCTACCATTCGATACAGCAATCCATTATTGGGTATACAGACAAAGGAAAATAATCATTCTACCAAAAAGACACATGTTAATTGCTGTACTATTCACTGTAACACAGACATGGAGTCAGACGTGGAATAAGTGGTGAATTGGATGAAAAAATGTGATATATACTACACAACCATAAAAAAGAATGAAATCATGTCTTTTGCAGCAACATGGATGGAGCTAGAGGTCATAATCCTTATTAATTATAAGTGGCAAGGCAGGCAGATCGCTTGTCAGGAGTCCAAGACCAGTCTGGCCAACATGGTAAAATCCTGTCTCTACTTAAAAAAAAAAATACAAAAATTATCCAGGCATGGTGATGGGTGCCTATAATCCTAGCTACTTGGGAGGCTGAGGCATAAGAATGGCTGGAACCCGGGAGGTGGAGGTTGCAGTGAGCCAAGATCGTGCCACTGTACTCTACCCTGGGCGACATAGTGAGACTCTGCCTCAAATTAAAAAAAAAAAAAAAAAAAAAATTAAGTGGGAGCTAAACATTGAGCACCCATCAATACAAAGATGGGAAGAATAGACACTGGAGAGTGCTAGAGTGGGGAGAAAGGGAGGTGGTCCTGGATTGAAAACTACCTATTGAGGATTATGCTCACTACCTGAGTGCAGTATAACCATGTAACAAACCTATACATATGCTCCCTGTATCTAAAAAAAAAAACAAAACCTTTTTTCACCACCCCATCTAAAATAGCCCTTTTGTAGTCATTATCTAGCTCCTTATCCTATTTTGGTTTTTTTCACAGCATTCATCATTGCTGATACTACGCAGCATATTAGTTTTCTGTCATCTATCTCTCCTTCTAGAATGTAAGCTCCCTGAGGATTGGAATATTGTTTAATTTGCTCATGGTCCCACAAGCTGAAACAATAACCGAAAAATTGGTAACTTTCAATAAGTATTTGTTAAATGGTTGAAATCCAAGGGAGGTAGACTGTCTGCCAATGGATGAAAAAATGAAATCCTCAGTAAAGCCTTTCCTCAAAGACATTTGTGATACTGAATACCATTTACTCACATATTGCTAAACGCATGTGAAAAATAATAAAATTTCCCTGAACTCCGTTTTCTCTGTGTGAAGTAGGTCCAAAAAACCTATAAAGCTTTCTTATGAAACACAATTGTACTTCAAATTATGTATATACAGAGTCCAGATTTTTTTTTTGGCTCCTTCTTCTGAACTGATTATAAAAAGACCGCAATCATCAAGGTTGAAAGAACTAGAAACACACAATCAGAGCTATATAAGCAGAATATTCTAAGCAATTAAATTGTAGTTATAGTCCATGGCTCCAAAAAGAGAATTAAAAAACAAATTCAGAAATATTCTGGGGATAATTAACATCAGGGAAATTGAGCTGAATGTAGAAACAAAACATTTATAATGCATGAGATTATTTTAATATGTTCATGAAATTTTCTGCATTTATGATTGTGTTAGTGTTATTTATTTTGGCAAAAGAAAGAATTTGAATACTGAAGCAGTAAAAATCAGGAAGCCACAGGAAGCTGTTTACTCCATTACTTAAGTTTTCAGTGGGTTTACACAGTGCTTGGGAGACGAGTAAGCTTCAGAGATTTATTTCATGGGGTCTGGAATTGCTGAGAGAACCCACTAAGGAGAACAGTTGAATCTCACATCCTGTGTGGGAGGGAAAAAAAGGCATTTACTGAAAGTAGGCATTGCACGAAATACTGAAAGATTATCTGATAGCAACTAAGGCAAAAAAAAGAAGGTATTCTTGCATTGAAGCAGTTACGGTTTTGAGAGCAATTTGAATTAAAAAAAAAGTCTATATTTTC
This sequence comes from Rhinopithecus roxellana, assembly GCF_007565055.1. Classification (NCBI taxonomy): domain Eukaryota; kingdom Metazoa; phylum Chordata; class Mammalia; order Primates; family Cercopithecidae; genus Rhinopithecus; species Rhinopithecus roxellana. The sequence continues at coordinate 100,851,076 of NC_044553.1, forward strand.
TTTCTGTGAAGTACCACTAGTGATGTTTTTGTTTTTCTTTCCTATTAGTTGAGCAGTCCTAAAGCACTAGTTGTTAGGGAGAACTTCGTAATCTATTCCCTCAATTTTTATTTAAAATGGCAAATCATTTGTAATATATCATTTTAAAAACAACTATGATACACCTTTTAAAGTATAAGATGACCTCAGTTCCTGAGAAAAGGAATGTTTTCTCCTCAGTATTCAAATATCCATAATGGCATAAATTGCAGGCTCTGACATGATGACCCATTTTTAAATTGAATATAAATAATAAGCTAGTGTAAGGAATGTAAATTCCCATCGAATCAGCATTACTCTGTTCTGTTTACTTATGCCTTTTAGCTTTATGCTTTTAAAACACTGATATCTTCATCTTTTCTTAGTTCCCTTTAATTTATTCAGCAATGTGCCCTTTTGTTATATGTAAGAAATCCTCATTTCTTCTTATCCTATTTGCTTTGCTGTCTTATTCAATGTTCATGAAACAGCCTTGTTTGTAAAGGAGGTAACCCAAATTGATGTTTGACATGGAGTAGGCAGTTTCTGAGTTCAAATGTTCAACACTTGCTTCTGACATTTTTCCTTAATAATATTCCCAATTGTATACCAAAATGAGCCTTATATTTAGTGTCTAATGGAAATGGGAAAGCCGTACTGTGGTATAGCAATATTATGACAAGACATTATTATTAAATGGCATTATTCTTAGAGTTTTACTAGAGAGCACTAAGATCTGCCCATTTTCATACCCAGTGCTTGAGAAGCACTTTGCATCCTTAAAGAACATAACAATGAAACTCTTGCTTTGATTTTGCTCCCTGTCTAATTTTTCAGCCCATTCTAGCTGATTTTAGCATATTTTGTTTTGTATTTTAGAAGAGTTATTGTTAGTTCTGCCTTCCATTTGACTTCATACATCATTCTTTTCTTCTCTTTTCATTTCCCTGATTTGAAACTTGATATATTCAAAGCAGGAAATGAAGAAGAATGGTCTTCCAGGTTATTTCCTGAAGATAAAATTCAACTTCAATTCAAGGAAAGTAAAACTGAGTTTTAATACCCAGTTCAGGATTTTGAACAACACAGCAACTTGAGAACTTGCTTTTATCAAGCCATTTTACAATGCCTTATTATTCTTCAAGACTTATATCTGGCTACTTGCTAATGCTCTGTGGTCTTTGGATCACTGAATGACTTTTGCATTTTATCATCTGAAGGCTTTGAGAATTATAATTTTTCTACATCACTAACACTTCACATTAAGAGAAACAGCACTATTTTTTTTTTTTTTTTTTTTTTTTTTTGCCACTAGGTTTCAAAAAGTATATTTCTTGCATTTCAACCAGGCTAGATACACTTCAAGATGCCATGCAGCTAAGCCCAGGATAGCAGGGCACTGCTTATTTTCTTTCTTTCCCCTGCTCCTCAACTCTCCCTCATTCCCCACCCTGCCTCTCATTTCCTCAGCAACCTCCTTCACATACTCACAAAGCAGAGATTAGATAAATAGGACTGTGATATTGCTGTGATATTGGTTAGAGATCATAACTTCTTGCTGTTGACAATCACATTGTTTAACCCGCCCACACAATGACACTGGCTTCCTAACCTCTTGACTCTGTGGGGTGGGGAGAGAGTGTAGGTTTTTTGTTTGTTTGTTTTGTTTTGTCATCCAGGCTGGTGTGAAGGGTTTCGCTCTGTCATCCAAGGTTTCTCTCTGTCATCCAGGCTGGCGTGAAGTGGAATACAACCTTGGCTTCCTGGGCTCAAGCAATCCTCCCAACTTTGCCTTCTGAGTAGCTGGGACTACAGGTACACCCCACCAGGCCTGGCTTACTTTTTTTCTTGTTAGAGATGGGTTCTCGCTATGTTGCCTAGGCTGGTCTCAAACTCCTGGGCTCAAGCAGTCTACTGGACTTGGTCCCCCAAAGTGCTGGGATTACAGGCGTGAGCCACTGCACCCAAGAAGGGTAGGTTCTTAAGGAAAAATATTTCCTCCACATAGGGCAGAAAGTATTCTAGTAAGAGAAGCAGCAAGAAAGGCTATGAGGCAACAGATGAAACACAAAATTAAATGCATGGAAGGATGGAGGAGATGCAGAATGCAGAAAGAAACATGCTGGGGAGCTCATCGATCTTACGTGGTTCAGAAACATATTTGTCTCCTATCCTTCCCCCAGATCGACAACTCTTGGTCAAAAGAGGGTCAATGAAGATAATTTTTTAAAATAAAATTTCCTTTTCTCGCCTTGGGAACTATTTTCAACATGATTTCAGGGTCAAAATATTAAAATTATTGAAGATTTTAAGCAAATGGTTTATTTTTGTTTTATTATAAAAATATTGGGCTAAGGCAAGTTAGAAATTTTTGAACATTACTAAAGCATGAAATTATACTTCAATATGTCTTAGACATTTTGAAATTGGTGCTTTTGAAGTTTAATCTAGAGACTGAGCTCCCATTAGGCAAAATAAAAGTCTTGCAAGTGTAAAGTTGTTGCACAGTTGAAAAAGGACTGGGCTATATTTCCTCTTCTTACTAAAAAGACACAAGTCAAATTACTATATCAGATCCTGAAAAATAGAATTTGTGTTTTATTTTCCTCTCTTGCTAGGGGCTGGGAAAAATAATTCCTTGCCCCAGTTATTGCTGTTCAATAATGTTTGCTGAGTGAATGACAAAATATGTAAATGATTACTTTAACACCTGAAACATTCTACCCCTTGTCTCATAGAAAATAATCTTCTTAATAATTTTTTAATTTATTAATTTTTAGTTTATTAATATTTTAATTTATTAATAAATTTAAAAGAAGTCAATTTTATAAAAATTGGCTAGCTGATTCTAAAATATATAATAAAAGGAAGTAGAATAACTATAATAATCTTAAGAAGTAACAATATTGGATACTTATAGTACCAGATATTGTACAAGGTGCCATAAAGCTATAGTAACCAGGACAGAATGTAGGTGTAACAGTAGACAAATGGGTCCATGGAACAGAATAGAGAGTCCAGAAACAGATCCAAACATATAGAACCTTTCAATTTATGACAAAGACAACAGCAAAATTCAGTGGAGGAAATAATAGTCTTTTCAGTAAATGTACTGAATAAATTGGAATATCTGTATAGAGAAAACTAACCTTGAACCCTACCTTAGCATATATACTAAATTGCTTTGAAATGTATCATACACGTAGATATGAAAGGTAATATAACACAGCCTCTCTTTTTCTTAGCTTGGTTAGAGGCTTATTAATTTTATTTATCTTTCCCAAAGCCAGCTTTTAGTTTTGTTGATTTGGTCTATTGATTTACTGTTTTCAATTTCATTGATTTCTGCTCTATGTTTTAATCACATGTTTTCTTCTGTTTACATTTGTGTAATTTGTTCTTCATTTCTAGCTTCCTAAGGCAGAAGCCTATATTATTATCATTAGATTCTTCTCCTTTTGTAATATCTGCACTCAATGCTATAAATTTCCCTCTATGCAATACTTTTACTACATTCCACAAATTTTGATAAACTGTATTTTCATTTCAATTTAGTTAAAAGTATTTTTAAATGTCTATTCTTCTTTGGTCTATGTGTTATTTAGGAGTGTTTTGTTTAACTTCCAAATACTTTGCAATTTTCCCTATCTTTCTGTTATTGTTTTCTAGTACATATTTTACTATAGTCTGAGATAATACATTATATAATTTCTATTCTTTTAAATTTCTTAAGGTATGTTTCATGACCCAGAATATGAACTATCTTGGTGAATGTTCCATGTAAGCTTGAGAAGAATGTGTACTCTGCTGTTGATGTATGAAGGAGTTTATAGATGTCCAGCAGATTCATGGTGCTGTTGATTTCAACTATGTCCTTAGGAATTTTCTGCCTGCTGGATCTGTCCATTTCTGATAGAGGAGTGTTAGAATTTCTAACTATAGGAGTGCATTCATCTATTTTTTCCTGCAATTCTATCAGTTTTTGCCTCTCATATTTTGACAGTCTGTTGTTAGGTACATATACTTTAAGAAGTGTTGTCTTCTTGGAAAACTGACCACTTGCTATTATGTAATGCCCTTTTTTATCTCTGATAATTTCCTTGCTCATAAGTCATCTCTTCTGAACATAATACAACTACTCCTGTTTTCTTTTTTTTTGGTTAGTGTTAGTATGATATATCTTTATTCGTTTACTTTTAATCCATATATGTCTTTATATTTAAAGTGGATTTCTTATAAACAACATAAAGTTCTTTGAGAAATCTCCAAACTGCTTTCCACAGTGGATGAACTAATTTACATTCCCACCAGGAGTGTGTAAGTGTTCCCTTTTCTCTTCAACCTTGCCAGCATCTGTTTTCTTTTGACTTGTAATAATAACCATTCTGACTGGTGTGAGATGCTCATTGTGGTTTTGATTTTCATTTCTCTGACGATTAGTGATGTTGAGCATTTTTTCATAAGCTTGTGGACCATACATATGTCTTCTTTTGAGAAGTGTCTATTCATGTCCTTTGTCTACTTTTTAATGTGGTTGTTTTTTCTTTGATTATTAATTTGTTTAAGTTTCTTATAAATTTGGATATTAAACCTTTGTCAGATGCATAGTTTGCAAATATTTCCTCCCTTTCTGTGGGTTGTCTGTTTACTCTGTTGATATTTTCTTTTGCTATGCAGAAGCTCTTTAGCTTAGCTAGATCCCATTTGTAAATTTTTGTTTTTGTTTCAATGCTTTTGGCGTCTTTGTCATGAAACCTTAGCCAGGGCCTATGTCCAGAATAGTGTTCCTTAGGTTTTCTTCAAGGGTTTCTATAGTTGTAGGTGTTACATTTTAGTCTTTAATCTATCTTTAGTTGATTTTTTTAGTATGGTAAAAGGAAGGAGTCCAGTCGTAATCTTCCATATATCACTATGTTCCAGTTATTCCAGCACCATTCACTAAATAGGGAGTCCTTTCCCCATTGCTTGCTTTGTCAACTTTGTTGAAGATCAGATGGTTCTAGGTGTGGATCTTTATTTCTGGGCTCTCTGTTCTATTCCATTGGTGTATGTGTCTGTTTATCATACCTGTGCCATGCTGTTTTGGTTACAGTAGCCTTGTAGTATAGTTTGAAGCTGGGTAATGTGGTGCCTTAAGCTTTGTTATTTTTGCTTAGCATCGATTTGGCTATTCAGGATCTTTTTTGGTTCCATGTGAATTTTATAATACTTTTCTTCTATTTCTGTGAAGAATGTCATTAGAAGTTTGATAGGAATAGCATTGAATCTATAAATTGCTTTGGGCAATATGGCCATTTTAACAACATCTTGCTTCCTGTCCATGAGTGTGGAATGTTTTTCCATTTGTTTGTATCATGCCTGATTTCATTCAGCAGTGTTTTGTAATTCTCATTGTAAAGATCGTTCTACTCCCTGGTTAGCTATATTCTAAAGGTATTTACTTTTATGGCTATTGTGAATGGAATTGCATTCTTGATCTGGCACTCAGCTTGGATGTTCTTGGTCTACAGAAATGCTACTGAGGTTTGTACATTGATTTCGTATGCTGAAACTTTACTGAAGTTGTGTATCAGCTCTGGAAGCTTTTGAGCAGAGCGTATAGGGTTTTCTAGATAAAAAATCATATAGTCTGCAAACAGAGAGAGTTAGACTTCTTCTCTTCCTATTTGGATGCCTTTTATTTCTTTCTCTTGGCTGATTGCTCTGGCTAGAACTTCCAGTGTTATGTTAAATAGGAGTGGTGAGAGTGGGCATCCTTGTCTTGTTCTGGTTATCAAGGGAAATGCTTTCAGCTTTTTCCCATTCAGTATGATGTTGGCTGTAGATTTGTTATAGATGGCTCTTATTTTGAGCTATATTCCTTCAGTTCTAGCATGTTGAGGGTTTTTAACATGAAGAGATGTTAAATTTTATTAAAAGACTTTTCTTCGTCAATTGAGGTGATTATATGGTTTTTGCTTTTAGTCCTGTTTATGTGATGAATCACAGTTATTGATTTTCATATTGAGGATTTTTGCATCTATGTTCATTAGCAATATTGTCTTGAAGATTTCTTTCTTTGTTGTGTCTCTGCCACTAATTGGGTGTCAGAATGATGCTGGCCTCATAGGATGAGTTGAGAAGGAGGCTCTCTTCCTGAATTTTTGGAAATAGTTTCAGCAGGAACTGTGGCAGCTCTTTATACGTCTGTTAGAGTTTGACTGAAAACTGTCAGATCCTGGGCTTTTTCTGGTTGGTAGGATTTTTATTACTGATTCAATCTTGGAACTCACTATTATTGTGTTCAGGTTTCAATTTCTTCTTAGTTCAATCTTGGAAGATTGTATATTTCTAGGAATTTATCAATTTCTTGTAGGTTTTCTAGTTTCTGTGTATAGAGGTGTTTGTAACAGCTTCTGAAGTTTCTTGTATTTTTGTGGGATCAGTGGTAATGTCGCCTTTTTCAATTCTGATTGCATTTATTTGGGTCTTCTCTCTTTTTTCTTTTTAGTCTAGCTAGCAGTCTATAAATGTAATTTTTTCTTTTAATAATCAACTTATGGTTTCATTGATCTTTTGTATGGTTTTTCACATCTCAATTTCATTTAGTTAAGTTCTGATTTTGGTTATTTTTTGTCTTCTGCTAGCTTTGGGGTTAGTTTACTCTTGTTTTTCTTGATTTCTTCAATGATCTATGTACTTAAGTGTGTTTTTGTGGTTGCTAGTGATGGTTTTTTGTATCATATTTAGCACTCCCTTAAAGAACTCTTGTAAGGCAGATCCTCAAGGTGTGGTGTTAGGCTGTTAATTTGAGATTTTTCTACTTTTTTAATGTGGGCATTTAATGCTATAAACTTTCCTCTTAACACTACTTTAGCTGTGTCCCACAGATGCTGGTATGTTGTATCTTTGTTCTCATTAGTTTCAAAGAATTTCTTGATTTCTGCCTTAATTTCATTATTTACCCAGAAGTCATTCAGGAACAGGTTGTTTAATTTCCATGTTATTGTATGATTTTGAGTGATATTCTTAGTATTGGTTTCTATTTTTATTACACTGTGGTCTAAGAGTGTTGTTGGTATAATTTCTTTTTTTTTGAATTTGCTGAAAATAGTTTTATGGCCAAATGTGTGGTTGATTTTACAGTATGTGCCATGTGCAGATGAGAATGATATATATTCTGTTGGTTTTGGTTGGAGAATTCTGTAGATGTCTGTTAGGTCCATTTGGTCAAGTGTCAAGTTTAGGTCCCAAATGTCTTCGTTGTTTCTCTGCCTCGATGATCTAATACTGCCACTGGGGTGTTGAAGTCTCACAGTATTACCGTGTAGTTATCTAAGGCTCTTTTAGATCTCTAAGAACTTGTTTTATAAATCTGGATGCTCCTGTGTTGGGTGTATCTATATTTAGGATAGTTAGACTTCCTGTTGAGTTGAACGCTTTGCCATTCTGTAATGCTCTTCTTTATCTTTTTGATCATTGTTGGTTTAAAGTCTTGTTTTGGCTGAAATTAGAATAGCAACCCCTGATTTTTCTTGTTGTCTGTTTGCTTGGTAGATTTTTTTCTCCATTTATTTACTTTAACCCTATGAGTGTCATTAAATGTGAGATTAATCTCTTGCAGACAGCATACAGTTGGGTCTTGCTTCTTTATCAAAATTGTCACTCTGTGCCTTTTAATTAGGACACTTAGCCCATTTACATTGAAGGTTAATATTGATACATGTGGATTTGATCCTGTCATTGTGTTGTTAGCTGGTTATGATGCAGACTTAATTGTGTAGTTGCTTTATATTGTCAATGATCTATGTATTTAAGTGTGTTTTTGTGGTTGCTAGTGATGGTTTTTTGTTTCCATATTTAGCACTCCCTTAATGATCTCTTGTAAGGCAGATCTTGTGGTAACACATTATTCTAGCAGTTGCTTGCCTGAAAAGGATCTTATTTCTCCTTTGCTTATAAAGCTTAATTTTGCCAGATGTGAAATTCTTCATTGGAGTTTGTTTTCTTTAAGATTGCTGAATATGGGCCACCAATCTCTTCTTGCTTGTAAGTTTTCTGCTGGAAGGTCTGCTGTTAGCCTGATGGAGTTCCCTGTGTAGGTGACTTGCCCTTTCTCTCTAGTTGTCTTTAATATTTATTCTTTCATATGAACATTGGAGAATCTGATGGCTTTGTTTCTTGGGGATGGTCACCTTGTAAGTATCTTGCAGGGGTTCTCTTCATTTGCTGAATTTGAACGTTGGCTGCTCTCATGAGGTTGGGGAAATTTTGTGGACAATATCTTCAAATATTGTTTTATTGTATTCCTTAGATTTCTTGGATTCAGTTTCAACTTTCTCCTGAATCTTGATGACCTTTGTTTCTATCCATATTCTAAATTCCATGTCTATCATTTTAGACCAGTTAAGAACTATTACTGGGGATCTAGTGAAATCATTTGGAATTAAGAAAACACCCTAGCTTTTTGAGTTGCCAGAGTTCTTGTGCTGGCCTTTCTGATCTATGTGGGCTGATGGTCCTTTTATCTTTGAAGTTGCTGTCCTTTGTATTTTAAAAAAACTTTTATTTTCTTCAGTGCCCTTGAGAGTCTGATTGTGCTATCAGGTGGGTTCAGTAGACTGTCTTCAATTCTGGAAGATTTCAGGGGACCAAGGCTCAACTCAGCACTGTTCAGCTGTGTGCTCTAACTCTGGGGCACTGGCAGGGGGTAGGGTGTCAGTTGGGCAGGGTGCCAGCAGGGGTGAGTTTCCAGCACCTGTGCAAGCACTTTCTCCAGCAGCAGCAGTGGCAGCAGTGCAGTGGGCTGCCCACACCTCAGTAGGAGTGGACCGCCAGCAAGAGTGGGTGGGGTGGCAGGATAAACTTGCTCTGATAGTTGGTGAAGTGTGCACACATATGCATACCGTTGGGGCTGTGGTGGTGAGGTTTGGGTTTGGTTACGTGAATGCACTTGCAAAGCAGTGGGAGAGGACCATGGGTGAGTGCATGTGGCAAAGACTCAAGGGGAGGCTGTAGTGAGGACAGGATGTGTATGAGTCAGACAAGATGGAGCTCTCCAATGGTCAGCGATGGTACCAGCAAAAGAGCTATGATGACGGCCCCTGAGAATCACTCTGGTTGTGCATCCAAGGCTGTGCTGCATTTGGGGGTGGGTAGGCTGGCTCTCCAGCAGAGGCTAGGAGACAGGGAACCCCATTTCATAGACAAGATGTTTTTGCTCTGTCCAGGTTCAGCAGTTGCTCAAAGGCTAAGACCACCTAGAGGAGATTAGAGAGCCTTGGGGGATGAGCATGCCTGCCCATGCTCCATTGCAGACCTTCCTGCACCAAACCCTATAGGTTCCCACACAGGCTGGAGTCCTGCCCTTGCTATCTCTCTAAACAGCTCTCCCTGCCAGCTCCAGTGTCCATGCGGGTGGTGGGCTTTCCTGCAGCTAGGATTCCAGAGGTCTGTGGTGAGAGTGAGCCATTCCTCAGCTGTTCAACTCACTCCTTCCCCGGGAGTCACTGGAGGCCAGCAGTGGGTCCCAGTGCTTGGAAGCCCCAGGGTTCCCAGCTTCCTCTCCCATCAGTCCAGTGTGTGTATCCTGCCTCGGTCCACTCTCAGTGTTTTCCCTCTGAAGATCTGCTCAAAGTGTGCCAGTCATCCTGATGTCCTGGTCTTTTGGTGAGAGTTGTTCCTTCTAACTGTGTCTAGTCAGCCATCTTGGCTCTCTCTCCTGTCTTGATTAGTGTATTTAGACGACTTTTATTGATATAGCTGGATTAATATCTACCATGTTTGTTATCATTTTCTAGTTATTGTCTTTGTTCTTTCCCCCCATTTTTTTTTGTGTTCCACTCTTCTTCTGCCTTTTGTGGTTTAAACTGAACATTTTATATGATTCCATTTTCTCTTTCTTAGCACATCAATAATATTTCTTTTGTTATACTTTTTAGTGGTTGTCCTAGAGTTTGCCACACAACTTTACAACTAACAAATGCTTTCAAATAACACTATACCACTTCACAGGCAGTGCAAGTTATTAAAATAAAATATCCCTAATTCCTCCTCCTGTCTTTTACATCATTGATGTCATTTATTTCACTTATATGTACAATATAATTATCACAGGCATTATTGCTATTATTTAGAACAAACTGTTATCCGTTACATCAATTAAGAATGAGAAAAGTCAAAGTTTTAGTTTTGCCTCTACTTATTCATTGTCTGATGTTTTTCCTTTCTTTATATAGATCTAAGTTTTTGAACAATATCAGTTTCCTCCTTTTAGAAAAACGTATTTTAACATTTCTTGCAAGACAGTTTTACTGGCAACAAATTCCTTCTGTCTGAGGTGGACTTTTTCCTTTACTTTTGAAGAATAATTTTGCAAACCCCAGAATTCTAGGTTGGAGCTTCTTTTCTCTCAAAATCTTAAATATTTTACTCTACTTTCTTCCTATTTGCATGGTTTTTAAGGAGAAGTCAGATATAATTCTTGTCTTTGCTCTTGTATAATTAAGGTTTTATTTTCTTCTAACCTTTCTCGGGATTTTTTCACTATTTTTTCTAGTTTGAATATAATATTCCTATGTGTAGTATTTTGGGCATTTATCCTGCCTTATGTTCTCTGAGCTTCCTAAATCTGTAGTTTGGTGTCAACTGGGTGAGGGGGCAATTCTCAGTCATTATTGTTTCAAATATGCTTCTGTTTCCTTTTATTTCTTTTCCTTCTGGTTTTCCCATTACATAGATATTACATCTTTTGTAGTTGTCCTACAGTTCTTGGATATATGTTCTACTTTTTTTCAATATTTTTTCTTTTTGATTTTCAGTTTTAGAAGTTTCTATCATCATATCCTCAAGCTCAGAGATTCTTTTCTTAGCCAATCTACTAATAAGCCCATCAAAGGACTCTTCATTTCAGTTACAGCATTTTTGATCTCTAGCATTTATTTTTGCTTCTATCTAAGAAGTTCTATTTTTCTATTTATATTATTCATCTGTTCTTGCATGTTGTCTACTTTTCTCATTAGAGCCCTTGGCTTATTAATCATAATTATTTTTAAAATTTATGCTTGGATGATTCCAACATCCCTGCTGTATCTGGGTCTCGTTCTGATGCTTGCAGTGACTGTTTTAATTGTGCTTTTTGCCTTTTAGCATGCCTTGCATTTTTTTTGTTGTTGTTGTTGTTGCTGTTGAAAGGTGGACAAGATGTACTGTGTAAAAGGAACTCTGGTAAATAGACTTTTAGTAATGTGGTGGTGAGATGTAGAAGGAGGAGAAGTGTTGTATGGTTATATGATTAGGTTTCAGTTATTTACAGAGCTCGTGCTACTGAACTGTGAGCTTCACAAGCACTTCTCAGGGTTTGGTTTTGTTTTTTTTTTTTTTTTTTTTTTTTTTTTTTTTTTTTTTTTTTTTGCCCCTTAGGTGGTTCAGGATAGAGGGAATGGGATTTGGCTATTTTTCTTCCCCCAAGTCAGTTATGATGTAAACAAAAAAACCCAAAAAAACAAAAAACAAAAGAAAAATCATCTTGAGGTCAGGTCTTGTTAAGAACAGAATGTTCTGGTATATTTGAAAATGGTCACTTTCCCCACATTCCCTATCTATCCTCTCCTGGAAGCAGGAGGGAATTTTTCTCTGATATGCATTTTTAGAACCTGATATAGCCCCTGGAGATAAAGTTCACAAAAGCATGAGTCTCCTCCACCTCAAGCTGGGTCCCCATGGAGTTTTCATCTCTTGTCTTGTCTACACTGAACATACAGCAATCAGCAAGTCATCAATTACAATTTGGGTTTGCCTTCGCTGGCACTAGTTCCCACAGAGGATTTTGCTTGTGGATTTCTGCTCCCATACATAAGTTGTGAGTCTCAGTATTCACCTGTCTGTCTCTTCAATTTTGGGTTGCAGTGGTTTGCCCTGTGACCTCACTTCTCTGATGAATCTAAGAAGAGTTGTTGATTTTTCAGTTTGCTCAGCTTTTTACTTACTGTTAGGATGTAGTAAAGACTTTTAAGTTTCTTACATGAGGGATCAGGCACCAAAAATCTCTTCACCTTTTCGTTTTATTTCTAGGACTCTGCACTAGAAACTCCTTAGATTTCTCTGACCTCAGCCTCCAAAACTTCCCCAAAGTTATAATTTTAGCTTTTGTCTCACACAGACCACTTCCCCATCCCCCAGCAGAAATCTTTTACTCACATCAAGTCCGTTGATGCTGCCATATGAATGCAACCTCCATTTTTCTTTCTAGCCTAAGTCTCAGACTCACATTCTTCCAGTGTTGCATTCTAACTACCTGTGAGGGAATAAACAACGAATAAATACAAAAGTACAAAAATAATATGGCTGCTCAAAATCTCACTTTGATGTCCTCTTAGGGTTATGTTTGATATGCCTCCAAACAAATTCTTTTTCTTCTACCAAAACTAAATATTCTGTAATGTTCTTCTACTATGTCATTTTAATTGCTACCCCAGTATTTCAGTTCAGAAAATCTCAGCTATAACTCTGTTGTCATCCTCTTCCTCATTATTCCATGTTTCATCAGATAATATTTTGTTTATTTTTTCCAATTGTCTTACTGACATCTTGTCTTTTCCTTTCTTGTTGCTAACAACAACCTCACTTAAATCCTAAACACTTAAAATCTTTGCCTCAGTTGTTGACGTCCTGATAAGTATTTTGGAAAAGGAAAATTGTCTGATTGCTTTGACTCCCCTTATCCTTTTATGTAAGGGTTGTGCTAGTTCAAGTCATAACCTGCTTTTCTTTTTAATTTGCATGCTCCTCCTGGGGAAATCTCACTCCCTCCTAAAGCAGCATCTAATACCAGTTCTCCAAGTTCTCTTTCTTCAGCCCAGATTCACTCCAATTCCAACATTTTTAAACATTTCCATTTAACTGTCTCACATATAAATCCAAATGGCTAGCTGCCTAGAAATCTCCCTGGGTGAAATTTGGTGAATGTATCATGATGTGGGACCAGGCCTCAGCTTTTTACATTCATGAACCTGATCTTGTCTAGTGCTCCAAAGTCAACTATATACAGGGAAACCTAATGACCCTAATATGTTTACAAGAGACATTAATTAAATTGCCAGTTTTCTATTTTACAAAAAATATACAAAATTTTTACACAGATCAATATATCTGCAAACACAATTGTCTCTGTGTCTCTGCACCCACCCCTGAAGCAATTGATAAGAGAAGCTATATGATAAGCAGAGGTAGAACAAAGTGGTAGCTATTCAAGCAGGGCTCTGACCTTACAGAAATATTATACCCAGACCAAGGAGAAACCATAAACATCTTCCCCCATTTGAGGGGCTTCTTCCTTATTAACATACTAATTGCTGTTGACATATTTTATCTCTTTTATCAGTGAAAAGTACTGAATGCCTGCTACAACCTCTACTTTCTGACAAGTTATCATCTAATTTTGTCATGTTTCAGATAGAAACAAGGAGTTACTAGACTATTCCATAGCAGTTATATATATACACTAATATAGCCTGACTTTATACTTCTTGCCTTTGGTTCAGAATATAGTCATGCACCCCATAAGGATGTTTCAGCCAATGACGGACCACAGATATGGCAGTAGTCCCATAAGATTATAATATAATATTTTTACTGTACCTTTTCTAGGTTTAGAAATGTTTAGATGCACAAATACTTCTCATTGTGTTACAGTCACCTACAGTGTTCATTATAGTAACATGCTGTACAGATTTGTAGCCTAGGAACAATAGGCACATAGCCTAGGTGTGAAACAAGCTATACCATCTAGGTTTGTGTAAGTTTGCACAGCCATGGAATCACCTGACACATTCCTCAGACCATATTCTCATGGTTAAGCAAAGATGATTATATATTACATTTAACATATATCTAACGGGTTTTATCCGTAAAGCATGATTTTACACACTGACTCTTGGGATCTGGAGAATCTTGTCTACACCACCATCTTCTCTATCTTGTTTAATGAAATCACTGTGTACTTCACTCAGAATCTCAGAGTCACATTTTTGACTTCTTTTACTCCCTTTGCTATCACATCAAATTAAACACCTTGCAGTAGTCTCGTCTTCCTTGCTTTCAGTCTTTCCAATCCAATCTCTATGGTACTGAGTATGTCAAATGCAGTCTGTCATTCTTCCTATTCAAAGCTTTCAATGGCCTCCCTACATTTTTTAACTCCTTACTATAAAACACAAGGTATTCTCGATCTGAGCTCTCTAGACTTCATCAGCCTCATCTCTACCAGCTACCCAGGTGTGCATCCCAAGCTCCAGCCAGTCTAAATCACTAGTAGTTCCCCAAACATACCACACTCTTTCACCCAGCCATGCCTTTGTACCTGTTCACCCTGCCTCATGTTTTCTTTTCAATGAAAAACAACGAATAATTTTTCCTTTATCTTTTTCCCACATTTTTCCTTTGTTACTCATATATATAAGATGTTTTGTACATTGTGTAATTTCTTTTTCTTTGTATTTTCCTGTATTTCAGATACACACAGTTAATTGTACTCTCCAAACTATAGCAGAGTAGAGTGACCTGTGCAGGGCCCTTCTTTTATTTATTTCTGCTATTTTATTTGCTTATTTTTTAGCCAGTGGCACATCATTTTATTTCCGTAATTATGTAGCTATTTTACCTTCCTCTTTGCTCTTTAATTAAAAATGTTTTGTTAGTTATTCATTATTTATTTATTCAAGACAGAGTCTTGACCTGCAGAGTCACTGCAACCTCTGCCACCCGGGTTCAAGCATTCTCCTGCCTCAGCCTCCAGAATAGTTGGGATTACAGGCACCTGCCACTGCACCCAGCTAATTTTTGTAGTTTTTCAGTAAAGACGAGGTTTCACCATTTTGGCCAGGCTGATCTTTAACTCCTGACCTCGTGATCCACCCGCCTAGGCCTCCCAAAGTGCTAGGATTACAGGTGTGAGTCACCGCGCCCGGCCCAATGTTTATTTTTATAAATATATTTTATAACTTTTCAGGATTCTCCAACAATCCTTATGAAATGTTAATTAAAATTACATTGAATTTATAGACTTATCTTTAAAATAAGTTATCTTATTCATAAGCATAATTTACTTCTCCACTTACTCACATTTTGTTTTATATATTCTTTAATAAAGTTTTAAGATGTTCTCCATAAATATCTTATGTATTCTTTATGTTACTCTCTAAAATCTTTATAGTGTTTGTTGCTCCTGTGAATATTATTTTTATTTTCTATTTTAATTTGCAGTTGGTTATTATTGATAGAAATATGGTAGATTTTAAAAAGACAATGTTTTGTTAGTAAACTTGCTAAACTCTTATTAACTCTATACATTGATTTTGTTGGTTTTCTATGTGGATAATTAAGTATTTGCAAATGATCATGGTTTGTCGTTTTCTTTCAAATTTTTATGTCTTCTTTCTTTGTTTTCATACTGCATTAACCTGGATGTCCTGACTATACCATGTTGAAGCTTTGTGAAGGCAGCCGACACGCTTGTGTTCTTCTCTAACTTGGAAGAAATGTGTCTATTTTTTATGGTTAGTTGTAAAATTTGTTGTAGGCTTGGTGTAGAGGTTTTATTGAGTTAAGGAAGTTTAACTCAATTCCTTGATTTTGAATTTTTGTCTCAGTGAAATATTAAACTACATCAAATACCTTTTCTGCATTGATTGATATATATGTGATAAGTGACATTGAAAATTTTTCTTAATTTTGAATCATCCTTGCATTCCTGAAATAATCTCTAAAAATTACATTGTGTATTTTAAAAATTCTGTTACATTCAGTTAACTAATTATTTAGAATTTTTCATATGTGTTAATTAGGCTTCTGGATTTATTTTGCTTTTTGTACTGTGCTCATCTAGTTTGAAAGTCAAAGTTATATTGGCCTCATAAAATGCTTTAATAGCTTTTTAAAAAATAATTGAAGCAACTTGTAAAATACAGGGATTATCTGTTCCTGGAACGTTTGATGGAAATCACCTGTAAAAGTTTCTTGGTTAAAAAAAGAGGTGAAAGATCTCTGCAAGGAAAACTGCAGAACACTTTTGAAAGAAATCATAGATGACACAAGCAAATGAAAACACACCTTATGTTCTTGAATAGGAAGAATCAATATTGTAAAAATGACGATACCGCCCAAAGCAATTTACAGGTTCAATGAAATTCCCATCAAAACACCATCATCATCCTTCACAAAACTAGAAAAAAAAATCCTAAAATTCATATGAAACCAAAACACAGCCCACATAGCCAGAGCAATACTAAGCAAAAAGAACAAAGCTGGAAGTATCACATTACCTGACTTCAAATTGTACTACAAGGCTATAGTTACCAAAAGAGCATTGTACTCTTATTAAAAAAAAGAGGCATGTAGACCAATGGAACAGAATAGAGAACCCAGAAATAAAGCCAAATACTTACAGCCAACTGATCTTCAACAAAGCATACAAAAACATAAATTGGAGAAAATTCAATAACTTGTGGTGGGAAAACTGGCAGGCCACATGTAGAAGAATAAAATTGTATCCCCATCTCTCCCTTTATACAAAAATCAACTCAAGATGGATCAAAGGCTTAAATCTGAGGCATGAAACCATAAAAATTGGAGAAGATAACATCAGAAAAACTGTTTTGGACATTGGCTTAGGCAAAGAATTTATGACTAAGACCCTAAAACAAACACAACAAAAACAAAAATAAGTAGATGGGACCTAATTCAACTAAAAAGCTTCTACACAACAAAAGAAATAATCAGCAAAGTAAACAGACAAGCCACAGAGTTGAAGAAAATATTCACAAACTATGCATTCACCAAAGGACTAGTGTCCAAAATCTACAAGGAACTCAAATAAATCTCAAGAAAAAAACAAATAATCCCATCAAAAAGTAGGCAAAGGATATGAATAGACATTTCTCAAAAGAAGATATACAAACAGCCAACAAGCATATGAAAAAATACTCAGCATCACTAATCATCAAGAAAATGCAAAATAAAACCACAGTGAGATACCACCTTATTCTTCCAAGAGTGGCCATAATTAAAAAGTAAAAGAACAATAGACGTCAGCATGGATGTGGTAAAAAAGGAACACTTTTACACTGCTGGTGGGAATGTAAATTAGAACAACCACTATGGAAAATAGTATGGAAATTCCTTACAGATCCAACTGTAGAACTACCATTCAATCCAGCAATCCCATTACTAAGTATCTTCCCAAAGGAAAATAAGTTATTACATGAAAAAGATACATGCACATGCATTTATAGCAGCACAATTCGCAATTGCAAAGATACGGAACCAACCTATGTGCCCATCAACCAATGAGTGGATGAAGAATGTGTGATATATATACACCATGGAATACTACTCAGCCATAATAAGGAATGATATAATGTCTTTTGCAGCAACTTGGATGGAGGTGGAGGCCATTATCTAAAGGAAGTAACTCAGAATGAAAAACCAAATATCATGTATTCTCACTTACAAGCGAGAGCTAAGTATGTAGATGCAAAGGCATAAGAATGATATAATGGACTTTTGGGACTCAATGAGGGAGACAGGAGGAGGGTGGTAAGAAATAACAGATTACATATTGGGTACAGTATACACTGCTCAGGTGACAGGTGCACCAAAATCTCCGATATCACCACTAAAGAACTTATCCATTTAACCAAAAACCACCTGTACTCCAAAAACTATTGAAATAGAAATAATTTTTTAACTTGCTTAAAAAATTGGTTAAGCATATCTTTTCATTTATTATATTTTAGGTTTTGGCAAAATCTTTAAATATTATTTAAATGTTTTTAATTAGTACTATTCAGCTTTCATATTTTATTCTCATGCTCATTTTGGCACATTATAGTATTGCAGACATTTATTCATTTATGATTTTTGTGAATATTCGTATTTACTGAGGAATAGTATTGGATCCTTATCGTCTCTTAGTCCATTTAATTCCACCTTTAAAACGCTGTTATATTTATATCCCATGTTACTTAAAATTGCAACAGAAACAACCCTTATCATTAAGTACTATTTAAGCAGGTTTCCTCAGTTTCTTATATTCCAACATTTTGATGTGGCATGGTCTAGTTAGTAATTCAGGTGACAGGTTATATTTTCCAAAGATAGCCACAATGCATTTCCCATCTCACCTGTTCTTTTAAGAGGTGTCTGCATTCTTTTCCTTTGAAAATGGCAAATTTTGACTCATCAGTATCCAACAGAATGCAGCAAACTGATGTTTCATGACTTCCTAGGCTAGGTAAGAGTATGCAGCACAGCTTCAGCCTTTTTTGGGGAAGACATTGACAGAGCTACTAGAAGGAAAAATAATACAAGCAGTTACTCCAGTTGCTACTGCTGTGCAACAAATTACTTCGATTTTAGTGGCTTAAACAGTGATGATTTTTTTTTTTTCTTTCAGAAATCCTTGTCTCTCTTCTACAATGTCTGAGGCCTCAGTTAGGAAGATTCAGTGATTAGGGTGACTCAATGTGGCTAGAATCATCTGAATGTTTCTTCAAAGAATTTCCTTTAACAAAAGATACCTCCAAATTTGGCAGCTACATGTTTTATATCTGGGGCTCCACCCCATAGCCAGTCTCTATGGCAATTTAACATTTCTCTTCACCACCACTTAAAAATACACAAGAAAAATCCCATTTATCAAAATACTTCAGTGGCCATTTGCAGAAGGTATCACAGAGTAGATTCCAAGATAATGGACTCAAAGTTACTAACATCAGTGTTAGTAACTTTGTTATCAGTGTTATCTGTAAGGGCACAGACAGGCCTGATTTCTCCCCCAAAATCAGTTATCTGACATGATTTCCAAGAGACCTTTCACCTCACATTTGACATAAAAGCTATCTTTAATGTCCCACCCCCACTTTTTGTTTCTCATCAGCAGAAAAATATCAAAGTGCAGATCTGCACTTCAAAAATTGTGAAGGGAAGCACAGCTTCATTTGAGAGTTTTCTGATGCTAGATTCCTATACCAAAAAGTATAATATCTTTTGTAGGGTGCATTTAGAAAGGTTCTTATCTGAGGTAAGAAAAAAGTTCTTGAAATAAAAAATTAGAGGTTATGAACTCTTTGGAAGCACTTTAAAAATTTCCCTTCTAGGAAGTTGCCTGTATTTTAATCCCTACCTGTAAGTTTAATTTTCCCAGGGACAAGTGTTTAGAGCATAGCATAATTATTCTAAGATGAGACATACTTCCACTTTTTTAAAAAGAACAATAACATTAAAAATCCTGCAAAGAAAAATCTCCAATTCAGAAACGGGAAGCTACTTTCTTTCATCTCATTGTTAACACATTGTTTTGATATAAAGAATCTAAAGAAACAATCTAGATACTGCCTAACTTAATGCTAATGTCAATTACGATCTTGTGTCATAAATAAATATTTACTGGAATAATTTTGAATATATTATTTAAAAGTGATATGATAGCCTAGGAGAATAACCCAGAATAACAAATAATAATTGTCTAGTAAGAGTTGCAGTTATGCAATCACATCAGCACAGGCTTAGATTGATGACTTAGCACACTCGTTCCCATGAAGTGAAAAGTTTTACTTCTCAATTAAATTCTTAATGCTTTTCAAACTTTTCTTGTCCTGGTATTTGTATTTTCCTTAGTATCATATCAGAATCTTTGCCATCGTCATTAGCCAATGTGTTTATTCAGTTATTGTGTGAATAGCTTTGATCTGAGAGTACCAAGATAAGCTTCCTGAAGTCCAGTAAACACTCAGAGTTGTTTTGGAACATGAGCCAACTGCTTTCCTCTCTCACGAACTCTCTGCTTTAATGACTCATAACACTGAAATAAACTGGAATTTAAACAATAAGGAAAGATTTATGGACTTATAATTATCCGATTCGGGGTCTTAGGCAAACCTAAACTTATTAAACATTATGCATATGTTCTAATTTTTACCCTGATCTCCCTTCAAATGAGAGGAAATGGCTATGAAGATATGAGTTTTTTCCCTTTCTAACATATCTGCTGTAATTGGATTAATAATAACAGGGTTACATTTGTTAAAATGGTGGGTTGAACATATGTATTAGCTTCCATTCCTCATTTAAACCCCAGTAACACAACAATAAAAGGATTTTTTTAGATAGCATAGCAAGGACAAAGATAATAGGAGAGAACACAATCATGATAAATTTTTGGAAACTGGAAAGCAGATGGACTAGAAAGTTAAATTCTAAATTAGCAGTGAACATCTGAAAAGCAACTTAATTTTATACCAAAGAACTCAAAAAGGATCTGCATTAATGATACCAGTAACCCCTGCAGATGCGAGCGGGAAAGATACAGGCTAAAAATTAAATTGTAGTCAAAAGTCTTTTTTAAAAAAAAGTTTGGTTTTCAGATTCTCTCCACTTTCTTGTGTGGCTAGACAACAGTTTCTTCCTTGCCCTAGGAGTTTTAATATCTCCAGAATATAAAATACACTGTCTCTATACTGAAAGACTATACAGTAACATAGTGGATGAGCAGCCGGGCTTTTGTACCTCAGGTAGGAGATTAGAGGCACATTTGCTGAGGACTCTAACTAGTCTAACTAGTCAAGAGAAAGGAGCAAAAATTACTGACTGACAGTAGAGATTTTATCATACAGGTCACTCTGTAGAAAAGCCCTTAGACAATAAGCCACATGCTTGCACACACAGAGCTTTCAATAAACTGTTTAGTTCATTGCTTTTAATTTTCTAAAGTTTGCTGACAAACTTCCTATAGTATTCAAAGAATACAGTAGAGGCATTAGAAATTAAAAATAAGATAAGAATTTGTGAAAGACTCAAGAAATAGTTGGAAGATAAACTTGGACACAGAGAAGATTCTAAAAGTATCAAGGAAGAAAAAGTAGGTTTTGTAAGAAGAATTAAGAATGACTTGGATATCACAAGGACAACAAATGAATGTTAGAATCAATTGAGTAATGCTTCAAAATACCAAGGACAATTGTGGTTTTTTTCCAGAAATTTTATACCGAAACAAATATTAACTAAATATGAGAGTAGAATAAAGTCATTTTAAGACATGCAAGGTCTTTGTAGAGGATATGCTTCATGAAAATGAGGGAGTAAACAAAGAGAGAAGCAGAGAGAGAGTGTGTATGTGTGTGTGTCCAGGAAGCAAGAGAACATAAATATGAACGAAGATTCCAAGACTACAGAGCTCTAGTAGGCTCAGAGATTAATTCATCTATATTGGAGCAGATTATGAGGCTTTAAGAGGCCTCTCTGAGAAGGAAAGAACACCAGTATACATAATGAGCTAAGGGGAGGTTTAACATATGGAAAACTGGGTGCAAGGTACATATGACTTCTCTGTACCATCCTTGCAAGTTTTCTGAAAATCTGAAGTGATTCTAAATCAAAAGTAGAACTCTAATGGGACACAAGAGTCAGGGAGGTGGTGCATGTATGTAGCAGGTGGTAACTGAAAAAGAGCCTTCATTTTTCTAAAGTCTAAAATTGGAAAATTGGGAGATTATGTTACTTAAAGATGTAGAAGTCAATATGAAAATACAAAGGTGTAACTGGAGAGCAGTGGTTGGGGAGTACTGGTTTAGTAACAAGCGTAATTACAGTTTTTGACTTTAAGTCTGTGCATGTAAAACCTGATGAAATAGAAAATAAATTTAAAGAGAAAAGATGTGGTTCTCATATATCATCCAGATGTTCAGTTATTTGAAATTTTATTTTATTTTTTAATTTTTAATTTTTATTTTTATTATACTTTAAGTTCTAGGGTACATGCACATAACGTGCAGGTTTGTTACATATGTATATTTGTGCCATGTTGGTGTGCTGCACCCATCAACTCGTCGGCACCCATCAATTCATCATTTATATCATGTATAACTCCCCAGTGCAATCCCTCCCCCCTCCCCATGATATGCCCCAGTGTGTGATGTTCCCCTTCCCGAGTCCAAGTGATCTCATTGTTCAGTTCCCACCTATGAGTGAGAACATGCGGTGTTTGGTTTTCTCTTCTTGTGATAGTTTGCTAAGAATGATGGTTTCCAGCTGCATCCATGTCCCTACAAAGGATGCAAACTCATCCTTTTTTATGGCTGCATAGTATTCCATGGTGTATATGTGCCACATTTTCTTAATCCAGTCTGTCACAGATGGACATTTGGGTTGATTCCAGGTCTTTGCTATTGTGAATAGTACTGCAATAAACATACGTGTGCATGTGTCTTTGTAGTAGAATAATTTATAATCCTTTGGGTATATACCCAGTAGTGGGATGGCTGGGTCATATGGTACCTCTAGTTCTAGATCCTTGAGGAATTGCCGTACTGTTTTCCATAATGGTTGAACTAGTTTACAATCCCACCAACAGTGTAAAAGTGTTCCTATTTCTCCACATCCTCTCCAACACCTGTTGTTTCCTGATTTTTTAATGATTGCCATTCTAACTGGTGTGAGATGGTATCTCATTGTGGTTTTGATTTGCATTTCTCTGATGGCGAGTGATGATGAGCATTTTTTCATGTGTCTGTTGGCTGTATGAATGTCTTCTTTTGAGAAATGTCTGTTCATATTTTAATACCAAATAACATTTTCCACTGCCCTACCCACCCACTCCATATTACCTCATCAAACCATATCAATGATGCTTTCAGAAATTATTTGGTTTGGTCAATTCAATGACTCTAGAAAAGAGTATACTATCAATAACAGGTCTATGTGATTTACATATTTATACTTTGAATATAAATGACACTACCAAAATTGTATCTAAAAATATTTATTATTCTTTATTATTAGGTTAAAATTTGTTTTCGTTTCACACCAAATGTTTACTCCCTTTTTTCACAAGGGCATGTTGCACTGCCTCCCATTCTGTAAAAGCAAGACAAAGTGCAAATTAAAGGAGTTTTAATGTATATTTAACCAGATATTCCAGGATACAGGATGTAACCTGTGTTTATACTTTTTTCAAATACAATTATTAGAAAAATACTTCTAATTTTTCTAATTAGTGTGGTTTTTGACTAATTTATTTTGTTATTTGACAAATAATAATTATACATATTCATGGGTACATAGTGACATTTTAATGCATATAATGTATAGTGCTCAGATCCAGGTTGTTAGCACATCCATAATCTCAAACATTTATCATTTCTTGTGTTGGAAACATTCAATATCCTCCATCTGCTATTTGAAACTATATATATTGTTAACTAAAATCATCCTACATTGGTAGAGAACACTATAATTTATTCCTCCTATCTAGCTGTAATTTTGCACTTTTTTTTTTTTTTTTTTTTTTTTTGAGACGGAGTCTCGCTCTGTCGCCCAGGCTGGAGTGCAGTGGCCGGATCTCAGCTCACTGCAAGCTCCGCCTCCCGGGTTCCCGCCGTTCTCCTGCCTCAGCCTCCGGAGTAGCTGGGACTACAGGCGCCCGCCACCACGCCCGGCTAGTTTTTTGTATTTTTTTAGTAGAGACGGGGTTTCGCCGTATTAGCCAGGATGGTCTCGATCTCCTGACCTCGTGATCCGCCCGTCTTGGCCTCCCAAAGTGCTGGGATTACAGGCTTGAGCCACCGCGCCCGACCTAATTTTGCATTCTTTAACAAATCTCTCCCTAGCCCTCCCTTCCCCCTACCCTGCCCAGCCTCTAATACCCTCTGTTCTGCTTTTTACTTCTATGAGATCAACTTTTTGGCTTCCATATATGAGTGATAACATGTGGTGTTTAACTTTGTGTTCCTGGCTTATTTCATTTAACACAATGTCCTTCAGTTCTATCTATGTGGGCGCAAATGAGAGGATTTCATTCTTTTTAATGGTTGAATAGTATTTTATTGTGCACCAAATTTTCTTTGACTATCATTAAACTTTTGTATACTGGTGAAAATGGGGGTCTATTTTTCCCATTTTCCCTAGTTAATAGCAGAACATAACATGAGAAAGATCTTACTTCGCTTCAAATTTATTTATTTATTTATTCATTTTATTTATATTTTTTTGAGATGGAGTCTTGCTCTGTCACCCAGGCTGGAGTGCAGTGGCACAATCTCGGCTTACTGCAGCCTCTGCCTGCTGGGTTCCAGTGATTCTCCTGCCTCAGCCTCCCGAGTAGACTAGCTGTGATTACAGGCATGTGCAACCATGCCCAGCTAATTTTTGTATTTTTAGTAGAGACAGGGTTTCACCCTGTTGGCCAGGCTGGTCTCAAACTCCTGACTTCAGGTGATACTTGGCCTCCCAAAGTGCTGGGATTATAGGTGTGAGCCACCGTGTACAGCCCAAATTTTCTTACCTATCATGTGTCTAGAAACAATCAAGTTCTCATCTATATAAATTGCACATTTTATCTGATTGGCACACCTTGGTGAATCTTTGTCCCTTTTCTACCAGAAAACAAGATGTTCTTGTTGAAGTGGCATTTCTCTACTTGAGTAGGTTCCTTGAGCTATTCAGTGGGTCCAGTAATAATGTGCTATTTTTTTTACATTGATTCAAATGTGTTTCAGTAACTCTGTCCTCGTATTGTTTTTGCATTATCTCAAACATCACTTTAATTCATCCCACACTGCCACTGCCTTGCTATCCTGCTGTTACCCCTCCTCCTCTCACAACTAAACCAGCAGACTGAATTGTAATGGATGGAAAGAAACATGGTAGAAGGGAATGGAAATACATTTTAAGTCAAGGTTAACTTTTATTTTGCATTTCCAAAGGAATCAATGGATTTGTGGCCTTAAACATTTTTTAACCACAAATGAATGGTCTATGATTTTAACCTTGTGTATAATTTTATAACATAGATTTTTATTACAGTAACAGTTAATAAGAGGATTTCATGAATTAGTTTATGTTTTAAATTTTTTCTCCTTACAAAGAAATTTCACAATACCTGAAAAGGACTGCATCTAAACTCATTCCCAGACCTCTCAGTAACAAAATTATGCCCAAATGATCGTGCCTCTCCCTACTGGCACTGACCCAAAACTAGAGTTATTGGGATTTTATTTAGTCATCTTTTTCCAGGGGTACACATTAATGAAATTATGTAAGAACTGGGAGACAGGTAGGATGAGCCCACCCTGAGATCCAGCTTTGGATAATCAGACTATCAACTCTTTGGCCACTGCCTTTCCCCACATGAAGCCCAGATCTTTCCCTCTGTATTTGTATCTTACACTCTATTAACCTCTTTGCTGTGGCCTGTGAAATAAATCCTCTTCTTCTTTAGTTATGAATGAATTTTCTATATTCTTAACATTTCTTCACTAATATCCATTAAAATAGAAATAAAAATAATAGCTATAATGTATTAGGTTCTTTCTTTTATGTGCTTTATAACAGCCCTACAAATACTATTATTATGTTATTACAATTAAGGAAGTTGAGTCTTTTTAGATGTTAAATTGTCCAAAGTCAAACTGCCAGCTGGGACTTTATCTAATAGATGTCAACACCTGTGCATTTGACCTCCATTTTATACATCATCCCAAGTCCGTACTCCTCACTTATACCACTCATTGCTTATTGCCGTTGTTCTCTGACAGCCAGGATATGGTCAAAGCTTCCACAGAGATTCTATCTTTTGGGAAAGGCTTCTCCTGTACCAGCATCTTCAGGGACTCTTTTGGTTTGATTCCCTAATCTCACAGTTTCAGCATATCCTAAATTTAAATATCTTCCCTTGGTTTTCATGATCCTTAAAAAACAAAAACAAAACTTGACTCTCCTACTTCTCTGACCTACCTTCCCTCCCTTTCTTTCTCTTCTCTTCCCTTCCTTTTCTCTTCTCTTCTCTTCTCTTCTCTTCTCTTCTCTTCTCTTCTTTCTTTCTTTCTTTCTTTCTTTTTTTTTTTTTTTTTTTTTTTTTTTTTTTGAGGTGGAGTCTCGCTCTGTCGCCCGGACTGGAGTGCAGTGGCCAGATCTCAGCTCACTGCAAACTCCGCCTCCCGGGTTTACGCCATTCTCCTGCCTCAGCCTCCCGAGTAGCTGGGACTACAGGCGCCCGCCACCTCGCCCGGCTAGTTTTTGTATTTTTAGTAGAGACGGGGTTTCACCGTGTTAGCCAGGATGGTCTCGATCTCCTGACCTCGTGATCCGCCCGTCTCGGCCTCCCAAAGTGCTGGGATTACAGGCTTGAGCCACCGCGCCCGGCCTCTTTCTTTCTTTCTTTCTTTCTTTCTTTCTTTCTTTCTTTCTTTCTTTCTTTCTTTCTTTCTTTCTTTCTTTCTTTCTTTCTTTCTTTCTTTCTTTCTTTCTTTCTTTCTTTCTTTCTTTCTTTCTTTCTTTCTTTCTTTCTTTCCTCTCTCCTCTCTTTCTCCTCTCTCTCTCTCCCTTCCTTCTTTTTGAATTAACAAATAATAATTGTGTATATTTATGGGGTACAATGTGATCTTTTGATCTATGTATACATTTTGATGCATCTGTGTATCGAGATAATTAACATATCCATCACTTCACCAAGTTATCTTTTTTCATAAGAATGTTAAAAATCTATTCTTTTAATAATTTTGAAATATGCATCATTATTAACTGGTGTCACCGTGCAATGCAATAGATCACTAAAACTTATTCCTTCAGTCTAACTGAAACTTTGTACTATTTGATGAAAATCTTCCCTGTCCCCATCTCTCTGCCTCCTTACTACCCTGTCCCTCATCCTCCTCTGGTAACCAACTTATACTCTCTGTTCTATGAGATCAAGTTTTTTTATATTTCACACACCAATGAGATCATATAGCATTTGTCATTTGGTGCTTGCCTAACTTCACTTAACATAATGCCCTCCAGTTCCATTCACATTGTCCTGAATGACAGAAGTCCCTTCTTTTCAGAGGGCTGCATAGTATTGCATTGTGTATATATACCACATTTTTGTTATTCATTCTTAGATTGGACACTTAGCTCATTTTCATATTTCGGCTATTGTAAAAATGCTGAAATGAACATAGGAGTACAGATATCTCTTCAACATACCAATTTTAATTCCTTTGGATATATACCCAGAAGTGGCATTGCTGACGGTAATTCTACTTTAAGTTTTCTGAGGAACCCCTATACTGTTTTCCAAAATGATTATGCTAACTTACATCCCCACCAATAGTATACAAGATTCTCCTATTCTCCACATCCTGATCAATACTTCTCATTTGTCTTTTTGATAATAGCCATTATAACAGGTGTGAGATGATAACTCATTGTGGTTTAGATTTGTAATTCCCTAATGATTACAGATGTTGAGCAGTTTTTCATTTATCTGTTGGCCCTTCTTAACTCTAATTTTGAGAAATGTCTGTTCAGATCCTTTGCCCATTTTAAAATCAGATTATTTCTTTCTTGCTATTAAGTTGTTTCAGTTCCTATTTTTTTATATGAGCTGCTTATTAGATGTACAGTTTACAAATATATTCTTCTAATCCATGGAATGTCTTTTTACTCTGTTAATTTTTATTTCTTTGCATAAAAGTTTTATTTTGATGTAATCTCATTTGTGTATTTTTGCTTTCGTAGCCTGTGCTTTTGGAGTCCTATCCAAGAAATCATTGCCCATATCAATGTTGTCTCTCCTGTTCTCCTGTTTTCTTCCAGCAGCTTTACACTCTCAGGTCTTCCATGTTAAGCCTTTCATCATTTTGAGTTGGTTTTTGTAAATGGTGTGTGGTAAGGGTCCAGTGTCATTCTTCTGCATGTGAATATCCAGTTTTCCCAGCACCATGTACTAAAGAGACTGTCCTTTTCCTATTGTGTGTTCTTGGCACCTTTAGTGAAAATAAATTTACCATAAAGACTTGTGTTTATTTCTAGGCTCTCTATTTTGTTCCATTGGTTTCTGTTATTGGTTGGTATCTGTTATTATGCCAGCCCCATGCTGTTTTGATTACAATCACTTGAAAATATATTTTGAAATAAGGAATGTGATGCTTGCAGATTTGTTCTTTTTGCTCAAGATTGCTTTGTCAGTTTGGGATCTTTTCTCATTCTATACAAATTCGAGAATTGTTTTTCATATATCTGCAAAGAAAGTGACACTGGAATTTTGGCTCACCTTCCTTCCCCTTTTGCTGTATATGGACATTCCCATAAGTTCTATCCTTAGCTTCCTTCTCTTCAGTCTTTATATTGTGTGGCGTCCCAGGTAAACTTTACAGAAGCACTGAAGACAGACCATGTCACATCAAACCTTCTAATATAAGTTTGCTGTATTATTTGAGAATATTCAATTCTGTGATAAAAGACTATAAAACAAACAAGATGGTGAAATGCAAAAGAAGTGTTAAGTATAGATAGTAAGTTGATGGCCTATGATCTTGACTTTATTCTACAGTAACAAAATACCATAAACTGGGTATTGCTCACAGTTCTGTGGGCTAGGAGGTCTAAGAGCAACGAGATGGCAGATTTGGTATCTGGTGAAGGCTCATTTCCTGCTTCATAAATGGTACCTTATTGCTGTGTCCTCAGATGGTGGAAGGATCAAGGCAGCTCTCTGGGCCTCGTTTATAAGGTCACTCTGCCCTCCTGACTTAATCGTATCCCAAAGTCCCCACCTTCTAATACCATCACATTGGTAATTGGATTTCAGCACATGAATTTGGGAGCAGGGGTGAGGGGCATAAACATTCAGACCACATCAGAAATGCAAGTAAAAGTCATGGTGTATGCTACTTAAGTGTAATGAGTAAAAAAGTGGCTTATGAGACACAGGCAGAATCCATAAGACAGTAAGTTAGTAACCTGTAACACATGTTAACAATAAACTTAATGGAGTATATAATGGAACAAATAAGAATGTTACTTATAGACAAAAGGGAGAAAAACAAGCCATGCTCATGTCTCACTCCCAATCCCACCAGAAGTACTTATATCCCTTTGAAGGCTTGTAGCATTTTACGTGAACTTCTTGTTTGCTACATTTTCCTACCATGTACACATCCTATTTCCACATCTGGACTGAAAGCTCTCAGGAAACAAACATAATGACAAATGTATCCTTTCCTCCCAGGAATATCTGGTATTCAGATCTGCTGCATAAATACATTAAATGGATGATGGCATAACCCAGGCTTCTTAGCCAGGATTTTACTACCCTTTTCTTATGACACTTTCACAAAACTGTGCATCTGTGAAATAACTAATATTTTTTAAATTACACATTTTATTGAGTTAATGTTCTCCTGTTATCTTAGTAGTTAAACATATGCATTGCCCAAATAGTTCAGAAGAGTTTTTTTTAACTAAAAATAAACAAAAATTTACACATACACACACAGGCTGATGCATTACATTTACACCAATTTTTATGAAATAACAATACACAATAAACGGCAATAAAGTATAGCAGTTACAAGCATTGACTCTTGAGTCAAGCGCCAGGTTTTGAGACCTGGTTTTGAAATTTGTAGCTCCATGACCTTGGGTAAGTTTACTTTATATCTATCTTCTCCAGGTCCTCATCTATAAATGTTGGGAAAATAGAAATGATACCTAGTACTTAGAATTATTGTAGAGAATATATGAATTAAAGCGGGCAAAATTGCTAAGAACAGTGCCTTGCACGTGGTAAGCCATCAATACATGTTAGCTCTTACTATGGTCCTATGAATTCATTTTAAATCGATTTCCTTCTCTATACTCTGAATAATCTTCCCGAAAGAATGGTTTGCCATTTAAAAACAGATTGCGCATCTTCCCTAGACAAGCAAATACATACACACTTATTATCAAAGCCTGGAAAATCTGAAAATAATGCTGATGGTCATTAGCTCTAATACTACTCTCTTTGTGTTTGCTCTGTTCTGTTGAATTTATGAATCATTTTCACATTCATTGCATCATTGGATTTTCATAACACCTCTGCAACAAATCCAGCCAGACACTCTTTTCCTTTTTTTTTTTTTTTTGCAGATAGTTCAGTGATTTTACTTTATTTTATTTTCTTATTTTTTTATTTCCATAGGTTTTTGGGGAACAGGTAGTATTTGCTTACATGAATAAGTTCTTTAGTAGGGATTTGTGAGGTTTTGGTGCACCCATCACCCAAGCAGTATACACTGAACAAAATTTGTAGTCTTTTGCCCCTCACCCCCACTGACCATTTCCCCCAAGTCCCAAAGTCCATTGTATCATTCTTATGTCTTTGCATACTCATAGCTTAGCTTCCACTTATGAGTGAGAATATACAATATTTGGTTTTCCATTCCTGAGCTACTTTGCTTAGAATAATAGTCTCCAGTTCCATCTAGGTTGCTGAGAATGCCATTAATTTGTTTCTTTTTATGGCTGAGTAGTATTCCATCATATATATGTACATATATATCACAATTTTTTATCCACTGGTTGATTGATGGGCATTTGGGCTGGTTCCATGTTTTTGCAATTCTGCTATAAACTTGCATGTGCAAGAATCTTTTTCGTGTAGTGACTTCTTTTCCTCTGGGTAGAAACCCAGTAGTGGGATTGCTGGATCAAATAGTAGTTCTACTTTTAGTTCTTTAAGGAATCTCCACACTGTTTTCCATAGTGGTTGTACTAGCAAAAGGAACAGTCAGCAGGGTAAACGAATAACCCCCAGAGTGGGAGAAAATATTCACAATCTATACATCTGACAAAGGACTAATATACAGAATCTACAAAGAACTCAAATTACCAAGAACAAACAAACAATCCCATCAAAAAGGACATGAATAGACAATTCTTAAAAGAAGATATACAAATGGCCCACAAACATATGAAAAAAGGCTCAACATCACTAATGATCAGGAAAATGCAAATCAAAGCTACGGTGTGATAGTACCTTACTCCTGTGAGAATGGCGTAATCAAAAAATAATAGATGTTGGCGTAGATGTGGTGAAAAGAAAACACTTCTACACTACTGGTGGGAATGTAAACTATTATTTTTCATGTTTGAAGGAGAAGGGTTACAATGGCTTGCCTTTGGTCTCCTAGAGGAGAATCATGAACTCAGGGCATTACATTCATGGCCATAGACCTTCTACCCAACACTTGTAGAGCAGGTTCTACTGACAGATCTTAAGAGCTTGGATAGCTTCAATCCAATAGTGCCCAACTTGTCCCTCCCACATACTATTTCTTTTAAAAATTCCCAACAGGGAGAAAGCCTCTATGGTTTATTTCACTCAAGGATTTACTGCTAGGATCCCCCCTTCATTTAAGGTAATTAATAACTTCTGAGGAAATAAGTAGAACTTCCTCTCAAAAACTGATGTATTTTCATCATTCACATCATGCTGTTTTATCACACTGCATGGCAGCAAAACATAAGAACTAGGGCAGCACTGACTCAGAGATCATTATCTGGGTTCCATTTCTATTGGTCACTTAACAACTGAACGACCTTAAGATAGTTAATGAACTTTCCTGTGTCTCAGTTTCATTATCTATAAAATGTAATTAACAATATTACTTTGGAGTTCCTTGTGAAGATTACAATAAATAATATGTGTAAGGTACTCAGAAGAGCACCTGATGAAACAGGTATGAGCTCCTGATGTTATTATTACCTGTGAGAAAATAGTCTGAATTATTTCTCCCTTTGGCTAGTGCTGCAGCTAGCAAATGCAATACTTATCACTGTATGAAAAAAAATGATCCGTCCCCATAATGATAAAATGCTTAAGCCAAAGCACACCCAGCACCTCTCACCTAAGACCTTTAACTCTTCCAGAGCTGCTCTCCTACACATATCTTAAGCAAAAATATTCATGATGTCACATTGCCTAAAAATATATCTTCACAAGTCAGCTTTCTGACTTTTACCCTCGTCACCATGATTACCCTCCAGTTTCGCCTAAGGAATAGGTTGCTATGGCAACATTCACCACCCACAGTCAACAGACAAATTTCATTTCCCAGCTACAACTATTAGAAAATAAATGGTCCATGTAACATTCTTTTGTTTGTTTCCCTATTCATTTGCGAAATTCCCTACCTGACTGAGGCATTCATAATGGTAATAAAATGCTGTTTTAAACATTTAAACAATAATTTGTTAATTCAGACAAACACACTATTCAAATTCTCAATGTTTCCAAAATAGCTTTCTGTCAGTAAAAGGTAAAAAAAAAAAAAAAAAGGCACAATCATAAACTACTTCAGTTCCAAATATTGTTTAGTCAAATTGCTTCTTGTTTTATAATAGAAACATGAAATGAATTGTAGCATATTATTTGCTAAAAACAATTTTCCATCTTTTATTTTTATTCCCCAGGCAAAAATGACTTATTAAACTGTTTCAGAACAAGAAGAGGGAAGGAGCATTTACTTCTCTTTAACAGCCTCCCCACCAAACCTATCATTATTCTTTCAATCTAAGACAAAGTAATAGCACATGCTATGCATACACCACACATTTCCAGGTTACTTTTCCAGGTGGACGATAAAGGAAAACCTACTTCATGCCCAGCACTAAGATATCACATGTCGACAGCAGCCATGTTCTTCCTTTTCATGGTTAACTTCCCAGCCTTCTCCTGGTGATTCCTTAATAAGCCATGTTTGCAGCTGCGTCTCCCCAGTTGTGAAGAAATGGGAATGGCCATAAGGAGGAAGCCTGACCCTATGACTCCCTCTCTATCCTGTAGGGAAATAAACATGAACAATGCCCTTCATTACTCCCACTCTTTCCACCTCTCAGCTTCCTAGTACCTTCCTTCTCCACCTATGGATACCCTTTACCATACTTGTGACTATTAGTCGTAATCAAAACATCATTTAACCACAACTTACATGGATATAATAGCACTCTAAGTTTAATAAGAGTGTAGCTAAGAAGGATTTAGACTATGCTCTTATAAGAACTTTTCAGAATATAACTCTTAGACATTTTGATTAAGTACCATTAAAAATCAGGGTATATAGGTGTAACAGGCAGTTTTCATTTTTCCAAACCAATAGACCTCCTTTTGTATTGTAACCTTACTAGGATCTCAATTACTAGTAAGGTATCGTAACCTTACTAGTAATTGTAACCTTACTCATTTAAGGCAATAAAGACGCACTTGTATATGTGGACAAAGGAGACAAATACAATTTGTGGGAGCACAGCAACTAGAAGTCATTTTTTAAAAATCTGGCCTTCTGAGAGCATAAATATGATATGTAAGAATATACGTACTGTTTTAGGCACTCTGTGTTGAGTAACAGATGCATTCCAAAATTTCAAAGTTATTTTTTTTTTAAATTCAGAGGAAATAACTTAGGGATTCTTATAAGAATTATAAATATCAAACAAGTCCTTCCTACCATCCTGACATTTTCTACTAAAAGTGAGTAAATATTACAGCCAAAAATCAATGAAGTAATTCCTTTTGGAGAAATAATATGAGTAGGTGGAAGAGAGGTGACGGATATATATCAGGAAAATTGATATCGCAATAGGTAGCAAGGGGCTTGACATAGAGCAACTGCATGGGAGGGGACTACTCTCTTTTGTGACAAGTCTAGTTTTCCAGTAGTGAAGATTAATGGGTGGTTGCACTTTAACTGGGAAGGAACTGAAAAATTTATCTTATTAAAATTTGTTCTGAGTGAATTTTTAAAACACTAGATGACTATAGTTTTCAACCTATAATAACTTATTTTTTCTCATTATTCAATGCATTAGACCCCCAGTAAATATAATTTTAAGCAAATTAAATAACAGTTAAGAGAGACAAGATTGAAACATAATGCAAAGAAAAAAATTTGACTTCCATTATATTCAGGATGGGAAGAAACTGAAGCAATCTCCTGAGATGAGGTTGTACATCTACAAATCAAAGAGAATTCCCTGATGGTGAAATCCAAACCAAACCAAATTTGTACTAAAGACTATCTTGGTTGTTTTTCTAGTGGGTCTCAAGTGGAGACAGTTGCCAAGTTCAGTAGTTTCTAGTGTTTATTTATTGATTTATTTTGGCTTAAGACTGCAGAATATTTGAAATTAATAAAAGGTATGAGTGCAATATAACCCTTGATAACTATTCAGGATACAACATGAAAATTCTCCAAGAGCTTTGCCGGCACAGAATTAATCCCTTGGAGTATGTTAGTGGAAAGAAGAAAGAAAGTAATTCTCTCTCATCATGTCAATGGAAGGTATATTTTTCAGACTCACCTTGTGTCCAACATAATAAGAGGTCCCTCCATTTGAATTTCTTTGACAGCATACACAGTTGAAACTTGAGATCACGTTTAATGTGTCCCCTTTGTACCTAAAGAACTAAAAGATTTACACCTTGAGGCTATTTTCCATCCGACTGCTTTGAAAGGAGAGCACATTTGTTTGCTGAACTCTGTGAGCAGTGTCTGATGTAACTGAGTGAATGGTTCATTGTGAGGATAACATTCACCCCCACAAAAATGACCACTAGTATATAGCATGACCAAAGTCTCAAAATGAGAACAGTAGCTACCAAAGGCAACCAATTGGTCAAATAAAGCAGTTGTTTACTTATTTTAATTATGAAAAGGTAAATCATGGTTCTGACTAAACTCTAGCAATAAAATAAGATACTCATGAACTTAATTTAATAGCTATTGATATTAAGCAAACAATGTGCTCATTGCTATTCTAGTTGCTCTGGAGGGTACAGATATAGTCCCATCACAAAGTATTAATGACTTCAAGACATGTAGGTGGGAAGCCAAGCTGAACACACAGAAAACAATAGCAAATGATACAGAGTCATATGTTCACGCAGCAAAGGCTTCTAGTTCTACTAGAGGTAAATAAGAAACCATGTCATATTTTAACAGGATAGGGGATGGGTAGAGGAGGGCCACCTAAGTGTATGTGAATTTATAATAACACTGGAGGTGGTGTGGAGAGCAGAGTGCACTGGGGCAGGAGAGGTAGAGAGATGTTGCAGGAGTAGATTTGGAAGCCTCGTTTGGAGGCTATTATAAGAATCTGTGTGACTTAGGAACTGAGGTTTTGAGAACAGAAAGAGCACAGTGGATGCATTTAAGGCATATCTGAGGTGGCACCACAGAACAGAGTGGCTTAATGTTAATGGAAGAAGGGACAAGAAAGATGGGAAGATATCTGTGGTTTCTCTCTTGAAGCAGGGTCTTAACTCGAAATGGGCAGTCTGTGTCATTTGGGCATGGAACAAAACCTATCTGAAGCCAAGATGCTTTTAGTGTTAAGAATGGAATTAAGGCCAGGTGCAGTGGTTCACACCTGTAATCTCAGCAACTTTGGGAGGCTGAGGTGGGTGGATCACCTGAGGTCAGGAGTTTGAGACCAGCCTGGCCAATATAGTGAAACCCCATTTCTACTAAAAATACAAAATTAACTGGGCATGGTAGCACACGCCTGTGGTTCCAGCTACTCTGGAGGCTGAGGCAGAAGAATTCCTTGAACCTGGGAGGTGGAGGTTGTGGTGAGCCGAGATGGCACCATTGCACTCCAGCCTGGGCAACAAGAGAGAGATTCTGTCTCAAAAAAAAAAAAAAAAAAAAAAAAAAGGAATTAAGTGCTGTGACTGTAGGTTACGTTTCTGAAACAACTCAGGGTTCAATTGATTGCAGGTAATGCAGGTATACAAGTGGAAAGCAGGTGTGGCCCTGAGTGTTCTCACCACCAGCACCCCTGAAAAGGCAGCTCTAACATTCACTCGGGGATTCACAGATGTGATGGTAAGCTACCGTTCGCATTCACTCCTCCAATAGGATTTGACCCTGTTTCCACACTTAGAAAAGCTGCTCTTCCTGGGACTTCTGCTTCGGTGATGCAGCCTGGTCCTTCCAGGACCAAGGAGTCTAACTGGATTTTTTCTGTAATCCTCTGTGGTAGCTCCCTGTTGCTTTCCTTCATAGACTTATACTATATAATTATTCATTTATTAATTTATTTATTACCTTTCATTAGACTATAAGTTCCTTTAAAGCAAGGAGACATTTTCTTTTTATTTGTCACTGCATTCTCAGTATATGGCTCAGTACCAAGGACATGGTAGGTGTTCAATGATATATGTTAAATAAATGGACAAATTCTCTGTTTCAATTCCTTTGGTTTTGATGCTTTGGATACCATGCATACACTGTCTTCCTGAGTAAGAATTTGATAATCAATCTTATGTGATTGGAGAAGAAGTAAAAGGTAAAAGAAAAAAATTGACAAGACAATCTAACTGAATTTAATAGCTAAATAGATATGGGGTATGAAGGAGGGAGATATTAGCGACATAGAACTGGGTGACTATAAACTTCCTTTCTCCAACCTCTGTGCCTGGGGACTGCTGCACCACAGTCCACAGAGTTATGCTCTATCTCAGCAGTTAAGTTAGAGATGTACTCAGATTCAAATGTTCAGTCATATGGTAATTTTATTTTTAATTTTTGAGGAACCACTATACAGTTTTCCATAGCAGTTGCACCATTTTACATTGCTACTTTGCTACTAACAGTGCACAACATGTGAATATACTTAACACTACTGAGCTGTACACTTAAAAATGGTTAAGGTGGTAAATTTTTGTTATGTGTTTTTTTAACCACAATTTAAAAAATTGTAAAGTACTGATTGGGCACCTAATGGGGCTGCTAAGCATACCAGAAGCATCCCGGCTGACAAAGTTTTTGGATGATCCTGGCATCTCCAAAGCCAAATGTTTCAGTGAGGAGTTAGTGGGAAGAAAAGGAGGGTTGAGTAATAAATCCATTCTAACTTTATCACTGCCCTGAATTTTCATGCAGATGGATTAAAATATTTCTATTACTCCAAGCTGGAACAGATTTGGAGACAAAAGACTGGTGGTAAGTCCATCTGAGGCTGAGAAATAACATAGGTAGAGGTTGTTTATTCAAGCAGCCAGCAAATTGAGCTCTTATTCCTATCCTTTATAATCTCAAAAGACAGAGTTTATCTGCAACATGAAAGAGTCAGGGGAGGATCAGGGAAGTTGCCCCTCACCACTGGGTTGTGATTGCTAGATGCAGCAAAATCAATGTGTCAGTCCTTTAGCAAACAGGACCCAGCAAAACATTTTCTGAATTCTCTCCACTCTCCTACTATGCCTCAAAGAGGCTCCGGGAATGAGTGAGCAGGGATTTACACAGCCCTTTCCTTGGCTGAGAGTGTTGATGCCAAAGGATAGAAGACTTAAAGCACATAAGAAGCCACTGTATCTCCCTCACCTCATTCTGAATGCACATTTACATATCATTCTTCAAACACTGCAGTCATTCAAGGCACCAAATTGTAAAGAACAATGCATTTCTAAACTCCCTCTTTGTTCTCCACCTTCATCTCCTGTGACTCTTTTTAAATAGAAGAGTGACCCTTTTAAATAGAGAACAGGAAAACTAAAATGCTCAAGAGGATTCCCAGTCAAATTTCCAATTAGCATCTATCCAATCATATAAAGAGTATTCTCAGAAGGGTTATTAAACAATGACATATTCATAAATGTGTATAAGATGATTAATTCCTATCCTAAATACGAGTTTTTGAAAGAAAGTTGGTCCAAATTATTCCAATCTTAATAAACTCCAAAGCCAAACCCACAGTAAGAACATTCAAAAAAGGTGTAATTTAGCAAAAATATAATAATAATGAACTTCAGTTTTTCATAGATAGATGTGGGTATGCTGCAACTAGTGTACATTTAGAAAGCAGCCCTTTTTCATCTCTTCCTACTGTGGTAAATCACATCATAGTATGTGTCATCCATACAAAACAAAGGGATAATATACCAAAAAGTTAGATGGCATCCAATTTTATTGAATAGATGTACCTAAATCACTGCTGTTTTAAAACAGAAACATTTGATGCTAAATCTAAAGGTCAAACAAAAATCATCTGAATGTATCAGATTTGAAATGCTTTATAATTGTAAGAATAAATCACATATCTGGAATAGACAAGCCAAAATTGAATCTGTTGTGCAAGGGTATGTGGATTTTGATTTGTTTTTCTAAGACCACCAGAGCGGGCACAAAAGAACCAGCGACTAGGCAAGGGTAGGAGCAAAACTGCAAGTTTATTTTGGTCACCTAGCTTCAGGGGAAGAAGGTGGGTAGGGAGAGGTCTGTCGGCCTCCGGCAAATGAGGCCCACAGAGTCGCCCCTGGAGCTCTCCAACGGAGTTCCGACAGTCCCCACCACAGTGGGGAAGCTGGGAAGTCCGTGCATGGCGTTCCTCCCGAGCAGCTTTTCTAGGAGTGGGAGGGCAATAGGCAGAGCATGGGTGTGTGTGTTGGGGGGGGGGGGGGCCTTCGGCAGGTGCGACCAGGTAAATCTTGGTCTCTTCGGATTGACATCACCTGGCGCATGCCTAGTTGGTCTGCACCTTCCCAGGTCGCCGGCTGCATTTTGCACCCGCGGGAAAAGTTGGGGGGCGGATGAAGAACCCGGAAGTGCACCATCTTGCCTCCCTTCCTCCAAACAGATTTGTCAGATACACAGGACTTAAAATGAACCAGATATTAAGCCTAGGTAATAATAATTGCAAAGTTCTACTGCCTCTATAAGGTAAATGCTAAATAACTGCTGATTATCCCTAGTACTTACAAAGTGATCACAGATAAGCCTAATAGGATTTGAATTTAAGTAGCTGTGATTTTTTTCCCTCCCTCTTCCAGCTCTGTGAATTGGAAATTCTGCAAGTACCAACAGAAAAGGCACACTTTCAGACTTAAGGCATGCCCTGATGGGCAAACACACTTACCATGCAAATCCTCCCAGACCAGATCGTAGCATGGAGCTACAGCTGGATTGGACATCATGAGCTGTCCAAAAATCTAAATAAAACACTGCTCACTTTGTTATAATAAGAGTTTCTCAACAAGAGGTCCCAAAGCAGTACATCAGATCAATTTATCAGGAGGCACCCTAGCCAATGGGCCTAGAACACCGCTGGTCTCATGGAGCAGTAATCTATTAATAAAAAGTTACAAAATTCTCTGTGTTCACTGACTAACATATGACATTTTTCTAAATCACTGGCACTTTATCATATTATGTGTACTGTGTTTGTATGTGTGTGGGAGCACACATGCACTCTGTGTGTGTGTGTGTGTGTGTGTGTGTGTGTGTTTGATCAACTGTTATTTTCTGGGTGCTAACTATGTAACAGCCACATTATTAGGAACCTAGGATAAATGCTGACGAAGGCAGACACAACTGCCACCCTCAAGAAAGTATAGCTTAGTGAAGCAGTGTTTCTCAAATGTTTAATGTGTGTACAGAAAACAAGAAAAGTCTGTTAATATCCAAATTCTGGATCAGTGTGTCTGGAGTAGGTCTGAGTCTGCATTTCTAATATACTCCCTTTACTGTCAATGTTGCTGGCATTTGAGTAGCAAGGTATTAGACAACACAGATGTTAAATCACACAAATAACTATATGCTTACATTTGTGATCATACTATAAATAGTACAGGGGACCATGAGATAAAATAAAGTGAGGGACACAATCTATAGTACTTCAGGGCTGGGAGACCAAAAGCTGAAGGATGGTGGGCATATGGCAGGCTAAGTTATTGGAACCAACTATAGTTACTGCTACACATACCATTGGTGTCTCCCTGACTACAGTTCTCCATACACCAGAGTGGACTTGGCCTGTGCTCAGGGGGTGCTGAAAGTGCATAAGACCAACTTACCTGGGGCTAACTGGTTGAAGGACAGAAATTTGTAAATAAATATCTCAGCTTCATCACCCCTTAGTGGGACATGCTGAGTTGGGTTTCCTAGGCTCTCAGAGGACTCACAGCAGGATTGGGCTCTAGTTGCCCACAGCTGTAATACTTATATTAACTTCAGTACTCCTCTTTTCCCTGTCTCACATCCCTTTTCCTTGCCAATGACTTCTGGGCTCGTCTCCAAATAAATTACTTGCTCCCAAATCCTTGTCTCAGGGTTTGCTTTTGAGGGAATTCAACTTAAGAAATCAACCCTCTCAGACAGCATGACAAACAATGCCAAAATATACACTCTGACTTGGATGGTGGGTGCATGGTTGTTTGGCAAAGTGTGCATAAGTGTTTTAGGCACTTTTTTGTATGCACATTATATTTTATAATTTTAAAAATGTAATTAAAAAAATAACAAACACTAGAGTATTTTAAGTAAAGAGAAATAAGTAAGAAGCTAGGTGTTTTGGAGGAACAGAGAAGAGGTCATTCTGGGTGGAGTAAAATGAACAACAGAGAATGGTGGTAGATTCATTCCTACATTCATTCACTCATTTGTGACAAGTGCTACCTTTTTTATGGGGCTTACATTGAGTGGGAGACAGACAAAAACAATCAAATAAATTAACAAGATAATTTCAGAGATTAATAACTGCTATGCAGAAAAAAATAAGTTGATGTCACAGAGACTGGGATAAATATTTGGTTGGTGGATAATTGAGACTGGATTACTTGGAAAGATCTTGTCAAGGTGGTGGCAATTGAACTGAGACCAGAAGGAAAAGAAGATACAGCTGGGCAGGGGCATAGGACTAGGGCTTTGTAGTTTCCTCACTAAGAATTTTGAGCTTCATTTTTGGAGATGGAAAGCCATTAAAGTGTTTACACAGAAGAGAGACATAACCAATCTAAGGTTTTTTAAGATCATGCTGATGACCTTGAAGAATGGATTTGATGGGTCCCAAAATGGTGGAGGCAGGCCAGTGAGAAGACATGTGATGGCCAGTATGTTCGAAGTTGATACGCAAAACTGGATCTATTCAAACTATATGGTAGGCTCAGAATTAAACACTCCTTACAAATACTTGTGGAACAAACTGTCCCCTAAGCTTGACTAATCCTTTATTTTTGGCTACAGTGATTGTACCAATGATTGACAAATGATCTAAGCTGGGTCAGTCAGAATCCTTTTTTGGGGTTTTCCTCATGGAGCTACAGCAGAAGATT
The DNA here is from genome assembly GCF_007565055.1 of Rhinopithecus roxellana. Classification (NCBI taxonomy): domain Eukaryota; kingdom Metazoa; phylum Chordata; class Mammalia; order Primates; family Cercopithecidae; genus Rhinopithecus; species Rhinopithecus roxellana. The sequence continues at coordinate 100,891,979 of NC_044553.1, forward strand.
CCTTCTTCTGTAGAATGTTTTAAGGCTGTGACTTGAGAACTGCCGATCTGGTATGAGGGTGTTGTTTGGAGAAGGCCCACAAGAAGCAGGAGTGAAGGCAGCCATGCAGAGAGAAGAGAATTGAAGAGAAATTGAGACAAATCCCAAGTGTTAGAGTCTCCTGGTTGCTGTGGTTTTGACAGTATTCCATTTGACTACCAGAACTACCCCAGAGTTTCACCCAGTTATAGGAATCATACAATTCTCTTTTCTATTTAGCTAGTTTGAGTTTGTTTTCTGCCAATTACAAGTGAAAAAATCTGACCAGTATAAGAGGTGAGGGAGGTGGAGTGACCTTCTTGCGGGATAGAAGTCCCATTTACTGAAATAATGAAAAAGATGAGAAGCCATTTGAACAGGGAAGAACCAAAGTTGTTTGGCAAATAAGAGTTTAAAATGCTGATGAGATATCCAAGTGGAAACATTAAGTAGATGATGGATATATCAGTTTAGAGCTCAGTCAAGAAGAGTTGACTGGGGATATAAGTTTGGGCATCACTGGCATAGACATGATACCCAAAACCACAGGATGGTATGAGATGAGTTTAGCTGGGGGAGAGACTATTCAGTGGAAGCAGAAGAGGACCCAGGACTAAGCCTTGAAGAACTCCATGAACTATGGACCTGATATCATTTTTAAAACACCAAACTTCAACCAAGAAAAACATCTGCAACCCATTTACTTGCCAAAACCCATACAGCAGTAGTCTGTTCTGTTCTTTGCTGAATGATATTAACCCCACAAATTTCACCTACATTATCATCCGTCAAAAAAACAAAAACAAATGCTAGGTGAGAGGTGTGTGTAATTGTGTGTAAGTGTATGACTTTAAATAAGACTAGGTTTTTTTAGCTTGAAAGAGAAGTTTATTATTTTTTTAATTTGACATTTTATTTTAGACAGAGGGTACATGTGGAGATTTGTTAAACGGCTATATTGCAGGATCCTGAAGTTTGGGGTATGGACCCCGCCTAGGTAGTGAGCATATTACCCAATAGGTAGTTTTTCAACCCTCACTTCTCTCCCTCCCTCCCTAGTCTAGTAGTCCCCAGTGTCTATTGTTCCCATATGTATGTCCTTGTGTGCTCAATGTTTAGCTGCCACTTTAAGTGAGAACATGCAGTATTTAGTTTTCTGTTCCTGCATTAATTTGCTTAGGATTATGGCCTCCAGCTCAATCCATGTTGCTGCAAAGGACATGATTTCATTTTTTTTTATGGCTATGTAGTATTCCATGGTGTATATGTACATTTTTCTTTGTCCAATCCACCACTTGTTTAGAATAGCCACCAAGAAAGTTAAATGCCTAGGAATACAACTAACCAAGGAAGTGAAAGATCTCTTCAAGGAGATCCATTATAAAACATTGCCAAAAGACATCAGCAATGACACAAACAAATGGAAAAACATGGAGCAAACTATACTACAGGCTAATACTTCAAACTATACTACAAGGCTACAGTAACCTAAACAGCATGGTACTGGTACCAAAACAGAGATATAGACCAGTGGAACAGAACAGAGCCCTCAGAAATAATGCCACACATCTAAAACTATCTCATATTCGACAAACCTGACCAAAACAAGCAATGGGGAAAGGATTCCCTATTTAACAAATAGTGCTGGGAAAACTGGCTGGCCATAGCAGAAAACTGAAACTGGACCCCTTCCTTATACCTTATGCAAAAATTAACTCAAGATCGATTAAAAATTTAAATGTAAGACCTAAAACCATAAAAACCCTTGAAGAAAACCTACGCAATACCATTCAGGACATAGGCATGGGCAAAGACTTCATGACTAAAACACCTAAAGCAATTGCAACAAAAGTCAAAAATTGACAAATGGGATCTATTAAAACTAAAGAGCTTCTGCACAGCAAAAGAAACTATCAACAGAGTGAACAGGCAACCTACAGACTGGCAGAAAACTTTTGCAATCTATACATCTGACAAAGGGGTAATAGCCAGAATCTACAAGGAACTTAAACAAATTTACAAGAAAAAAAAAAATCAAAAAGTGGGCAAAGAATTATGAACAGACACTTCCAAAAGAAGACATTAATGCAACCAACAAACATACGAAAAAAAGATCATCACTGGTCATTAGAGAAATGCAGATCAAAACCACAATGAGATACCATTTCTTGCCAGTTAAAATGATAATCATTAAAAAGTCAAAAAACAACAGATGCTGCAGAGGATGTGGAGAAATAGGAACGCTTTTACACTTTTGGTGGGGGTGTAAATTAGTTCAACTATTGTGGAAGACAGTGTAGCGAATCCTCAAGATTCTAGAACTAGAAATATCATTTGATTCAGCAATCTCATTACTGGGTATATACCCAAAGGATTATAAATCATTCTACTATAAAGATACATGTGGGCCGGGTGCAGTGGCTCATGCCTGTAATCCCAGCACTTTGGGAGGCCGAGGTGGGTGAATTATGAGGTTGGGAGATGGAGACCATCCTGGTCAACATGGTGAAACCCTGTCTCTACTAAAAATACAAAAATTGGCCGGGGGTGGTGGCACTTAGCTGTATTCCTAGGTATTTCACTTCCTTTTTGGCTATTCTACACGGGATTGTGTTCTTGATTGACTCTCAGTCTGAACATCATTGGTGTATAGAAATGCTTTTTCTGCATTTATTGAAAAGATCATATGGTTTTTGCTTTTAATTCTGTTCATGTGGTGGTATATTAATTTTTGATGTGCTGCTGAATTCTGTTTGCTAGTTTTTTGTTGAATATTTTTGTGTCTATGTTTATTAGATTGGTCTGAAGTCTGCCTTTTACATTGTGATTGCCATATTTTGGTATCAGGTTAACACTGATTTCATAGAATGTGTTAGGGAGGAACTCCTCTGCCTCAATTTTTTGGAATAGGTTCAGTAGGATTGGTCCCAGCTCTTCTTTGTATATCTGGTAGAGTTTGGCTGTGACTCCTTCTGGTCCAGGGCTTTTTTAGGTTGCTCAGTTTTTTATTTCTGTTTCAATTTCAGAGCTTAATATTGGTCTATTCAATCTTCCTGATTCAATTTTTGGAGATTATATGTTTCCAGGAATTTATTCATCTTCACTAGATTTTCTAATTTGTGAGTATAGAGTTGTTCATAGTAGCCTTTAAGGATCTTTTGTATTTCTGTGTGATCACTTGTAATGTCATATTTGTCATTTTTGATTGTACCTATTTGGATATTTTCTTTTACATCTTGTTAATCTAGCTAGTGGTCTGTAAATCTTGTTTATTATTTTGAGTGACAAACTCTTGGTTTCATTGATCTTTTTATGAATTTTATATCTCAATCTTGTTCAGTTCACTAATTTTAGTTATTTCTTTTTTCTGCTACCTTTAGAGTTGGTTTTTTTTCTTTTTCTTTTTCCTAGGTGCAAAGTTAATTTATGATCTCTTTAACTTCTTGATGAAGGCATTTAGTGCTATAAACTTTCCTCTTAACACTGCCTTAGCTTCATTCCAGAGATTTTAGTAAGTTGTGTCCCTATTTAATTTCAAAGTTTTTTTAAATTTCTGCCTTAATTTCAATGTTCACCCAGGAGCTATTCAGGAGCAAGTTGTTTAATTTCCATGTATTTGTATAGTTTTGAGAGATCTTCTTAGTATTGCTTCCTATTTTTATTGCACTGTGGTCTGAGAGTGTGCTGGGTATGAAATCAATTTTTTTGAGTTTATGAAGAGTTTATGAGTGAGCGTGTGGTTGATCTTAGAATATATTCTGTATACAGATTAGAAGAGTGTCCTCATCTTCTGATCTCATCTTATCTTCTGATCTCATAGTCTGTGATTGTTAGGTGGGGTGTTCTCTGGATGTCTATTAGTCCAGTTGATCAAGTGTTGAGTTTAAGTCCAGAGTTTCTTTGTGAGTTTTCTGCCTCAATAATCTGTTTAGTCCTGTCAGTGGGGTGTTGTAATCTCTCACTATTATTGTGTGGCTAAGTCTTTTCATATATTAAGAGGAACTTGTTTTATGAATCTGGGTGCTCTAATGTTGAATGTGTATATATTTAGGATAGTCTTCTTGTTGGATCGCAGCCTTTATCATTACGTAATGCCCTTCTTTGTCCCTCTTGTTATTGATTTAAAGTCTGTTTTATCTGATATAAGAATAGCAACTCCTGCTCTTTTTTGTTTTCTGTTTGCATGGTAGATCTTTCTTTACTCCTTTACTTTGAGCCTATGGGTGTCATTACGTGTGAGATGGGTCTCTTGCTTATAAGGTTTCTTCTGAGAGGGTCCACTGCTAGTTTTACAAGGTTCCCCCATATGTGACCTGACCCTCCTTTCTAGCTGCCTTTAAGACTTTTTTTCAGTGACCATGGTGAATCTGATGATCATGTGCCTTGGGGATGGTCATCTTGTATAGTTTCCAGATGGAGTTCTCTGTATTTTGTGAGTTAGTATGTAAATCTCTCTAGTGAGATTAGGGAAGTGTTCATGTACTATATCCTAATATATTTTTCAAGTTGCTTATTCTCTTCCCTTCTCTTTCAGAGATGCCAATGTGTCACAGATTTTGTCTCTTTACAGAATCCCATATTTTTCAGAGGTTTTCTCAATTTTTTCCAGTTTTTCTTTATTTTTGTCTGATTCAAAAAACCAATCTTCAAACTCTGAGATTCTTTCCTCAACTTGTTCTATTCTGCTAATAATTCCAATTGTATTATGAAATCCTTATAGTGAATTTTTTAATTATAAAAGTTCAGTTTGTTTCTTTCCTAAAATGGCTATTTTGTCTTTCCAGTCTTAGATTGTTTTACTGGATTGCTTGGATTCCTTGGATTGGGTTTCAACTTTTTTCTGAATCCCAGTGAGCTTTTTGGCATCCAGATTCTGAATTCTATGTCTGTCATTTCAGTCATTTCAGAAAAACTGTTGCTGGATAGCTAGTGGATTTCTTTGGAGGCAAGGGGACACTGTTGCTTTTTGAATTGCTGAAGTTCTTGTGCTGATTCTTTCTTGTCTGGGAAGGTTGAATGTTACTTTAGCTATGATGTAAGTTGAGTATAGTCATTTCTGTATGTTTCCAGAGGGCTAAGGCTCTGTTCAGGGTCTTTATTTGTGGCTGAATTCTTGCCCTTGGTTTCAGCAGGTGGTATATTAGCAAAATATTTTTGGTATTGTAGTTTGGACTGTGATTCAGGAGATAGTGCTTAAGGGTAATGGTTGGTAGGTAGGCACTTGGGTGTGCAGCTCTTTTGTATGTCCTCACATTTGTAGCAGTGCTCTGCAGTATGGGGTGTGCTGGGAGAGAGGTGACTCCACTACCAGGACTTTTCCTGGGCCTTAGGGGAGCTCCCTCTGATCACTGACACCATGCCCACATTTCTTTTGTTAGAAGTTCTGAGCCACAGGGATTCATCTAGCAGAGGCCATGGCAGACAGATAAGCCACACCATTTTTCAGACTGTCACTGCAAAGGGAGGTATGTCCTGCTCCTTTGCCAGGCCAAGAACCCACACATCTTACCCTTCTTAGTGCTCTGAGAATGTGGGCTTCTCCACGACTTGAGTGCGGGCCAATGATCTTGGTTCAGCACAGCTGAACTATGCGCTGTAGTCTTGGGGAGCCAGGACTGGCTCATGGCTCCATCCTGTGGACCCTTGGGCTTGGGTTCTAGGTGCACTAAGGAATCTGAAATGCTTCCAGGCCGCAAGCAATGCACTCAGGTGGAGCAAAATACCCAGGTTGGGTAAAGAAAATGTGACACATATACAGCATGGAATACTTGCAGTCATAAAAAAGGATGAGTTCATGTCCTTTGCAGGGACATGATGAAGTTGGAAACCATCATTCTCAGCAAACTAATACAGAAAGAACAGAAAACCAAACACTGCATGTTCTCACTCATAAGTGGGAGTTGAACAATGAGAACACATGGACACAGGGAAAGGAACATTATACACTGGGGCCTGTCGGGGGTGGGGGGCTAGGGGAGGGATAGCATTAGGAGAAATGTAGATGACAGGTTGATAGGTGCAACAAACCACCATGGCACGTGTATACCTATGTAACAAACCTGCATGTTCTGCACATGTACTCCAGAACTTAAAGTATTATAATAATAAAAAAAAAAGAAAACATACTGAAGATATATTTTAAATGTAACTAACATTTTGATTTTACTTTTACTTCGAAACTCAGCCACTCAGAATTAGGTTAATTTTAATTCCTGCTTCACGTCCATTCACTTATTATTTATTCAGATATAGCCGTTTTGATTTATTTGCTCATTACTAATTATTTATTTTAACAATGGAATAAAGATTCCATTATTTGGGTAGTGACACAAAGCCACTGCACAAAACAAAAGCTAGGACTCTATCAACAGCCCATATCAAGACTTCTATTTCTCCCAACATTCCATCCTTCTCTTTCCTCTCACCCAAAAGGTGCATCCCTAAGAATCTTATGTTTATTGTTTCTCTTATCTCATTTTATTGTAATTATTTTTGTAAAGAATATACAAACATATATCTAGTACTGTTCTTTTAATTGTATAAAACTGTCAGGCTCTGTATAATTTTTGGAACTTCTGTCCTTTAACATTGTATTGCTAAAATTAATTTATATTGTTACTTGAAACTATGTTGCACTAATTTTGACTCCTATATAATATTAAATTAGTGAATATATTACAGTTTATTTTTATACTGTTTTTGGATATTTGGATTGGTTCAAGGTTTTGTTAATATGAATAGTGTCACTATAAACATTTTTTACATATCTTCTGTTGTACATGTGTAAAAATTTCTCTTAGTTTTATACCTTACCATGGAAGTGCTAGAGTTTACAAATATTCAATTTTAGTGAAAAAAAAGTCAAATTTTTCCAAAGTGGTTGCTCTAATCTGTAACATGTAAAAGAGCCAATAGATTCACATTTGGTATTATAAGATTTTTAGGCATTTGGAATCCAGTGAGGGTAAAATGGTTCTGTATTATTATCTTAATAAATATTATTTAAAAATAGAAACTTTCCTCCATTTCTAATTTGGTCAGATCAACTGTATATTTAAAACTAATTACAAAACTATTTATGTCCTACTTTGAGCTACTTTTTTCTAACTCTTGTGTCATTCCATGATATGGTCACAGTCATGGTCAGTACTGTGATATACAGTCATTATGGCCAATGTGTTCTCTGCTATAATCCCACTTCCCTAGACAGAATGTCAGAGAGTGAGATCATGTATTTACTGTAAGCTTTCCAGCCATTCATTCTTTCTTACTATAGACATCTCATCTCATCCCAAATGATTTTTAAAGATATCTAAGAAATTTCCATTGACTACTTAAGTTTGAAAAAGATTTTATTAAAAGTACTGTGCTACATGGACACATTTACAAACACAGTCATAAGAGTGCAATGGTCTGTGGAGAGCTGGCCCAAGTTACTAAGTATTTTTTAAAATCCATTCAATTCGATTGCTGGATTTTCATGTTTCTTTCTTATAAGACATTAAGTTACCTAATATAAATGCAAAGTCACATTTAAGGTGATTCTCAGACATCTGAAGAGAAGAACTGATGAATGTTCTTTGAATCAGGAAATAGAAAAGGCAGGAGAGAAATCCTAGTGCAAAGCTCTACCTCAGCGAAAGCAAGGTAAGTATGATGATGACTCATGGGTTTACTGTTGTTTGTTAAGATACAAGGAATTTCCTGGAGGAAAAAAAAGTGAGAATTATGGTAAACATAAGATGGAAGCATACAGATGTGATCCTGAAACCTTCCCTCCCACCCCTCATTAACCTGAATGCAGTACAACAAAGTGAGTTTATTTGCCTTCTTCATGGAATGACAACTTTCATTCTGATTAAAGATATTTAAAAGCATCAGACATCTCTAAGAGAGCTTAGCTGAAACTCTTTATGTATTTCTGATTGCAACGTATTTGGCCATTATGAACCAAGATAGATGATATATTTCCTAAACTGATACTGAATTGTCTAAGTTGCTAACAAGAAATCCTTTCATAACAGTACAGTTTTTAACCTTTACTTTCCTTATTCCTCTTTAATTCCTTGCTACTTCCCATTGAGTTGAAATGTTTATACTAAAACAAAACACCCACTGGAATTCTGAAGAAATTGGCTCACCCATCTTTCAAACTACAAGATATTTTTTGACAGTATACAATATTCATTATAATGGAATAAACATTTTAATATCTTAAGGATGTTGAACTCTAATTTTCCTTAAAGGGGATATTTACAACTTACTATTATAAATGCTGCCACTCAATCATAGGAGAAAATGATACTAAAATAGTTCAAGGCTAAAATCACACATAGGGCAGTTGTTCTCAAATATTTATAAGGCCACAACTCACTTATGCATAACCTATAAACTTGAAGAATTTATAAACCAATATAGTGGCAAGGAAAGCTAACAACCGAACAGTAAGATCTATGGCCATTATTTTTCATTTAGTCCTAGAAATACATTTCCTTTCTTTAATGAATCAATATGGTCCATTTCAAAGAGAAACAAGTGGAAGTGAAAAACACCAAATTATAGTTGACCACTTCTAAAGCAAGTGCTGATGGAAGAAGCAAAATTTCCCATTTAAAATACCCAAACAACTCCAAATTCTTTAACTCGCAGTTAGCACGCCTGAAATCTCTTGACATAATAGAGAAGCAGAGACCCAAAGAGAGATATGCGGTTAAATAGTGCTGCCTCTGGTGGCGAAAGGAGATGCTAAGTTGTTTCACAAGGTTATTTTTCTCTCACAGGCGCAGGCCTCCCGAACATTGGAGCCGTCTACGAATTATGCTGACGGTAACTCCACAGCTCCGGACAGAAACACAATAGACGGGCGTGGTCTTACAATCATAAGCCAGTTCCTTTCTCCAGTCCTTCCTGCCTATGTTCGCCTACGTGTTATGGGTTCTGCGGTCCTGATGAAACTCCCTGAACGGAGAAAAACCACACACTTCATCCCAGTGGCGAGTTTCTCCTCTTGCTCTAAGCAGGGTGTTTGACCTTCTAGTCGACTGTGTCCTCTGTGCCCCGGCGCCAGCTGTGTTCCTGACCCCAGAATAAATCAGGGCTGCACGGGGCCTGGCAGCGCTCCGCACACATTTCCTGTCGCGGCCTAAGGGAAGCTGTTGGCCGCTGGGCCCGTGGGGGGATTCTTGGCAGCTGGGGGGTCCGTCGGGAGCGAGGGCGGAGGGGAAGGGAGGGGGAATCGGGTTGGGGAAGCCAGCTGTAGAGGGCGGTGACCGCGCTCCAGAGACTGCTCCGCGTCCTCGAGCGGGACAGATCCAAGTTGGGAGCAGCTCTGCGTGCGGGGCCTCAGAGAATGAGGCCAGCGTTCGCCCTGTGCCTCCTCTGGCAGGCGCTCTGGCTCGGGCGGGGCGGCGGCGAACACCCCACTGCTGACCGTGCTGGCTGCTCGGCCTCCGGGGCCTGCTACAGCCTGCACCACGCTACCATGAAGCGACAGGCGGCCGAGGAGGCCTGCAACCTGCGAGGTGGGGCGCTCAGCACCGTGCGTGGGGGCGCCGAGCTGCGAGCTGTTCTCGCGCTCCTGCGGGCAGGCCCAGGGCCTGGAGGGGGCTCCAAAGACCTGCTGTTCTGGGTCGCACTGGAGCGCGGGCGTTCCCACTGCACCCTGGAGAACGAGCCTTTGCGGGGTTTCTCCTGGCTTTCCTCCGACGCCGGCGGGTTCGAAAGCGACACGCTGCAGTGGGTGGAGGAGCCCCAACGCTCCTGCACCGCGCGGAGATGCGCGGTACTCCAGGCCACCGGTGGGGTCGAACCCGCAGGCTGGAAGGAGATGCGATGCCACCTGCGCGCCAACGGCTACCTGTGCAAGTACCAGTTTGAGGTCTTGTGTCCTGCGCCGCGCCCCGGGGCCGCCTCTAACTTGAGCTATCGCGCGCCCTTCCAGCTGTACAGCGCCGCTCTGGACTTCAGTCCACCTGGGACCAAGGTGAGTGCGCTCTGCGGGGGACAGCTTTCGATCTCAGTTACTTGCATCGCGGACGAAATCGGCGCTCGCTGGGACAAACTATCCTCAGGGGATGTGTTGTGTCCCTGCCCCGGGAGGTACCTCCGTGCTGGCAAGTGCGCAGAGCTTCCTAACTGCCTAGACGACTTGGGAGGCTTTGCATGCGAATGTGCTACCGGCTTCGAGCTGGGGAAGGACGGCCGCTCTTGCGTGACCAGTGGGGAAGGACAGCCGACCCTTGGGGGAACCAGGGTGTCCACTAGGCTCCCGCCGGCCACTGCAACCACCCCCGTGCAGCAGAGAACGTGGTCAATCAGCGTCGACGAGAAGCCGGGAGAGATACCACTTGTCCCTGAACAAGACAATTCAGTAACATCTATTCCTGAGATTCCGCGGTGGGGATCACAGAGCACGATGTCTACCCTTCAAATGTCCCTTCAAGCCGAGTCAAAGGCCACCATCACCCCATCAGGAGCGTGATTTCGAAGTTTAATTCTACGACTTCCTCTGCCACTCCTCAGGTTTTTGACACCTCCTCCGCCGTGGTCTTCATATTTGTGAGCACAGCAGTAGTACTGTTGGTGATCTTGACCATGACAGTGCTGGGGCTTGTCAAGCTCTGCTTTCACAAGAGCCCCTCTTCCCAGCCAAGGAAGGAGTCTATGGGCCCGCCGGGCCTGGAGGGTGATCCTGAGCCCGCTGCTTTGGGCTCCAGTTCTGCACATTGCACAAACAATGGGGTGAAGGTCGGGGACTGTGGTCTGCGGGACAGAGCAGAGGGTGCCTTGCTGGCGGAGTCCTCTCTTGGCTCTGGTGATGCGTAGGGCAACAGGGGACATGGGAACTCATGTGAACAGTTTTTCACTTTTGATGAAACAGGGAACCAAGAGGAACTTACTTGTGTGACTGACGATTTCTGAAGAAATCCCCCTTCCTCTAAATTCCCTCTAATCCACCGAGGAGCTAAATCAGAACTCACACTCCTTCCCTGAAGATAGAGGAAGTGGAAGTGCCTTTAGGATGGTGATATTGGGGGACCAGGTAGTGCTGGGGAGAGATATTTTCTTATGTTTATTCTGGAGGATTTGGAGAAGTGATTGAACTTTTCAAGACATTGGAAACAAATAGAACACAATATAATTTACATTAAAGAATAATTTCTACCAAAATGGAAAGGAAATCTTCTATGTTGTTCAGGCTGGGAGTATATTGGTTTGAAATCCCAGGGGAAAAAAATAAAAATAAAAAAAAAATAAGGATTGTCGATAACCCAGACTCAAATATCACTGGCTTCCTCCGGGAGTAATTAGGAACAGCTGAGGGCATGCTGGGCGTAAGCAGCAAGAGTGCATTCTGCTTTTAGATTGAGGGAAAGATCCTTACGTTCCTGGAAGGAGACACAGATCTTTAAGAACTTGTAACTTTTCCCTTGGTTCTTTTATCCTTTGTTTTCAAAGTCACTGCTACTGGTGTGCTTTGCTATAAATCTAAAGTGTAGTGTTGCCAGAATTGCTGGCTCTAGAAGCAAATTATGGTTGACCAACAATTCAAGTGTTTACTTTATGTCCTTGCCCAAGGAAACACATGATTTGCTTTTTCCCCTTCCAATGTTTGTGCTTTCCAGTGTAATGACCTCCCCAAGCAAATAGCCCCCTCCTAAGCATCAAAGTGCTCATCCTCATCTTCAATTATGGTGATGTTAATTCTCAATTAAAACGTTAATGCTAAGTATTGATTTGCAATCTTCTGGTTGCATCAAAGAAAAAGTAAGCTGGGTTTCCTCCAAAGTTGCTAGGTTCTTGTGCATTTTTAAACCCATGGAAAAACTTGAATACCAAGCCATTTTCTTTTTCTCTTGATAAGAATTTGTGCAATAACAATACTTGTTCATCTTGCAATGATGATAATTTTACAAGTGTTTACATGGGCAAAGGCATGGTAAACAGTTCACCATAAGAAATAATAGTATAAGAAATAAGTGACGAATTTTTCAAAACCTATCATCTTGTTATAACTGGGGAGTGTGAGAAAGTAATCTAAATGAAGCACTCCTATGAAAAATAATTAAGACATAATAAAAATCACTGTCTCGTGGAATCAAGGTCCCTAGAAGATATCCCACTTTTATTAGTATGCTGAGACTTTAAAACTAAGAGTATGGGGGTTGGTGCATGCAGAGAGGCAGAGAAACAATCTTAGTAACAGGAATAAAAACAGAAAGAAGCTTAGACTTTATTTTCACAGAATTATTTTAATGTTCTTGTGTGTACAATGTATACAATGGAAAACAGACTTACAATTAGTACGTGATCAATTATAAAATATGACTAAAAATTAAAACAGCTCAATCAATAAATTCATTTCCTAAGTATAAATATATATATTTAGTATTATAACATTAAAGGAATAAAACAATAGGTAATTTGCCTCATATACTAAATACGTTTCTAAATAGTTACATTTAAATAAAATTACAGAAAAAATAGAATTAACAACATTCAAGGGAGTTTTAGATATTACTTTACAAGTTAAATTAAAAATCAGGTAAGCACAGTAAATGGCTTGCCCATGTTCCCCAACCTGACTTGTCACATTATATCTCAGTTCATCTCAATCTTGGTGTTTTATCTTTCTCCTTCACATGATCTCTCAGTAGAGAAGGTAACAATTAGAGTAGAACATATGATGCTTTCTTTTGTAATTTGAAAAATAGCTTTATCTATAACTGAGCTGAACTGTTGTGTGTGTGTGCGTGTGTGTATACATAGTCATGCATTGCTTTACAATAGGGATACATTCTGAAAAATGTGTTTTTAGGCAATTTTGTCATTGTGTCTACATCATAGCACGTGCTTACAAAAACCTAGATGGTATAGCGTGTTACAGCACTGAATACTGTAGGCAATTTTAACACAAATAATAATTTTCAAATAAGGTCATATTCACAGGTACCAGGGGCTAATTTACACATGTTTTCAGAGGACGCAATGCAATCCACAACAAGCATTCTATAGTATTTTTCTTCTTATATTGTGCTTCTCAAATCCATATCTTTTATCTCAAGCTATAGTCCTATGTTTTTCCTCCTTTGAGAAGCTGCTATGTTAATTAATTGCCACTTAATATTTTGAAGAAATACTCTAGAAATACAACTTTTCCCACTGAGTGAACTCTGAATCATGTCAAATAATAATTCCTGTGAATGGGGCTTTTCCATGAAGCTCAGTGACAGGTCAAATAGTGATAATTCTGTGTGGATGGGGCTCTATTAAAACTCCAAACCTGTTCTGCCCCTCCTAGTGGCTGCTAGGATGATGGTCTTCACAGCTACTATGTTTGCAATGCTGCTGCTTTTAAAGGCTTCTGCAGAGCTGGGCAATGGAAGATGAAACTAGGCCAAGTTAAAATGCCATAAAGCTCACTATTCTTACCAAGATTTAGCTATTTTTCTTGAATAAACACTTTTTGGGCCATTGCAGGTCTTTGGTTAATATTAAGAGTACCAAAAGATATGATTTGGACAATTTTTTCCAGGTTCCTCACTGCTTTTAACAAGGAGCAGATTTTTCAGAGAAACTTACTTTGTCATCTGGAAGTACCACCCATGTGTTGCATTTAGATGTCTTTGTAGTCTTCTTCAGTTTGGAAGAGTTCCCCAGTCATTCCTTGACTTCCATGACATCAGCAGTTTTTAAGATAATTGGACAGATTTACTTTGTAGCGTGTTCTTAATTAGGGTTTGTTTTTCATCCAGGCTGCCCATCTTTGGATGGAATATTATAGAAGTGATGCTTTGTTTCCCTTGCTTTTGCTTCTTAGCAGTTGGCATGTGATTTCAAATTGTCACATTATTTGTGATGTCAACTTTGATCATTCAATTAAGGTGGTGTTTGCCAGACTTCTCAACTCTAAATTCTTCCTTCTTAATTAATAAGTGTTTTGTGGGGAGGTAATTTGAGACTGTGTAAATATATGGTTCCTTAGGAAACTTTCAATATCTTACTTGTATCAGTATATATTTATGAACTTCTATTTTATTCAAAAAGTTACCATCATTATTTACTTTGATATTTAAATTATCTCAGATTCAGGCAGTGTGATCCCCTTTGGGTTGTCTCCTGTGTCCTTCTGACAGGCTCCCAACCTTCTTGGATAGTTCTTTGCTTTCTGGCACAAGAAAATAGCCCAGACTCATTTTGTACTTCTTCTGCTCAAATCCAAGAAGCTACAGTTAATTTTAGGGAAAAATGGTCATCAGAAAACATGATCTGTGCCCTATATATACTCATTGCTTTCAAGTTATTGTTGTTACTAGGTGTCTTCTCAACAAAGAGAGTTAGGAAATGTATGTTTGTGTTTATGGGTGTATGTGTATTCATAAATATACATAAACCTACAATATACACACACATATACATGTGTGTTTATACCTACATTTTTTCTAAATCTATCTTATCTATTTATACTTCCATTTGTATTGAAAACCATAACTCACACCAATATCTCTAATTCCAATCCAACACTGTAGGGTTTAGTCTTCTCATCCCACTTGGTCTCTGTTACCCTGCTCTTGGCTGCCATCCATTGAAGATGTCCTCTTCAAGTCACTTGGATTCTAATCCCAAACAGCTGCCTGTTACTAGCAGCCCCACCTTTGTGAAAGTTCTCTTCTTCCTGCTTGGGCTCAGACACTAAACTGGGCCACCATCTGGGCCACTCTCTACACACCACTCAGACTCTATAATATTTTACTCTTGGGCATGATGCCTCCCCATTCTACTGGCATGGACACTGACCCTCCTTGGTCCCACTTAATGATGTTTTGGCTAAATTGTTTCAAATGGGAAAGGAAGGGAAGACGAAGAGATATTGAATTCTTATCACAAGTTATGCTTACCCACCTATACATATCCATGTACTTTTAAAAAACTGTCTTTAAAAAAATAACTATCTAGAACAACCTGTTCCCTTCACTTCATCTGGAAAACCCCCATTACTTTTCAGGTATAAGATTGAATATTATTTTACCTGAAAGGTGTTTCCAAAGTCCTAACTCCAGGATAGGATCTAATGGTCACATATCCTATCATCTCAGTGTATGGCACATAGGAGGTTTTATGTGTATGTGTGTGTATGTTTTAATCATCCTGCTTAACCTATATCTCAGATTTCTAGTGATTATTTAGAAGGATCGAATGCAGGTTCTTATGCCACCTTATATGCAATAGAAAGAATGTGTCTTACTATAGGTTAACTATTTAGAGGTTTTTAAAAATTAATTGATTCCAGTATCTCTTTATTGACAAAAAGGAAAAAATCATCAAGTTAAAAATAAAGCCTTGTTTTGGCAGATATTTGCAAAAATATAACTGATTTGATGAAATATCTTCACTTATAGGTCAAGTTCCTTTAGTTACCTAGAGATATATTTAGCAGCTCATTTACATTGGAGGACACCTTGTGAGGTTATGCTGCTTAGTGTTAAATATTTTACAGGAAATTACTGGCATGTCTCCTGAGTGATTATTAATTCATGAGTAAAAAATTATCAGAGTTGCCGGGCGCGGTGGCTCAAGCCTGTAATCCCAGCACTTTGGGAGGCCGAGACGGGCGGATCACGAGGTCAGGAGATGGAGACCATCCTGGCTAACACAGTGAAACCTCGTCTCTACTAAAAATACAAAAAACTAGCCAGGCGAGGTGGCGGGCGCCTGTAGTCCCAGCTACTCGGGAGGCTGAGGCAGGAGAATGGCGTAAAAACCCGGGAGGCGGAGCTTGCAGTGAGCTGAGATCCGGCCACTGCACTCCAGCCTGGGCAACAGAGCGAGACTCCGTCTCAAAAAAAAAAAAAAAAAAAAAAAAAATTATCAGAGTTGTATATACTTTAAGGGTATATGTAATATTTTGATACATGTATGCTATGTGTGACTATTAAATCAGGGTAACTGGGATATTCATCACCTCAAAGTTTATCTTTTATTTGTGTTGAGAACATTACAGTTCTTCTCTTCTAGCAATTTTGAAATATATGATAAATTATTATGATTAACTATAATTTCCCTACTATAATATCAAATACTAGAACTCATTCCTTCTATCTACATTTTGGTACCCATTAATCAACTTCTCTTCATCCCACTCTTCCCCTTTCCCTTCTTAGCCTCTGGTAACCACCATTCTACCCTCTACCTTCATGAGATATACTTTTTTTAGCTCTCACATGTGAGTGAGAACATGTGATATTTGTGTTTCTGCACCTGGCTTATTTCACTTAACATAATGACCTCCAGTCTCAGCTATGTTGCTGCAAATGACAGCATTGCATTCTTTTGATGCCTGAATTCTATTCCATTGTGAATTTGTACAACATTTTCTTTATCCATTCATCCATTGATGGACACTTATCATCATCTTGAAATTATGCTAAGTGAAATAAGCCAGTCACAAAAGAACAAATGCTGTATAATTCCACTTATATGAAGTATAAGTGATTTCATATATTGGCTGTTATGAATAGTGCAGCAATAAACATGAAAATGCAGATATCTCTTCAATGTATTAATTTTCTTTCTTTTGGATGCATAGCCAGCAGTGGGATTGCTGGATTACATGGTAGTTCTATTTTTAGTTTTTAAAAGAAACTCTATACTGTTTTCCATAATGGGTGTACCGATTTCCATGCCTGTCAACAATGGACAAATGTTCCCTTTTCTCCACACCTTTACCAGCATTTGTTATTTTTTGTCATTTTGATAACAGCCATTCTAACTGGGGTGACATGATATCTCACTGTGGTTTTGAATTACCTTTCACTGATTGTTAGTGATGTGGAACATTTTCTTATATACCTGTTGGTCATTTGTATGCCTTCTTTTGAGAAATGTCTACTCTAGTGTTTTGCCCATTTTTTAATTAGATTATTTGTTGTTTTTGCTATTAAACTGTTTGGGTTTCTTATACATTCTTGAACCATATATTAACATATTAATCTCCTGTCAGATGGAAAGTTTGCAGATATTTTCTCCCATTCTGCAAGTTGTCTCTTCACTATATTGTTGCCTTTGCTGTGCAGAAGTTTCTTAGCTTGATATAATCCCATTTGTCAATTTTTGCTTTCATTGCCTGTGCTTTTGAGGTCTTACCCCAAAAAATCTTTGCCCAAATTCATGTCCTATGGCATTTTCCCAGTGTTTTCTTCTAGTAGTTCATCTATCTGTCAATGCCAGGGCAAGATGGAAACTTCCTGGAACATAGGTCATTCTTATGAGTAAGTGAAGAACTAAGAGGGAGAAAATCTTACAGTGAATAGTCAACCAGGCAGCACTGAGAAAAATAAGAAGGAGCTGAGTTTACCTTGTGGCAAGGTTAGATTTCTGTCATCAGAAATAGAACGCAAAAACTGAGTTCTCTTACTGAAGAATAAAGACATTTCTATTTGTACATATTTAGGTATTAGTAGTGGTTTGTTTAGAAAATATCACATATATTTTGTCTGTACAAGAGAAGTAATGTTAACTGCCTCATAAGAATATTATGAAAAAAATGAATATAGAGACTTATTACAGCATCCTGGAGTAGTGTAAGCACTTATCAACAATCTTAGTAGCAGATTGAAGATAAAAGCTATGAAACACCCATATCATGATATTTATAAATCACTCAGACCGTACCCACTAGAGATTTTAGGAAATCTTATTAATGTCATTATAAACTAGTGAATACAATTTAAGAGTCCTGAGAATGAGAAAACAAGTCTACTGGTCCACAACTCTGAAAAAAGTGAAAAGCCTTTAAATGTATCCAAGGATGGCAGGCAATGTTCCTAACCAATACATACTTTCGGTTAGTTAGTTACTAACTAACCAGTTATGTGATATAAGATGTTATGGGAGCTGGCAGTGATTCTCATTATTATTTGGAAAAGAGATCTCTACTCAATTCCCACATTTGCCCCTCTTTCCAATGACAGAACTGGCTCCATATAGTATTGAACTGAAGGGTACTAGATGGATACTTACATGTGGCCAGAAAGCTTCCTTCTTAAAGCCCAGAATATGAGTATGTCCTCTGAATGATCCACCTCAATAGGTAAGTTATTCTGAAATTACTGTGCCATAGAAGGCAGTAACAATAATTTATTCCCTGGACAAGCCCCAGATGGTCTACTCTCCAGTGCTATAATTGTTTATTTATCAAAAATGTTAAGGGTGTCATTTTGGCAGATATCATTATTACCCATACACCCTGCTTGGCTTAAAGTATTTTTTTCCCCATTACTCTCCTCATCAGCATATACAGGAAGCTCCTAAAATGATAAGCCGAGTAAATAGGCTTTAAATTCTTTTTCTAAGATGGTTGAATAGAAATAATAAAGAATAGGAAAACAATCACAGATTATTCTGATATGTTGCAATAACCACATTGCACTTTTTTATAGGGCTATAATATCTGCATAGCAACTTTTTATAGAGAAAATATTTTACATTTGCTATCTTGCTTTATGTAGCCTCACAAAATCCCTGTGAAACTGGGGGAGGAATAGCTGCAGTATCTACAACAGTTCTCAAGATGGGTCCTACAGAATTATTGAAACTGTTATCATAGGCAGATCAGTAAGATTCCTCATTTTAACAAGAAGTCCTTCTCCTTGAAAAGGTAGAAAACCAAAGAGTTTTATAGGGAGTAAAATTTCTATGTTCTTGAAGCTGAGTCACATTTGACTGAACTTTTCAGGTTTCTGTGAAAGCCAAGGTAGAATTAAAACTTTTTTTTTAATGCTTCGGTTATATTTGGCAGGTGAATAAGGAGATATGGACCAATGCTAGGAAATTCGCTATCTCAGACCTTAGCACCTTCATTAGAACCTTTCATGCCACCTTTTTAAAAAAATTAATTGGTTAACTTATTTTTAATTGACCAAAAATAATTGTATATATTTATGTGATATTTTGACATGTATGTTGCAGAAAGATTAAATCAAGCCAATTAACAACCCATCACCTCACCTACTTATTTTTTTGTGATGAGAATGTTGGGAATGTTTAAATATACTCTTTGAGTAATTTTGAAGTGTACTTTAATTTTTTTCTTTTTCTTCTATTTCAGGTCTTAGAATAGGTGTGGGAGGGTTGGCTAACGCTTCCATTTATAGTCTTGACACTTCCCTCCATTGTTTGAGACTGAAGTTTCAACAGTTTTAATTCCTTAAAAATAATTTAGTCTCATTTTTGCCTTCAGTTTTTCTCTTTGCACTGATCTTTCCTTTGAGTTATACATCCATTAAGTCTGTTGTGCCAAAACACCAGCACAAGGAGAAATCTCATTACCTTGCTTTTTCCATTTGCACTTCATCTGTTCTGGTGATCTACCCCAGCCTGCTATCAGATTTACCTTCCTAATATACCAGTCCACCATTCAGCTCTGCTGCTCAAAATGTTCCCAGGCATCCTCATTACACAAAGTTCATGCTCTTTATGCTGGCTCAGGGCCCTTCAAGACCTTATCAGGTTAGTCCACACTTCTCTCATATTACACCCTGTGCTTTTGCCAAACTAAATTACCCACTCCTTTGCTTTATTGTAGCTTCATGATTTTAATCCACATTCTTTCTACCTGAGATACCAGTCATTACCAGCTGGAATGCTAAAATATGTCCATGCTGCACATCCCAGTTTAAATGCTACCTCTTCCAAGGTATCTTCCCCAGTTACCTAAAAGCCAAACCAATCCTCGGAAATCCCTTATCACTTTATTTGAATCTCCCAACCACATGCCATGTTGTTTAAGTCAAGGGCTATGCCTTACACATTTTGTGAAAAGCAAATTGTTTTCATATTGCAAGCTATCAACAGATGTTCCCTAAATAAGTTATATAGACAACAAATAGTTTAAATGGCTATTAATTTTTTACTGAAAATCCAAGTTTCAACAATTTCAAATCCTTAAACATAATTAGGTAACTGTATTATACATTATTACTAAAAGGTATCATAGCCACATTATATAGTTTTTCACTTTACGGTATATACATATTAACTCAGACAATTATGAAACAAAGTTTTCTGATCTGTATTCCTGAAAGTCTAACTTTCCACTCACCCACATCTACCCTCCTACATGGTTAAGAACTGAGACACTCTTCCTCCCCAGACCATCTCTTTTCTTACAAAGACATCTATAAATAAGACTTGCAGATGGAATCTGTTTCTCCCAATATCTTCTAACACCACCTCTTCCACCCACGCTGCTAAACGTCCTCCCCTCTGAAGACCAGTGTCAGATGTCCTGATGGCTCAAAGCAGCAGGAATTCTGGAATGAAAAGTTGAGTTAGCTGAGGTGCCATTGTTTGGAGGAGTACTGGTGGGAGCAAATCTAAGTCTAGCAGGGAGCTGAAGGACAGATGGCAATGGTCTGTGTCCTCAGGGACAAAACTACATTCTAGTAGAACCTATCCAACAGCTCTACAGCTGTAACTTCAGGAGGACAGAGGTTCCCTGGAACACTGGCTTCTCTACTCAAAGGTCTGTGGAACTAGAATTCTAGTGTTTCCAGTCAATGACAAAAATCCTGACTCTACTACCCAACAAATCAGTGACCAATAGGTTAAAAAAAAAAAAAAGGAAATACAAATTAAATTTAAAATAATTACACATCTGTCATTCTTTAACCTCACCCCAAATCTCCACTATCACCATTATCTTCTTGACATCCCATTTGTATTATTTTTCCACCAGCCTTACTTCCCTTATTTCTTGAACACAAAGACAGACTAATCCATTACAATTGGAAGTAACTGAGAAGAAGTCTGTACAGATACTTCCAGGCCTCTGAAGCTGCAGTTAGGCCTCTACTCTCATTGAGATTGCCTTTTGAATGAGGTGCTGAGATTGTGGGTGGTAGATGGAGTGGGAATAGTTTTAAGCACCCAAGGTCAGGCCCTCCTCTCCAAGCCATCAGGTTAGTATTTTCCTAAATGATTCATTTTCAAAGTATCAGCTGACCCAAAATACGTGTTGCTTCCACAAAACTCTACTTAAATTCTCTTACCTTGAGGAGGCAAGATTGATAAAACCAAGAGCACATAGTTCTCTCCTTCACACTTACCACAGATTTAGCAAATTAGTTTGTGTGTATTCATCACCTACATGTGGGTTCTTTAGTATATAAGTATTGTAAGGGCAGAGACTATGTCTGTGTGAGCCTTTTGCACATTCCCAGTGTCTGGCACATAAATGAAACTCAGTAAGTCCTTATTGAATGAATGGAGGAATAGGTAAGTGGTTTGAAACATAGCTGAGGGGCAGGGTTAGTAATGGAGACACATTAGATGCTCTTTTATGAATACATATGCATTTGACTGTGCCTACACACATGTACACATATATATCTTTCACCTCTGCAGCTCTGCAGAAGTTGCCTGTATGCTTCTGCTCTAGAGCTCTGTGCTTCCTAGGCATGATTTTTTTTTCTGGGATGCATTCCTTCTACCATTCTCCCTCTCTCCAGCCGTCATCCACTCTACCCTTCCTCCAGATGAGCTAGCATCTTCCTCTTCCCTGGTATGTACAGATGGGCCAGGAACTCCACCAACAACGGGAGAGTCCATGAGAGGGCAAGGCAATTGACAGTTGTACTGAGGACTGGTCAAGTTTACCTTCACATGTGCTGGGAAACATTAAAGCCGAGCCAAGGTCTGTTTGAATCTGCATGCCCACGGAATGTGGCTTCCAAGACATCCTCATGTTTTCCAGACCTCAGCTGCCTGCTCAACGTACCCACAAAGACATCCCCCTGTCATAGCAAATACATGTTTCAGATTAAACCCATTGCATGTTCCTTCTGTAAAATACATGTATCTCTTTATTGGTGTAACTCTCATTCCAGAATTCCAGGCTGAAATCCACAATTGTTCTTTTCAGCCCTTCTTTTCTCCTTCATTCTTATATTCCATGTAGCCAATTCCTATTTATCCTCCCTTTGAAATGTCCATGAGATTTGCCCTTTTCCATCCAGGTACACTATCACCATCCCAGTCTGAGTTTTCATCGTTATAGTGTTCCCTTAGTCCTCTTTTGACTCTAATATTAATATTTATGTTCAAATCCATTTAACCAAACAGTTTCGTCTTTCTAGAGCCCATTGAATTTTTTTTAAAGGTTATGCTTCCATTTTGTAGCACATGAAGATGCAAAAATCCGTGAGCGACTTCCTGATATCTGGCCCCACCCTACATGCTTGTCAAACCTTATGTCCTAAGATTCCTCAAGACCCATCATCACCCATCAGGCCCCCTGCCTCACAGTTCTCCATGCTAGAATTTCCTCCTTCCTGTCCTGGATCTGAAACAGACACGATCACTGCCCTCATGCCTCCTATAATCTACTACAGGATTTTCTCCCTTCTCTTATCTGCCAATAGGGTTCTGTCCCTTAATGTTTAATTACCTGCTGATACATGACTGACTTATTTTTCAGTTCAACCAAGGAGTATTTATTAACTGTGTAATTTGGATAGGGACTTGTGCTAAGCAAGTTGAAAGATGCAAGCTCTGGAAGTTAGGAATTATGTCGTCATCATATACCCAGTGTCATACAATGCCTGAAGATGAGTAGGTAGTCCATAACCTTTTTGAATGAATCCCATAATAAAATATTATGAATATCGAGCAATCAAAACTTAGAGAAATTAAAGAGTCAGTTTCTCTAAGAAGAAAGTCTGCAGAAGACTTTGCTTTGATGGATGAGTGGGATGTGCACAGACTGAGAAGTGGGTGGAGGCTATTACAAGCAAGTGCAACACTGAACAAGGAAATAAGGCAGACTACTAATGCCCCCAACACCTCCACCATCTGATGTCCTCTGTTTCCATAGTAATGCAATATAAACAGCCTAGCTAGCCCTTGAACCAGGTGTATCCATGTGACTATGTTCTCAGCAATGAAACATGGACAAAAATTATGTGTACAATTTTCACATCATCTGTTGTAATAGACAGACTAGGATAGGTTATGTTGTGCAATAAACAGCAAAAGTTTTCTTTTCTTACAGAAATTTGTTGCAAGCCCAGATGACTCTCTTGGGCAGTCATCATCTATGTGTTGACTCAGGATTCCTGCAGGTTTCTATCTTGTATCACCTCCACATCGACATAGATTTTTGTGGCTGGAGAGTCAAGCACTAGCAATTAAAACTTCAGCAAGGAAGTGACTTATGCCACATTGGCTCAAAATTAGCCATGTGACCATGCCTAACTACAAAGAGTGAAGAAGTATAATCCTCTGTGTGGCCATAAATAGAAAATAACTGGATATTGGTAAATATTGTTATGTCAATGACACTTACAAAAAATGGAACTACATATCATAGACTTAATCTCTACTTTCTGAAGGCTGAAACACACATGTAACATCAACCAGTTTTTGGTCATAACAATAAAAACACTCAAGAGGATGGTAAAAGCCCAAAATGAAAAGAACCTAACCCCAAATGATTCTGTGGAACAGAGCCACTGTTGCAGCCTGGAACCTTTCCTCTGGACTGTTGTGTGTGAGGGAAATACACTTCTCTCAGGTTCAAGCCACTGTGTCTCCAGGTCTCTTTCTTTCAGTAGCTTAGCCTATACCCCATCTAAGAGATGAAAAATCAAGAGAGACAATGACCCTGACTGGAGATAGTTTTTGTGTAAGGGAGTAGTGTTACTGCATACGATACACAAAGGGAATGTCAAGACACATCTGTGGACAGCCACGGTGACTCACGCCTGTAATCCCAACACTTTGGGAGGCCGAGGCAGGAAAATCACTTGAGCTCAGGAGTTTGAGACCAGTCTGTGCAACATGGTGAAACCCCATCTTTACCTAGAATACAAAACTTAGCCAGGCGTAGTGTCCTACATCTGTATTCCCAGCTACTTGGGAGGCTGAAGTGGGGGCAGAGATGGTGCGGGGCAGAAGTTGCAGTAAGCAGAGATTGCACCCCTGCACTCCAGCTTGGGTGACAGAGTGAGATACTGTCTCAAAAAAAAGATACATACACACACACACACACACACACACACACACACACACACAATCTGTTTGTCTCCAACCAATGATAAGTTTTGAGATAGTAGGAGCTAAAACAGAAATAATCTTTTTTTTTTTTTTTTTTTTTTTTTTTGAGACAGAGTCTCATTCTGTTGCCCAGGCTGGAGTGCAGTGGCACAATCTCAGCTCACTGCAAGCTCTGCCTCCCCAGTTCACAACATTCTCCTGCCTCAGCCTCCCGAGTAGCTGAGACTACAGGTGCCGCCACCGCGCCTGGCTAATTTTTTTTTTTTTTTTTTTTTTTTTTTTTTTTTTTTTTAGTAGAGACGGGGTTTCACTGTATTAACCCGGTTGGTCTCGATCTCCTGACCTCGTGATCCACCCACCTCGGCCTCCCAAAGTGCTGGGATTACAGGCCTGAGCCGCCGCGCCCGGCCAAAACAGAAATAATCTTTTTCTGATCTCTTCAAGATCTAGAACATTTCTACATCCAGAGGGGGGTTCTTTGCAGATAGTTGTTGGCTGATTAATGATAAGAAAAAACAAAAATATGAGAAATCAAAACTATATCCAGCTATACCCAAAACACAAGAATCTTTGAAATAACACACAGCCTCCAAACTAAGAAAGACATATACCACCTTGACACAGAAAAAAGTTTAGAATGTCAGTCTCCTAATGGAAAATGTTAAAACATCCATTGATTCATTGCTCCTCCAAATGCATGACTTAAAATAGCTTTACCCTTTTCAAAACTGCTACCTCAGTCTAAAAAACATGACTATAGGGGAGATGTTTTCATTTGTTTGCTTGAAAGTTTGCTTTATTTATATATTTTTATTATTGTTCTTTTTCTTTTTGCCTAAGAGGTAATAGTGGTTAACATTTTTGATAAAGAGATGTGTTTCTTTTACTTTTTCATTGCAGGTAATTTTCTCTTCCTCCTGTTTCTGGAATGACCATGGAAGGTATTTGTTTTAACAAGAAAGGTCATAATCATACCCAATAATTTTTATATTCCACTAGGACATAGGCAAGGCCCACCTGTTGGCCCATTAGCAATATTATAGTCATTTGGTCATAGCAATAACAGACCAGAATTCTTTACTTAGCCAATTACTAACTGAAATATGCATCAACCAGAAGAGGATTAATATTGTGATTGCATGTCCAGATAAATGTCCAGCTCTAAAGAAGCTATATAAGACAATTTAAAATAAAACAATTGTCTTTTGAGAAAATTATTAACAAAATAGGGAAAAGTAAAAATAAACATGTTGATGTTAAAATATGTATTAACAACTTAATTTATGATGAGTTATTTATCTCATTAATCTAATCATTACTCAATTGTTTTTATTAAGTTGTCTATATAAACATTTATTTCACTAGCCTGAAAACATGTTCATGTGAAATCATTATAAATATGGACATGCCCCTGTGTGCCCCTGTGTGCTGGGTCTTGCCCCTGTGTGCTGGGTCAGTGGCGGGTGTTGACTGTAGTGGTGACAGTTTAGGGCATGGCTAAGAAAGGAGCTGTCAGGGAACTGGCTAAGCTATTAGGATCACACATTGGAAATCAGAGCTGGAGCTCGGGAAGATGAATTCTAATCCCTTACTCTGACAGTGATGAATTTTGGGCTTTGGTGTTGGGATGTAAGGGGAATAAATTCACCCAGTTATGAATCAACTGAGAGAGAGGAAGTAGAAACTTACTTCCTTTTAAACTGATAAAAGCTAGGTTTGAGAACACAGCTTATGTATGCAGGCCCTGCAAATACTGAACCCAGAATTTCAAAGTCTGTCTCATCACCCCAAAGAGATGCAGAATCAGACAGCTACACACCACACCTTGGAGAAGAGCCTAACCCTAAGTCAAGGAGGAGCAGTGCACAATGTCTGTGTTCTGTGGCAGATCCCAAAGAGAAAGCGGGGCTTAGAGGCTGAACCCACATCCCAAGTTCCTCTCCCAGACCCGTTACACATCTAATTCACTCCACCTCCAAGAAGTGAGTAGAAGTGGAATAAGAGGCAGGGAGTGTTTAGGAAAAATCCCTCATCAAGGAACCTCAGGGAGTGGAGAAGAAACAATCCCTCCCACGATAAGTCACTTCAGCTTTATAAGGCTCAGATTTTCCCTTTTGTAAACTAATATCTCCAGTGTACCTTTTAGTCCTAATACTTATTATTTGTCAAAAGGCTGTCTGGGTCAGATCAGTGCCCAGGACTGATGAAGAGGGGATGTTGCTACTTTGGGGTCACTTAACAGTCAATGGGAATTTGGAAGGTGTCTGAGCCCAGTGGCCATCTATGCCATCCTCATGATTTTATTCTATCATATTTCAAAAAATATTTAATGAGTATCTTCTATGTACCGGGGAACAGAGTGGTAAGCAAAACACATCAGGTCCCCACTTTTCTTTCTAGAACTTACACTCCAGAGAGGAAAAACATTTGATAAGCAAGCACACCTATGTGCAGTTACCAAGTGCAATGAGAGCGTTAGAGCAAGATAAAGTGCCTGTGGAGGAGGAAGGTAGTTGTATGGAGGAAAAGGGAGCAGCCTTCCAGGCAGAGGGGCAGCATGTGCAAAGGCCCTGAGGCTGAAATGCACATGGAATAACTGAGACTTCAAAAGAAGACTGGCTATGGTTTAGTAAAGGAGGGTAAGAGTAATATGAGCTGAGTATAGAGGGGCCAGGACATTATAGCATGTGTCTCGGAGTTTGATTGTTAAAAAATTTGTTTCACTCTGGTAAGAACACGTAATATGTGATCTATCCTCTGAACACATTTTTTAGTGTATAATACATTATTGTTGATTATAAGTGAAATGTCATAAAGCAGATCTCTAGAAATCATTCATCTTTCTTACTGAAACTTTATGCCCATTGATTATTAACTCTTTATATTCCCCTCTCCCCAGCCCCAGGCAACCACCATTTCACTCTTTGATACTATGAATGTGACTATTTTAGACACCTCACGTAAGTGGTCTTATGCAATGTTTGTCCTTAGGTAACTGGTTTATTTCACTTAATAGAATGTCCTCAGGGTTCATGTATGTTGCCACATATTGCAGAATTTCCTTTTTAAGGCTGAAGAGTATTCCACTGCATATATATACCACATTTTCTTTATCTTTTTTGTCTTTATCTATTTAGGTTGTTTCAGCATCTTGGCTATTGTGAATAGTGCTGCAATGAACATAGGAGTGCTGAAATTTCTTTGAGATCCTGATTTTAATTCTTTTGGATAAATACAATTTATTTGGACAAGAAGTAGGATTGTTGGATCATATAATACTTATATTTTTAATTTTTGGATTTTGTTCTAAGTGAATGAAAATCCAGTGAAGAGTTTTTAGCTAGGGAAATACATGATCGAATTTATGGTGCCAAAAAATTACTCAGCTATATGGATAA
This sequence comes from Rhinopithecus roxellana, assembly GCF_007565055.1. Lineage (NCBI taxonomy): Eukaryota > Metazoa > Chordata > Mammalia > Primates > Cercopithecidae > Rhinopithecus > Rhinopithecus roxellana. The sequence goes on from NC_044553.1 coordinate 100,919,446, forward strand.
AGAGTTAGGGCATGGAGGATGAAATACCTCCATGAGGCAATATAAGCCATGTAGGCAAAGGAAGGAGGGGAAGAGTCCTTTGGCCTCTGGAATGTGGCCCCAGAGCTTCTGATGCCTAAGTGGGTCATTAGAAACAAGTTGGCTGAATAACTGATGGTTGAGTGGGATGACATTTACCTGCCATTTTATTTATTAATATTAGTAGTATTTCTGCTTAGTTCGGGGGAATAGAAGAAGTGAATTTTTGCCCAGCAATCCCCCAAATACAACTATTCCAGATAGGTATTTGTACTTGTTTCATCAAAATTACATTCTTTATGTTCCAACCTATTCCAGCCCTCAGAAGAATACGTTTGAAGTCTAGATTCTCAAGTCAAATTTTGTCAGGCAGCTTCACTCTACTTCATTCCCTCCAGAATCTGGAATGTCTTGATAGGCTGTAAGTGACCTAATTTGTGTTCGCTATGATGGTAAGCACATGAAGTCTCTTGGTGAGTTTTTATCCCAGGCAGGGGCTGTTACATAATGATGACGACAATATCCATGTCCTCCCTACCATAAAAGTGTTTCATAGGCCTTGGTATCTGAGGCCCCTAAAATATGTTCTCTTCTTATGTCTTTTTATACAAGGCTGCTTAGATCAGAAGGAATCTGAGAGCTGCGGTTATTGGGCAAGTTAGACCAAATTGGCAGTCGAAAGTGTTGATGTGCTTGGACAGTTAAAGTCTTCTCAAAAAGTCAAAGTCCTTTTGTGTTGGTAAAAGAAGGCAGGAGGAAATGTCTGGAGAGAAGATGATTTTCATCCTGATGGTATATTTCACAAATTCATTACTTCTGTAAGCATCAGCTGGAAATAACACTCCCTTTTACTTCCCCAAGTTACTACCAAGTCATTAATGGCAAAAAGTGCTTGTAAAATAGAAAAAAGCAAAGAAGCAAACAGAAATTAGGACCTGTGCTGACTGCTCAAGTAGCTCTCCTGCAAGGAAAGCAGCAGTTCTAGGGCAGAGCATTCCTGAATGATTGGAAATCACTTGGAGGCAGGCTCTAGAAGGCTGCAGGCAGGAGAGTTACCCCCAGTTATTCGCAGTCCACTCACAAGTAACCTGTTGCTGCAGTCACTCAAGTTGTTCGGCCAGTAAAGCCATCCCTCAGTAACTGTCGGGGACGTGTTCCAAGACCCCTACAGATGCCAAAATGCAGGGATGCTCAAGACCCTGATATAAAATGATGCAGTATCTGCAAATAACCTACATATATCCTCATGTAGACTTTAAATCATCTCTAGGTTACTTATAATACCTAATACAATGTAAATGCTGTGTAAATAGTTGTTATACTGTATCAGTTTAGAAATAATGACAAGAAAAATGTCTGTACATGTTTAGTACAAGTGCAACCATCCATTTAAACAAATATACAATCAACATTTGGTGGAATTCACAGATATAGAACCCACAGATATAAAGAACTGATTGTATTTATCAAGTGACTCCTGTGACCCAGGTCTTATCAGTCAGAATTTTTTCTAGAGGTATGGATAATTATTTGGTGTACAGGAATTGCTCCCACACTGTTGTGATCCAACAAGATCAAAGTGGGCAGAGGAAAGAGGTGGCAAAGGACAGGAAAGTTGGGTTCTAGGTAACTAGGCTCTAATCTGAAGAAAGAAAAACCACCACAGCAAAATGATTTAGCCTAGCTTATAGAGCCTAGAAGGAAGCTGAAGACTTTCATGATGTAGAGAAATTTTAGACAGTAGAAAAGGCAGACTGCTCCTTTTGTTTCTGGTCCCATGAAATACTCTGAAGTGTGTCGGACCTGAGAAGTGAGTTTAGAAGCTCGTTTCACTTCACTGAGATTCACAACACCTGCTGCTGAAGCTGTAACCTAAACTTGCAAGATGAAAAATGTCCTCTGTCAGGCGCAAACATATATTACTGCTTTGCATCATATGTCATTTGCGACTTGAGTAATCATGAACGTGAAATGAAAAAACAAACTGTTGTGTTGTAGAATACGAATTCTCTTTACCCTCTTTCTGAGATACATTATAAAAAAAAAGACATAGAAATAGATCTAACATAGGGTGTCGGAGCAAACTCGTTTGTCAAAAGAACTAGAAAATGTGTGTATTATAAGTTGTTCCTGTAAATTGTACCTTAGATACGCTGATTATTTTGCATTATTAGCTTCACTCAGCCAAGGGAAGATCAGCTCTTTAGAGTTAAATTGTTATGTTTGCAGTTTGAAAGAGGAAAGGAAAGGATGAGCGTGCATTCTTATTACCTATGAGAATAAAATGCCTTCCTAGTCTTCTTTTCTGGTCATTATATCACAATTCTCTATTCTGCCAGTGTAATACCCTAAGATTTCAATGTTTATTTCATATAAGGCAAACCTTAAAATGAACATAGAGTTGAATGTATAATAATTTCAAATACTAATAACTAACTATTCTCTAGAGTACCTCTGTGAGTAAGGTCAAATATCTTTATGCTATGGAATGAAAATTAGACAGGAGGGTTAAACTCAAATGAAATACTACCCCTTTTTAGCTATAACAACTGATGGAATAGATTTTGTGTTGTCCATACAATGTGGTTTATTTGGATGTAAATATAGTAATTTGGTCACTAATGCAGATAACCTTTGGGGTTTGATAATGAAGTTGGTGTCTGTTTTCTTTGTGCTTCCATGTCACTTCTCCCCACCTGAAATATGCAGACTTATTTGAAGCTCATATTAGACCACCTTTCTTACAGTTGGCATCTACTAACCTCCTGGCCCCTTCCTTTTATCCACAGAAGATTTCATTACGTGAATCTGTCATATTCTCCACTTCTGTATCTGCCATTTTTATTGGTGACTTCAATATGCTCATGAAAAACTCCTCCAACACCCTGGCCTCGGTTCTTTGGCCACCTCCCACCCCATTTTCAGTGTCCTTTTCCCCTATCACACAGCAGTTACCCACCCCCACGGTTGTACTCTTGACCTTTTAAATCACTGATAATTGTACCACTCCCCCAATTTTCTGTATGTAATTCTTCAAACTTCCTGCCCATCTTTCTCTCTCATTCCCACTCCAGCTATGCTTTGATCTTAACGAATTCTCCAAATCACCAATCTTTATTCTTGTTTGTTATTTGTGATCTCTCTCATTTTCTCCTGTTTATTCACCTGATATTTCATATTACATCATTATAGCAACATTCAAAAAATACATTTAACTCTCTTGCTCTTCTTTTCCACCATTTTATTTTCTGTAAAAAACCTCTAATTCTGGTTATCTTTTATTCCACACAGGAAGCTGAACAGGCCTGGAGAAAAGCATGAATTTCTCCTGACTGATCTCAATTTAAACTCAGGACCACAAATCCTAACTGGGCATTCCATACTGATTTGTTACTCCTATATTTTAATCAATGCTCACTTCCCACTCTCCAAAACAACATTGTGTCACAATTTTCATATCTCCTCAATCTTCCAACCTCCATCCCATGATGCAAATCATCCTCTGTGCACCCACTTTCTCATATTTTCCATTACCAGAGGTGATGTATCCCTGCTTCTCCCAAAACCAGGCCCTGCATGCATACTCTCGAACACGTGCCTCTCCTAATTCAGGACTCACATTCTGAAAAATCCTTTTGTTTACCAATTTATCCCTCTGTGCTGATTTATTCCACTAACACAAGCAGGTGTCTTTGATTTTGTCTTCCAGCTTCTACCCTATTTCTCCATTCCCTTTTGGAGAAAACTTTTCAAAAGGTGTTGACTATGTTGCTATAACCATTTTCTCTCCCTTTCATTCTTTCCTTGGACCACTCTCTATTCTTCTGAAACTGTGCAATATTAGATCAGTAACAACCTACATTCCATCAAATAGTCACTTGATCGTCCTTATCTCACTAAATTTCTCATAGGCATTTCACATTGTTCACCACTCCTTTATATAGAACAGTTTCCTCTGCTAATTTTCCTCCTTGCTTGCTGGTCATGTCTCCCTTCCTGGCTCAGCCTCCTCTGCTCAATCTCCAGTTTGTCTCTGGAACACATCTTTCACATATTAGGTCCTCAGCTGGGAGTGTCCTTTCCCTCTGACCTTCCCAGGATAATCTCCTGCATGTCATTCAATACCTGCCTTAAATATCGTCCACTCAGAAGGGCATTTTCTGACCACTCAATCTTAGTGTCCCAGAAATGCTAGTTCATATCCCTTGTTTTATCTTTATCATAGCTCTTAACATGTTTCTATTTACTGTATCTGTTCATTGTTGTCTTACCTCATTACAATATAAATTCCATGAAAGTAGGAACTTGTCTGTTTTGTTCTAGGTTGTAGGTAATTTGAAGTGTTTCTTGTGTGAATGAGAACACAATGACAAGCATTATTTTTCACTAACAACTGTATCTTTATTGCATTTCCATGTTTGTCACAATATTTAATGCCATATGGATAAAATTTTTTTTTTTTTTGAGATGGTGCCTAGCTCTGTCACCCAGACTGGAGTGCAATGGTGCAATCTTGTCTCATTGCAACCTCCGCCTCCTGGGTTCAAGCAATTTTCTTGCCTCAGCCTCCCAAGTAGCTGGTATTACAGGCACACACCACCAGGCCCAGCTAATTTTTGTATTTTTAGTAGAGACAGGGTTTCACCATGTTGCCAGGCTGGTTTCAAACTCCCGACCTCAGGTGATCTATGTAGGGGTCCGCGTGTTTCCTAAACAAAGGAATGAACATACAAGACAACACAAGACAAGACAAACACGGCAGCCGCGCCGAACGACACGCTCTGCTTTATTTTATACAGTCGTTTGTGGAATGTTACCAAGTCATAAGACACGTTGTTTTTCTGACCTTTCCCTGACTTTCTGGATTTTCAAGATGTTTACACATAAACAAGCCCCCAGGGTCTGCTGTTTGCAGCTGGCTCCTATGGGGAATGCCCTGCTTGGTTTGCAAGAGCAGGACTTATCGGGAACGCCCTGCTTTGTTTGCAAGAGCAGGACTTATTGGGAACGTCTCGTTTGCGAGCACGTAGTCCTCTACATTTCCCCTTTCTTTATTTACAAGTTTGAATTTCTTTTAAAACCATCATTACATGTTGGGCTCACTGGGATTCGGTGTTTGCCCTTTGGCACCATCTCCAGCAGACTGTGAAAATGACAAAGGCAAGAACAACAATCAATACATTGCTAGAAATAAAGGTCAGCAAAGTTTTTACAGGGCTCATAGGGTTCAAAGACGTTAGACTTTGTGCAATACCAGTCATCAAATCTGCATCAGTCAGCAACGATAACTGATTGCGAAATGTTTCAGAAATGTTCTGTGTAAATTCTTGTATTTCTAGGGAAAGATTATTATGACCAATTAAAAGTCTCTTTATCTCAGTCCAATTATGTACAGTGCTGTTAAAAGGAACAGGAGTAATACAAAATTGGGTAGTATTCCAATCACATTTCAACAAAACTCGGGTATTCAACAGTGTTAGCTGATCTCCCAACCAAGAAACCACTTGCTCCAGATTATCCACTTGTTCAGTCAAATGAGCATCTATGTCTCGTTGCTGCTGCCAAAACAAATGTGATTGTTTATGCCATTGTTGCACAAATTCTGCATTTTGTATACTCTGGTGTAGAGCTAATCCAGCAACAGCAGTGGTGGAAGCAATTGCTACAAGTCCTATCACCATGGTCACGACTGATTCCAACCATCCTCCGACTGCGGTGGACAAGATCTTGCATAACCTTGTAAATTTGAGTAACCCCAGCAGATTCATTCCAAGTACGTGTTAAGTTTACAGGTAGCCAGGTTTCTTTTCTGGCTCTTAGTATATATAAATTGGAACGAGACTCATTCCAATTATTATTCCACCAAGTAGTATTTATACAACTTAAGAATATACAATTGTTTGTACAGTTAACTACCCCTGTATTATTATCCCATTTTAAAATTCCTGTCAACAACAAGTAAGGCTTTCTTACACATGCAATAACATATCTAGAACTATTTCGATGCAAAGATATATGGAAAGGATTAGCAATATTAGTAAGATTTAAGGACATGTTTCCCATGAAAGTGAACATTGGTTTACCAGCAGCTAGCAACTTCCAAATATGACTTTGTATTTGTGAAGTATTAGCCAAATGTGGCATAGGGGGTGATAGACCACCATCATGCCAAATAATAGTTTCATTGCCATCTGCAGAAATGCTGTGATTACCTTTATGCCAACGCAGGTTGACATGGCTGAATTTAGTTTGAAAATCTCCACGTACACTCCAATCTGTAACAAGGTATTTACGACTCTTCCCTTTTACTTCTAACAACAATCGTGGCCCACTACCTCTACGTCTAGTCCTCTCTAGTTGGGAAACACCTCCGGACACATCAGGGATAGAGCATAAAGATAATGTAGTGGGCAGAGTTTCTTTTAGTAATGCAGTATGATTATACTTAAAACTCTGAGCAACAATAATCATAGTAAAGGCAGCAATGTGACTATAATTATAACGAACAGCCCAAGCCTCGTGAGAAGGATACAGACAATGTGGACTACTCCCAAGACATATAGGTAACCCTTCAACACCAAATTGATATGAACTATTTACTGTGCCAGTGTCTAATTCAGGATCCTGGTTTAAAAAAGGCGATGGCATCCAAGCAGTATCATTAGTAAATACTGGGACTTCTCTGTCTCCCCAGGCCACACCTTGATATAAGGGTGGAAAAGGAATATAAGCCCAGTATGTAAATTCTCCAGCTGTTACCTGACAATTTACTATGGCCAGCATAGCCAGGAATAAAGTCAGTGGGGTTTTGGGCTGCCCAGCTTGTTGAACAACCCCTTCAGCTTCCTGAGTAAGTTTTTCAGTTGACCCCATGTCGGGGGCTCCGCACATCGAGTTCCGAAGGTGAATGTTCTCTGAGGGCTCAGATTCAGCTCCTGAAATTTCTTGAGGAATTCTTTGGATCGGCTTCTCTTTGCCATGGCACTGTTTCAACCGTCGAGATGGAAACCACTCGTCTCCGGCACCTGTACGGACAAGAGCATAGCCTCGGCCCCATTGTAAAACTTTTCCTTTTAAATATTTCCCTTGTAATGAAGGATAATACACCCACAGATTACTGTTTTGTGGCTTTTCTAAAGGCTGTTGAAAATGTTTCACCGCTGCAGACTGCTGTAATTGGCACCAATGGTTGAGAAAATTTAAAGTAAAAAGGGCTTTCAGAATTTGATGTTTTGGGGAATCTCGGCCATCTCCCCCTTTTTGTTTTAAAAGTCGTAATTTTAGGGTAGCATTGGCTCTTTTAATAATTGCTTGACTTTGACTGTTAAATGGAATATCAGTGGAATGACGAATATGGTATAAAGAGAGGAAGGAAATGAGTAATAACAGAGTTAGCCTTTTCAGAGGGTAATGGCGTAGCCCACTGGAAATGTGACCACGTATCAATAGTATGATGAACATATTTTAAACGACCAAAGGAAGGAACATAAGTTACATCCATTTGCCAAATGTGATTTTTTTTTTTTTTTAATGTCTCGAGGAAAAAAGGTTCAATAATAGGAGCACAAGATGGGCAGGCTCTGACAATAGCTCGGGCTTGACGGCGAGTTATAGAAAATCGCCGTTGTAATCCTAAACTATTAGTATGATGTAGTTGGTGCTCATTCTGAGCCCGTTGGAAGTAAAAGTTACAAATATTACAAGGGGTTTGAGGCCAGTCTTGTAGCAAAAAGTTCTCCTTGTTGTACTGATTCAAATGGATAGTGAGAAATTTTTGAATTGTCTGAAGTCCAGTATCCAGTCTTTCCATTGCTTGAAGCATCAGTAAAAAAGGTGGGACCTTTAACTGGAGTGTAAGAGATAGGATTATATGGCAGTAAAGAATATTGTTGCAGAAAAGCAAATAATTTATTACTAGGATAGTGCTGAGAAAAAGAACCAGTATGCTTAGCGCAAGCCACTTGCCAACTCTCATGAGTTTCCAACAGAGATTCAATGTATTGATTAGATAATCAGGTAATAATTTTTATAGGGTCAGCACCAAGCAACTGACGAGCTCAATGTTGTCCTTTAATAATTAATTCAGCTAATTTATCAATATATGGGTGAATTTTCTTAATGGCTTTATTAGCCAAAAACAGCCACTCTAGAATATTATTATCTTGGTGTAAAAAGGCCGTTGGTGAATGGGGAGTATGAAAAAGACACAACGAAAGTGGAAGATTGGGTGCAATATAATCAAGGAAGGAGAGATTTACTAATTCTATTTTCCACAAATGACAATTTTTTTTTTTTTTTTTTTTGCTACAGGGGATAATTGACGAGAACTATTTAAATCTGAATCTCTTTCTCAGGTAGCAAATAGATGTCACAATTTGTAAGTAGGGATGCCTAAGATGGGGCGAAGCCAATTTATGTCTCCTAACAGTTTTTGAAAATCATTAAGGGTTAAAAGTTGATCTCTTTGAATTTAAACTGTTTGTGGCCAAATATGCTTTTTTGCTAAAAGGTATCCCAAATATTGAATAGGAAATTGAGTCTGTATTTTCTCAGAAGAAATATGTAAATTATATTGAGTTAATTGTTGTTATAAGACCTGAAAAACTTGACCTTGTAGGACTTCGTCAGGAGTTGCTAATAGAATATCATCCTATCATGGTATATTAACACAGTAGGGAATTGACATCTAACAGGATTTAAGGCTCTATGAACAAACTCTTGACATAAGGTAGGACTATTAAGCATTCACAATCTTGGAGTTGTAACAGGATAGTAAAAAAACAATCTTTAAGATCTATAACCTTTAATTTCCAATTTTGTGGGATAAGAGTTGGATTAGGAAGCCCAGGTTGTAAAGTCCTTATAGGTTGAATACAAGCATTTATAGCTCTAAGATCAGTTAATAAGTGCCATTTCCCCCCCACCCTTTTTTTTTTTTTTTTTTTTTTTTTTTTTTTTGACAAGGCAAACACAGGGGAATTCCATGCAGAAGTACTTGGTTTAATATGTCCCTCGGCCAATTGTTCCTTAACTAAATTCTTTAAAGCCTTAAGTTTTTCTTTAGATAATGGCCACTGTTCCACCCAAACAGGAGTTGTAGTTTTCCACTTCAATTGTAAAGTTTGAGGCTTGTGGATAGTGGCTAAGTGTTTAAAGGATTGTAGCCCATTTTGAACATCATATTTTTGGCAGCTGAAGAAATATGGGGAATGCTTAAAAAGGCACCAAATTGTTGTAAAAGATCATGGCCCCAAAAGTTAATATTAATGAGAACAATATAAAAGAACACTTTTCCTTGTTATCCTTCAGGTCCTACACAGCTCAGGGGCTCGACACTTTGGTAGACTATAGAAGCAGTACCTAGGCTGGATAGAGAAACTGATACTTGTTTCTTTTTCCAATGATCAGGCCATTGAGTCAAATATATAATAGATACATCCGCTCCTGTGTTGACTAATCCCTCAAAAAGTATCCTATTAATTTGCAATGAACATAAAGGTTTTTGATCAGAAACTAAAGTTTCCCAGAAAACAGTTTTCCCAGTACTACCGAAACCTCCTTGACGAGACACATCTCTAGATAAGAAAGGAAAAAAAGGCAATAAAAGCAATTGTGCAATACATTCCCCTGCCTCTAGGCGCATAAATTGTGAGACTTGTACCATAATAAGGATTTCATCAGTAAAATCAAGATCAATAATTCCTGGGAAGATATCTTTAAGGAAGACTCGAGGTCATTCCTTGATGTTGTAAGCCACTGCTCACTGGGTACTGGGGTAGGCCTGCATTGTAGTTGTTGGGGCCCCAAGCCTGTGGGCCCCGGCTCCCATTTTCCGAGAGGGGTGACAATACATTCCCAATTTTATCAGTTTTTGAATGGCATTCATTGGTCCAATGTCGACCCTTGCCACATTGTTTACACATATCAGATGGTAACCTTTTTTCTTTTAGAGCAGAAGAGCCTAATTTTTTCCGGCATTCTTTTTTAAAATGACCGTGTTTCTCACATTGATAGCATATACCTTGTTTAGAATTACCTTTTAAAGCCTTAGAAAGTGCCCCAGCAAACAACTGAGCATTGTAAATAGCTCCTCTAACACCTGCACAAGCCCGAATGTATTCATCTAAATCAGCTCCACTAGCTTTTAGAGGACGCAGCAATTTTTGGCACTCGGGATTAGCACTCTCAAAAGCCAGAGTATCCAAAAGAATTTTAGCAGCAGGGCCTGAACCTACAGTCTTTAATACAGCATCTTGAAGACGGGCTACAAAATCTGGATACGGCTCAGTGGCTCCTTGTAGGATCTTTACAAAAGATAAAGAAGTTTTACCCGCTCTTTCAACCTTAGTCCATGCTTTTATAAACAAGGCTTTAATCTGAGTGAGAGCAATATCATCTAGGCCTGCCTGAGCATTAAGAGTGGTGTATTGTCCTGAACCCGTAAGCTGCTCTTCAGTAGGTCCTGGGGGATTTCGGGTAGCATTTTTTCTAGCTTGCACTCTTGCTTCCTCCCACCACCAACTTTTTAATTGAAGCCATTGTTAACGATCAAGGACAGCCTGTCCCAATGTTTCCCAGTCAATAGGAATCATCATTATGTTCTGAAGAGAAGGAATCGAGAAGGCCAAGAACAAATGGTGACTGAGGTCCATAATTAGAAATAGCAGCTTTCATTTCTTTCAAAAATTTAAATTGTAAGGCTGTAAAAGTCACATTCTGGCCACCGTTTGGGAACTGAGCATTGGGGCCAAAAGCAGCCCGTGTTATTGGGAATAAATTTAATTCCTCGACATCATCCTTTTCCTTTGATTCCTTCTTTTCTCCTACAGGAGGAAAAGGCACAGAACAGAGAAAACCTGACCGGACATAGGCAAAGAGGTTGGAGGTGGAGGCAAAGGGAAATCTTTTTCAAGGTAACAGGGAAGGCTCATGGTGGAGAGATAGGAGAAACAAGAGCAGCGGCACCTTGCAATTTTAACAACTGTTGTAACATCTCTAATATGCTGCAAATCAGAGTTTCCTTCAGATGAAGGAGGCATTAGCTCTTCTTCTAATTCCTTGTCCTCAGCAACCGGGGCGTAAATATGTTTCTCTCTAGGATCATTCCTCTCTAAAGCTTCAGATGCCTCATCTCCTGTGGCAGTATCACCATGCTCTGAGTCAGTTTCAAGTAACTCTAATGCCTGAGTAATGGAACTACACAAAGTCCACAAAGTCAGAGGCATCGTTTGCCCTCGCTGATGAGCTCGATGCAGGACTTTAACCACTTGTAACCATTCCTTTCGATTTAATTGCACTTTGGTTTGATATTGAAACCAATAACAATGTTGTTCAGCATGGGCAAACAATCGCTTCAAAGTCTTATGTTCCTTAACTAACTTCTACTCCTATAGACATCAACAGTCCCTGGAGTAACTGCAAATATTCCGAGGCCAGAGAGGTGGAATTCCCCATAATTTTCCCATGGGTCCCCCTTCTTATTTATTTACCTGCCCACAGTTTCCCCGTGCCTGCCCGGGGTGTTCCCCCTCCAGTTCCTTGCTCTCGTGGAGCCACGGACCCTGCTCGCTGTGCCAGATGTAGAGGTCCGCGTGTTTCCTAAACAAACGAATGAACATACAAGACAACACAAGACAAGACAAACATGGTGGCTGTACCGAAAGACACGCTCTGCTTTATTTTATACAGTCGTTTGTGGAATGTTACCAAGTCACAAGACACATTGTTGTTTTTCTGACCTTTCCCTGACTTTCTGGATTTTCAAGATGTTTACACATAAACAAGCCCCCAGGGTCTGCTGTTTGCAGCTGGCTCCTATGGGGAATGCCCTGCTTGGTTTGCAAGAGCAGGACTTATTGGGAACGCCCTGCTTTGTTTGCAAGAGCAGGACTTATCGGGAACGTCTCATTTGCGAGCACGTAGTCCTCTACAGATCTACTCACCTCAGTCTTCCAAAGTGATGGGATTACAGATGTCAGCCACCGTGCCTGCCCAAAATGGGATTTTTAAAAAGGATTTCATACTCAAAGAGGATCTAAAATTTAACAAAATTTTAGAAACCATTACATTGACTTTTATCCGTTATTTCAAATACTAACCTAGAAACTGTAGTACTTATCTATCCTTTGTGGGTCTAAAACTACCCTTAAAAGAAAGAAAGGCTCTTTCAAAGGCAGTGACAATTGTTAATTTTAAAAAGAGGGAGTTTCAGGCCGGGCAGTGGCTCACACCTGTAATCCCAGCACTTTGGGAGGCCAAGGTGGGTGGATCACGAGATCAAGAGATAGAGACCAAAAGGGTGAAACCCTGTCTCTCCTAAAATACAAAAATTAGCTGGGCATGGTGGCATGCGCCTGTAGTCCAAGCTACTCAGGAGGCTGAGGCAGAATAGCTTGAACCTGGGAGGCGGAGGTTGCAGTGAGTTGAGATTGCCCCACTACACTCCAGCCTGGCAACAGAGCGAGACTCCTTCTCAAAAAAAAAAAAAAAAAAAAAAGGAGTTTCTAATTAAATTGTTGCTAAATATGCAGCAAGAATAATTGTGTCTACTTCAGATTTACACTTAGATGTTAAGATTTAAACTTAAATATGTTGACTTGTTTAAACGCAATTCTAGTTTACTTCCTTACAGCACTGCTTAGTGCAAAAAGAATTATATTCTCCCCTAAATTATGCTAGTACTTTTTTTTATTTATAACTTTGATGAATCTTTTTATTTAACTTTGGACACTGAGGTAGAAAATAAATTCTGGAAATGGGAATCTAGAAACATTATGTAGATTTTTAATTTAGTTATTTTTCTTTTTCTTTTTTTTTTTTTTTTTTTTGAGACAGTCTCACTCTGTCACCCAGGTTGGAGTGCAGTGGCGCCATCTCAGCTCACTGCAAGCTCTGCCTCCCGGGTTCACGCCATCTCCTGCCTCAGCCTCCTGAGTAGCTGAGTACAGGCACCCGCCACCACGCCCGGCTAATTTTTTTTTTGTATTTTAGAAGAGACGGGGTTTCACCGTGTTAGCCAGGATAGTCTCGATATCCTGACCTCATGATCTGCCCGTCTCGGCCTCCCAAAGTGCTGGGATTACAGGCGTGAGCCACCGTGCCCGGCCTAATTTAGTTATTTTTCAACCAACACATAAATCAACTAAGAAATCTGTAAATCATTAACTATCCAATTTATAAGATTTAGGGTAATTTTCATGATAACCTGAAGACTCATGTACTCTAACAAAAATCAGATTCTGTAAGGAATTTGTTTAATAAATGTATCAGCACTCGTGCTACAAATATCTCTCTAAATATGTGAAATAAATTAATATTTCTCAATGTCTTCTCATTTTCATACTAAAAATTTCTGAGATTTTTAAATTTAGACTACAAATAAAGACAAATAATATTCAATTCCTAACAACAAAGATGGGACTTTCTTGGCCGATATGAATGATGGCTCATAAAAGTGTATTCTGAATTCATAAAAAAGCAAATCCCAAAGTGATATAAAAACATATTTTTAAGGAGCCTTTTATTGTAACGCTTGTGTTGTGAAAAGTATCCTTAACCAATATTACTTGCCTAGTGATGTTAATCCACAAATAGTACATTATTTCAGCAATGAAATAAAATAAATAGAATATTAATTTAAGAATCCACAAGTGCAAATTTACTATCTAAAATTTACAATGTTTCTGAAAGAAATAAAACATTGTTGAGGAGCAATATTTAAAACAAGGATGCCAAGTCAAGGTATTTCTAGAGTCATATTATCACAAATTCTTGATTTCTAAGAATATTATATGAATTTTTAACCTACTGAATATAATATTAAAATACATGTTTTCTAACTTAGAAGTAACCTTTAAGTCATAACAAAACATGATAGTCAATCGTAATGAAGAGGGGTAACTTTTGTAAAGAAGTTGTTCCCAGTACTAAAAATATTTTATTATGTATTACTAAAAACTATAAGAAATACATTAAGTACATTTGGTCTCATGAGCATTGGTTTTCCTCCTTTAACACTTTTAACCAAATGAAAAAAGGGTTTTCCTACTGCTGAAAAGTTATTTGCAAAATGTCTTTTATTCCACATTGCCAGTCGATATTTACTTTTCTAATTTTATGTAGCTTATGGGAAACAAATGAAACACTACATTTATTTGAGCTACTTTTTGATGTTTGATCCACTATACTTTTATACCTAGGCTAAATATTATCCTGATATATTAAAGATAGATCCTATATTCTCCTTTCAAAGCCATATCTGTCATTCTGATTTTTTTCCAAGTCATTAATTCTCTATTTCATTCTTTCTATCGTGGCCTTAAATATTCAGGGAGACCCTACAGTTTCTCATCTGAAAGCTAATAAACCACTACTTTGAAGCTGCTAACTACAGTTGCCCAGCCAGGAGGTCATAATAAGAATGATGGAGATAATAATAGCCCTTCTCATCATCATCATATTAATCCCACTAGTCACAACCACAACTTTCTCAGGCCTCAGTATATTCTCTATTCCTTACAGCAGTTAATGAACTAAAACATCCAAGAAACAAAGTCCCCTTTTTGCTCAGGGATCTCAAAGTACTTTGTAAATTGGATTTTTATATTGCATATGATAATTACATGAGATGACTAGAAAAAGGTGCAGAAGGTTAAGCATATTTTTTTACTCATTATTTAATTTTAAATAACTGATGGAGCATGAACCAATACCCAAGGGAGTACTGAAGGATGTAGAAAGGAAAGCTATGGAAATGTACTCATTTAATAAATCTGATTCCCTTGAAGAGCAGTATTTGCGGGAAGAATATTAAAGAGGAATATCAGAATAAATATTTCTATTACCCTTGAAAATGATACCAGTAAAAAAGGGGTTGGCAGCAACACTCTCGTACTTGGGAAGTTTACAGGAAGGCTTCTGAAGAACCATTAGGGTTACCAAGCAACACTAATGATGGCATAATGCAATTTTAACAGCCAAAAGAGGTTTCCATACTGCAAAAATATACTTCCTCCACCACCAATAGACTAATCACAGCACTCAAAACTCCTTCACTAAAAATGCAGTACTTTCCTCTGTGAAGCGTTTCAAATTTTCTATACTTGAAGTTTCCCAAATACCAGTTACTGACACTGCCAGTGTCAGAGTTTCAAGGAAACCTGGTTTAAATATGAATGCCTAGGCCTAGTTTTCAGAAGTTTCTAAAGCTGGGCATTGGGACTTAAAGCTTTTAAAAGATTCCCAGGTATGTTTGATGTGCAGCAAAGTTAGAAAATCATTGTTACTTCCCTTAAAAAGCCAACACACTAAGAATAAAGGAATTAATAATTTAAGTAATCAATAACTTGCTCTTCAGGAAAATTAGTTAACATGTGAGTGTGAGGTGCTTGATAAAAGAAAAACTTCAACCAAATCAAATTTAAAGGAATTTAATTGAGCAATGAACAATTCGTGAATCGGGCAGCCCCCAGAATCACAGCAGGTTCACAGAGACTCCAGCGCAGACACGTGGTGGAAGAAGACTTATAGACAAAAAAAGGGAAAAGATGTTCAGAAATTGGCCGTGAGGTACAGAAACAGCTGGATGGGTTACAGGTTGGCGTTTACCTTATTTGAACATGGTTTGAACACTTAGTAATTTATGAGTGGTTGAAGTGTGGCTGCTGAGATCGGCCAAGACTCAGTTATTGTTACAGGCACATACTCCTGTTAGGTTTTCAATTTTGTCTGTTAAGCTAGGTTACAGTTCATCCACCAGGACTCAAATATACAAGTACAGAGTCCTTCTCAGGCCATATTTAGTTTGCCTTAACATGCTCATATGAGAAAGACTAGAAGACCAAAAGCAGGGAGAGAGATTCTCAACAGATAGGCAATGGTTCCCAATACCAGCAT
This sequence comes from Rhinopithecus roxellana, assembly GCF_007565055.1. Taxonomy (NCBI): domain Eukaryota; kingdom Metazoa; phylum Chordata; class Mammalia; order Primates; family Cercopithecidae; genus Rhinopithecus; species Rhinopithecus roxellana. The sequence continues at coordinate 100,935,358 of NC_044553.1, forward strand.
CAATGACTTCAAAGTTTTGGCTTGTCCTAATAAACCCGCCAATTCAATATAAGGATATTTTGTTGAGTGCTAAAAACTGACCATGTGTCAAGTTTTGTCTAAGAACGTTGCAAATATTAACTTATTTAATCTTCACAACAGTCCTATGATGTAAGTACCTTGATTTGCTCCATTTTATAGATGAGAAAACTAAATCTAAGATGACGAAATGAAGTTATTGACCTGAGGTCACACAGCTGTTAAGCAGCTGAGTGCCACAGTTCCTGTTCCTAACTATTGTGTACTGTTGCCCTTTAGTTGTGGTAGATGGACAGTCAGACGTTGAGGAAATGTCCCCTGAGGAATTTATAGGCCAATAGAAAACAACTAGATAATCAAGTTTCTTCCATCTGTGTTTTTGAAAATGAGAACAAAAACTGTGTCTTGCCCAAGCAAATCCTGGTTGACCTTCCATCTTCCTCGTGGCTGGTTGTTTTTGCAAGAACCCTTCGCTTGGTTTGCCATATTCTTGCCCTTGTTCCTTCCCGTGGTTTTGTCAGAAAAATCAAAGGAAATTTGGAATGTATGTTCAATTAAGAGTGGAGTCAGTTTTATTTTATCTCGAACAGGAATGTAACCAGATGTTGGTTGTGATGATTCTAGAGATTCTCACTTTGGAGAAGATGTTATCATAGGGAAAGGATTAAAACTCAGAGAAATTGATGCAATCATCAGTTTTATTCTTATGGATCCATCCTAGGTTTGCAAATGAGACAAGATGCAGCTGCAGGTGAGACAGCACTCATTTGAAAGGAATGTTTGGTAGACCCCAGCTTTAAAGTCTTCACAGCTGTTTGAAATGTTATTTTGCCTATTTACCTCTTTGTTTTGCATGTTCATTCTTCTGCTTGTGGACTCAATGAGATAATTTATAAGAATAATTTACAAGAAAATACGTTGTTTTACAGTTTTGTAATATCAGTTTTCAATATTTGAGAAGTTTTTTTTTTTTTTTCTGAATTTCTCCTCTTTCCTTAACCAGACTCTATTCACTTGAATAATTCAGTGAATTCTATTTAATTGGTATTCTGATAAATAGTATGACCACTTAATTGGGAAAAGTGCCTGATAAAAAGATTTTGTTTAATGCTTTTCAATTACTATACATTACTGCTGTAGCAGAATTTACTAGTTTAAATAGAGGGGAAAAAATCCTTACTTATTACAAATGTCCTAAAATCTGTTTATAGTAGTTTATGGGACTGAACTAATGTTACTCATCTAAAATTTATCTTTTTTAAACTCCAAGGATTTGTCCTATTCTAATAGCTATCAAAGGGGGTAGTACTTAATAATTATTTTAATATTTCTTAATTACTTAATTCCTATTAATTAGAACATATTCACTGTATCTTCATAAGTAAAAAGAAACATGTTTATGGGTTTTCGGTGTTCTTGAACTATTGGTATCTCTATGATAGTTATGTAAGTAAGAATGATTATTAAGGTAAAAATGCTGAAAGAATTTAAACATAACTTTGCTAATATTGTGGGACAGAAATTATTTTTATTCTCATTTTTCAGTTAAGCAGTATGAGGCATGAGTGAACAAATAACCTGCCCATGGTACATAGTGTTAAAAAGTTAAGCATAAAGCTGCCTCCTTACATATTCTAAGTTTGGCTTAAAGGTTTCTCTGTCCTTAATGAACCCAAATAGATATGTACACAGATTGTAAACTACTCTTGTGCCAGTTACCAAGTTTTGGCTAATCAAAGGTGCCTAACTGTTCAAACTGTTCAAATCAGGACAACAGTGGGCTATGACCAATTTGGCTGCTTCTGTACCTCACTTCCTTTTTCTGTGCATCACTTCCTTTTTCTGTTCATAAGTCTTCCACCATGTGGCTATGCTAGAGCCTCTCTGAACCTTTTCTGCTTTGAGGGCTTCCCAATTTGCAAGTTGTTCTTTGCTCAATTAAACTTAGTTAAATTTAATTTGTTTAAGGGTTTTCTTTTAACAGATGGTATCAGACGTGGGATTTGAAGAAGCACTTCAAGTGACTACCAGGAGTACCAAATGACCAAGCCGGGTACCCACCAGGCGCACTGTGTTCACTGCTTTGCAACTAGGGATTGGGATTATGGTTAAATTCTCTCTCTCTGATTCTGAAGCTCCACAAATTGGTGTTTTGAGCTATCCGAGTTTGTTTGAGCACATTTCTGATCCAAACTGTGTTTGGACATCACAAGAGAATCTGAACCAAGTCCAGAATTGAATTGGATCCAATAATTAACTGGCTTGGATCCAGTTAGAGGCCTCAGATGTCTGACTGAGTCAGACAGAAACTGGTAGTAAATGGTAATACTGCAGGGTGTGCAACCTGCAGCTTTCAGAAATTTGCAGAGACTTTTGTGTCTGTCCCCCTTGTTTCTTTCACTTGTGTGCTTAGGTAGGGAAAGATCATTGGCTAATTTGATCAGGGAGATGTGAGAGCCAAAGCCAGTATTCAAGGTAAAAGTGAGATCCTTAATTTTTTTTTTTTTTTTTTTTTCTGAGACAGAGTCTCGCTCTGTCGCCCAGGCTGGAGTGCAGTGGTACAATCTCGGCTCACTGCAAGCTCCGCCTCCCGGGTACACACCATTCTCCTGCCTCAGACTCCCGAGTAGCTGGGACTATAGGTGCCCGCCACCACGCCCGGCTAATTTAATTTTTGTATTTTTAGTAGAGACAGGGTTTCACTGTGTTAGCCAGGATGGTCTCGACCTCCTGACCTTGTGATCTGCCCACGTTGGCCTCCCAAAGTGCTGGGATTACAGGCAAGATCCTTAATTTCTAAAGAACTGAGTACTCTACCTTCCAGGTATGCCCACATTTATAGGTATAAGTTCTAGGCCCCAGAAGCAGCAAATACATATAGAAATGGCAAAATCTTACTAAAAATAATTTAAAATTACAGTGGAATGTTCCAAATGAACAACACTGCACTTGAAGAGTGCATTTGAAAATGAGGGCTTCCAAATTAGTCTTATCTAGGGATCCCTCTTGATGTGCAAAAGCTTCTGCAAAGATTTCAGTATTTTTATTGCTTTTAAAAAAAGACTCTATAAAAGATCAATTAAAAATGTGAGTAACTAATTGATAAGAAAAAATAAATCTGCTGACCTTTTGACTAAGTTACTTTCCCACCCCAAAGTCGAAAAGAAAGCTATCTTGAGTAAAGTGTTTATAAAAGGTAGGCCTTTTTTATCATCGCCATTCTAACTGGCATGAGATGGTATCTCATTGTGGTTTTGATGCTGCAGAGGATGTGGAGAAATAAGAACACTTTTACACTGTTGGTGGGAGTGAAAACAAGTTCAACCATTGTGGAAGACAGTGTGGTGATTCCTCAAGGATCTAGAACTAGAAATACCATTTGACCCAGCAATCCCATTACTGGGTATATACCCAAAGGATTATAAATCATTCTACCATAAAGACACATGCACACATACATTTATTGTGACACTACTCACAATAGCAAGGACTTGGAACCAACCCAAATGTCCATCAATAATAGACTGGATAAGGAAAATGTGGCACATATACACCATGAAATACTATGCAGCCATAAAAAAGGATAAAAAGGATAAGTTCATGTCCTTTGCAGGGACATGGATGAAGCGGGAAACCATCATTCTCAGCAAACTAACACAAGAACAGAAAACCAAACACTGCATGTTCTCACTCATAAGTAGGAGTTGAACAATGAGAACATATGGACATAGGGAGGGGAACATCACACACTAGGGCCTGTCGGAGGGTCAGGGACTAGGAGGGGGACAACATTAGGAGAAATACCTAATGTAGGTGACAGGTTGATAGGTGCTGCAAACCACCAAAGCACGTGTATACCCATGTAACAAAACTGCACGTTCTGCACATGTACCCCAGAAATTAAAGTATAAAAATAAATAAATAAATAAATAAAGATTAAGGTGGGGCGACCAGTCTTCCCACACCATGTAAACGTCAAAAAAAAAAAAAAAAAAAAGAAAAAAAAAAAGTAGGTCTTCAGGCAAAGTAGGCTTGTGTCTTCTCTTTTTCAGATCTATTCATGCTAACTGGAGGTACAGAAAATGCTGGGCCCGATGTGGTGGCTCACACCTGTAATCCCAGCACTTTAGGAGGCCAAGGCGGGTGGATCATGAGGTCAGGAGTTCAAGACCAGCCTGACCAAGAGACCAGCCTGACCAATATGGTGAAACCCCAGTCTCTACTAAAAATACAAAAATTAGCCAGGCGTGATGGCAGGCACCTGTAATTTCAGCTACTTGGGAGGCTGAGGTAGGAGAATTACTTGAACCCGGGAGGCGGAGGTTGCAGTGAGCCGATATGCCGTTGCACTCCAGCCTGGCAGCCTGGGCAACAGAGCTAGACTCTGACTCAAAAAAAAAAAACACACACACACACAAAAAGTTGTCTTTGCCCTATTTTTTTTTTAATGGGCTACACCTTGAACTCAGTAATTTTATCTAAGAAATAGTAGCTGAAAAGGCTACCTACCTATTGAACTAAATTGATCTCCAAAATGCACTTTTCTGGTATTTAACTGGCTATCTTGAAACCTTTTAGTAAAATAAATTTACATCTATAAAGGAAACCTCCATATATAAGTTTGTGTTCATTAGAAATGCCTGCCATTGTTTTACATTTACATAACAAGTCATACTTTCTTTAAGGTGCTTTTCTGACCATTTCCTCTTAATTGAACTTTCATTTACATCAGGTTTTCCTTGGTTTGAACAAATGATGCTATTATATTTCGGCCTAAAATCTTAGCTATGTGCTTTTGAAATAAAGTTTCTTGTTTCACCTGAGCTGTCCTTTAGAAATGCAAATTTAGAGCTGCCTAGCTAACAATTGCTTAGGGCAATGAAACAGGGCAATTGAAAGAGAGATAGTTTGAATGGGGGGAAAAAACTGAAAGCCAGCAAATGAGAACACTTTATGAAAGCTGTAAATCTGCTTCTGTCTATGTGTCTCTATGTCTGTATGTCTATATGTGTTATTTGTAGATGATAATGTTTGGTAAATAAAGCTAGCTTCAAAGTTGTTGGTAAAATAGGAATGGCTTCAAAATTGTTGGTGAAATACAATTCAATAATTGCTTGATTTGACGGTGAGCTTATGTATGTTTTTGGTTTTGAGCCTCTAGCTTCAGGGGTCTGGATAGATGGTCATTGTGAGGCCTAGAGATATGTTCTCAACACCTAGACCAGAGGCTACAAGGCAGAATCAATGGCATCTTTGTTGCTTCGTAATTGATCAGAAACAAAACATTGGTCCACTCTTTAACCTACATCATAGATTAAAGAGAACATTGCCTGCATAAGTTAAAGAGTACATTGCCAGGAGGCTATTGCCCGCCTGGATGGGCATCATTTGTTAGGTCTCTTTTCCCATGGTTTGGAGTAAATGAGGCAATAGTTAGAAATTTATCCCTCGCGCTGGGCTCTATAACAGATTGTACTGCAAAGGCTATGGTTTCACAAAGGATTTAAAATTCTCTTGTTAAAGTTACGCTAAATAACAGAATTGATCTAGATGACTTACTGGCTAAACAAAGAAGTACTGGCCGTTGCTGATACTTCTAGTTGCACGTAGAGGCATACATTGGATGTTATGGAGATTCAGTAGTAGGAGATTAATGAGCAGACTGCTTGGTTGAAAATGGTAGACATTTTATGTAGCCCATTCTTTGATCTATTTGATTTTAGTTGGTTTGGTTCACTGGGACCTGGCTAAGGAGCACACCCCAAACTCTTGGTATTATCCTCCTGATAGACGTAATAGTCTCCCTGGTGCACTGTATTCTCTCAAAAGTTTTAAATGTTTGCATGCAGCCATCTCAATGATGTCAAATGATCTCTCTTCAACTGTAGTGATAAAAGCTCAAAGGAAAAATGTGAGCACCATAACTTGTGAATGACGTGGTGAGACCGGAAACTCAGAAAGATGGTAACTGAGTGTGGCACGAAGGCAGTATGTTTTGGACATACTCTCATCTAAGTGAGAAACTGACCAAAAGAGGGAAATTGCTAAACAAAAAATAACCTGAAGTCCTTGTTTCCACCTTACAAGCCAGTCACTGAGTTTTGGCTAATCAAAGGTGGTCAACCATTCAAACCATGTTCAAATAAGGCAAACACTGGGGTATAGCCAACATGGCTGCTTCTGTACCTCACTTCCATTTTCTGTAGCCTACTTTCTTTCTCTGTAAATTTTTCACCATGTGGCTACACTGGAGTCTCTCTGAACCTATTCTGATTCGGGGGCTGCCCGATTTGTGAATCATTCTGTGCTCAAACTCTGTTAAACATCATTTGTCTAAGATTTTTCTTTAAACAATAACCAGTGATTTTCCAAAGCCAAGATTCTAAACAATGCATGCTGATTCCTGATGCCACCTACTTAATCATGGCACTGTGGCACTACTTCCCTCATTAGAGGGAGGGTCATGTATGGTGTGGCCTTATGTGTATCATATGGAGTTCATGAAATGGGCACACTTGACTTAGCAGTGAAACTAGTGTTTCTCCTAAGCAGTCTGACTCATTTCTGTGGGAAATATTGTAGCTTCTTTAGTATTTACCAATTATTTATCTTATTGTACTTTAGGTAGAGATCATGAGTAGGGTGGTACATTTTGGTTTTGGTCACTGTAATGTGGGAATCCTAAAACAATAGTCAAACTTTTCTCAATTTTAGATAGTTTGTAGAATGACATTCATGTGTCATTTAAAAGGACTTTAATTGATAGAGGATCATTGTTCTTGGAGTCAAATTGGTCTGGTTTCCAGTCTTCCTGTTTCTATCACCTATCAGCTTTCATGTGCTGGACAAGTCTCTCTCTCTCTCTTTCTCTCTCTCTCTCTCTCTCTGACACACACACACACACACACACACACACACACACACACCCCTTCCTTGTATAAGAAGTGAAGATTTCTAATTCATAGGAATCTTGGGGAAAACTAAATAGGATAAAATGTAAAGCACTTAGCAAAATGTGTCACTTACAAAGTAGATACTGAGTAAATGAGTAAATGTTACTTCTCTTTCCTTCTCTGCCTGCCCTGCTGCTATATTTTAAACTCTGGTTACTGACAGTTTTATGTAACTGCTATGAAATCTGAAGGGAACTGAACTGTCAGTCTAATTCATGGGAATTGGCTATTTTCACAATGGTGTTTTAGGGCCCCAAATGTGTGGCATAGCTATATGTGTCAGTCACAGGAAAAATGAAGGAAGCTTATTTGGATACTATTTTACTAATTATTGGCACCTATCTCTGGTTGTGGTGGGCTACCTTATTTATATTACTTAAAATTATATTTAAAGCAAACATTCCCACAATTGTTGATGATAAAGTGTAGTTTCATATCTAGCCCTGCCAAACCTTTGCATATCACTTTGTGTTTTGTTCCTATATGTTGCTAACCTCAGTGCCATCTTCAATATGCTTAACTGTATGCTATGTGTAACGTTAAAACGATTTTATGAAGTTATTTTTAAACATACTTAAATAATATTATTAATCTTATGAAAATGTAACAAATGTTACTAACCTGGATTAATATCTAGTCTGATTTTAAAACTGTAGAATCTAGTGCAAAGACTGATTTTCTTGAGGACATATGGAATCTGTGAATTTCTAGATCAAAATCCTTCTAACATTTATGAGATATTTTGAACTTCCCAAATAAATAGCATCACTAGTGTCCTTTCTCATAGAAAAAAAATGCATAAATACAAATACATTTTGCTCAGCTTTCAGTGGTACTTACATGCAAAGAAATGAAGCAAAGTTTTGTTTGTTTAAAGTAAATCTAATACTGTCTAAGTAATTTTATATGGCTAGATCATGTAGAAGCATTTTAAAGCCTGAATCACCTCAATTCACCACTTTCTCTTGTAGAACACCAATAATGATTAATAATAATAATAATAATATCTTCAACTTACTGAGCTTTTAATATGCCTGGCAGTTGTAGATGGTGCTTGATTTTGTTGTTGTTGCTGTTTGTTTGTTGCCATGCAACTACCATTCGTCACATACTTTGGGTAGTTTTATCTCAATTTTTCCTCTTGAAATCCACCCTGCTACCCTCCCACTTCTGGATAAAGTTGACACTGCTAGCTCCAAGGGCAGATTATATCATCCAGGTCAGCCAGCCATATTCCTCAGACCTTGCTAATGAATTCAGTGGCAGATGCTCTCATATTCTGGAATTTTACTCACCTTCCTTACAAGCTAATAAGTTAGTCTGTTGCTGTTTCATAGAGGTTGGCAGAAGATACAAGATTCCTGGGTCAGGCAGAGGACTTTATTGCTTATGGCACAGCCAGCAAGCATGATTTGCATTAGTTCTCTTTGCCTCCCGTTCTCATGTGGGTGATGCGCTATGAGTCCAGATGGATGCTATGCAGCAGTGGGTTTTGTCACAGTTGAAGGACACTGATCTTGGAGAAACCACCACTTTATAGCAAGCAGTAACCAAGCCTTCTTTCTGACCTTGAAATAGACATTAGCTGATTGCTCAAGATTGGTTGCTGCAAACACAACCTTGAGAAATAATCCAGGTACAGAACAGTCAGCAGTCAGGGCCTCACATTCTTGGCATACTCAGCAAAATATATGGAGGGCAAAAAATGCAGAGAGGACTGCCTCCTAACAGAAAAATGTTCTCAGACAGCCCAAAAGAGAAAATAACATGTTCTCTTTCCTTTGAAATTTGAGCCTGGAAAGAAGACATGTTTTACTTTCTGCATCTATCTTACCACAAAGAAATAACCAGACTGAGTATGAAGCCAACATGGCACAAGTCAGAGATGAGAAATGGAGACTGAAAAAAGATTCTAGTGAGTTGTGGGTCAAGTGCACCCTGAAGCCGGATCTTCTCAAGACTTTTCACTCATGTGAGCTAATTGAGTTTTCACACTAAAACAGTTCTGACTGATTTGGCATTTGACATGCATTGTTTCATCACAACAGCCCTATGGAAGAGATGTCATTATCTTGACCTTATAGATGAGTGAAATGTGCATCATAAAGATTCAGTTGCCCACTATTATACAACAACAAAACAGAGTCACATCTGCTGATGGGAAACTCCATGCTCTTAACACTTAAATTATTAGTACTCAAACTTTATTGTACTTTAGAATCATTGAGAATTGAGATCTACCCCAGACCTAATTAATCAAAATATCTATGGGTGAGGCACAGAGGCCATGAATTTTTAATAAGTTCTCAGATGATTCTGATGCTAGAATTATGGATCACTTGTTGAGAAACAGTTGCCTTACAGGAACATGCGATTTTAGGGATCCTGCTGCCTGATTTTCTGATACATGCCCTTATTAAAAAGTCCTGCTTCTGGAGGAATAATACTTGAAGATTTGTCAGTTATGTAAACTGTAAATCAAAGGAAATCCTTTTCTGAGAAGAACTTTATTGGGAGAAGTGGAGAAAAATCAGAAAACATGAGGTCCTGAGCTGAGGGAAGGAGGGGTAGAAATGGGACCTAAAAAGGGAAAAGGGAAAAAAGACAGTCTTGAAGTTCTATTTCACCAATTACTGCCTAAGAAGTTCCTTTTTGTTTAATTAATAATTGTGTGTGTGTGTGTGTGTGTGTGTGTGTGTGTGTGTGTGTTAATTTCAGGTACCAGAGTTTATATATAGGAAGACTTGAAAGTCTTTTGAAAAAGACATACAGACATTTTGGTTTGCTAGTTACAGTGGCTCATTGGACATAAAGGAAAATGTTTAACTTAATTATTGACTTTGAATAGACATTTTCTCACTGCTAATAAGATTAGCTAGATTAATAGTTGTTCAAGGGTTGTGGAGATGGAAAGAACAGAGTGAAAGTTATTATTCATCAATATTTGGACATTCTTTCACAGAATAGTTATGGAAGTCGTGTGTGCTACTGTAAAATATCATCCTGCTTGCCTATCATGTCTTTGTTTGTTTTTTTCTCTCTCTCTTTTTAAACTTGAGGGAAGTGTCAGTTGCCTTTTGAGATAGGTATTATTTTTTGAAAGTCAGAACTGTTTTTTTACATAGTATTCTACAGTGACCTCCTCTATGTAACATGTCCTCCTTTAAGTGGAATCTAGCATATAGTCTTTGTATTCTTAAGTTCTTAAAGCTGGGAATACTTGAAGTCTTCCTTATTAATATTTCCAAGCATGTAGGCACTGAGGGTGGGTTAGAGTTATTCAGTGACGAGTTAATATGCTAGCTGATAGCATTTCCCACTTCTCATTTTCTCTTATACTTCTTGTCCACTCAAAATTGAAGACTTAGATCAACCTGGCTTAAAGAGGTATTTATTTTTAAAGTTTTAAGTTCCTTATTACTCCAAAGAGTTCTGGTAACATTCCTGTAGTCTCAATCTTAAATGGGTATAATATTTCTAGTTTCTGGCTAATCCAGTTGAGTTTAAGGTATGTTTTGACAGTAATTACGTTTATTATAAAAGTGAACATTCTAACCAAAGTTTTAATGAGTTTATTTAAAATTATATCTTTTCTTTAGATGGTGTTCCTCTCTCCCCAATAGTATGATAAGGAAGCATTTTGATATTTCAATTTTAACTGGCTCGTTCAGTTCATAGGCCTCCTCAACTTTGTCATACTTGCAGAACCCCTTCTTTTCTAGTTGATATCAGAAGCTGGGCTGTATTTGGTCATTCCTAACACAGTCCTTTTACAAGTATGCTCACTCGAATACCCTGTCTCCAGATATGTAACAAAATACTAAGTGATCACTTACAACATTGTCTCTGTGTCTGCCTTCCCCTTGGGAAACCATGTCATTTCAACATTGTGGAAACTGTATTCTTTTAAAGCCAACAAACTGAAATTTATTGAATGAAAAGAAAGATATCCATCTGCATATGTGGAAGAGGTTCTCATTAGCTCAAAGTTGTGTGGTCCAATGAGAGAGAAACATAGACTTTGCAATACTGTATTTTACAAGTACCTACCACAGTTATGTGTGCTACAGGCAAAAGTTATATGAACATCTATTAATTACTTCAGTTTAATACCACACTCTGATGTGGTACGTTGGAATAAAAAGGAATGAACGAGACTTTCAAACAGAATCCCATTGTTAAAGTGTTTTCAGATCAATACAAATATGACATCTCTATTATTTGTTTAAAATAGGTTGGAAATACATTGCCATTTTAAAAATGAATCATCCCTACTATTCTTCAGATGAAATTCTTGCCTTTTTTCTCAAGCCAAAATTACATGTTCAACATTTTTGCACAATGGTCAGGGTTAAAATGGATGAGGAGTCAAAGGTTTTCAAGTGTGATCCTTTTCTGTGGGTACTATCTAAGAAGATGACCTGGGAAATGCTACTCTGGGAACACAAAGGTCACTTATAAAAAAGATAGTAATTCACAGACATTAAACTAATATGTTTTAACTTCTATAAATCATGTTTCATTTTAGTCTCTCTCTCTGAGGAGAGGCTCATTACATTAGGGTGGGAGAGGGCTTGATTCCAACTTCTTTATAGGTAATACAAACATGCTTGGAAATCAGGTAGGTGTGTGTTTAGGGGAGGGGCAGGAGGGATTACTAAATACTTTTCCTGCTACAGCACATCAAGGGGTAAGACTGAAGGACTAAACTACGATCTTTTTCCTCTAGTGTAAAGGTGAGGTAGGGAGAGTGGAATGTTTTAATAAGTGAGGCTGACAAAATTAAAGAGAGACGAAGAAGTCCTGAAAGCCACAGAAAAAAAGAGACGCATGGTCAGGTCGAGCAGATTCTAAGGGTTGCCAGTCTACAGCTATTGAGGTCCCCTGTGGTCACTGAGCCAAGAGTTTTACCATGCGGCCTCTGTGGCAGGGTGAGCTCACTCCTCAGCAGAGGCTAGGGGAGACCACAGGGCTCGTGGGCTGTACTGGGACCATAGAAGACTCAGAGAAAGCTGCAGCCCACAGGAACTGAAGTGCAGGCCTCCCCAAGCTGAGAGGTTGATTCACAGGCTCTGACAGCTGCAGACTTCAACAAACTGCAGCCAGGAAGCAGACAGATAGACAAAGGACCTGGCCCCAGAGAGCAAAAGGAAGAGAGAGCTCCTTTCCCAAGGACTTGACCTTATCCCTTCCTCCAGTAGCATGCATAAAACCTCCTCCTCATATTCATTCTAAAGCCATTATAGGGATGTCAAAAGAGAAAGAGGAGGCCAGCTGAGAGGCTGTCCAAACTTATTCAAATGAAATTTTTAATTTTTTCATGGCTATTTAAATTTTTAGCTCAACTGGATGCTTGACTATTTGTTTAATTTTTTCGCTCAGCTAATGTATTGGAAGGAGCTTGGAATTTTGTTCAGATTTGTTGAAACCAAATGATAAAATGTGTTTTCTCTGCACATCTAAGTTACGAGTTTAATTTCCCACCTTGCTGTAGCTTCTAAAAATAACAAAAGAGACTTGCATAGTGAGAGAAAAAAAGAAATGACTTAAGTCCAGTTATCCTTAGTCATATTGTGATGATGTATAGAACCATATAAAGCATAGAGTTACAGGGCATTTGAAGGCATTTGAACTCTGCGTCCCCAACTCTACTTCTGGAATCACTGCTATTACCTGCTTGGAAAATATTCCTTTTTGCTCATTTTGATATGAAAATAAAACTGCTCTTTTTAAAGTCTGTTTAAAAAAAAACTTTCCTCGTGATTTCGTACATTCTCCAGAGATCGATATGGCCATCACTGAACAAGGTAGACAATATGTCTTCTTATGTCAAAATCTGAGTTTTCTATTTCTTTTACCCACTGTCTTCTGGGACATCTTTAGGAGATCGTTTTCTCCTTCCGTTATGTTTTCCTCAGGATGTAAATCAGCAGTTACTTAGCTCCCAAAACAAACTCTGAGGTTATAAATGAGGATAGACAGTAATTTTATCTGTGAGAGATTAAGACATCATCCAGTTAGTTTGGTAACAACGGAGTGCAACTGAGTGCATTGCTTCCTATTCATTCTGGCTCAACTTTTTCTTCTTTCTATCTGTCCACCTCTCTCTCCCTTTTTGAACTAGCTGACTTTTCTTTTTAACAAAATAATTCAGAGTATAACCACAAACTTGGTAAAATTCCCAAAAGTAATCTGAAAACTTTCTTCTTAAAATCTAAGTGACACGTAAGTCAACTAAGCTAGTGTGTGTGTGTGAGTGTGTGTGTGTGTTACCAAGTAATCCACTGAAACAATAAAATTCAAATAGCAAAGGCAACTTGCAACAGCATAATACATCTGTTTATTTAGTTAATATTACAATGATAACAGGTTAAAAGCACTAAATTTGTATCCTCTTAGAGGGATAATAATTAAGATTTTGATTTATAAATTTCACAGTTCTTAACCATTAAAAATCTATTTTCCAAAGGAGTAATAATATACATTTTTTAAGGGACAGATCTAAACTTTCTGATTTATGACCCAAAACATATTTGTTTATTAGTTTAAACAAAACATTAGGGATATCTTAACTCTTGGTTACTGCTTTCAGGAAAGCACAAAGTTGTTGAAGCAAATATACACAAAACGTATTTTTCAGTAGTGATTTCAACCATTGTATATCATGTCAATGAGTGAACCTGAGAACCCCAGATTTAGTATCTCCAGATCTTTGTAACACATTCTAGCTTAAACAATCAACCAACAAACATGTATTTAGTGCCTACTATGTACAAGCCAGCATACTAAAGCAATACAGGAAATACAAATAATTAAAATGATTGGCCTCAACCTGCTCAGGCTTCCAATGTAGCTGGTAATATCAAACACAGACCAAATTATTCCACTTTCAATGTCCTCAAAAAAAGTGATGATGTTAACTGGATCATATGTAAGAATTGCCTCTGCTGGAACCTAGAGGAAGCCGGGGTATCTTCAGCTGTGATTAAAGTCTCTGTCTGAATTAGATTCCTCAGCTCCAGGTTTGAGTGCTGCTTAAACTCCTGAAACTGAAAGTGTTCCAGCCAGACTCACACCTGTCACCATTAGTGGCTATACTTAGACTCGTGGACTCATGACAATGGAGCAAGATAAACAAGTATATCTATGTCCACATCGTATATATATATATATGTAGATACATATACACTCAAATCATATATAAGGTGATGTTCCCCTATATATGTCTCCTGGAAAGCCAGGAGTTCAGGACTTTCCGTTGTGCATGGAGAGGAGGATAACCCACATTATCATTTATTTATTATCCTAATAAGACAAACAAGAGACTATAGTAAGAAAAGTATGAAAAATCTCCAAACTTCATTCAACACAATCAAAAATAGAAAAGCTAGAGGAAAGGATAAGACAAGAGGGCCCAGCACTGAGGAGAGGCGTTGAGATGACCAGGGAGTGGGGCGAGAGCTTGCCCCCACTTCCACTTCCGTGCCCACCCCCGGGGTCCCAAAGAAAAGACCTGGGGCTAGGCAAGCAGAGAAAAGGAAAGCAGAGACACATTTTCCAACACCACAAATAAATTAATAAATACATAAGTTAAACAAGAAAATAACTTTTAGGCACCGCTTGAAAGGCAGCAACCCTCTAGAGACCAGGCAGGCCCCACTCTGGAGCCGGCAGGTTGTGGCGACACCGCCAACACTGGCGGACTCTGAAGACGTCGCCCTAACTCCCCTGCCCCTGGCGCCCGGTCTTTTGAGATGCCCTGGAGCAGGACACCCTATCTCTTGTTACTTTTAGGTCGGTTCCTCCCGAAGCTTGGGTAAGGGAGAAAGCCAAGGCGAGCTGTAGCCCTGCAACCGAACCCCGAACCCCGAGGAAGGTGCGCCCTGCACTACCCTGCCCTGCCTAACGCAAACGCGCAGCCCGGGAGCGCCCAACGCTTGGTCTTTGAAAACGCCCAGCAGGAAGGTGATTCCTATTACGCGCCCCCCACTCTGACCTCGCAATCTTGTAAAAACTCCTCATTCGACCCTCCTTTTTGCTCCAAAAGAGGGCTCGGATGGGGACTCCAGAAAGCCTGGAGGTCGAGGCGCCGGACCTATTTTACTAAGCACCTGGCTCCACTCTGGGTGGAGTGAGAATGGTGGTGGCGGGCGGGGGAGGGAGAGGCAGGGAAAGATGCACCTTCACCCAAGAGTAGGCGAAAAGACCAGCTGCTTAGATCTTTCTTAAGTCCGACTTTCCTTAAGGTAGGGCTGCGCAAAGGGAGAGCGGTCATTCCCGAGACTCCAGTAGGGGCACCAGGCAGAACCCAGACAGCGGCCCCGCGCGGCTAGGGATTTACTCCTAGGGAAACCAGTGGCGGTATCCGTGGCTCTGCTTAAACAAA
Source organism: Rhinopithecus roxellana (assembly GCF_007565055.1). Lineage (NCBI taxonomy): Eukaryota > Metazoa > Chordata > Mammalia > Primates > Cercopithecidae > Rhinopithecus > Rhinopithecus roxellana. The sequence goes on from NC_044553.1 coordinate 100,950,715, forward strand.
CAGAAATAACAACTGGAGGGGCTGAGGATCAGACTGAGTTATTAATGAGTTCGTGATCTGCCCTGGCGGGACGGTGCGGAAGAAAGGATCGAAGTTGCAGGGTAGGGAAAATAGAAGGGTCAGAGGAGTAAACGCAGTGGAGGAAGGAACAGAAAGTAGGAGACCCAGAAAAAGGTAACCCAAAAGCCTTCCCAGTTTCTACGCAAAGCTCTCACTTCTACCATTGTCGCGCGCCTTTCCTGGGTCCCTCCGTCAGAGGCTCGCAGTGTCCTAGCCCCATGTTATCCCGACCGCACCCTGGTGCACTGGATATCGTCCCTTTCGCACCCGGTCTTCCCTTCTCCTCATTCTCCCCCTCTTTTGGAGCAGGGCCCCTGCGTGGCCAGGGCTCAGAGCGTCGTGATCCGGGACGTGCAGGTGCCATTACGGAAGACGCCGCCGGACTCCAGGTTCTCAGGTTGGAAATCTTCCACGCTGTAGGCACGGCTCTTGAGTGCGGTGGCGTAATAGTCAACCGGCTCCTCCGCAGCGTTGTCCATCCAGCTGAGGCACAGGATGCGTTGGAAAGAGCGCTTGAAGTTGTCTGAGAGAAAGCCATAGAGGATGGGGTTGGCGCAGCTGTTGGCATAGCCGAGGATGACCGACAGCTGGCTCACCGTGGCGTCGTCCTGCTCAGCAAACACGTTGACCAGCTGCACCACGTAGAAAGGCATCCAGCAGATGACAAACACCATCACCACCATCATCACCATTAAGGTGATCTTGCGCTCCGAGCGCTTGCGCTGCTGCCAGCCGGCCTTGAGGGCCACCATGCGCATCTTGGCAATGATGAGCACGTAGCACAGGCAGATAGCCCCGACGGGCAGCAGGAAGCCCATGAGAAATGTGTACAACACGAAGCCCACCAGCCAGCGTTGAGCGGGCTCTGGCATGAGCATGTTGCAGGCCACCGTGCCGTCGCTGTTGGCCGCGGTGCGAGAGAAGACCACGATGGGCAGGATGACTAGCAGCGATAGCACCCACACGCCCAGGTTTACTACCTTGGCCACGGTGGGCCGGCGGTAGCGGGCCGCCTTGATCGGATGCACCACAGCCACGTAGCGGTCCACGCTAAGCACAGTCAGACAGTAGATGCTGGTGAACATGTTGACCGCGTCCACGCTGAGCACGAGGCGGCAGAGCAGCGCACCGAAGGGCCAGTGGCGCAACAACGTGGAGGTGACCAGGAAGGGCACGCTGAGCATGAGCAGCTCATCAGCAATGGCCAGATTTAGGATATAGATGTTGGTGGCCGTCTTCATCTTGGCATAGCGCAGGATCACGTAGATGACCATAGAGTTCCCACACAGCCCCACCAGGCACACCACGGAGTAGATGAAAGAGATGAGGATGGCGCTGCCCTGGCCCTCGCTCAAGGTCCCGTTCTGGGACGCGTTTCTCCCCGGCTCCTCCATGCCGTCCGCAGCGCCGGCCCCGGGGCCCCTGCTGCCGCCGCCTTCGCCGCAGCTGCCCGGGCTGGGGCTAGGAGAGGAGGAAGGAGAGGAGGCGGTGCCATTGGGGAACATCCCAGCTGACGGGCCCAGTGGGGCTGCCAGGGCTGGGGCTCTCTCCTCGTGCACCTGCCGCCTGCGCGATGTCTCCGCACCCTACCGCTTGCCTGCAGCCCACAGCCGCCTAGCGCCTCCGGGTAGAGCGCAACCGCTGCGGGGAGCGCGGCTCCTACCGGCGCCGGCGGGGCGCACAGCCCAGCGGTTGCCTGGGCGCTGCCGTTTGCAGCTCCGGGGTGCTCGGGCACACGCGACCGTGGAGAGGGGAGGCCAGGATGCGGGAGCCCCGAGCGGCACAGCCATTAACTGGCGCGGCTCTGGGCTGGTGAATGATTAATAGGCACCACCAGCGCGTCAGCAGCTACGAAAAAAGTGAGTGGGGGTGGAGAAAGAGAGGGAGGAGAGCACATAGGTGGCTTGTTCCCCCTCCCCCCATTCTTTTTCCTTCCCAGTCCTGCACTCTGCTTAACTTCAGTGGCTGCTTCCGGGGTTCCCTGGCAGCACCATCTCTCTCTCAGATGAACCAAGAGAGTTCCTCGGTTTTACTGGAGAGCGGGTGGGAACCAAAGGTATAGATTCTGTCCCATCCCACTCCTCTCCTACCCAAAGCAAAGACTCAAACGGACCCATGAACATGGATGTCTGGAGTTCATCTCAGTTTCCCTCTATTGCTGCCCTTTTCTCTTGAGACCCCAGATCCTCTCCCGTCCTGCAGTCCAGAACCCTACTCTCCCTCTTCGCACCCTCGCTTGCCTTGCAGACCCGCCGGGAAAGCTCTGGGCCCTCCTTACCCAGAGCGCTCAACCTCCAGACTGAGGAGTAGATGGCCGGTGTAAAGTGCATGAGCGGTCTGATAGGTTGACGTTCTTCGCGCAGTCCAACTCCCTTCTTTGCGCCTGGCCCCAGCACAGGTGCCCACACAATTACTCTAAGAGTCGCGGAAACTGACCCTAAGCTGCGAGCCTTATGAGAAGAAAGGGCAACCACCGTGCGTTAGGGGCTTCTGCACTATAACACAGCAGGCAGCTTAGGCTGTTGGAAGTGTTCAGGGACCTGAGTGAACCATTTGCAAATCTCTTAATAAAGCTCGTAGCGTTCAGATCCCCCTGTGTCTACCACAGGAATATCGACTGCAGAAACGAGGACGCGTGGCTGGGAGCTCTGGAGGCGCTTGAGACTCCCTACAGAACGTGCCAGGCGCGGTATTGGGAGTCCACCTAGATGTTCACTCGGGAAAGATAAGGCTGCGCCGCTTGGAAGGGCTCCACCTGCGTCCCTGCTGTACTTTGTACCCTGGAGAGTTGGCGGGTTCTGGGAGACGAGAGTTTAAAGGCTTGGGCGGGCGGGGACGCCAGCTCTTCTAAATCCAGGTGAGGAGCTGCCGCCATGCGATGACCAGACCTGTCACCAACCACAGGAACGGCAGGGCGACATTCGAATTTTTCCGGGAAGTGCTAGGATGACAGCTCTTTCTGAGGCTTGATGTGTGACCTGGATCTGAGTCACGTGCCCAAACCATTAGGAGACATCACTGTAGGCAAGCTGGAGGCTCGCTGACTTCATGTAAGAATCAAAACGGTTTCCCTGTAAGAAAGAATGGATGTTCAATTATCAGGATTTCAAACGAACCCTGGGACTTCCCACCATTCTTACCCTAGGGTCTCTTTGGCTTTCCAACGGTTCCTGTGGAAGGAAGAATCACATTCCATGCAACTCCCCTGTTCCTTTTCAAAAACGTTGCTTTGCTCGGTAAGATCCCTGCAAGTCTTTATCTGAAACTTGTCTGTTCACAGGAAGAGTGACCCGCAGCAGCTTATTGCTGTGCCTCCTTCAAGGTTTGCTGTCTCCAGTTTTTCCTTAGTTTCTCCTTCTCCTCAACCAGGCTGTGCCCACTGTACTGAGTCTCAGTTTTCCTCCTCTCAGTAGACTTTACTCCAAGGAGAGGCTAAACTCCTCATGGAGGCTATCTGTACCAGTCCTGAATGAAGAAATGGATGCAGAAATTAAAAACAAAAAAGTATAATTCCTAATGCCCTGTTGCTTTATACAGGTAATCACTTACATATAATGTATGTGTTTTAGTTCTCAAAACTAAATGTCTTGAAAAGGAAAGAATAACTTCTGTAGTGTGTTGATGATAGCAATCAAAGATTAAAATAAATGATGGCAGACTTTCATAGGAATGTGTGCAATTATTAATGAGGAATGTGCTAGGGTGGAATCTGAGGTTTCATAAGGCTCAAACTGTTTTAACCCATTGTTTTACCTGAACAAATTGCCTTCTTTAAAGTGGAATGTACAATTGGTGTTTAGCTATATTTATTTTTCCTTTACAAATACAGCACATATGGAGAGAAAATAAATGTTAATTAAGTTAAAAAAAAGAGAGTGGGTATTGTCCCAGAATCCCAGAAGAGCATTTCACTAGCCAAGCCTCTTATGATGGTTTAGATGCCTCTGTCAATCACTGACTAAAGACACCTGACTATCTGTACCTCTGGGAGCTTGAATTTCAACAGGCATTATTTAGATGCCTTGGCTTTGATCATGGTTGCTCTTTGAGGAGTGGGTGATGGGAGTCAGTGAAAAACTGCTCTATTGTTCAGAATTTCATTAAGTTCACTTTCAGCTCATCTTAGGGAAAACGTCTCTCAATTTTGTGGCCTCATATACAAAAGAAGAAAATTTAAGACCTGACGTGAGAATGTTTTTTTTTGTTGTTGTTGTTTTTGTTTTTGTTTTTTTGTTTTTTTTTTTTGAGATGCCACTTTTCACCCACCAGGATGGCTATAAGAAAAAATATTTTAAAACACAAAATAAATGTTAGACAGAATGTGGAGAAATCAGAACACTCATATGTTGCTGGTGGGAATAAAAAATGATGCAGCAACTTTAGAAAAAAATTTTGGTGATTAGTCAAAAAGTTTAAACTAGAATGACCATATGAGCCAGCAATTCCACTTCTATTTACTCCTCAAAATTGAAAACAGGTGTTTAAACAAAAACTTGCGTATTAACATTCATAGTGGCACTATTCATAATAGCCAAAAATTAGAAACAACCCAAATATCCATCAATTGCTGAATGAATAAATTGTGGTATATCCATACCATGGAATAGTATTCAACCATAAAAAGAAATGAAGTACTAATACATGCTTCAACATAGATGAACCTTGAAAACATTATGCAAAAGGAAAGAAGCCAGACACAAAAGGCCATGTATAGCATGATTCCATTTATATGACATGCCCAGGGTAGGCAAATACATAGAGACAATGTGAATTAGTGGTTGCGAGGGGCTGGAGTCAGTGGGGAATGAGGAAGAACTGCTTAATGGGTATGAGGTTTCTTTTTTGGGAGGTGAAAATGTTCTGGAATGAGATAGTGGTGATGATTGCATAGCATTGTGAATATGCTAAAAATCCCTGAATTGTACACTTCAAAAATGATTAAAATTATGAATTTTATATTATGGGAGTTTTACTTCAATTTTAAAAAACATGAGAGAAAGACAAAGGAGGGATTGAGATGGATATAAGCTATGAAGCATTATTAAATCTTTTCAGTCATGTATTTTTTTATTATTATTATTATTTTTTGAGACAGGGTTTTGCTCTATCACCCAGGCTGGAGTGTAGTGGCACAATCACAGTTCACTGTAGCCTTGATGTCTCAGGCTCAAGTGATCCTCCCACCGTAGCCTCTGGAGTAGCTGGGGACTACGGGTGTGCCCCACAATACCTGGCTAATTTTTAAGGTTTTTGTAGAGATGGGGTCTTCCTATGTTGCCCAGACTGGTGTGGAATTCCTGGGTTCAAGCAATTTTCCTGTCTCAGCCTCACAAATCACTGGTATTACCTGCGTGAGCTGCCATGCTCAGCCCAGTCATGTATGTCTAATTATTGTATTTGTGACCTAATCTATAAACAACAACAACAACAAAAACAAACAAAGAAACAAAAAGCGTGGCAATTCTGGGCCACCACGAAGGTGGATTGGGGTTGCAGCTATTTTCAAATTGTATTAAAAGCAGGAGCCCAGTTAGAGTGCTATCTTCCCCTCAGATCTCAATTTAATGTAAATATTTCTAAAGAAACAGGAAAACTGATATAGGCATGAGATCACTTTAATTTGCAAAAAACACAGTCAGTGAATAGTCAGGACTCAACCATCTTCCTGTCTTGTTAAAAACTTTTTTTTTTTTTTTTTTTTAAGTTCACATGTCTAAAACCTTGAAAAGATTAGGAAGAACTCGTTTTCTCCAAATAAGTTACCCGTCCTCCAGCCCTCTTTGGTTACCATCTTTCCTATGCCTCTGTGATATCAACATTTCTAGATAGAAAAGAAGGACATGTTTTCCAGAAAGGGGAAAATGAAATGTTCCAATTTAGGAAGTTGCAGATTCTTAAGCAGACTGGTTTTCTTCCCTCATTGTAACTTTCTCCTACAAGTTGTACTCTCCTGTGTTATCATGTACCAGGTGCACACTTTGATTATTATACTTATCACACTGTACTGTGGCTTTTTGCTTACTTGTCTGTACCCTCTCATAAATTTGTAAGCTTGTGGAGACCAGGGGCTTATATTTTATTTATTTTTCTATCCCCAGCATCTAGTGAAGTACCTACAAAACTGCCCCAAATCACCTTGTTTTATTTTGTCAAGGCATCCCGTGGATAGTACTTTCCTCTTTTCTAGACTATAAAATGTAGATGCAAAGAAATGAACTGTGGGCTCCTTACAAGCAGAGCTTTACTAGCTGAGGAATATCATTATGTGTAATAATTCCTTATACACTTAAATTATTCTAAATAATTTCAATTCGCATGTCCTGTATCAACAATTATTGTGCTGATGACTCATTCATTCATCATTCTTGGTCGTAAATTTCTTGGCAGAGAAATGGCTCTGGAAAATGGGTAGTACATGCGTTAGTAGCTAATGATGGTTATTTAATAGTGTCATGCAATGTGAAAGTCATCATGTGTGGAAGATCATTTCTTTTTAATTGCAGTTTTGAGCCTCAGTTGCTTTGGTGGAATAGTAATTATTAGGGCCTCAACTTCTGCTTATGTCAAAATCATTACTAATGTGGTTTTTCCAACCAGAGCCTATGTTGATCCTCAAATGAGCACCTCTAATCCATACCAGTGATACAGGGCTGGCTGGGGCCAGGGATTAAAGGGTACACTTCCTGGAACATTCTCTGCAGCAGCAGAATCAGAGTCAGGTTTACAAACACCTGTCTGGACAGATGGAACCAAACTGAGTATAAGCGGCTAACACCACTCAGCAATATGGCCCACAGCAAAGGTTGTGTCACTTAAGGACCATCTGCCACTAAGCAGTTAACATGATGTCTGTCTAATGAGAAAGTTACCAGAGCACAAATGTGGCTATAGGGCTAAGAAACAATCCTGGACTTCATTTCTCAGGAATACCCAATCACAGCAGCCTTGGTAGCCTGTGGTTTAGTTCATCACCAACCTCAGCAAACTCACCCTGGCCCACTGATATTCCTATTGCCTCTTCTGTGAACAGCATGACAGAGTCTTTTTTGTGCTTTTAGGAAAGACCCATATGTTATAACAACTCATATTCTTCCCTATGTTTTCTCTACTACAAAATAATGTTTCTAAAAACAAGAATTCAGCACATACAGGAAAGTATCCATTACAAATAATGGATACATAAAAACAGAACAGGAGCACATTCATGTTATCTGTATTATTTTGAATAGTCCTTATCAGTAATACATTTTTCTGTAATAAAGTCTATTAGTTAAGGATTTTAAGATGGACTGCATTAGTTTAAAACTATCATCTCAAAATATTTTTTTGAGAACGAGTCTTGCTCTGTTGCTCAGGCTAGAGTGCAGTGGCATGATCTCGGCTCACTGCAACCCCCGCCTCCCAGGTTCAAGTGATTATGTTGCTTCTGCCTCTCGAGTAGCTAGGATTACAGGTGCCCATCATGCCCACCTAATTTGTGTATTTTTAGGAGAGACGGGGCTTTCAACATGTTGGCCAGGATGGTCTTGATCTCCTGACCTTGTGATCCACTGGCCTCAGCCTCCCAAAGTGCTGGGATTACAGGCGTGAGTCACCGCGCCCGAAAATTGTCTCAAAATCTTAAAAATTTTTTTTTGATATTTCTCTTTTTAGCAAAAATCACAAATAAATGCTTTCAAAACTATAAACCATATTTTTGTTTCTTTTGATACTTCAATTTATGTTTGATTTTGAGCAGAGGATTTAAATACTTACAGCAAATCATTCATTCCTTGAGAAAGGACTGTTCCTTTGGAGCTGGCTATATATGTCAATCAGCTCCACCAGCCCAGCAAGGAGCTGGGGTGTGGAAGGAAAGCCTGTTTTGTAGATGAAAACAATGTAGGCATCTAAACACCCAACACCATGAAACTGTCATTTTGTTCTCATCTTAAATATACTCAGGCAGGAGTCTAGGTTCATGTTTCATTTTATTTAGACAATGAAGCAACTTAAATTATTGATCTTTTCTCCCTTTCTGCAATTAAGTTGGAACTGGTCATTATTGGTTCTAGGTTGACAGCCTCTCCATCTTCTTGTCTTCTCCTGCTGGAGGCAAAATGGAGGGCTGTGCCTGTGAACTGTCGGAATGGAGCTCAGAACTATCATCAGTGGTCCAGAAAGAGGTCCTGGATCTTCAGTTCACTCTCCCCTCTTGAGAGTGGACTGCCTCTCCTGACCAGCACCTGGCCCTGCCCCTGTCTCCTTTTGCCCACCGTATGGAATGATACTTTACTTAGTCCTTGAGGAAGTAGTCTGTGCTACTCCTTTCCTACAGCCTGACATCTCCTTTCCTGCCAGAAGAAGGAAGTAAGAAGATAGCATAGCCCAAGTGGGGACACCTGGCCTATACTCCTTCTTCGTTGACTGTTTGGTTGAGCCAAGATTTTGCTGCTTATGCCATTAGCCAATGCACTGGTTTCTGGTATCATATCCTAATTTTTAAAAATTATTTGTATGTGTTTTGTTTTATGGAAGTAAAATTCAGACTGCAGTAGAACAGACTTATTTCCAGTTATTTGTCCCATTTCTTAGTTAAAAGGAAGTGGAAATTAATCTATGTATGAGTAATGTATATTTTTAATTGTAACTTAGTAATTTACTTACTAATTCAGCAAACGCTTATGGAATGCCCACTGGGTGGCAGGCACTGTTCTAGGCACAATAGATATAGTAACAAATTATTTTAATTTTCTGTGGAATTCCAGTAGGGCAGAAAGACAGTTAACAAGTACAGGTACTGTAATTTCATTTAGTGATAAGTTCTAAGAAGATAAGTAGGGGTGAGAGGCTACAGAGTGCTGGAGGGGTGGGTGTACTTGGCATAGATTAGATGGGAAGGTAAGAAGATATTTGAGCAGCTCTGAATAAGTTGAAAGTAAAAGGGCACATGTCTGATGAAGGTTGTTCCAGTCAAAGGTAACAGTGCACATAAACCATGGGGATCCTGCAGATGTAGATGTTGGCATACTAAAGCTACACATTCCATTTTTAACTTACTTTCTACAGTCATAATTTAGAGAACATCTCTAAGTGTAAATAATAAATTATTTATTTTGATCAGCACCTCATATAGAGAATACATGAAGATCCTGTTCTTTCCCGCTTCTAGCCACATCCTTCTCGGCAAGGGAAGGAGTTCCCATAGCCAACAAGTGCCCAATCTGAGCCTGCAAACCACATCTAGACCATATGCTAGATCACAGTCTTCTAGACTCCATGACTCCCTGCCCCTCTAGAGGCTCCAAATTCACTTCCAGGGCAAGTGTGAGCCAAATACACGGCCAAGAAAAGGCTCAGAGGTGACTAGAAGAGGATGTGGCAGATAAGGAATGAGTTTGGCCACAGGAGTTCAGGTATCTATCCTAAAGTACATGAGCCTATTCAATGGGCAGGACAAAGCCAGGAATGGAAATTGAAGTAGGACAGGCTGCCAGTGGGGGCAAGTTCCAGGGTAGAGCTTGTGAAGAGGGCTAGCAGTCTAAACTGGACTCTGTCCTTCCAGGTCATAATGAAGATAGATGATAGGCTATATTTTATTTAACGGATTCTGAGCTTGATTGATAACTCTCAAGGTAAGCAAATATGCAAACCAAACAAAACAGTTGGGCCTTTGGAAGAACTTGAAGCACAGATGTTTAACCCAAGCCATTGAGTAGATGGAGAGAGGATGTCACACCACTCACTTTATTCTTTTCTGACTATCCCCTTGGCCTTTCTCATTCCAAAATAAAATTTTGCTCTTCCCCCAGTCAAAAATAAAAATGTTATATAAATAACAATGCAAATACATACACACATTAAATGAACATATATATGCATAGGCTTGAAAGGACAGTTACTAAGATATTAACAGTGGTTATCATTGGGTAGTTGGGTTATGAATACTTTCTTCTCCCTTTTGCAGAGATGTTCTAATTTTTCAGTCATAAGCATGCATTGCTTTTTAAGCAAGATAAAAGCAATAAAAGCTTTTTATACCTTAAAAATGAAAAGACTCCAGGCCATAAGTGTCTGTTCTATTTAATGTAACATTTGCTGATTTATTTTCTGCTCAATTATTTTTACTTTTAGAAAAACACTAATAAATTTATTCTTGAAATTAACGTGTTGTGATGTAAATTAAATAGCAAACAAAACATACCCATCAGAAGGTGGTAGAAGGAACTGAAACAGAAGCTACAGCAGTCTATTATTTTCTAGGCAGCCCCTATCATCCCATAGCTAAGTGATTCATTGAGTATGCTTGAGTCCGATATGCCTACCTTTTGGAATTAGTTTATAATTGCTATATAATGTGATTTATTTGTGATATAAATCACAAGATAATGTTTGTGAGAGCAAAGTGTAGTCTGGCACCAAACATCAGGACTTAAATCTCATATTTTCCATGACTTTAACCTTGTGCTGGTTGTTTGATCCCTCTGTGCTTCATTTTCCTCATTTGTAAAAGGAAGTAACAGTGCATCTATCTTGTAGAATTGTTAAAAGGATTAAATACATTAAAAGTGTTTAAAACAGTGTCTGGCACATAGTAAGCACTATGTACATATTTAGCTAATATAAAATAATTTCTGAGGTATAGGTTACAATGTAAACACTGTTTTTGAATTAGCCCCAAGATTTCAAAAATCCATTTTTATCTCTTGCTTAAGAGCTTAATACAGTAGGTCCGACACTCACTTATTCAGTCTAAAAAATACTGAGTTTCTATGTGCATGATACCCTTTGGTTTTCCTCCTGCCTGTGCAGTTGAGTCTCCTAATTCCAACACTGTGAACTCTGTTCCATTCACCAGTTTTTGGTACATGACACGCCCTCAGCTAAAATAACTCTAAGGTATTAATCACGTCTATCTACATCATACTGAAGTCAATCTAGTCTACCACACAGTAAGGATTCATACTAATCACTGAACTCATTGACTCAAATAACCCAAATATTTGAATGTTACATATGCACAGTCTAAGTTTGACCCGACTTTTGTTTTTTGTCTCAATTTCCAATGAGGCCCCAGGCTCCAATCCTGATGATTGCATCTGGGAAATGTATCCACTTTCTAAAGAGATACACCCCCTTAGTCCACCCCTTAGTCCACCCCCTTAGCCCATTGCCTACCTCCATATATGAGAGTACAAAGGAAGATTGATAGTGATAATTCCTTAGAGACAGTTCTCAGAGTGCTGTGCATTTTTCTTCCCACAGGAGATGGAAAGTGGGTGCTTACCCCATCAGTAAACTGCAAAGACTTCTATAAGACCACTTAAAGAGCTTGGTAGTACCCCTGAACATTTGACAAGACACAGAGGCTGATGCCTGATTCTTACCTGGAAACCTTAAAGGTGAGCAAGCGGCCCAGTGGGAATTGGTTCAGGTGGTAGAGTGGAGAGAAAAGGCTACGGACGGGGGTGGAAAAAGCTGGTTCTCACTGAAAGTGGAGCAGAGGTGGTGTTTCTCAGGCACTGGTAATGGACAGTATGGCAGGCAGGCAGATGGCAGCCCAGTGATGGGCCTGCTCCACCCCAGGATGAGAGGATGCTCAGCGGGAAGTTTGTGAAGCACAACAAGCAGTAGCTGAGTGGGAAATGCAGCCAGCTGGCTGAGGATATTGGGGACGCCCCCCAAGGGCACAGTGGCTGGTCTCCAGCAACAGGGTGGGCGATGCTGAAGAACCCACTGAAGAATTTGAAAAGAGAAAGAAGCACTCACAGACGGCACAATGAACAATCATAACTGCACCACTCAAGGAAGAACTTGGCTGTCCCCAAATGATTTTCCCTCTCCCCTGCAGGAACCAAAGACAGAGAAAGGAGTGAGGGAGTTGGAGTGAAAAAATACCGCAAAGACATGATAAAGAATCAACCACTTCCCTCCTCCCTACTGCAGGATCCAAGCATAGGTCGTGCTGGAGCTGGTACAGGGACAAAGAGATTTAAGTTCAATGAGAAATGAAAGTTTCAATTTAAAAAGGATTTCTAAAATAATGTCTGAAAATGAGACTCTTAATGTCTGAAAGTGAACAAAAAAAGCTGTGGGATCTGTGTGTACTAAGTACTTTCCATTTACGGTTTCAGCATATTTAACCCTTCCAACTACACGATGAGGAAGTTACTATTTACTACTCTCATTTTGCAGATGAAGAAACCAAGGCACAGAGAGGTTAAATAACTGGCTCAAAGTCACACAGCTAAAAACAGTCAGAGCTCGAATTTCACTCTAGCAATCTACCCTAAGGCCTGTGCTCTTAAACATCATGCCACACTGCTTTGGTCTTATCTCTTACTAAACTCAGTTTAGTAAGGGTGGTTTAAATTAAATTAAATTAAATTAAAGGGTGGTTTTGAGAACACAAAATTACATAAATAGCAAATTTAAGTCATTTTTGTGTTTTATGAATTCCTCAATGAATCCAAAAATTGCCTCAGTCTTCTCCTCTATTCATGTTGCCTAATTATTTAAAGGTAACTAGCCCTCATTAGAAATTTGGAGTGACATGTTTTGAAAAAATTTAACGTTAAAAAAAGTTATTATAAAAATATTAAGATTGATGAGTTATTGATATTTTGGTACCAAAGAAAATGCATTTTCTGTTAACAACTGACCACCATTTTCCAGTTCAAAACATGTGACGATCAGTACTGCAGACAGCTTTGTGCTGTCTTCTGTGTGAATATTTCTCTGTAGTTTTTTTCCTACTCCATTCCTGTGATCTTGTCCTGCCTCACCTTTGCCCCACCTCAGGAAAATGGGTATCCAAGTGGTGGGTCAGCAGAGTCACTAGGTACAGGATAAAGGAGCAATAGCTGCTTTGAAGTGATTTATATTGATGCCACAAAATCCCAGCCAAAATGTATTCCCAGGAAAGGAAGAGGGATTGCTGCTGAAACAAAATCAATTTTAAAAAAACTTCCCCTTCCCTAGAGCAAGTGTGTGCACATTTCAACTGGTTTAGGGGCTTTGCGCTTGGACTTTTGTTGATTTGACTGACAGTTTTAACAGAGATGAGAATACACAGATGGCAGATTCACTCATGTGGGGGAACATTCTTTCCTAATTGAAACATTATGCCTCTCTTCGCTAAGCAATTAAGTAGGAAATTAGCATGTTTAGTCCATTAAAATGCCTTAACTTAATAGAGGATAATGACATACAAGAAAAACTTGTAAAACTCAATATTCACACTTGCACGTAAGACTAGAGTAAATCAAAACTTTCCACTTCAGTCTTAGAATTTTTTTGATGGCAAGCTTTAAATAATTGTATTTTTTTCCCTCTGAACTTTGAGATTAATAGGTCTTATTTTTCACACGTATAAAATTTTGGGCATTTTTTTTGGGGGGGGGGAATTCTATTCAGTTTTACTTGTGAAAACACATGCTCTGAAAATCCACCAGGGGGAGATTTTAACGTTGAGAATTTTGATAGGGAAAGTTTCAGATTTTATACAGTTGTATTTCAGTTGACAGCTGGAACAACTTAAATTTTGAACTAAGCCTTGATTATAAGGTTTACATCTTGATAAAGCTACCCAAGATATTCCAGCTATATTAAAACCTGAACTGAGTGGCTAGGGAGAACTGATGAAATATTACTCAATCTTGTCAGAGAATACATGTGGAGGCTGTGTGTTTGGGGAAGGAGGGGGATTTGGGTCTGAATGGGATGAGACCTTGTGTCTCTAGGGGTTGAACCAGATGAAAGAGTAATCTCTGGCCATTGCCACTGTGTACACTGTTAGTAATTTCTGGTTTCCACTGATGCACAAAAGCTAGATTTGGTTCCTTGGGGAGGCTTTGAGTCTTAGAATACCACTGAAATTCTCTGTAACATGATGAAAGAAATGAAAAATATATATAAGGGATATTTTTGAGATGACTTGCCTTATTTGAGAAGGCATGGCACTTTTTCAGAAATCTTTAGATAACCACCATCAGTGTGGTCCAAGCAATAACAACTTGATGTCATCAAGATTCCAATAAAATTTAAAATAGGTAATCTCTATAAACCATCCTGTGATAGGATTTGACATGTGATGTGTTTTTCAAACATGTTAATCAAAGTTTGATTAACATGTTAACAAGTGAAGGTTTTTCTACTGTCAGCAAAACACCTGTAGTTTTGTAGAGTCTTTTCCCCTAAAACTGAGAAATTGGATAAAAGACTCATTGGTGCTGATTCTAGCACAATCACTCCCCTTTCAGCAGCTTACCATTCTGAGAGGTGATTTTCTACATACAAATGATGTTTCCTTTCTGCCAATAAATGAATTTTTTCATCCTCTTGGATCATATACTTATATCTTTTCTACCATATAGTATAGTATCCTTTAACATATTATGTAAGGATATTTTCTTTTGAGATACAAACTAATGTTTCCTTCTTTTATTTTCCCCTTTCTTCCTCCCTAGTTGATGTAGACAACAGAGGATTCCTTGCCTCTGTGAGGTGTGCGGCTGACTTCCTGGCTTTTTGTGTGTGTGTGTATGGGCTGTGAACTCAAAAGTATCTGAGCCAGATCTCAGTCAACTTAGAAAGTTTATTTTGCCCATGACAGCCTCAGGAGGTCCTGGCAACATGTGCCCAAGGTGGTAGTCAGGGTACAGCTTTCTTTTATACATTTTAGGAAGACATAATACATCAGTGAATACATGTAAGATTTACATTGGTTCGATCTGGAAGAGTGGGACAACTTGAAGCAGGGGGCTTGCAGGTCATAGGTAGATTTAAAAGTTTTCTGATGGTCAATTGGTTGAAAGAGCTGTTATCAATAGAAAGGAATGTCTGAGTTACAATAAAGGGATATAGATTCCAAGGTTTTATTATGTAGATGAAACCCCCAGGTAGCAGGCTTCCGAGAGAATAGATTGTAAATGTTTCTTATCAGACTTAAGGTCTGTATTTATGTTAATGCTGGTTGGTTTTTCCAGAATTACAAAAGGGAGAAAGATATAATGAGGCATGTTCAACTCTCCACTTCCCATCATGTCCTGAACTAGTTTTTCAGGTTAACTTTAGAATGCCCTTGGCCGAGAGAAGGGGCCCATTCAGATGATTGGGGGACCTTAGAATTTTATTTTTGGTTTATAAGCCTAAGCCCACTGAGAGAGTATAGTTTGAGAAGAAATATTTAACTCAGAATGAAAAGAAATCCCTGGAGCTATTATGGGCTTGGGGCAAAGGACAAGTTGGGGGTCTCAATGAGAGAGGACATCTGTGGATTTTTTCCCTGCCAGAACTCTTAGAATATAGAAGAGTATTAACATTAATGGCCAGGGAGCCTTGATTTTAGGCTGAGAGTGCCCAGTCTCTTGGTGGAAACCAGCACAGAGGTGGCCCATGACAGCTGTCACATAGATTATACAGCTGTAGTAAATGCAGACAAATAACCAATGTCCAGGAGACTCTCCAGATGTTTTGGTGCTGGGTAAGAAATACCTTTGAAGATTGGAGAAAACAACTCTGGAGAAAAGGGAGCACCAGG
The DNA here is from genome assembly GCF_007565055.1 of Rhinopithecus roxellana. Lineage (NCBI taxonomy): Eukaryota > Metazoa > Chordata > Mammalia > Primates > Cercopithecidae > Rhinopithecus > Rhinopithecus roxellana. The sequence goes on from NC_044553.1 coordinate 100,966,295, forward strand.
GAGAATTTCTCCCTAACTTCAGAAAATTCTTGCCTTCAACGCAAGCATCGGTTCCATATTCTATCACACTTGTTCTTCCAGCCCCAGGACTCTCAAACCTCAGCCCCTTCATGACTTCACCATTCCCTCTGCTGGCTATGCCTAGGATTCATGGCTTCAGATACTTTCTTCCTAGTGCCCTTAGCTTCCTCACCTCCTTGTCCAGCAAAATCCCCATAACTAACCAATCCACCACCACAGTCTCCATTTGTAAACCCAAGCCGCTGAATGGCAGCTAGAGAAAGTCCACAGCTACATGGGATTGCTACTTCTGCAAATCATTGTTCCTTATGTCAAATTGGGTCATTGACCTTGCTTGACCAGCATTTGATCTGTCCCTACACAGTTCTTTATTCCCCACAACTGCTACTTCAAATGAGCGCTAATCTTTTCAAGTACCTTACTTCATTCTGGTTCTTTCCTTAACTCACAGTGGTTAGCCCTCTGATCTTGCTTCACAAAAAATAGAGTTCATTGATGAGGCAGAAATTCCCTCATTTTGATTCCCTGTACTCCTTAAATATTTTAGGATCCTAACTCCCTTTCCCGTCTTCCCTCTCACCTAGATAGAAAACTATTCCTTTCTAAGGTGAATTGCCCCACATTTTGCCTTGAATCTCTTAACTTCCAAACTTCTCAGGGACCTTTCTTCCCAAAGGCCCTTCCCTTTACCTCCTCTGCAATTGACTTTCCCTTTTCTTTTTTCTATTTCCTTTTTTTCTTTTTTAAGACAGAGTCTCACTCTGTCACCCAGGCTGGAGTGCAGTAGCACCATCTTGGCTAACTGCAAACTCTGCCTCCTGGGTACAAGCAATTCTCCTGCCTCAGCCTCCCAAGTAGCTGGGATTACAGGTGCGTGCCACCATGCCCAGCTATCTTTTTTTAATTTTTAGTAGAGACAGGGTTTCACCGTGTTAGCCAGGCTGGTCTCAAACTCCTGACCTCAAGTCATCTGCCTGCCTCAGCCTCCCAAAGTGCTAGGATTACAGGCATGAGCTGCTGCAATGGCCTGACTTTCCCTTTCCACTCATTCTCTCTTTTTAGCAACAGCAAGTATCTCATGAGTTATCAGTTATTGATCTTATCTATTTGGCACAATAGTGAGAACTTTACATATCATCTTCTTTACTTTTTAAAAGAATATGATGCAGAACCACTACTATACCCATTGGGCAGACAAAGAAATAATTATAGAAAGATTTGTTGTTGTTAACTTGACCAAGATCTCACAGCTAGTAAATGATAGATTTCAGTTCACTTGTCTAGGTTCCATTAGGTGTAATGTACAATTACATACTAACACACATAAGTGTGTGTGTGTGTATGACTTTTTCAATGTTTTCCTTTTCTCTTTTTTAAAAAAACACTTTATTGATCCTATGTGTTCTTTATTTACCACCTTATTTCCATTCTTTCCATTCCTTCTTTCCATTCAGGGCCAATTGTCTGGAAAGATCAGTCAACACTTACTGTCTCACTTTTTAATCATAAAACTCCTCTTGCTAAGGTCATTCTCTTCCCTTTGTTGCCAAATACAGTGAAAGCATTTCAGAATTTATATTATCTACTTTTAATTATCATTTTAAATATTGATACACTCTCTCTCTCCTTCTTAATGATCATATCTACTGTTGTTTTCTTGACATTCTCTTACCTAATTTTCCTCTTACCTCTAAGTGTTGATGCCCCAGAGGTCAACCCTCACTTTGGTCCCTCTCCAAGTGAAATCTCATGCATTACTGTAGGTGCAACTCTACCTTTAGGCTGATGACCCATGTTCCTGCACCTATACAACAGGCCTCTCTTGAGTACCAGCTGCATACAGGATGCCTACACTTAGATGATGTAAATTAATCCTAATTCGACATTTTGAAAATGGCATCATCATCTTCTTCTCAAATCTGCTTCTTATTAACTATTAGTTTATTCAAATAATATTAATTATTTAGTATGTATCAGACAGTGTTCTAGGATCAAAGCAGTGAATGAAAAAGACCAAAAAAAATCTGCCTTATGGAATTTACATTCTAGTGGGAAATGTTGTCTATTTCTACTAGTCAGGGTTTAGTTAGAGAAATAGAACCTCTATAAATATAATGGACAAAAAGTTTATTGCAGGAATAATACCTTACACAATTGTGGGAGAAGCTGAGAATATCCAGGTCTGAAAGAGGAAGTTGGAGGTTCAGAGAAAAGTTAAAAAGCGGAACTCCTGAAATAGCCTATCCAGCTGCCAGAGTGGAAATGTAAGGAGAGCTGGCAGAAAAGTGCAGGGATAGCTGTTGCCTCATCTCTCCCTGTGTCTAGCCTCCAGAATCTTCAGAAAATAATGGCTGCTACTTCACTTCCACACACTTTAGCCTGAGAACATACAGAAGGTGTCCCGGCTTATTAAATTGACACAATGTGAAACCACCACACTCTCATAAATAACATGTAGCTAAGGTTGTCATTGGTGTTTTAAATCTAGTCTGGAAAACTTTGTCTTTTATCAAATGAGGAAGAGGAGAAGACGAGATATCCATGACAAAAATCTTAAAAGAGGATGTATTTTCCCATAAAGATGGAGGAATAAAGAGGTAAGAGTAGCAGCGGGAGGAGCCACGAAAGAATGACATGTGCTTGAGAGAGATGCAGGGTCCTCAGCATGGAGCCACATTTCAGTTATGGTAAGGGGAATGGGATGAACAGTGTCCCCCAGAAATTCATGTATATCCAGAACCTCAGAATGTGACCTTATTGAAAATATGGTCTTTGCAGATTTAATTAGCTAAGAACCACAAGACGAAATCCTCCAGAATTTAGGGAGGACTCTAAGTCCAATGACTAGTATCCTTAGAGGAAAAGGAGAGGACACAGGGAGACATGCAGCCCAGAAGACCACGTGAAGATAGGGGCAGAGATTGGAATTACACTGTCACAAATCAAGGGCTACCAGGAGCCACCCAGCAGAGGCTGGAAGAGACAAAGAAGCCTTCAGAAAGAGAATGGCCCTGAAACACCTTGAGTTAAGACTTCTGGCTTCCAGAACTGTGAATGAATAAATTTCTGTGGTTTTTCACCATGTTGCTTGTGGTAATTTTTTTATAGTAGTCATAGGAAACTAATACAAGTAAGAATATTCTGCAAATATATTGCATCCTTGTGATAAGAGTGAGGTTTTATGGTTTGTTTGTTTTTTAAAAAAAGCTTGTGTTTTTCTCTATTTTATATAAAATGCCTGCTTATGCCATTTTTTAAAAATCCACTTTCTCCTTAGACTAGCAAGAGAGTATTCTGTTGTCCACACTCAGAACTGGCAATACAGAAAAGGTACCAGGTGAATAGGGGAGGGTGAAAAGGGAGAACCTGCAAGAGGCTGTTTAATTCTTTAAATTCCTGCCATGCTAATTAAATAATGTTAGACTATGAGCTTAAAATCTACCTACTCTATCTTACTTATGCTGACATTTTCTTCCACTGTACTAAAATAACTCTACATCTTAAATTCACTGATTGCATATGCTCTGTGTAGATTAGAGAAGAAATGTCACAGAAGAAAGATAAACAGGAAAGGCCAAACAAACCAAGTGTGTCACCTCTGGAAAGGCAGTATTTCTCACGCTCATATATTTTCTGGGCTTTGCCAGATGACAAGGAGCCAAGAGAGGCATAGAAGTATAGAACCTCAGAAAAAGAGCTGTTTTAAACCATGTAGTACAGTCACCAAATGGTTATTTGATCTTCTCTACAACATCCCTGGAAATATGTGTCCAAACTCTCCCTGAGCCTCTCTAGTGACAAAGGACTCATTACCTCCTGAAGCAGTCATTATATTTTAGGCACTCTACTTGAGAGGAAAATTCTCCACCTGACTTGAAATCCAGTACTTTTGATAACTTCTGAATGTTGCAACTGGGGCTACTAAGAACTACATTTGTCTTCTTGAATGACACCAATTCTCACACTTGAATCCAGCTATCATGTCCATCCATGTCTTCTTCTTCTCAGACTTAAGGCTCCATTTCCTTTGGCTACCATGATTTCATTTTATTTCCTCCACTTTCAGGTTCCTCTCCTCTGACTGTGCTCCAATTAGTGGGACTAAATATTCTCTTAAAGCTGAAGGTCACACACTTATCTTTCCTCCATTTTTCTTAGTGACTTCTTGCAGGATTTTGTCTGTTCCACTGCCAGACATCAGTGAAAGGTTCCGTCAATACTTCATCCTTTGTGCCCTCATAGCTTTGGTCTAGTTTGTATCATATTGTGCTCCAACACATACTTAAGTTTCTGCTCCATCCCCCTATTGGACAGAGATATAACTGAGGATAGGAATGATGTATTTTTGTTTTTGAATTCCAAGCAACAAGCACCTCTCTGTGCACATAGCAGGGTTTAATTTGAAACTATGTAAAATATAACCATCAAAATGAATGGATCATAAAAGTTTTCCCAGGAGAGGTCCTATGACCCTGGATACGTCCCACAAACTGATTAAGAAGCCAAAAATAATGCAGGGTTATATAAAACTGAAACTTTGGTGTGTTATGCGGTCAAGCAACTTTAAAGAATTCCATAAAAATATTTTTAGAGAAAATAGGCTTTAGGGCTATAAAAGGATCAACTCAGGATAAAGGAATCCTGGATTGGACAGGGGTCTAGATTGGTGCAGATTGAGGTCTGGGATTTTTTTTCAGGATGGCACTTTTCTAACAAAAGTTACATATCCATGAGACAGATAAGGTAATTAGTTACCAGGCCAGGTGGTAACTTTGAGGAGTGAAGGCGATCTAAAGCTTGGGAAGGCACATGATTGCAACAAAGAAAGGTAGCGGGTGGTGGAAAGTGATAGCATGATATTAGAAATGGAAGACCTTCTTAAAACAGCTAAGAGAATGATCCAGAATGGAAATGAGGAAAATGGAGAACACCTATCTCACCTCCGCATCCAGAGGCCTGAGGAATGTGGGAAAGAAACAGTCACTATTTGAGAGGGCTCCCAGGGAAGAAGTGTTTTTAGGAAAAATCCAGGATTAAGTCAGAGCCACGTGAAGATCTTAGAAGACATTGAAGATACAGGGGATGTGATGTGTGAGGAAGCACAGTCCGCAAGACCATTCTCATTTCTGAAACCAAATGCAAGTTTAAGGAGCTCCCCCAAACACACTCAGTTTCAATAATTCACTAGAAGTATGCATAGAACTTACTAAAAGTTGTTGTAATCAGTCATTGTTTGTTACTCTAGTTTGTATTCTAGGAAAAGAATACAGATTAAAATCAGCCAAGAAAAGAAGTACCCAGGTCAAAGTCTAGGAAAGTGCCCAACTCAGAGCTTTTAGTTTTCCTTCACCTATTGAATCATGAACAGCATTACTTTCCCAGGATTGATGTCTGGTGATATGCTGAGTATTGCCAGCCAGGAAGCTCATGGGGGTCTTGGTGTTCAGAGTTTTCGTTGGAGCTCCACCATGTAAGCACAATTGATTGCCCACATGTTAGATTTCCATTTCCAACCCCTCAAGAGATCTAGCTTACACTATGTGACCCAAAACCCCCTCTCTAAATCACATTGTTATTTATCTGTCTTATGCAAGGCCAGCAGGCAAACAAAGACATCCCTATCAGGCATGGCATTCCAAGGGTTTACAGACTGCCTCCAGAAGCCAAGGGCAAAAGCCAGCTCTCTCTTTCCTTAGGCAAGGCTACGTTCTTTAGTACACAGGGGATTGTAATGATGATTGACTTTTCACATTGCATTGTAAGTATCTGTTCATGTGTGCATCTCTTGCAGTGATGGTGAGATCCTTGAAGTCAGAGTCCATGCAACACGCAATGTCTGCATACTGGATGGGCAAAATGGTAAATGAATCTCTTTGGTGTGGTTTTGCACAATATAGTAGCTTCAAATGCCTTGGTCTGGGAAATGGGGTTTTACTTGTTCTTTCTTGAGGAATATAAATGAGTCTCTCAACTTCTATTATTTCTACAATAGCAAAGTTTTTTATTTTATCGGTGGGAAAGTTCCTGGAAAATTATTGTTTTGAAGAATTCCTGTTCAATGCCTTGGGTAATGATATAATTTGGATGTTTTGTCCCCTCCAAATCTCATGTTGAAATGTGATGCCCAATGTTGGAGGTGCAGGTGAGTGGGACGTGTTTAGGTCATGAGGGCAGATTCCTCATGAATGGTTTGGTGTCTTCCCAATGGTAATGAGTGAGCTCTCGCTCTGTTAATTTATGAAAGAGCTGGTTGTTTAAAGCAGCCTGGCACCTCCTCGTCTCTCTCTTGCTTCCTTTCTCAACATGTGACATGCCTGCTCCCTCTTCACCTTCTACAATGACTATTAGCTTCCTGAGGCTCACCAAAAGCTGAGCAGATATTGCTGCTGTGCTTGTACAGCCTGCAGAACTGCAAGCCAAATAAATTTCATTTCTTTATAAAGTAACCAGTCTTGGGCATTCCTGTATAGCGATGCAAAACGGACTCACACAGGTGACAAATGCATTTGAGGGTTTATTGGACTGCAGAAAGACATAGTTCTCTAAAGTGAGGGCTTCTTGCCTAAAACAATGTATGTTGTTATATATATTGAACTGAAAAACATTTCATGGTTTACCAGGCTTCTGATTTACCTCAGCACAAAGGAAAATTAAAAGTGCTCTCAAAGGCAAATGCCAACTTATTTGTCTGACTAACAGACTTGTTCTAACTCCTCATTTCCCTCATTACCACTGCAAAAATGAGAGACTAGCTGGAAACATGAAAGAATGTGAATAAAAGGCCAGAATTAAATAGAAATATCAGAACTTCTTTGGATGTTACAAGTCCTCAGGCTTGAATTATGTCAATAAGCACAGCACTTCAGAACGCGAATCTTGCTGTTATTAAAAATAGCTAAAGAGTAGGGCCAGGCGTGGTGGCTCACACCTGTAATCACAGCACTCTGAGAGGCTGAGGCAGGCAGATCATGAGGTCAGGGGATCAAGACCATCCTGGTTAGCATGGTGAATCCTTGTCTTTACTAAAAATACAAAAAATTAGCCAGGCGTGGTGGCATGTGCTTGTAATTCCAGCTACTTAGGAGGCTGAGGCAGCAGAATTGCTTGAACCCGGGTGGCAGAGGTTGCAGTAAGCTGAGATTGTGCCACTGCACTCCAACCTGGATGACAGAGCAAGACTCTGACTAAAAAAAAAAAAATAAATACATAAAAATAAAAATTAAAAAACTAACTAAAGAATATAACCATTATGCAGTCAAAATATGCAATATTTCAAGCTTTTAGGAAAAAAACATTATTGAAGGAGAAATGCTCACCATTCCCCTAATTCCTCTAAAAATAGTGTTAAATCTATATAGCCACATACAACATACTGTTCAGTCTATTAATCTACATGAAGTCATTGTTTTAATCTTCTTCCCTGAGACCTTGGTATAAAGATTAAACAAATAGTTTGTCAATTGTTTTTTTCTCCAAAGAAAAGGCTCCTCTGGCTCTCATTCTAAGTTGTTTTGGACATGGTTTTCACTCTCAGGAAGCAATTAGAAGGGCAGTTAGCAGAGATAATTAAGAATGCTGCAATATATATATACTTTTTTTTTTTTTTTTTTTTTTTTTTTGAGACGGAGTCTCGCTCTGTAGCCGGGGCTGGAGTGCAGTGGCCGGATCTCGGCTCACTACAAGCTCCGCCTCCCGGGTTTACTCCATTCTCCTGCCTCAGCCTCCCGAGTAACTGGGACTACAGGCGCCCGCCACATCGCCCGGCTAGTTTTTTTGTATTTTTTTAGTAGAGACGGGGTTTCACCGTGTTAGCCAGGATGGTCTCCATCTCCTGACCTCGTGATCCACCCGTCTCGGCCTCCCAAAGTGCTGGGATTACAGGCTTGAGCCACCGCGCCCGGCCTATATATACATTTTTTAATGGGAGTGGGCCACACAATTTGGGAACAGAAACCCGCATGAACTATTTCTTGAAAGAGTACTACAATGATGGCACTTGTTTCAACTTGATCATTCAGTGAAGCCATCTCACTTAACCTGCCAGAGTGTATCTTCAAGACAATCTTGAAGTGGTTTTGTTAGGTCTGAGATGTGATCCTTACTGAAGCACTTGTATTATTGATTTTTAGTCATTTCACTAGGAGCTATGTATTCTTAATTCATTATTGTGTTCCTAGAACTACTATTGTCCCACCTGGTGTAATGCGTGAGACTCTTACCAGGGTGCAAATTCTATTTACTCCACAGTTTCTAATGCAATTGTTACCATCTGTTTTACTACTTCATACATTATAAATCTGGCCAAATAAAAGATTTCATTTTTATTTTAAGCAATTAGTAATCTTTTAAATAAATTAAGAGGAAAGAGATAATCATTTATATTCATCCACGTATTTACCATTTTGGGTGCTTTTCATTTCTTCTTGTTGATTCATGGTTCCACATGGAATCATTTTCATCAGCCTTAGCATTTCTTGTTGTGCAGGTGTGCTGGAGATGGGTTTCCTGTTTTCACTAATCTGCAAATGTCTTCAACTTATCTTCATTGTGAAGGATATTTTTCACTGTGCATAAAATTTTGGAAAATGCTTTCTCTTTCCTTTTAGCTCTTTGAAGACATCATTTCATATTCTTCAGGCCTGCATTTTTCTTCTATTTTTGAATTAGATTCTGAATTTATTTTTTAAATTTTTAATTGATATATATGTTATACATATTTTGGGGTACATGTGATATTCCAATACCTGTATATATTGTGCAATGATTAAATCAGGGTAATTGGGATATCCATTACCTCAAACATTTATCTTTTCTTTTTGTTGAGAACATTATAATTTTTATCTTCTAGTTATTTTGAAATATATAATATATCATTGTTAACTATAATTTCTCTACTATGCTATCAAACACTAGAACTTATGCTTTCTATCTAACTATATTGGTCTTCATTTTTCTAATGAGAATTCAGCCATTACTTGTATCTTTGTATGCAATGTGTATTTTTAATGACTACTTATATATGTTTTCTCTTTATCTTCGGTTATCAGCAATTTGATTATGTCGTACCTAGGTGTAGTTAGCCTTATGTTTATCCTGCTTGAAGTTTTCTATGTTTTTGGATCTATAACTTAATGTTTTCACTAGATTTTAGAAACAGATGGTCGTTGTTCTTTTTTTTTTTCTGCTTCATTAAATTTATCCTTTTCTTACGGACCTCCTGTTGCACATTGATCAGATTGCTTGCTATTACTCCTACAAGTCCCTATGACTCTGGTAATATTTTTATGTTTTTTTTTTCTGTTTTTCAGACTGGATAATTTTTTATTGATCCGTCATCGAGTTCATTGACCTGTTTATTACAGTCTCCAATCTGCTATTAAGCCAATTAATAAATTTTTATTTGAGACTGTATTAGTTTGTTTTCTTGTTGCTGATGAAGACATACCTGAAACTGGGAACAAAATGGGTTTAATTAGATTTATAGCTCCACATGGCTGGGGAGGCCTCAGAATCATGGTGAGAGGCAAAGGGCACTTCTTACTTGGTGGTAGCAAGAGAAAAATGAGGAAGAAGCAAGCGGAAACCCCTGATAAACCCATCAGATCTCGTGAGACTTATTCACTATCACCAGAATAGCACGGGAAAGACCAGCCCCTATGATCCAATTACCTCCCCCTGTGTCCTTCACACAACACGTGGGAATTCTGGGAGATACAATTGAAGTTGAGATTTGGGTGGGGACACAGACAAACCATATCAGAGATACATGCTCAACACATTCTATAAATTGAATACTTTAGAGTTTCCATTTCTCTGGAGACATTTATTATCTGTTTACTCTTTGTGCCCACATTTTTTTATGTGTCTTTGTACATTTTTATAGCCCTTTAAAGTTCTTGTCTGCTAATTCCAAACTGCAAATCATTTGGAATTCTGTTTCTATTGGCGGCGTTTTTCTCAATTTTAGTACACATTTTCCTACTGCTCACAAATTTAGTATTTTTTCAAATCTTATGCTGGACTTTATGGTGATATTTTGTCTTCATTATGTTGTCTATTTTTTACATAAAAAAAGGTATTTAATTTCGTTTTGTTGGGTTGTTAATAGTAAATCCTTTTGTTTATTTCAGGCTTGGGTTTTTGTTGTTGTTGTTGTTGTTGTTATTTTAGAGCTGCTGTATTTTTTCCTTAGTCTTATGGCATATTCCTACTTTAACGTGGTTCTCACTCCATAGACATGTCCTTTCTGGAGTCCCAACTAAATGACTGAAGTACACAGTGAGGGTGGAATAGTGACCAAACATCTCCCAGCATGGGAAGACCTGTTGCGTCTCTCTTGTGGGACAGCTCTGAGCCCCACAACCTCCACCCTCTGTTAGGCCTTGTGGTATCTCTTTCTACATACCTGCTGCCAATCTTTCAAGACAAGAAACTCCTGAGTAGAGTTTTTGGGCTCCATTTCTGCATATCTTCCTCATCTCCAGTTCTCTATCCCAGAATTTCTTGCTGCTTTTGTAGTTCCAAACTCTTCTATTTCTCTCCTTGCTTAGTGAGACCACTGGCCTCTCCTTGGGCTTCACTTCCCTCAGAAGTAGTTTGAAAAATGCCCCCAAACAGGAAGCTAGTCAAAAGTGGTGATCATCTTGTGCTTTTTTCCCCCTCAATGATTGCAGTTGAGCTGTCCGTGCCTAATACTGGAAAACAGTTGTCTCATATATTTAAGTCTGGTTTTATAGTTTCTTTTGGCAGGAGGCAAATTTCATACCGTTCACTTATCATGGTCTGAGACAGAATTCTGATTTTCTTTTATGCATGCAGACATAGGTCCAGAAAGACTGTAAGTTCCAAAGCACTGAAGACCATGCCATAGATGGCTGGTAATATATTCAACATATAATCATTGCTCAGTGAATATAAATAGAACATATTATATTAAATTGAACTGAAGTTCTTTGATAGGACTGAAGTTTCTACTGTGAAGAACTCTGAAAACCTCTATTCTCCCTTGCTAGATGTAGAGTATGATATCGGGGTTAAAATGTATTGATCTCAAGAGAATAAATATTATATAGGATTCAATTAAAAGTGAAACCTCACGACCATTTCAAGAGTTCTTAGGCTAAGTTTTTATGCTATCAACATTTATGGATAAAACATAAAAATTTAATTGTTTAAATAAAATTCAGTTTGCCCAATGCTCCAAATACCCAATATCTAATATATCACCTTTTATTCACATATAGCAACATTTTTACACAGGCCTCATGAAAATTGCTAAAGCTACAATACTTCCATGAATAGATCATGCTTAAAGGGAAATTTTTGTTCATAAAGGAGGAAACCCAGGGGAAAATCTTAACTAATACATACATATTAGTTGTTGAACTGAGATGAGTTGTGAAGTCATTCTGCTTTTTTGTAATCAGAGGATATTGAGGTCTTGATAACATTTCCATTGATCTAGTGTGAACATTACAGTGAATATTTGAGTTTTGTTGAAATTTTATTTTTATAAACTTTATAATGGATGCTTTCAGAATATGTTTTTGTTTTTGTCATAGCTTTGTTCCAGGCTGAGGGTTGAAATACAAATAAAAGAAAAGAAATATTTCTTTTGTGAAGTCTCAGGGTAGGACTATGGGAGGAAAGAGGCCACCCTAAAATTTGCTATTTGTGATTGTGTTTTGATTGTTTTTAAAAGGAAATTTAAAAATCAAAGAATGTCGAGTTGTGCTTATAAGTTTGTCAGTGTAGGCTGGGTGCAGTGGCTCATGCCTGTAATCCCAGCATTTTGGGAGGCCCAGGTGGGTGAGGTCAGGAGTTTGAGACCAGCCTGACCAATGTGGTGAAATCCAGTCTTTACTAAAAATGCAAAAGTTAGCCGGCCATGGTGGTGCATACCTATAATCCCAGCTACTCAGGAGGCTGAGACAGGAGAATTGCTTGAACCCCGGAGGTGGAGGTTGCAGTGAGCTCAGATGACGCCACTGCACTCCAGCCTGGGCGACAGAGTGAGACTCTGTCTAAAAACAAACAAACAAACAAACAAAAAAACGATATTTGCCAGTGTATAAAAGATGTATCTTAGTTACTCACTATATTTCTCCCTGAGTCCAGGAAGTAATAACAAATAAACTCTTTCACTGATAAGTCCTTACTTTTTGCTCAGTCTATGAACATCTGTTGAGGATCTACTAAATAAACATCTATTGAGGATCTACAAAATGACTTTGCTTTCTTTAAGTCAGTTATAACGAGTGGTAAATGAGATGAGTATCTGCTCTGTAGGGACAGTTCTAGCCTTACATTAACTACATTTACTGAAACTTTTCCTCTCAGGGGCAAAATTATACACTGAGTGCTTCTTACTTCTCCAACCAAAATGAACTTCCTGCTGGTTAAAATTAATTATCTGCTTTTTTTTTCCCTTTTCACCCTCTTATTATATTTTTTAGTATTTAGAAAATCAGTTTTTCTCTCTTTGTCATTGCTGTTGCTGGCCATCTTTTTCATTTTTTATGCAACAGATATTTGTTAATCACCTACTGGAAGCCTGTCACTGTTCAAGGTGCTTAGTGACAAAACACATATCCATCCCTTGCCCTCATGAAGCTTATATTTTAGGATAAAAGAGATAAAAACAAAATGAATGAGAAAATTATGTGGAATATTTACTAGATGGTGATAAATAATATAGAGGGAAAAGGAGCAGAGAGAATGGAGATTGCCATTCATCTAAGGAAGCCAGGTAAGACCTCAATGAGAAGAAGACCTGAAAGGAATGAAAGACTAAGCCATGCAGAGATACATGAAGAAGAAAATTCTTAGAAGTAGGAACTCCACAAGTGTAGGTCATGAGACGGAAAAGTCTGTTGTATCTCAGGAAGAGCACAGAGGTTACTGTGGCTGGAGTGATGTGAACATGAGAGAAGGTAGTATATGAGGTCTATTGGGTGTAAGAAATGGGGTAGATGATATAGAGCCTTGTATGCCATTATAAGGGCTGGGGCCTTCATTCTGGGAGACAGGAAGCCACAACATTTTAAAGAATCATTTTGGCTGCTGTGCTGAAGAAGGGAATGAATGGCAGCAGAAAGAACAGTTAGGAGGCTATCTCCATAATCCAGGTAATGCATCATTATGGCTGTTTGGACCACAGTAGTAGAAGGGGAGATAGCAAAAAGTGGTCATGTTCTGGATATGTTTTGAAGGCATGGTTGACAGGATTTGCTGACAAACTGGAAACACAATATGACAAAAAGAGAAGAGTTAGAATTATTTCAACACCTTGTACCAGAGAAATTGGAAAAAAATGGTCTCTGTTGCATGATATGGAAAAGACTGCAGGTTGTGTAGTTTTGATTAGAGGAAGAATCATAAATTATGTTGGACAGGTTGTTTTGGGATGTTTATTAGACAAATTTAGATGTCAGTAGGAATTGTACGCAGATGGTCCCTGACTTACTTATGGTTCAACTTAGAATTTTTCAACTCAACAACAGTGTGAAACGGATATACATTCAGTAGGAACCATACTTCAGGTACTCATATAATCATTTTGTTTTTCACTTTCAGTACTGTAGTCAATAAATTATTTGAGATATTCAATGCTTTATTATAAGATAGACACTGAATTCAATAGACTTTTTTTCCCAACTAAAGGCAAATGTAAGTGTTCTGAGTATGTTTAAGTAGGCTAAGCTAAGCCATGACATTCCATGGGCTAGGTGTAACAACTTAAGATATTTTCAATGCATTTTTCACTTAGAATATTTTAAATTGTGATGGGCTTATTGAGTCATAACTCTATCATAAATTGAAGAGCATCAATATAGGCATTTGGTGTTCAGAGGAGAGAGGCCGGGACTGGAGATATGAATTTGGGTGTCAGCAGCATATTTAAAGCCATGAGACTGGATAAGATCACCAAGGTACTGAGAGTAATGTTAAGAGTCAGAAATGAGGCAGAACCAGAAAAGGTGAGACAAAAGGAGTAGCTAGTTTCATAGGAGGAGAACCAAGAAAATGTGGGTTCTTGGAAGACAAGTGAAAAATGTGTTTCAAGTCTAATGCTGCTAATTAATCAAATAAAACAGAAACTAAGAATTCACCCATATTATGGAGGTCAGCTGGGACATTGACAAGATTATTTGCAGTGTAGTGTTAAAGGCAAAACCTGATTGGTGTGGTTGAAGAGACTAGGGGAATAGTTAAATTGGAGGCATCAAGTTTACACTAATATCTCAAAGTTTTCTTTGTAAAATAGAGCAGAGAAATGGGGAATAGCTGGAGGAAGTAGAATCAAGAGGTTATTTTTTAAATGAGAAAAATAACAGCTTATTTGCATGCCAATGTGAATGATCTTTGAGAAGGAAATAAGAGAATAAAGGATAGACAAGAAAATTTTTGAGTAAGTGATAAAGGAATGAGCAAAGTCCGGGTTATAGAAAGGGGAATTAATAGTTTATCCATTGTAAAAGGAGGAAGAGTAAATGGTCACAGATGGTAGATGAGGATAAATGTGTAGGAGTTTGTGAAAGCTCTTTCTTGAATGCTTTAATTTTTTCAGGGAGTTGATAATATAGCCTTCAGTTGTGAGCAAGGATTGGGGAGAGTTTTTTGAAGTTTTAGAAGAAAGAGGAAAAGGAGAATGGTGAAAGTGAATGCCATGGGCAAGTAGAATATGGATGCCTGGGACCATGAATGACCCCATTAAATGAACAAGTAGGAATTTTAAAATAAATTAATTTGAGCAATTCTGTGTTTTACTCCAATTATATTTAATGGTATAGGCAGAGACATGGAGTGGGCAGGGAGATGAATTTAGCCAGACTTGTGGTTTAGTCAAGCAAGTAAAATAAAGAGGAGGCAATGCAATACAAGCAGTTTGAAAGGGTGTGATTATAATGATTGACCATGGAATCTGAGGGTGGAAAGGAGGGACAAAGGCCATAAAGAGGGTGAAGGAGAGTGAGCAGGTAGGAGAATCAAGGGACTGCAGATTCTAGTGAGTTTAGAGGATTGTCTACATTTTTGGAATTTCAGTAGACATTTTCAGATTGTTGTACTTGCTCATACATGAACATGCTCATATCAGCATAGCTATGAATATATGACCTAGCTTTTATGGAGAAACATCCCATTTAAATGGTCAGGCATTCTAAGATTTTACTCAGTTTAAATAACACTTTTGAAAAGGCACGGGGTGTCAGAAACTTGGAGTAAGTATAGAGGATGTATAGATGACAAGACACAGTTATTACCTAGAAGGAGCTTACAGCCTAGAGGAAATATAGGCATGTAAACAGGAAAGTTTACACAGCCTTCATTAGTCTTGGGGCCCCATAGATAAATTGTACTGCAGAAGTTCCGAATCAAAATGTGTCTTTCCTTTAGCTGTTACCCAGGAAGTTTGCACAGTATGCTAAACGGTCTCATTTACAGAAGTCCTATATAGATATTGGTCATTTTCTCCAAAGTGCCTCACTACTCTGGCTACACAATTTCTTCGTGGCTGTGTTGTTTTCTTCCACAGCTCAGCTCTTTCTGCTCAGTTGAAAGTGACTGACCAATTCCTTCTTATAATCTAGAAGGGACTGACCATTAACCAATTAGCCATCATAAAGGAAGATTATAACAAGTGATCTAAGAGCCAAACACTCAATGTTTGAGGAGTACAGAATTGAGAGTAGGTACTATACTAAAAATAAATATAAATGTAAATAAAGCAGCCCTTATCTTCAAAGAGTCTATAATCTGGAAGTGATTATGATTAAGCACTTATTGCTACTACAAATATGTAACATTTAGAGTAAATCATTAAGATTTTTTATTACCAATAAAATAATAAAGCATCTTGTAAGGACGATTGTGGTGTTGTAATAAATCATAATCTATGGCTGTCATAATTATTTTAGACCTTAATTATTTAGATCTTAATTTATTATTTCTTTCAAACCATGTCTCGAAATTCTACTCGTTACTCTAGAAATCTTGAAAATGCTACTTTTGTGCTTTAAGGAATGAATCAGTGCAGCTAAAAAGCGGAAGTGTAATTGTTATGAAATAAAAACAATGCCAAAAATTAGTGCAACAAAACAACACAATTTCTAATGGAAAAATATTTTGGAGCAATATCTAAATTAATAAAGATTTTGCCACAACTAAAAGAGAGCATAATAAGGAATATCAGGTTTTTAAACTATAGGAGAGACAGTTATTTATATCCAACCCCATTAATAGTTAGTTTTCTAGTAAACTAGATTTCCTATAAGCAACAGGATTTCATTACTCCAGTCAATCAGGTAGCTAGGTACCTGGTTATAGGAAATATTAAAATAATCAATATAGAGATGGTTGTATGTTTCATTTTGAATACAGAAGTACTTTTGGGACATTCCAAAAGAGCTGTCTAGTAGATGGGTTGATATATAGATCTGTAAATCAGAAGAAGGGAGGTATATATTTGTCAGTGGAATGCCAAGCTCTCAGTGTCTTATTGATGCCTACCATTTCGTATGTGAAATTGGAAACAACAGGTTCTGCTGAAATTAAAAGAGACGTGGTGGGACAGAAGCTCAAGGAGAGAGTCAGAAGCTAAGCATAGCTGTTGCAGGTCTAACCAGTCAGGTTGGGGGCACAGTTATGAAGAAGGTTTATGTATCAGTCTAAGGTTGGAACCCATAGATTTTTAATGAAATCAATCCACCTACTTGTATAACTTGTTTTCTGGGAGTCATCTATCTAGGTATAAGAGTAGAAAAAGTAGGGCCGGGCGCGGTGGCTCAAGCCTGTAATCCCAGCAGTTTGGGAGGCCGAGACGGGCGGATCACGAGGTCAGGATATCGAGACTATCCTGGCTAACATGGTGAAACCCCGTCTCTACTAAAAAATACAAAAAAAAAAAAAAAAACTAGCCGGGCGAGGTGGCGGGCGCCTGTGGTCCCAGCAACTCGGGAGGCTGAGGCAGGAGAATGGCGTAAACCCGGGAGGCGGAGCTTGCAGTGAGCTGAGATCCAGCCACTGCACTCCAGCCTGGGTGACAGAGCGAGACTCCGTCTCAAAAAAAAAAAAAAAAAGAGTAGAAAAAGTAGAAAGTTAAGTTGAACCAGGGTTATACTATGACCAAATGAAAGAACAAGGAATAAAGTATTTGAAAGTGCAATAAATAAAATAGTAAGTTTATGGATGATGAAGTCTTTTTATTTAAATAAGTGAAACTGGTAGGAAAATGATTAATTGGGAGGAAAAGAAGGAGTGAAAAGGCAGGAAGTGTCAATGAAGTAAAAAAATAGGTTCAGTGTGAGTAAGAACATGAAAGAAATGGAAGGGTTCAAGGATATTGACTGAGAGAAGAATGTTGGTGCTTAAGAATATAAGTGCCTCTTGAAAAGTGGAAGAGACTTGGAAAGAGCAATATCTACAGTATGATTTTCGGTGACTGGAGCTGAGTACAAGCAAAAATCATTGGCAAGGTTATAGAGTGATTCATCCACATGGTCACTAAAAGTGTAGGTGAGTGGGGGAAAGAGGAAGACTTGGCCGAGTGCCCAAGTCCCTAATGGTCACAGATGAGTGGTTATGTAAGCCCTTGAGTTGGATCTTGAAGATGAAATCCTGTCTAAGCTGATCCTTGGGTGGATCAACAGAGTGAAGACAAACAATTTCAGGAATAAAAAGCTTCAAAATCAATGGTACCTTCACCAGAGAAGAAGCACATGTGCAGAAAATCAAACTGACATCTCTTAAATTTGCTACCACTGACTAGCTGTGGTGAAATATTTTGCAAGAGAGAGCTGAAAATCTTGACTGAAATGAAGAATCTGCATTATTTGCCTAGTTTATGTATTTGTCCAATTTTAGTTCCTTAGTACCATAGATAAGTAAAAAATTAACTCAGTACCTGACCTTTTCAGACAGTTGTTGATATTTAAACCTTGACTGCAGACTTGCTTAAATATGGAAAACTTATAGCTAGAATAAAGGAAATATATTAGAATTGCATTCCCATTTTAATTCAGTCACACAGTATATTTTCTTCTCTAAAATTATATAATTTCCTAACTTCACATATAAATGTTTAACTTAGCATTTGTATATAAATAAGAGAGTACATGCTTTAGTTTCTACTCAAAGAAATTATAAACCAATTTTTTGTTTCAAGTCAGGCTGGTAGAGTAGACATGATATGTTCTTTTCTTGGCCATTCCCCTAATGCTGGGAAGGTTTTAATCTGCATAACTTTTCATTTCTTTTTCAAGTAAGCATTGCAAAATGAGCAAAGAAAACGTTATCTTTTATTTGCCTATTAAATTACAATCAATTCAGCAATTTGGAAACACTATTAGCAAATTTTAAAAGCCATTTTTCAAAGTGTCAGAAATATGTACAGCATTGTACATGCTATAAAAATGCTGATTTTATTTTAGATGTTTTCTATTTGCCTCAATTAGTTTCTGATTCACTAAACAAACTTCTTTTTGGATCTTGTACATAATTTTTGTCTCTCCTTTTTATTTCTTATAATAAAACTTTCAGATCACTGGAAATAGGTTCTTAAATTCAGAGAAAAATGTTTTTCTGAGATTCAAAAATATGATAAAAGAGGCCAGGCACAGTGGCTCACACCTGTAATCCCAGCACTTTGGGAGGCCAAGGTGGGCGGATCATGAGGTCAGGAGATCGAGACCATCCTGGCTAACACGGTGAAACCCCGTCTCTTCTAAAAATCCAGAAAAAAAAAATTAGCCAGGCATGATGGGGGACGCCGGTAGTCCCAGCTACTTGGGAGGCTGAGGCAGGAGAATGGTGTGAACCCGGGAAGCGGAGGTTGCAGTGAGTGGAGATCGCGCCATTGCACTCCAGCCTGGGCGACAGAGCGAGACTCTATCTCAAAAAAAAAAAAAAGAGAAAATTACAGAAGAAAGGGAAATGCTATGTGAAGGCAAAAAAAAAAAAAAAAAAAAAAAAAAAAAAAGTGAGAATGAACGTTAAGTAAATTTAAATCTGCTGTGCTTTTTCATTAGCAAGCGTTTTACATAACAAGCTACAAATAGCTTGTACTTTGCTCACCTTCAATCAGAAAACATCAAATATGTGAGATAATGAAATCACACATCAGCCAGAGGGAAGGATACTTAAGTAAAGTCACTGTGGGCAGTGTTTGTGGATTGTTTTTCCAAAATGTGTGTTCGTTCTCAAAATGTGAGGGAATCAACAAGAACACAGGCGACCCAATTCTATCATCTAAAACCTCTGGCCACACAATACACAGTGTGTATATCTCGATTCTGATGGTTAGTTGATACTTATTTCCTTTAACCCCGAGACTGCAAGTCTCTGATCCAGAGCTCCGCTGGTTAAAGAGTATTGACAGGGTTTCTGTGTCCACATTTGTTTTATGTCTCTAAACTTCATTCTTTCTACTTGGACATCTTGGGTGTTTTCACACCTTCAGGCATTAGTGGCTGAGAAGTCCCAGTAATCCCCATCCACCCCATGAACTGGCAATGCTGTTGCAAACATGCCTCGGTGGTGGTTTTGCCATCAAAATGTTAGCCCAAGTTCTTTTCAAAACAGCCTTAGAAGAGCATTACGGAAACAACAAACCTTTGCAATGCTTTCCTTTTGTTTCTCTTTTATTCCATTTGAGTTATCAAGTTAACTTCCCTGCAGGTTTGTCACTATTCCAGTCTGCCATTGCTTCAATCTAGACTACACCTCTGTCAGATCACTTTTTCAAAAGGACATGTCTCTTCAGGTAACTTTGCTCTAAATCTTTCTAAGGCTCAAGAAGACTAATGAAAGGTAAAAATCCTTCTTATTTTTACCAAAGCTTCCCACAATACCTACAATGACCCCAGGCCTGATCTCTAGCCCAGCCATGCTGTCACACGTGTCCCCACATGTCTTTCCTCCATGACTTTGTTTATCCTATTCTTCCTGCCTGGAGCATAATGCACATCTCCAGTTGCCAAGGTCTACTCATCCTTCAACATCATCTTCCAATGCTGCCACTTCCAGGAAGGCTTTCTAGATCACCCCAGATGATAATATCCTCTCTCAGCCCTATATCATTTTACTCAAACATCTGTTATAACACCTACCAGTTTTTAGATTCATATGTACAAGCAAACTTTTCCCTTGTTGATTGTAAAATCATGAGGGCAAATTTTATATTTGATTTTTCTCCATGCATTCCAAAGTGTCTTACACGTATTTAGTGTTTGGTAAGTTTGTTGAATGAAATGATAATTGCCTAACAGAAAATGTTCGCCCCCACTCAGCAGATCTCAGGTCTTCCCTTGGTCTTCATTCTTTTCTCTCTTGTTTTCTAATTTGTAATCCATAAGCACTCATTTCTGAGTCGGCTTTTCGCGGACTCCTGTAACTCTTTTCAGTTGTTTCCTGGAGAAAACATTGGAGACTTTCATAGGGATGTCAGAAAAAGGGTTTTAAAACTAAAATTGATACAAACTTATGTGAGTGTGCACATGTGCATCCGTGTGTGTGTATGTGTGGTGTGTGTGTCTGCGTGTGTGTTCATGGTAAGAGGTTCCAGAGCTGCCAACAAGGACTGAGATTTCCCAAGTTTAGAACCATTACTCTAATGACACTTCAAGTTCCCAGTACAGAACAGACGGGCCTTTTCAGGAAAAGCAAATTTTAGTGAACTCTGTGCCCCCATATATCTGAAAAAGTGACAGGGCTTGGATACCCCCCAGAAACAAGCATTTTCCCTGACAGGAAAGCAAATAAAAATCACAAAATATGAAACTTCTCTGTAAGACAGATTATAATGGAAATAATTTAAATAGTCACACAGTGATAATACTAAGCTGCTGACAACAATAAATCATACTTTTTATTTATATTTCCCACAGAAATTACCTTACTTAATGTATTCTCCAGATTATCCAGGGTTCTCCAAAGAAACAGATCCTGTAGGATATATACATATATGTGTCTGTGTGTGTGTGTATATATATAGTCAGATGTGTGTGTATATATATACTTTATATATGTATGTGTGCATATACATATATATAATATATACACATATATATACACACACACACACATATATATGCAGTGATGTATGACAAGGAATTGGCTCTTGTGATTATGGAGGCAGAGAAGTTCCGAGATCTGCAGCTTGCAAGCTGGAGACCCGGAAAGCTCATATTGTAGTTCCTGTCTAAGTCCAAAGTCCTGAGAGCCAGAAGAGACAATGGTATATGTTCCAGTTAAAAAGAGGCAGGCTCAAGACTCAAAAGAGCCAGTATTTTTGTTTGATTTCAAAGGCAGCAAAAGACAGATGTCTCAGCTCAAAGTGGTCAGCGGCAGGAAGGAATTTTTTCTTACTTAAGGCTTTTGTTCTGTCCGGTCTTTGGTTAATTAGGTGAGGGCTACCAACATCAGGAAGAACGATCTGCTTTACTCAATCTACTGATTCAAGGGTTAACTCACATCCAGAAACATGTTCACAGACACACTCAGAATACTGTTTGATCAAATGTTTGGACGAATGGCCCAGTCAAGTTGACACATAAAGTAACCATCACAAGTAAGAAGGATGTGTGAATCTCTTGTTTAGTATCAATAGTGTTACCTCAGGATCACATGGAAAATTACATTTTTTCTAACTGATTTGTTTTAAATTCACTTGAAAACTTACTATTAAATTTTTAAAATATTATGGAAAATATCCTGTTAAACAAAATGTTAATGTTGCTGCAACACCATTAGTGATGGAAAAGATGTGAACTTTGGAACCCCGTAAATCTGGGTTCACAATCCTGACTCTGTCCAGACTTAATAATTATGCAACCTTGGGCATTTTACTTCTGCTCTGTGAGCCCAAATTTATTTGTAAAAGTGAGATATTAATAAGCCCTCCATACCATTGATGTTAGGATTAAACAAGAGAGCACATCTACTCCTCATACATAGGAAATGAATGTAACTTCCTTCCCTCCCAACAGTTTCCACTTCTGTCCTATCCTAAAATTAAATGACATACATCTCAAAATTTGGAACAAATTCAAAGGCCACACACATCAAAACGACTTAGCTTAGATTGTGAGTAGAAGCTAGAGGCATAATGCTCTGGCATGAAATCAAGTAAGTCACTCATAATTTTTAAATAACGTGATTTTCTCATAAATGTCTTAGCTTCAAATTGACTTTGTATAATTATATAATGCAAGAGATTGACATCTAAATCAAATGCTATTATTATTTCAAAGTCTTTCTTGTAAGTCACTCTCTTTAGCTAGGGCTGATAGATCCCATGGGTCTTACTGGCTAACATAGGTGCACTGATTATTTTTGTCTTGTAGATAAGAGTGTCTTATTACTAAATTATGTTAACAGTTTTTCATCTAAGGTGGACTCCATATCACATGCTCACTACATCACAGTCACTAAATAACAAATAGCATTTAGTGAGATTGTAGGCTTGTACTCAATATCTACTCTGAAGCAAATTTAACAAGAAATCTTCATGTTTCAAAGATAATTGGAGAAGGAAACAAATTGATGTTTACTGTATATCTACAATGTGGCAAGCACCATTTAAGGCATTTAAATGTTATTTAAAGTTCATGTACTTCCCATAGCATCACATTTCCTTAGGGAACACTTTAGAGACTCTCCAATTCAACTGGGAAGATTATGGTTGTTTCCTTTGCTGGTAGCAAGAAAATGTGGGACACAAGTTTCTAAGCAGAAGATATGGAATTCGATGAAGGGAAACAAAGAAATCTTAGGGGCGCAAACATGCAATTTTCCCATGGGTTCCATCTGAGACATAGTAAAGACATAGAAACATTTCTTAAGTAGGTTATATGGAATGCTAAGTTCCAGAAGATACCCCATGGAAAAAAAGAATTCTGTAGTAAATTTGGAAACACGTCATCATACCATATCCCCATCCTGGTTGTGATTAGCATATTGAATC
Organism: Rhinopithecus roxellana; assembly: GCF_007565055.1. NCBI lineage: Eukaryota > Metazoa > Chordata > Mammalia > Primates > Cercopithecidae > Rhinopithecus > Rhinopithecus roxellana. The sequence goes on from NC_044553.1 coordinate 100,989,276, forward strand.
TGAATTAGCATATTGAAGGCTTTGAGTAGCACTAGATGGGGAAAAAAAAAATCTGCGAGCCTTAAAAAACTCAATAGTCCCTAAACTCTTTGCTCTTGTCTTGGAAAACTTTCTGCACGTAACTCACATTTTCTGCAGACAAAATAGACCATCTTAAAGTAAAATTCCTGACACAAAGAAAGCTTGGGGCAATCTATGTTTTAAATTTACACACGTCTGTTGTTTGCATTACTCCCCTCTTGATTATACAGAGTCTAATTAATTGAAACTATTAAAACATTCCAAATATTTTAGGGTATGCTTTTGCTAGGTGACCACTACAAAAATAAGCAAGCAGCTGAATACCACAGACTTTCCAAACCTACAAATTTCTTCAGTTATTAACCTACTTCAAAGAAAAACTTGAAAAGGTATTTTTTCAAAGTATCAGAGTAAGAGCTATGTTCCAGTGTCTGATGCTGTGGTAGAAATTCTAGTTTGTAAGAAAGGTTGGTGTGGGCAGAAGCAAAACTATCTTAGCACAAATCACAGTAATATATTTTGACTTAAATGCTGGAGCAATACTAAATTACTTAACACAAACTTAATGAAAACATAACTGATGTCAGGTTGTACAGTTTATATTAAAGAAGCTGTTCTCTGCTGCCTTTAAACTCTACTGCCGGGATTGTTCCCTCTCCCTCATCTTCTCACCTAATCTTCCGTATTGAGCCAACTCAGTGGAACAGAAGAGAGTGTTCAGCACCGGATACATTTTTTTACTCTAACTTTACTCCAAAAAGGTAATGACAAGAAGCATAATTTTCCTTCTACAGCTAGATAGAGATGTTGTGGCTTAGAGAAACTGCAGGGGTAGTGACTGGCATAGCTTGACTTACATCTGATACCTTCCCAAACAGAAAGAATTTTTTATCTGCTACAAAAATCATCCAGTTTAACATCTTAGAGGTTATTCGCCATATAGTCATTAAAATGCTTTTCATAGATCATGCTTTTGGAAAAGTCTTCCTAAAGCCAGCATCCTAGACAGCAAGAAGATGGTCTGGTAACAGAATTGGTCATACGTTCTTTTTTTTTTTTTAAGGAAAAGGTAATTTATTTTGAAGAATTAAAAGTGCTTTACTCCTCCTACCCCAATGGCATATCAAGGTCAGGCAGTGGTCCATACTGGGTATAGACATAACAGAGGATAGGTCCTTGACTTTAGTGAGTTTTAAAACAATAACAAAGCCAACTAAAAGTGGGACTGTTTTTGAAAGTTCACCATGCATCATCAATGCTAAGCCTTGTCAGTGATAAAATAACTGCAGTGGAAAAATAGTTTTTTGGTTTATGTTCAAACAATTGTTATAGTTAAAATTGAGTATACTAATATATCTGCAAAGTTCAAATGAGCACACTTTATTACTTGTCATTTAATAAAAACTGTATTCTACATAATAGTTAGTTTAGAAAACTCCTAATTAATATGCTGTTCCTCCAAGACGCAGCTACACCTCTAATTCAAGAGTAAGTTTGACAGGGATCTAATGACTCAAACTTGCTTCAGACTTAGTTTATGTCTCCAACCCCTGTGCTGCTACTTATTTCTGCATTTAAACAGTAGATTGGAAATGATCAAAGATATCACAGGGATTATAAAGAACAAATAGAATGTGCCTTTCTTCAATTCTGTCATTTTACATGCAAATTATTATCTGATCCTTGCAGATTTCACTCCTTTGGAAGTATTTTCCTTGTGCCTCCCTCTTGTCTTTCAAAAAAGACATTAACATAATAAAATAGTGTTAATCCATAACCTTTTTGTTTTTAGGACTTAATATTTAATTAATTACTTTCTGTTGTTATAGATAAATATTTTTCTGGCCATTATTGTTAATATTTGTTTCATTTCATAATTCTTACTGAAGTCACTTTGCCATACAGAGCAAGGTTTGTTTAAAAATGATTTCCTGTGGTTTTCAAATATGCTAGTTATGCTACTTCTCCATTTTGGAGGTTGCACTCATCAATAAGTCTTTTTTTTTTTTTTTGAGACGGAGTCTTGCTCTGCTGGAGTGCAGTGGTGCCATCTAGCTCACTGCAACCTCTGCCTCCCAGGTTCAAGCGATTCTCCTGCCTCAGCATCTCAAGTAGCTAGGATTACAGGCCCCCATCACCAGTCTCGGCTACTTTTTGTAGTAGAGACAGGGTTTTGCGATGTTGGCCAGGCTTGTCTTGAACTCCTGACCTCAGGTGATCCGGCCGCCTCAGCCTCCCAAAGTGCTGGGATTACAGGCATGAGCCACCTCACCAGTCCAGTAAGTCTTTTTAGAAAATGGAAGTAGGGCCAGGTGCGGTGGCTCATGCCTGTAATCCTAGCACTTTGGGAGGCTGAGGTGGGCAGATTGCCTGAGTTCAGGAGCTCACGACCAGTCTGGGCAACATGGTAAGATCCCCGTCTCCACTAAAAATACAAAAAATTAGCAGGATGTGTCAGTGCTCCCTTGTAATCCCAGCTACTTGGGAGGCTGAAGTACAAGAATCTTTTGAACCCGGGAGACGGAGGCTACGGTGAGCCAAGACTGGGCAACTACACTCCAGCCTGGGCAACAGAGTGAGATTCTGTCTCAAAAAAAAAAAAAAAGAAAGAAAGAAAGAAAAAGAATAGAAAATGGAAGTAGGTACTATGGTTCATTATGATTCATATAATCAGTTTCTTAAAACTGTGTTTCTGGTTCATTTTCTCATGATAAAGCAAGAGCTAGGCTGTTTTATTTTGATGTACTCTTCCTTCTAGAATACATATTTTGATTTGTTTGTTTGTTTGTTTACATTTTTGATCTGAGGTCCTTTTAAGAGAGTTCGGGGGCATTTTAAAGAGTTTCTATGGAAGGACTTAGGTGCTCAGGTGCACCACTCATGGAAGGAGGGGGTGAAAGAGATATGCCGCTCAGAATGAACCTCACAAAAAGAAAGCAAAGCGCAGAGCAAGATACACTCACTTTGCATATCCAGCCATGCAAGTCAGAGCTTGAAAATTACTTCAATATCATCCAGAATCACGATGCTAAAATTTTATTGATTAAAAACCATTGTTCTAGACATTAGTGAAAGTTTGGAGCCCTATCCCCAGAATGTTGGATAGATCTACATAAGTATACAAATCTTACAATTTTATATATAATATCTGGAGTGTCACAGACCCCCAAACTTGTCATCTGTATTCAGAAACCCAGGTCTAGTTCAGAGATAGTGAAAATGGCCCACAGGGGTGTAATGAACAGCCCCACATTCCTGGGCAGGTCCCTTGTTCCCAGCCCAGTGCTTTTTGGTATACTACTTTATCATTTACTATACAATAGGCCCATAAATAATAATTTATTATGATTAGATTAGGCAACAAATTATAAATGTGGAAATTATTCATGTATTGTTAATTAATAGTTTTTATCCATTTCTCTTTTTGCATCTCATAAAAATGTTTTGTAGGTAAAACATAGGACTGTGTATAAGCACTGGACAGCTCTGAGCCATCTTCTGATAGGATGATGATTACTGCTTGAGAGAATTATTTCAGATAAAATAGTAGGTTCTCAATGAATAACAGCTGCTATTAGAAATTATTATTATCACTATTAGTAAGGCTAGGAAAAATCTGAAAGGTCATCTCATCTTTTTAAAAAAATAAGAAAATTGAAAGCAGAGCAATATTTTCGCCAAAGATACACAACTAATTCATAACAGATTGTTGATAAATAACTCATCAATAATAGGTGTATGATTCTCAGTCTCTGCTTTTCCCCAAACCTTTATTCCTTCTGCACTTCAGCTCTCAGGCACAGAGCTGATCTCAACTTCCATACCCATGAAATATGTTTTTTTCTCTTTTCTGGAATTTCTTGCTTTCTTTGAATTGTTTTCTTTGTTATTTTATTGTACCTAGTCCACCTGATGGTGTATGCCTCTGTGTGTGTGTGTATGTATATCTTCTCTAGCTTTTTTTTTAAGATTCCCAAATTAATTATTGGTCATTAGTTGGCAATAATTGGCAATAATTCATTGGCAATAATTAATTAATTATTGAATCTGTAAGCATGAACTCAGTAAGTTCAGGCCTCACATCCAAAATGAAGAGCTCTAAATAAACATGGAGGCCCAAATGTCCCCTATACCATACACTGGCTTAGTGAAGCAAAATTAGCTAACTTTTTGCCTAGGCCAGAAAAGCTTAAACAAAACCAAGCAGAATAAAATAAATGAAGTATAACTGGCACCCTTCCTGTGATGTGTGCACAGTTCCCTTTCCTATCCCTGCTGGGGATGGAGAGAAAAAAAGAACTTTGGGAAAATGTGTGAGAAAGACATCTTCTCTCCTACCCCACCAACATCTTCTTTCATATAAAATTAGGCTAACAACAACTTCCAGAATGCCTGGAATTCTAGCCTCAGATGCTGTATGTGGAAGCAGACTAGGCTGAGACCACCTTCGTTGGATTGAGAGGTGGTCAAAGTGGAGATGATTGAGAGAAGGTTTAGAGGAGGACTGTGTAAGTGAGAGTCTCAGGTCTACTCTAGCGGGAATTGGAGGATCCAATTCTTTCTCCTCTACCAGTTGCCGCACAGCTTAGGTGCTTTTCCTGCAGCCCTACCAAATGGGCCTGGGATGATCAATCAGGGGGGTGAGTAGACACAGAATAAAAATGATCTAGCAGAGGCAGAAACCTTAGAATTAACAACTTGGAGAAATTCTTTAAAAAATACGTTTCTCAGCAGACTCTTATCTGTCAAAGAATACTTTTTACCAAATACTTTCACTTTATCCCCTCCATAAATATTGTAGTACTTTTCCATTGACTTGTTCTTTCTTTGGCATATTTTAAAAACTGGATGAACTGGGGATCTTCTGAACTCTCTAGTGCTCTCCTCCAAGTAAAAAGTAAATGTCAACTGTGCTTTCAAGTTTTTAAGCTACCACAGATGGGCTGAGATTTTCTATGCCCTGTTACTGCTCAACACAAGTTACTGGGTAGCTGGCTGATTGCTATTTAAATCAAGTAAAGTAAATCAATGCAAACCTATTAAGTGTTCCTAATATTTAGTTAAGTGCTCAACAAACATTTAGTGCGTGAATGAACAAATGAATGACACCATGGACTAGATACCAAAATTTCAAACAAGTAATAGAAGTTTGATTTAACATGGAGTTTTTCATATTACCTCTTTCTTATAAAAGGTTAAAACAGAATAGGTAATATATGATTACATATATGACAAAATGTTTAAAAATTGAAATGTATCCTTTAAATTTGTGGTTTTAAAATTCTTTATTCTATGCATAACAGAACAATGACAATAAATAAAAGAAAAAGTAGTGACCATTGTATTTGAATAAAATGTAAATATTGACACTACTACAGATATGGTGATGTTGCAGCTCACCAACTCATATTCCTTTGGACAGGGTCCATTTTTTCATTAGTCTGAAATTCCTAGAGAAATGGACTTTTTTTTTTTTTTTTTTTTGCCTAATCCAGTCTTCTCCTTTACATGTGTGTGTTGATGTTACTTCAGCATTCAAGCACAGCCTCCTCTGGGAAGGAGCTGTTACTTATTTTTTCTTGCACAATACTTCGCCCATTATATTTTAAATCATATACCTATACAGGTGCTGTGACTGTATATCTTAATGCATAAAGCCTAGGAACCCAATTCCCCATGTACTACTCTTTCCACTTTTCATTTTCAAATTGCTGAGCAAAATGCTTTTGTGTAAGAGGCAATACACTGTACTTTAATAACTCCTCCTTGATAATAATGATATGGCCATTTAATTATTTTTCATGTTATAAAAATTCTGTCAAGGATTCAGTCTTCCATTTATTACCAGACAAGCAGTCACAATGGTAATATAAATCACCCTTTATTAATTTTATGCATAATTAAAATTTTATTTGAAAGTACCAAATTATGAAGACAAAAAAAGTTGAAGCCAGAACGAATTTGAAGGTGGTAATAATTACACTACTATTTTCATCTGGATTGCATTAGAAAACTAACTACCCTTTTTAAGATTTCATTAAATCAAGCTGTAAATGAAAAGAGAACAAAACTGAAAAATAATCCACCATAAGAGTAGCAAGGAAGAGGGAAACCCCAGGAGAGGTTGCCAAATAATTTTTTTTTTTTTTTTTTTGGTCAAATAATTTAACTCTTTACGTGCCAGTAGTCAATGGGAAATAAATAGGATTTACAGGATTTATACATTTAAAGCAAATATTTCCCTATATTTCTTTTTTTAAAAATATAGCAATAGCAAGCAGACAATTACTTTCATTCTTGGTACTGCAAAATGAAGATTCAATTTAGAAGTGTTAAAAGTCAATGGATTATGCAAAAGAGATCAATACAATTTTATTTTGTTTTTTTTGTTTTTGTTTTTTTTTTTTTTTTTTTTTTTTTTTTTTTTTTTTTTTTTTTTTTGAGGCGGAGTCTCGCTCTGTCGCCCAGACTGGAGTGCAGTGGCGCAATCTCGGCTCACTGCAAGCTCCGCCTCCCGGGTTCACGCCATTCTCCTGCCTCAGCCTCCTGAGTAGCTGGGACTACAGGCGCCCGCCACCTCGCCGGCTAGTTTTTTCTATTTTTAGTAGAGACGGGGTTTCACCATGTTAGCCAGGATGGTCTCGATCTCCTGACCTCGTGATCCGCCCGTCTCGGCCTCCCAAAGTGCTGGGATTACAGGCTTGAGCCACCGCGCCCGGCCTTACAATTTTATTTTGTAATGAAAACATTTACTAACTACAGTCTTTGCTGACATTTAGCCTTGGCATGAGGAGTTGGTGCAGTATACTTTTAATTGTTTAGGAGAATTTGAACTACTTTGGTTTCTTTACAGGTCATAAAAAGATAAGCTTCTTATGCTCATACAGAAAGGAATATTAGACTTCCTGAATCTGATTATCAGTCTCTAGGAGAAGGTCAGTATTAGGAAGGTACATTCACATTTTAAAGTCAGTAAGGAGTCATTAGAAAATTACAATGGGACTTTTTTTGTAGAAAGTTGGTGACAGGTGACTAGGTCAGCATTTCTGTGACCTAGAATTTAGGCGAGCTCATGCCCTCAGGTCCCTTCATTTAAGTTGTTTGGGAAGCACTTATCTATTTATTTTCTATGCTTATACATGAGTGGGAAATTGAAGAGTAATAACTAGGACTCAAATTTGTGATGACTTTCAGTCATCCTCAGGTGAACTTACATTTGCCCTATTTTCTTCTTGTTCCTGTGTGTGGAATAAATTGTTGTTCTTCCAGAATTATGGGAATTCTTTCAGGTCAATAAGGTGACATTTCCAAATCTAGAGCAACAATTTATTTACTAATATCCTGTCTGCCTAAAAGTGCCATTATACATGATATTTTTGTTCCTCCCTTTAACAGAATTTGACCTGAGATTGGTATGGTTTCTTTTATTCTAAAATGGGGGAAATAGTTGATTATTTGTTACTGGTAACAAGGAAATATTATAATTGACATGGAAATATTTTCTTAAAAATAAATCTTAAAACTTGGAAAAGAAATAAGTCTGTGTTTGTAAAATCCTAAATTGCAATGTACTGTTTTTTATAGGTGGTTCAAATGGCAATGCCAAATAAAAATAGTAACAAAAAGCTTACCAGCTATGCCCATGATTATTCAATAAGTATTAAATAATTACACTGGTTGGCACGAGTAGAAAAACAAGCAAAACCAGGAAAAATCCATCAAAATATATATGAGATTTCCACCCCCAATAATTTAAAACATAATAAAAAATGTAAGGCAAAGAAGAAGGGAATGAAATAGCAGAGATGAAGGAAATTAAAAAAATAATTTCCTTTTCTATAGCTGTTGAAATTTCACAGCTATATCTAGAATCATAGAATTTAGACTGCTCAAATTACTTAAATTTTTCAGATAAAGAAACTAGGAATAGAGTAGGGGTGAGACCAGCAAGCATCTCTGAGTCAGTGGTGCGATGGTGACTGGATTTCCTGACTGGTGCCCTTACCACCCTTTACCCTTTCCTCTCGTATTCTGATCAGCCTGGCTGAGCTTTGTCCTGATGAAAGGAAAAGGCAACATCCATCATAAAGAACTCCAAACTGGGGTGAGGGTGTATATAAAAGATAATTAGGTGACTTTACTCATAGACTCAGGCATTATGTTTTTTAGCAGTCAGGTCAATATAAGTTTCTATAAATGCAATTTCCCAGTTGATTTTATCACTATGAAAACACTGACTTTGTTATAAGTAATTTCTTCCAGTTCTTCTCTGTATAGCAAATGCTATAAAGCTTATTCACGAATGAGCTCATAAAGACTAGAGAAGGCTGGGTGTGGTGGCTCACGCCCATAGTCCCAGCACTTTGGGAGGCCAAGGCGATTGGATCACGATGTCGAGTTCGAGACCAGCCTGACCAACATGGCGAAACCCCACCTCTACTAAAAATACAGAAATTAGCCGGGCGTGGTGGCATGCACCTGTAATCCCAGCTACTTGGGAAGCTAGGCAGGAGAACTGCTTGAACCTGGTAGGCGGAGGTTGCAGTGAGCCGAGATTGCGC